>NC_087352.1:31748954-32353121 GCF_030014295.1 Loxodonta africana | reverse complement strand
GAACCACAGAAGCAGGGACACTATGTGTCTTCCTCCCAATGGCCTGCACGCACATAGTGGATGCTCAATAAATACCACTAATGAGTGGATCAACGACTGCTTTAAAACTGAATTTCCAAATATTGCTTCAGTTAAATATGGTGGCATGTATTAATGCATGTGTCAATCAACTTCAAGTGTGACATCAAATAATTTCTGCATGAATACACAATTTCCTACGATTAAAAAAAAAATATTATCATCTACAACTTCTAAAGCCCAGAGGAAAAGAATCTGATTTAAATATTAATTAGTGAATGGTAGCGAAGCACTCCAAAAATGAAAAAGAACATGGTTGGTAAGTATAATGAGTCACACTCTAGGCATAAATAACTACAGGATTGTCCTATAAATCCATAAAGTATCCTCAGCTTAAACTGCAAGGGTGATTTTTGTAAATGTATATGATTTATACAATGACTACAGGGTTAACAAAGAGCTCTGTGATTTAAGCCTCTACCTATTATTAATGTGTTTTTCAATGATACTGGCAGACTTATCTTTATGGGGATTCTTAAAGGTATAGTTCCTGAGAATATTAAGGAAAAGGGAATATCGTTAGAAAACCAGAACATTCAGGGAAAAATCAATGAAAGCTACTTTATGTGGCTAAAGACAAAAAAAAGCTATGAGAGGCAAAGAGCTTGAATATGGCATCCAACAAACTCACTGCTATCATGAGGTGTTGTTAGGTGCCACAGAGTAGATTCTGACTCACGACGACCCCATGTACAGAGCAGAGCTGCCCCAGAGGGCTTCCTAGGCTGTCATCTTTATGGGAGCATATCACTAGGTCTTTCTTCTGTGCAGAGTGGATTTAAACTGCTGACCTATTGGTTAGCAGCCAAGTCCTTAACTGTTATGCCGCTGGAATCGAGTGCATTCCGACTCATGGCAACCCTATAAGACGGTGTAGAATCACCCCGTAGGGTTTCCAAAGACGGGCTGGTGGATTTGAACTGCTGACCTTTTGGTGAGCTTTTAACCACTGCACCACCAGGGCTCCACTATCATGAGAGAGACATATAAATTTGGCTCAGTTACAATGTCACAGGCCTGAAATGCCAGGATCACAAGGCAGAAAACAGAGATTCAAGCAGCTGAGAGCCTGTCATTAAAAGTTATGTCAGAAATCCACACTAACAAGACTACGACATTGAGCTAAAATTTGAAGCTAAAGAGATTAGTTGGTAATAAGTATAATGGAATTTTAGTTTACAGAGGCAAAGACAAAAACATAAATCCATCCTTTAGCAAATCAAGATGAGTTGAGACTGTGATAAATTCCCAGCCTAACTCTATGAAGCATGGAAGTAATTTAAAATACCGTCTTGGTGATTTTTTTTTTTTTTTTATTTCTCCCTACGGAAGAAGCGTTATAAACAGGCTTAACCAAAACCAAACCTGTTTTGTTGCCTCCAATTGATTCCGACTAATAGTGACCCTATAGGACAGAAGAGAACTGCCCCACAGGGTTTCCAAGGAGTGGCTGGTGGATTCAAACCGCCAACCTTTTGCTCAGCAGGCGAGCTCTTAATCACTGTGCCAATATGCAGCAGATAAATGCACACGGGGAACCCTGGTGGTGTAGTGGTTAACAGCCACGTCTGCTAACCAAAAGGTCAGCAGTTCAAATCTACCAGGCACTCCTTGGAAACTCCATAAGGCAGTTCTACTTTGTCCTATAGGGTCACTATGAGTCAGAACTGACTCGATGGCAATGGGTTTGGTTTGATTTTTAATGCACGTGGGTTTCTGAAGGACCTCAAGTTATGCATAAATGGGTCTGGGGTCCCTGCCCTGACATACCCTCTTACCAGGATGCCACATCTTTGGTGATTTAATGGATTGCTGGAGTAAGCAGCAACACTTTGGTTTGACTCCAGTGGCAATCTCCATATGTAATTCTCCAATTACGGCACGGCCTTCTACTACAACACACCACAAACACATCACAGCTAGTCACAGTAAAGGAGTTTTAGTTCCGTTAAATTGGACAGTGCCACCGCATTCAAGATGAGGTCACGTGTATTGGGAAATCTTTTAATCTAGTGAGACGTCATATTTACTTCATGAATTGTCATAGATGATCATCATGAAATAATTGCTTTCTATTCTATAACTGAATTTTTTTGAGAGACAGAAGTCACATACTCAAAAACTATAATTAATAGCAAGGCACCTGCTCAATGACAAATGAAGAAGAAGCATTGAACTACAAGTAAGAATTCTAAGAACACAATATGAAATAGACAAACAAGTCCTGGATTAGAAAATGTCAGTTCTAGCCCCAGCTTGAGCCCTAATCAGTGGCAGGCCCTTGGCAAAACTATTTCCTACCTCTTACCTTATTTTCTTCAGCAGGGGTGAAAGAGGTGAGAATGAGTCTCAGGATTCCTCTGCGGTCTGAACCATCAACCCCAACCATGAGTCTGACAAGTGATTACATTTGTTTAAAAACCCTAGCTGCCATTCAAGTTGACTCCAACTCATGGTGACTCCGTGTGTGTCAGAATAGAACTGTGCTCCACAGGGTTTTCAATGACCCATTTTTCGGAAGTAGATCACCAGGATTTCTTCTAAGTAGGCTCCAGGTGGAATCGAACCACCAACCTTTTGGTTAATGGCCTAGTGACGCATTAACCATTCACACCACCAGGGATTCCTTACAATTATTAGGAGACACTAACTTGATTCTACTAATCAAGAGACAACATGTTTTGCCCTGGTGGCACAGAACTCTTCCTTCATTTACAAAGGGAAGAGTTTGCAGTTACAGAACCTTCTGAGACAAGAGATTAGAAAGAGAGAACGTTAAATGGAGGGTGCTCACTGGAGAACTGGGTGATGGGTGTGACATCCCAGGAGAACGGTGGGAAGGGAGAGAGTCCAGGAAGCAGAGGGCCTGCACCACAGGCGGGATGAGACCACCATGATAGGCAACACGTTGAATCCTGCCACAAGGCCACCCCAGGAGGCTCCACCACACTGTGTGCACGCACTGAACGGCGTGTGTGTCACAGCCACCCTGCCACGGGGATGCCCGTTGATGCCTGCCTACACACCATCACCTTCACGCATCAGGGCCCACCTGCGGCATGAGCACAGCAGAGAGCCACATCAGGGCATCCACAAAGCTGGGACCACTGCCCTAAGCAGAACTTTTCTCATGGAATCATGTAAAAACAATGTTAAAAAAGGAGGCTTAACATAACTTCTTCTCTTTAGACTTGAAAAAACAATACCCTGCAAAGAGAAATATAACGGAAGGTATCTTGGGGTAAAAAGTCTGAATTTCTAGTATTTTCAAGTCCCCAAGTAGTCTCTACGAATGACCTCATCCCAGTCCCGGGGACAGGCAGCTCCGTGCGTGGTAGGGACATGATCAGCAGCTCCAATGACCATCCTTGTAGACCCATCATCTCCAGATGGTCCCGATGGAGAGGCTCTCCACCAAAGCAACGTGAAAACATTCACACATGGAGTAAACGCATTCGGTGCTCTAGCGATGACTACCAGCCATCACTCCTCCCATGTTCAAGCCCAAATGTCCATTCATAGGGACACCTACTTGTTTGGGGGTGTCGGTGGAGGCGGTGTGAACATCAGTAGCTCGGAGTCCGTTAGACTCAAATAGCACTGTGGGAACAAGGGGTAGTTAACAGATGAGCAAGACAGCCTACCACGGTGTGCACATTACATGAGTCCATTACAGATTAAGCACTTTCACAAAAAAGACACCAGCTCCTAGCCTGTGGCCGGAAAATACCAATTTACCGGAACACTTACTGTTGGAGAACGTGGTAATGGCTGCCTGGGGCCACTGCCCTTTTTAATTCCCACTCGTCTGCGGAAGAAGCAATCACTGACTACATTAATTATCAGTATGTGTGGACGGGGACCCTCTGCTGCTATTACTTACCACTCGGTCCCTGTCACTGCACACCAGACGGGCTCACGTGTGCAGCCCTCTCACCTCTGGCAGGGGGTCCCTGGCCCCCGCCCTGGAGTGCTTGTGGGGTATGTGACACAGGGGCTCCCGCCTGATGTGGCCATAGGGAGCTTCGTATAAGGGGGTCGGGGGGCTCTGGAGGACACCCTGGCCAAGCTGCTGCAGCCAGTCCCCACAACAAAACAAGGCAAAATAGCATGTTCTGTGGAAAGGGGCACTCTGACTGCCGTCTGAGCTGGCGGCAATATAACGCATTAGCATATTCATTTCTGAGGAGTCTACTCTCTAATTAAAATATAACATTTGCAAACAGGCTTATCTCAAATTAAACCACATGGCAGCTAGGTGCAAAAAAAAAAAAAAAAATTTCAGCTTTGAATGGGGAAATTTAGTAGCTATAATACCAGGAATGGATGACATTACCCCCTCAAAAAAACTCAAACCTGCTGCCATCGAGTAGATTCCGACTCATGGCAACCCATGAGTTACAGAACAGAACTGCCCCATAGAGTTTTCCTGGCTGCCATCTTTACAAATACAGATCGCCAGGCCTTTCTTCCTGGGCACTGCTGAGTGGGATCAAACTGCCAATCCTTCAGTTGATACCCAAGTACAAACCACGTGTGCCACCCAGGGGCCTTAACCCCACTGCACAGAGGCAGCAATCTAAATCCATTCAGGGTCAGGGAAAATAAAGCAACAGACAGAAGCAGTTGTACCTCCAGGACCCCTTTGCACAGGGGGTAATGGGAACAGGAGGCGGCCGTACCTGCATGCGCCCGCGTGTGGGCCCTGAGGTGGCTGGGCTGGGTGAAGCATTTCCCGCACTCCGTGCACACGAGGTCTCCCTGGCGGGCCGGAGTCCGGAGTGTCCCTGCGGTGACAGTGTTGATGGGGGGGGAGGGAAAGCAGAAGACAGCATTACACCACAGAACATCACCCATCTGTCTGATATGTCATGATGCGGGTTACCTCCAGGCCCTGGTGACAACTGCCAGCCTACATCCGGCTGGCTGACAGGCCCAGCACGCGCCGCGAGGACGCATAAATTACCCTGAATTAACACCGCTCCCGGTCACCCAGCCGGCTGTGCATCAGGTGTGCCACCAAGCAGCTGGCGCCCCCCAGCCATCACCGGCCCTATCAAGCGGCACATCAGGCAAATCAAAGTGACGGCAGCATGGTGGAGACGAGGCTCAGGGTAACAGGGAGCGAGCATATCTCCCAGGGCCGGCGGTCTCAGCGGTAATGCCCAGTGAAAGGCCTCTGCCCCTTACCTGGGTGCTGTGCTGATGCAGCCTTGGCTCGGGCACGGGTGTGAGCACAGCCACGTCCCGTGGCCTGTAGCCAGCACAGCCCAGCAGCCTCCCACTCTGGCGTCAGGTCTCCCAGGGTACCCACACTGGGGGTGCACCAGGCCCCACTCTCCCCAGAGACCAGTGCACTCTGCCCAACTTGGGTACCAGGTACATCTCGTCCTCCCACCCCACAGCCATGCCTGACTTTTATTAGAAACAAGACAGGGAAACTGTGTGTCTGTTGTTGGTGTGTGACAATGGCAAGTGGATTCCGACTGACAGCGGCCCCATGTGACAGAGTAGAAGTGCCCCCATAGGGTTTCCTAAGTGGTAATCTTTACTGGTGCAGAGCACCAGGTCTCTTCTCCCACTGAGCCACGGGTAGGTTTGAACCACCAACCTTTCAGTTAGCAGCCGAATGCTTAGCCATTTTGCCCCCAGGGCTCTTTGCCTGTTTGTCTACTTTTTCTATTTCAGTAAGTTCTTTCTGAAAAAAAGAAAAGGCTAATTTTTCACACAATGGTAACGGCCAAGAAATTCCCCCGGGTCTGATTTTTCATTGTTATGCTGTTATGTTTATTGTAAATAAACGAAAAAAATTAGCACATTAACTAGAAAAAGTGATGTCTACAGGTGTCAATAAATTTTTTTGAAAAAAAAATTTAAAAATATATTTTTTTCAGTAGCTGAGTATTTCTGTGTCCAAAATTTGACACTGGGTGTAAAAGACAAACAAAAAGAAGGCCCAATGGATATCTCAGTCAAGCTAGTTGAAAATCAAATACTCATTTTTATTTTTCTTGTCCTAATTTGAACAGAGTGCTTCAACAGATAAAAGGATATCAAGTCAGGTTTCCATAATAGATATTCATGGACATAATCAAAGAAATCTTTGGACAGTCAAGAAGATTTTTCTCAGGTTTCTTATTTAACAGGTAATAAAAATGAGTCTTAGGGAAATTTAAGAACTTGCCCACCAAAGTTCTTCGCTTCATGTTGCCTTATTGAGGAACATAAATGAGAAAAATAATACTCTTAACCAATACTCATTCCAGTGTCATTAGTAAAAACCCATGTAATAATTTTAATAGTGTGTCCCATCCACTGTAAAACATGAAAATAAAAATTTTCACAAGAACTACTGATCTCTATTCATCTGGAGCAAAAGAGAATGAAGAAAATCCAAGAATCAGAGAAGAAACTGAAATATTAGCCTAATTTTCTCCATGAACCATTGCCACTCCCACTTTGAGTCCGGAAGAACTAGATGGTGCCCAGCTACCACTAGTGAACACTGTGATCAGGAGGGTAAAAATGTGTAACAGAACTTCAAATTCTCAAAGAATCCAGACTTACTGGACTCACAGAGACTGGAGGAATCCCCAAGACTACTGCCCTAAGATATTCTTTAAATCTTCAATAGAAACTATCCCCTGAAATCCCCTTTTAACTAAACAGCAGCTTACCTGAAAAAGTAAAGAACATTGCCCTTAAGAACTGTGCTCTTTCAAAAATTATCCACAAGACCAAATGGACAACAGTTACTCTAAAGCATAGATGAGAAGGTTGGCGGGCAAAGAGTTTAGGCTAAAGGGAGTGAAACAACTAGAACAGAAATAAAAAAAAATGTTGACACAAGGTGAAGAATGTAACCAGGGTGACTGATCGTTATGTCTAAAAACTGTTGAATGGGAGCCTGTTCTGCTATGTATACTTTTACCAAAAATACAATTTTTTTTTTTAATCTTTGTGAGAGTCCCTTCAGGTGTACTGGCTGTTCCATGTCACTGCTGGTCACACTGCCTCTAAGGCTTTCTAACAAAGTACATGGGCTGCAGGAGAAGCGGAAAGGATGATTTATGGATGCCTGTCCTAAAAGATACCCACCCCCCACGGACTGCTCAGAAACTGGATACATAACTGTCAAAGTTCTTTTGGCATTATGTATTTAGCGTGAAAGAAGACTGCCACCGTCAGCTTTGGTCAAATAGCTAACATGTAAGCCTTTGGGGCTAACTGTCTCTCACTTATTTTGGTCTAGGAAGGTCTCCACTTTAAGAGAAACTTGGTCCTATTCTTCTTATTGTTCCTATGAAAATCACCTCAGAAAATCATTTCAGGTATCTGGATTTTCCTAGGTATAATGTGACTACACCTTCATGTAGATGCTAACTACGTCAGCACACGATACCAAGTAATGGTGATGATAAACAAGATGTCATTATGCATCTAATATCCTCAACATTCAAACACCAGGTCATCACTGTATTTCCAAATGAGCCTTCTAGATGCTATTTCCTTCCAATCTAGTAGCAGAGAACACCAGTACTTCTACTCATCATCCTTATTCTTGAATTCTGAGTGCACCAGCTCACACTCTCTCACGTACATAGACTCTCACATATTCTCGTATACACACCCTCACGTACACTCATGCACACCCTCACATTTACAGTCATTCACACACTCACATGCTCTCATATCCACGCATACTCACACACACTCATGAACCTATTCACACACATCCATTTCCCATGAGTTTCACCACATGATTTTTCCCTTTAACATTTTAAAGAAAAGACCTTTGCCCTTTGTGTCCAAGAGATCCCAAAATTCTCAGTTAATCGCAAAAGTTACAAAGTTCAACTGTATTGGAGGCTACTTCGGGAGCAAACATCACTGATGCTCTGACCCAGAAACTGAACTTGTGCCAAGAACGTGCACCGAGAAGTGAAGAAAAGGCCTGCGGGTTCTTACACAGACACAATCCAACAGGCACCAAGTCCCTGCTACTTCCCATTTCATTACAGTGTGATATGCCCTTTCATAAAAAGAGAGCAGAAAGATTCCACACACCAAAGATCCAATTGCTTAAAGGACAAACCTTATCATCATCATATTAATGTTTCCTTGGATAAATGAATCTTCCGTTTTTTATTCTAAAATCCATACTATCGTGTAATCTAGGCTGGCCATAAAGTCTGTACACATAAGTATTATTTTACTACTATTATAACATCAATGAATCATTTATCTTACATTCCCATCTGTTCCCAGACTTGGTAGCCACACCGTACAACGATGACAGAAAATGTGGCATTTTTAATTTTTCATGGGTTAGTCTGTGCGCCCAAAGGGGGATGAGGATGGTCACCTAAAGGTCGCTTCCATGTAACACCGTTCCTCTTTGATAGGGCTTCTAGACTATTCGTTTCTGTGTAAATGTCACCCAGGCAAATACACGTGAGGAAAGGTCTCTGAAAATTGTCTTAACTTCTGAATAAACAGCCTGATGTCTTAGGGTTATCACCAAAGGACAGTGTCCCCCAAACAAACAACATATCCACTAAAGAGTCACAGGATCACACTCCTAGCCTAGCGCCCATAACTGTTTCATGTACACCACAAATGTTTACATACATACACACATTTTTTTCTCACAGTTCTTCTAGAAAATTCTATTCTCCAGATTTGCCTACCCTAACTGCAAGAAAGAGGATGTTGTCACAGTATGTTTAACCAATGACCTGCATGGAGAAGTTGTGGTCTTCAGTCTTGCCAATCACTGACAGGAGGACGAGCACACAGCAAGTTCTAGCAGGCAGTATAACCAGCCAAATCAAAAAGATGACATAGAGATGGAAGGAAATAAGACTCTAGAGTCATGACTCAAGAACCCACTGTACACACACACAATAAGGAAGAAATAGCTGAGCAGCAACAGGCGGAGAAACAAACACTGCAGAAGGTTTAGTTGCTCCTGAATTCATTAGTGTGTCAATAACTTTTTTTTTTGTTTTTGGTTGCACATCTTTCCTGTTATTAAATGCCGTCAAGTCGATGCTGACTCATAGTGACTCCGTGTGACAGAGGAGAACTACCCCATTGAGTCTCCTAGGCTGTAACCATTACGGAGGCAGATCGCCAGGTCTGTTGTGCCACATAACCACTGGGTGGGTTCAAACTGCCAAACTTTCATTAGCAGCTGAGCAATTAACCACTGCACCACCAGGGCCCCTTACATCTTTCCTAGGCTGCAATAATAGAAATGGATTCCCCATCACAGGAAACATTACTATTCTGTTCACCTCTCAGGTTGTCAGGCCAGCCAAGACTGCCGGGTTCCTCCCAGCCACAACTCAAGAGCATCATGACAAAGCATTCCAATGAGGCAAAACAAACCATGAGGGCTCTGGAGGCTAGGTGAGGAGCAGCTGACAGATGGGGACAGTGGCAAAGGAAGGAAAGGCCCAGGAGAGTGAGAGAGGAGAGTGTGGGTATTTCAAAGGCTGTCACTTAGAAACGCACTCAGCTTGTTTTGAATAGCCCCAAGCAGAGACCCACAGCCAACAGAGAGCACAGCCATGTCTGGGCCCAGCAAACCCAAGAAGATACAGCCAGGAGAAGTAGGTCCGTCTGGCTGGGGGCACTCGGCCTTCAAACTGCTCGGCCTCTTCTCAGGGACCCTCACGACCAGACTTAGACAAGCTGATCCTAGGTTTTTTTCTGAGCCCAGGAAGCTATGGTTCTAAAAATGTACTTATTAATAAGTGCATTAAGACCAAGCATTTAAAACGCTTCCCTGAAAGAACTCAAATCTCAGTGAACTTGAAAACCATCAATTTCTGACTTTACACCTAACCATATTTGAGCGTGTACAGTAGAAGAATATATTACCCAAGAGGAGCATATATGCCCTATGGACAGGTTAGTATTTTTCACATTTGAAAGATAAACACTTAACTTCCCTCCATAAAAAAAAAATTTTTTAAGTCCTTAGAATCATTAATTACGAAAAAAAAACACCAAGGAAAAGGAATACACTGCAGACTACCGTGTATTTCAAATTCTAAACCTGAACTGGAAACCACTTAAAATTTCTTGGACAAGTAAATAAAAGGCACCAGCAAGAAGGTAGCACAAAGAGCCGACAAAAAAGCAAATATGCCACTTTTTGTTATTGCTAAGTGCGGTGGAGTCGACTCTGACTCACAGGGACCCCATGTGACAGAGAAGAACTGCCCGTAAGGTTTCCCAGACTGTAACCTTTAAAGGAGCAGATTGTCAGGTCTTTGTCCTGCGGAGCAGCTGCATGAGTTCAAACCACCAACCTTTCAATGAGCAGCCAAGCACTTAACCATTGAGCCACCAGGGCTCCTTACCGAGTGTAAACTGGCAGCTTTGGAACTATGTCATTGGCACAGGTCCTTAAGCCTGTAACAAGTTAAATGTCCAGCTAGGTTGACTACATCAAAGTTGCTGAAAGCACTTAAGCAAATGTACGCTGGGGGCACGCACTCACGCTGGGGGGCACGCACTCACGCTCGGGGGCGCGCGCTCAAGAGGATCTGAATCGGGACGCAAGGGGCCCCCAGGAAGACCCCGAGGTCACCAAACCTGGAGCACCACTCAACCTTGACAACGTTCCTGCCTCAAGATCTGAGAAAGTACTTGAAGAGTTGAGGTCGGCACCAAAAGGCCAACCGATACATTTCTATCCAATTTTATGGCAAATAATTTCCATGTCTGAAAAATACTGCTGACACTGTAAAATTCACTTACTTTAATGATATTTGAAAACGTGAAAACCCTCAGCTACCTGGTTCACTGGGTCCAACTTCCTAACACTCCAAAAACACCAAACCCGTTGCCTTTGAGCCAATTCTGACTCAGCAACCTTAAAGGACTGCGTAGAATTGCCCCAATAGGAGTTCCGAGGAGCGTTAGTGGATTGGAACCGCCGATTTTTTGGTTAGCAGCAGTAACTCTTAACCACTGTGCCACCAGGGCTCCTTCATAACACTAAAAAAAGAGCAAACCAAACCATTGACTCAATTGGGACTCCTAGCAACCCTAAAGGACAAAGTAGAACTGCCCCATAGGGTTTCCAAGGAGCACCTTGTGGATTTGAACTGCCGACCTCTTGGTTAGCAGCTGTAGCTCTTAACCACTACACCACCAGGGTTTCTTTCCTAACACTGGGTCTCCCAAATTATATCTTCAGCACAGAGCATGTTTGCTAGGAGCAGGGAGAAGGATCTTAGAATAAGCAGGGAGTCAGAGATCTCTGCTTCCTACTCACCCCATGGACCATGCACCACCCACCACCCCGGGGGCCCAGGCCGTCCACTTCTCTCTAAAGTTCATGAGAAGTGCTGCCTGTGAGCAAAGGTAGCAGGGCACTGAACCTGCGAGATGGCAAAACCCAGCAACGACTACAAACAAAAGCTTCAAGGGCAAAACTCGTAATAGTGCAGAAAACATGAGTTGTTTTCTATACTGAAAATTATTTTGGTTTTTCTATAACACTGCACATAAGCAAACACACCACTGTGCCCACTCAACAAGGCTGCCCCACTCAACAAGGCTGCCCCCATTGGCTATGTGTGCAGACAATGTCCAGCATCACCATGTACCATGAGACCCCAAGTGAGAAACCCTACATGGTCACCAAGGTCCACGGCCACTCAGAAATCGCCAAGGGGGGACTGAGAGCACCTCTGTCAGCACCCCTCACCCCCAAACACTGCCTTCTCCAGGTTCAAAGGGACTATTTTAAGTATGATTTTTATACATACATAATTTTAAAAAATAGGTAACAAGTACTCCAGCATTAGTAAGCAAAGCCGTGCAAAATGTGTCTTCTTGTAAAGTTGTGGGAGTTGGTTTGTGCTCACATTCCTGACAAAACACCCTTCAACGTGGCTGTCTCCCTTTCTTCCCAGTACCTCAGGATTGGTGTCTGATAACAATAATAATCAACAGTGACTCTCAAACACATTTGAGACCTCTAATGGGCAGAGAGCCTACGTTAACCACATGGGCAGAGAGAATGAACGGTGACAATGTGAAGTACGTCACCACTGTCAATGTGCTGAACATGTAAAAATGGCTCAAAGGGTATAAGTTTTGTTATGTATACTTTCACAAAAAAAAAAAAAAGAACAAGGGGCTTGGGGGAGCCCTGTGCACACAGGGCCCAGGGCCAGCGAGGGCACCAAGCTGAGCCAGGAGATGGCCCCGTGCCAGGCCCTCCGGAGGCTATCCAGCCGTCGCCGGGGAGAGGCACATTAGGAATGGGCACAGTCTTACCTCGGTGCTCCAGGGTGGGGCCGTTGGCGCCCCAGCTCTGATAGAGAGTGGCAAGGTCCTTTGGAATGTACGTCTTGAAGATGCTGAGGATGTCCAGGCGTTTCTCGTGGCCCTCAGCGGCTGGCTCCTGCTTGACCGAGCGTAGCTCAGGGGGCGCGCCGGCCGCCGAGGGTTGAGCCTGCACGGCCGCGCTGCCCCTGGCCACCGCGCCAACACCGCCCAGCGTCCTGGGCTCGGGGGCGGCCTTGGAGGGGGGCTCGCGGGGAGGTAGAGGGGATGCCCTGTCGCCTTTCCCGGGAGGCTGACACGGTGGTGGGGGGCTGAATTTGGCTTTCGCAGAGTCCGGGGCACTGTGCTTGGGCGGGGAGACCAGGCCGGGTCCCATGGGGGGAACTCCCTGCTTTTCACCTGGCTTGCTGGGGACCGGCGGGCCAGCCCGGGCAATGACAGACGGCGTGGGGGTGGCACTTCTGCTGAAAGCACCGCCCCCGGGGGTGGGCTGGGCACTGAGCTCCGGCTTGGGCCTGGGCTGCGCTGCAGGGGCCGCGGGCACACTCTGCCCAGGGGCAAGGCCGGGCCGGACCTGGCGGTGCCCGTCGGGGCTGGACGCCCACTGCTCGCAGGGGCCCCCTGAAGCCCCCTCTTTGCCCCGGGACGGCCCAGTGGCCTTCGTGGCCACGCCCAGTAGCGGTGAGGAACTACCCCTGGGGGCCGGTGCCCCGCCCGGCACCTGAGTACGGGCAAAGCGAGCGATGGGCAGCGGCTGGCACTCCTTGCCGCCCAGCGCAGGTGGGGGACCAGTGCGGCCACTGCGTGCCAGGAACACCAGGTGGTTCTTGATGCTCTTGTAGCCATTGGGCTGTACCCACGGGGGCGCCACGGCGCTGCCGCTGACGCGGTGCCAAATGCGCTTATGCATCCAGAGAACCTCAGGGTAGTAGGTCCGGTGGCTGCAGTACGGACAGGGGTGCACAGGCAGCGCCGCCTGCAGCGCACACGCCGCTTCCCTGCCACCCGCACCCCGCGAGGACCGCGCGCTCAGGTCCAGCGGTGTTGGCTCGGGGGCCCACGGCCCGCCCCCCAGGGGCTCCCTGCTGAGTGAATCCGAGGGGGGCTTCTCCTGGGGGGGCCGTGCCGGTCTGTCCAGGGGGAGCATCGGGTCCATAACGCCTGGGCACTCTGTGCTGGCAGGGCGCCCTGTGGCGTCACCCGGTCCCTCTGGCTTGGGGTGAAATGCTGGCATTTTCAGGTTAAGAGAGAATCTGTGTGGTTCTGGTCTTCTGGAAGTATCTCTGCTATTGTTTTCAAGTAAGCTGACCGGAGCTGGGATCCCCGTTTTGGAGGCGCCGGTACCTTTTCCTGGCACTTTATCCCCAAACGGGTGGCTCTGGCCTCCACTGGTGAGCACAGCCGGCGCTGCTTCCTCAGGAGAGCCGCAGTGGTAAGCCTTTCCCCCTGGAAAACGTGAAGTGAGACGTGAAGTTACCACCTCGGATGTAACACAAAGACCAAGAGCTTTAACAGTGACAGAGAGGACAAAAAACAGGTGCCTTAGACACCAACCCCAACTCATGGCAACCCATGTGTCTCAGAGTAGAACTGTGCTCCACGGGTTTTCCTCAGTTGATTTTTTGTAAGTAGATCACCCAGCCTTTCTTCTGAAGCATCTCTGGGTAGACTCGAACTGCCAACCTTTGGATCAGCAGCTGAGCAGTTTAACCATTTGCACTCAAGAGACTCCAGTCTCAGAGAAGCACACCAAAGGCAGTCTGGTTGTATTAACAGACATGCGTGCACCCCATCTTCAGGAAAAGAACACAGCTCTTGAGTTTGCTTTGCTCTTAACACGCCCCCATTAAGCGCAAACCAAACTTAAGAGCCATATGAGGATGTCTGGGGTGGAATTTCTTTATTCCATAGAATAATATGACCCACAAAACAGTACAGAAAAATATACAGTAGCTGCACATGAAGATACGAGTCACTACATTATTTCTACTTAACAGAAGGTAACTAGTTATATTAAAAGCCAGGAAAACAACTTAATTCTTTGTAACAGTATAAGGCTTTGCACAATTTTCAAAGGTATTTCAAATGTGTGATCTCATTATTTGAGAGGAAAGGCAAGAGCTCCCCAATCACCTGATCATTTCAAGGTAGGAAACTCAGAAAAGGTAAGCAGCCAACCCAGGGTCACAAAGCTGGTACTGGGCAGAGAGGATTGGAAAATAGCTTCTCCATCCAAAGTATCCCATCACCTGCCCCCAAAATGCCTGGACTACAGTACTAGCTTTAACTAGCCCAGTCACGGCCCTGGTTGAATCTGTCTTCAAAGATCCAAAGTCCAAACCTGGCCTCTAGAAACCGCCTTCAGAGGCCCCGTGAGGCAGAGCAAGACAAGCTCTTCATTTCTGTACCTGCCCCCACAGGTTGTATGCAGGAAACAAGAGCACAGAGATGGCCCCAGACCTTTCAAGACCCTGAGGCAGGGACCTGCGTCGTGACTTATGCAGAGAGCCTGTGTGTGTCCCTATCACAGGAAAGCGTGTCACGGCAAGGCTGGGTGTGACTGAGCCTCTGTGCTGCAGGACAGCACAGAGACCCAGGTGAACCCCCTCCCTCCCCCCACCACCCCCACAAGTCTAGGCCGAACTCGCTGGCCTTGCAGAGATGAGAGTTTATGTTTCCCCAAATCAGACTACAGGGGTTTGTTTCTACCCAGAAATCATAATTTAGGAAGTGTTCAAATGTTTCTGGATATGTTAGACCCTCAGCGTGACAGGACATGAGACACGCTGCACTGACCACAACTGCATCTGTATCTCTTTCTGCTGCCCACCATCTCCAGGCTACTCTATGCCCTCAGGGGTGTGTCTCACGCGTGCTGTAAGACACAGAGGAGGAAAAGGTGATGCCATCTCTCCTGAGAATGCCTGACATGACTTTCTTTTAAAGAAGGTGTGTAGAGATTTTAACATTCAGTAGAATGTAGGCATCTACTGACTCAGAACATTCTTTAAAAATTCTCTAAGGAATTTTTTGGAGTTAAGACACAGGAATCCCATCAAAATGATATATAAAAAAATCTATTCAGAAGGGATCTTCATCAAAGCAGGACAAGCTTCCTTCACAGGATAAATTTACAGGGAACTGAAGGGGCACAATAATAAATATTCGTTTCCAATTAGTATGTAGCTAATGAGCCTCCACAAACCATTTTAAAAGATTATATCCGCAGAAACAAATGTGCCTCACAGACTGGGTGCGGAGGTGAGACAAAGGAGGAGCAAGTTGTTGGGTTCATACCCGCTCTAAAAAGCTAACATGGAAATAAAGTCAGGCATATTTATCTGTTGATAGGAAGAGGAGTCCCTGGGTAATGCCAACAGTTAACATGCTCAGCTACTAACCAAAAGTCTGGAGGTTTGAATCCATCCAGAAGCGCCTCAGAAGAAAAGCATGGCAATCTAATTCCAAAAAATCAGCCACTGAAAACCCCATGAAGCACAGTTCTACTCTGACATAGGGTCGCCATGAGTCGGGGTCAATTCAACCTCAACTGGTTACGTATCCATTACACACGGACCCCACGATTACTCCCAAAGCGAAAGAGTGGGTGGTCCTAGCATGCTCTGCCGATGCCAGTTGTGTACTGAACCTGAAATTAAACCCAGAAGGAGAGGCTTACACCTTTGTCCAATGTAGCCTGAATGCTCAGCATGTGAAATTCACTTTTAATTTTTTAAAGGGAGTAGTATCTTGGGGGAAACATCTAACTCTTCCCATGTTAAAAAAATAAAAATATATGAAAACTTGTAGTAGAATCTGAAATTGAAGCAAGGAGGCCATGAGCAGCAGTGCAGCACCCCATATCTAGGGTTTCCAAAACCCATGTGGCCAAGTCCCCACATTTTATGCCCCAAGAAAGGGTCATAAAGCAACATGGTGGGACAACCAGTACTTCTGACTGAGACACAAAATAGTAAGTTACTGATTGATGGGGAGGGTGTCGACAAAAGGCTCCCATGGGATATCAAGACAGTCCTTGGGCAGGAGGTGGGGTGGGGGGAACGTGGTCACGTGTCACCAGGAGCTGTCACCAGAGGATACCAGCAACAACACAAAGATGGAACTGCTGATGACCTACTAAGTTTGGGGAGACAAATGAAAATAGGGTGCTGGTTGTATGCTGTCACGTTGATTCTGACTCACAGAGACCCCATGTGACAGAATAGAGGTGCCCCATAGGGTTTCCTGGGATGTAATCTTTACTGGAGCAGACCGTCAGGTCTCTTCTCCAGTGGAGCTGCCAGTGGATTCAGATCACCAACCTTTTTTGGTTAGTAGTTGAGCGCTTAACTGTTACACCACCAGGGCTCCTTGGAAATGGGCAATCTGATGGTTAATTTTATGTGTCAACTTGACTACACCACGGTTCCCCATGGTTTGGCCAAACACTAGTCTAGCTGCTGTCATGGGTAGTTAGATGTGATTAGATCATCGGCCTTGGGTAGAGCAGGTCACCTTCTGTGATGTCATCTAATATAATGCATCATCAGTTGAGAAGGCAGTTTCCCTAGGATGTGTTCTGCTGCCTATAAATAGATATTTTGGCAGAACTCTCTTCACTCTTCTGTTACCTGACCTACAGATTTGGGGACCGTTATCTGACCTATGGATTTGGGAACTTACTAGCCACTCACATTTTTGTGAGCCAGTTCCTTGAAGCAAATCAACCACCTTCAGTGGTGCATGTGTCATCTCTCTCTCTACAGAGTAGAACTGCCCCACAGGGTTTCCAATGAGTGGCTGGTGAATTCGAACTACCAACCTTTTGGTAAGCAAATGAACTCTTAGGGCGCCACCAGGATTCCTTATACGTATGTGTGTGTATATACACATATAGAGAGAGAGAGAGGGACCTGTTGGGTGCTGTCAAGCCATTTCAAATCATAGCAACCCCGTGTGACAGAGGAGAACTGTTCCATAGGGTTTTCCAGTCTGTAATCTTCACAGGAGCACCCTACAACATTCTGGATTTCTGAATCACGATTGGAGAGTCTCCCCAATGCTGGTCGTATGCCCACTGCCCTTGGGATGGATTCCATGGACCACTGCCTGGCACCCCAAGGGCCTGGAGCAGACTACTGCAGCAGACTCTCTTCCTGGGACTCAGGACATGCTGGGGTGAACCACTAGCAAATCAGAAAAGCTGAAAAGAGAACAGCTCCGCAAGTACCTCTCAGGTCCATTTAATACACTCAGGTCAGGTCAAGCACATCTTAAAGTGAATGTGCAAATGTGCTTCTTCCCAGGCCCTCCACACAGTGAAAGATGACAAAGAACCTGGTCTTGGAGAAGACGTGGTGAGCTCAACAGGTATGTAACTGGCCAGATCTGACCTGTGCTATCAGCTGGACAGTGAAATGGCACATTAACACTCAATAAAATCAACACGGCCAACTTGATCTGCTAGCTCTTAAATGGACCAGGTGTCCCATTTTCTAGGGTTCCCTTAGACTGTGCCTTTTAGAAAATAAAGAATGAAAGATTTTGTAATGAAAAGTTAAACACAGTCACCCTACATCCAGCAATTCCACTCCTAAGTATACGCCCAAAAGAATTGAAAGCAGGGATTCAGATACTTGTACAGTAGTGTTCACTGCAGCGCTATTCACAATAGCCAAAAGGTGGAAAAAAACCAAAAGTCCATCAACAGATGAATGGATCAGCAAAATGTGTTCTATCCATAAAATGGAAGGTTATTAAGCCATAAAGACAGATGAAGTTCTGATACATGCTATGACATGGATGGACCGTGAAAACATTATGTTGAATCAAACAATTCAGATACAAAAGGGCAAACACTGTAAGATCCCACTCACGTGAACTCTCTAGAACAGGCCGATCCATAGGGACACAAAGTAGATTCACAGTTACGAGGGGGAAACAGAATTACTGCTTAATGGGCACAGAGTTTCTATTCAGGAGAATGAAAAACGTGTGGAAAGAGATAGTGGTGATGGCTACACAACATAAAAAAAAAAAAAAACAGTGAATGTAAAAATGTCACTAAATTTTTCCCTTACAAGTGGCTAAAACGGCAAAGTTTTTGTTATATTTTACCACGGTGATTTTTTTTTTTTTTTAAATAGTTTGTAATGAATGTTTTAATGTGGCCTAGATCTGGAAAAGGAAAGTAAAAGATATCCTCATTCCCAGCTAAGACAGAGGGACTGTGCAGATACCACCCCTCTGCAGGGACCCCAGAGGTGGAAATGCTGCAGACCAGTGTGACGCCAGCATGACTGCGATCGCGAGGCTGCTGGCTGCGCCTTCCTCCTCAGGTGACCCTGTGCAGTAACGGCTAGGGGAAAGCAGACCCCATGGTAGAATATCTTTTTATAAAATGTAGCTCACGTGGATGGGTCGGGAAAGGCAACTGCACTGGACCTGGTAGAACATCAAGCTTCCTACCTGTAGCCAGTGTTCCCGATCTTCAGAGTGGACTCCAGGGGACTCTAAGGTCATGCAATTCTGGAAATGGGCCCCTCTCACCAAAACGAGGTGTGTGCAGTTGTGTTCCGTGGTAGAATCCTTGCCTTCCATGAGGGTACCTGGTTCAATTCCCAGACTATGCACCTCAAGCACAGCCACAACCCATCTGGCAGTAGAGGCTCACATGTTGCTATAATGCTGAACAGGTTCCAGTGGAGCTTCCACACTATGACAGGCTAGGAAGAAAGGCCTGGCAACCTACTTCCGAAAATCGGCCAATGACGATCCTATGGAGCACAATGGTCTGATCACAATGTGCAGGGGTTGCCATGAGTCAGGGATCAACTTGATGGCAGCTAACAAGCACCACTTGCCACACTGTGCCACTTGTTCACATGGTGACGTCCACCCAGTCTGTCTTCCAGGGGCCAGTCATCTGGAGATGTGAAATTGAGGTTCTGCCCAGCTTCTCTCCCACCGCAAAGAACCAGCCCTCCACCCGCAGGAACTTAGGTGAAGCTGCAAATAAAATTAGGAAGAGATGCCCCCTCCTGATCCAGCAAGTGGTCTGTGTACAACCTCAAGTGTGAGATTCGATTAACTGCCTCAGTCTCTTAAAATCCATCCCAAAACCCATTGCCGTCGAGGCTATTTCAACTCATGACGACCCTATAGGACACAGCAGAACTGCCGTATAGTTTCCAAGGAGCGCCTGGTGGATTCCAACTGCTGACCTTTTGGTTAGCAGCAGTAGCACTTAACCACTATGCCACCAGGGTTTCCCTCTCATCTCAGCAGCTGTAATTATGAGACAGTCTTCACTCCCCACCCCCCTTACCCCGCCCCACCACTCCATCCCTTTTTATTGAAAAGACCTACAAAAGGAATCCCACAGAAGTGTGTAGAGGGCAGAGGGACAAGTGAATAGGTACTTGGGATACAATAGGGCAAAGCCTACATCCAAATTATATTCATGATTTTAGAGAGTTTATGGCAACTCTCCTCCAAAGATAAAATATCCAAAGCACTGTAAGTGTGAAGACGTCTCACAATTACAAACTATTATAGTAAAACTGATGTGAGGATTTCTGTGGTTAATTTTAATATTCGTGAATTTCTAGCAACTTTTACAACAAATATTACTAGTCACCAAAACCTCGGTGCGAGAACATCAGTTTTTAAATAGTGCCACTCAGAAGATTCTTCTTTTGTAATTTTTAATCCCACTTAAAAAGGGGAAACTGGTAAGCAAAAAGGATTTTGGGCAGAACAAAGGTAAGATGTTTTGAGACAAACAAGAACAATTCGGCATCAAGATTTAGCTGAAACTTGGGAGTTACTAAGACAATGAAATGCAAGGAATTAAGGAAGAGAAAATCCCAAGAGTGTCTGGGGAAAAAAATAGTCCCTGGCAAGATATTCGCGCTCAAAGAATCTTAGAAACAACTGCTTCTCAATGAAATGGGATGAAGATATATCTCTCGGCTGACACATGAGGTGCAGGCGGAGGATTGGGGGTAGAACGCAGGAAATACTGGAGAGAAAGATTTCACTGTAACATACATGCGGCTTTTCAACTGAAAAGCAAGATCTCAGCTTTCTACGCAAAGGAAGCAAAAAACTGCTGGAGACAGCGTCACAGGCTGGTTTAATCTGGAAGTTCTCCTTCTGGAAAAATAAGGGAAAATCACCAAAAGACAAAGACAAACTTTGTATTTCTGTTACACAGGAGGGCAGAGGAGTGCATATTAACAAGTTCCCTAGCTAAGAGGGTCAGAGCAAGAAACAAGAACCAGGAAGCATTTCCAGAGGCACGGGGCAGGGTGGGGCTTGGAGGGTGACCCAGGCATCATCTCCATGCAAAGTGAAAATAACCAGCTGGGTTTGCATTTCACTCTTCATAAAAGGACAACGTTGGTTTTTCATATAGAATAATTTGAAAATTTAACTGCCAGTTGTCCAGTATCTACCTGGGACACTTGAGTCCTTTAGTCAAAAAAGTTTAAAGAAGGGTTTTAAAGCTTCCTCATATATATCATCATGCATGCAATGTGAACTACAAAAAAAAAAAAGTCTAACGACAAGGAAACTACTGTGATAACCTAATAATATATTTTTAAATTTCTTTGTAACTGAACGTCTATTTTATATTCTACATGGCTCATCCTACCTCTTCTGTAGGACTGAGTTCACAAAAGTCTCCATTTTAAATGATACTCTATTAACATAAATAACTTGCAAAACTGTAAGTTACTTGCGTTTATGGAGAAATATGTAAATATCTTCACACTTTGGAAGCCGTATTTTGGTAACTGAAGAAATATGGTTCCAAATTAAATACAGGGATTTCTGACTACACAAATTAGCCATGTTACGTGAGAAAATTTAAAGCTTAGAATTTGGGAGAGAAACTTTTCAAAGACTGTTCAATTCAGGAAGTACAAGATCAACACTTTAAAGGTTAACCAAACACCTCTGGTTTTCACCCACAGCTTTCTGTTACTAAGGAGTAGTTTGTCCCGTCATAAAACGTAATCACCTTCTAGAAATCTGGAATTCACTAACTTCCCCCGTTGACTCAGTCATAAAACTTGTAACTTGAGTTCTTTTTTTTTTTAATCAAACCCTTGCTAAAGTGAACAGAACTCAAAAGACTATTTTCATTCCTACTATGTAATTTATACACCCTGCTTTTCCCCCAAATTTTAATGGCAAACTAAATTTTGGCCACTCAAGAAAATGCAAAGAAATACAAAAAAAGAAATCATTAAACAAAACTTCACAAACCATATTTGGATGAAGTGACAACAGTCCCATTTATAAATCCATGTTTTCTAAGCTGGTAAAAAAAAAAAAAAAGCATCAGACTACCTAACACATACCTTTCTTTCCTTGGATGATCCAACTTGTTGAATAAGATGCTAGCACTCATGTAAAAAGACAGCAAATTGAATCTTATAAAGAAAACCAAAAAAAAAAAGCCAAACCAATCGCCTTTGAGTCGATTTTGACTCATAGCATAGCAACACTAAAGAACAGAGTAGAACTGCCCCCACAGAGTTTCCAAAGGGCACCTGGTGGATTTGAACTGCTGAAGAATAGTGGAAGTAATTGGAGAAAAAACACCAAAACCCATTGCTGTTGAGTTGATTCAGACTCATAGTGACGCTACAGGACAGAGGAGAACTGCCCTAGAGAGTTTCCAAGGAGCGGCTGGTGGATTCGAGCTGCCAACCTTTTGGTTAGCAGCTGTAGCTCTTAACACCTGTGCCAGCAGGGCTCAAAAGAAGGCACTTAAATCACTTCTGCATTTTAAAATGTTAATGTTGTTGTTGATTTTGGGTGCCATCAATTTTCGACTCACAGTGACCCCGTGTGACAGAGTAGAACTGCCCCATAGGGTTTTCTAGGCTGTAATCTTTACCGGAGCAGATAGCCAGGTTTTTCTCCCTCGGAGCTGCTGGGTGTGTTCAAACCACCATCCTTTCAATTAGCAGCTGAGTGCTTAACCACTGCCACCAGGGCTCCTATGTCTATAAGGAAGGACAAGGAAAGGAAACGCAAAAAATAAATTAGCACATAATACTTTTTTTGCATTATCCTCCAATTGTGCTGCTTTCTTAAGGCGTAGAAACTACAATCTCTCACCAAGCATTACAAAGAATGCACTCAGCCGCCTTAAACCACCTGTGTTTTTCTTTCACAAGATGTGTTTTAAGAGATTGAATAAGACTTTGGAGGACACGTAACCCTGTACACATTCTTGAACATAAAAATGATTTTTAAATTTTAAACCATTTATGTGGTTTAAAAGTTTTTCTGTTGCAAT
Source organism: Loxodonta africana (assembly GCF_030014295.1). Taxonomy (NCBI): domain Eukaryota; kingdom Metazoa; phylum Chordata; class Mammalia; order Proboscidea; family Elephantidae; genus Loxodonta; species Loxodonta africana. The sequence continues at coordinate 32,330,413 of NC_087352.1, read as the reverse complement.
GTTTAATTATCAAAAAAAAAAGAACAGAAAAAAAGAAGTCCAAATTCAATGCATTTACATAGGAATCCTTGTTTTAAAAGTCAGGATTTTTTTTTTTTTTTAATCATGTTGCCATCGTTGTGGTTAGGTACCCTCAAGTCAGTTCTGACTCACAGTGACCCTATGTAAAACAGAAGGAAACACTGCCTGGTCTTGTGCTATTCTCATAATGGTTGCGGCCACTGTCAATCCATCTCACTGAGGGTCTTCCTCTTTTTTGCTGACCCTCTAACTTTACCAAGCATGATATCCCTCCCCAGGAGCGAATCCGTTCTGATAACATGTCCAAAGCACATGAGACGAAGTCTCACCATCCTCGCTTTTAAGGAGCATTCTGGCTGTACTTCCAAGACAGGTGTGCACCAGGGTTGTATCCTTTCACCATACTTATTCCATCTGTATGCTGAGCAAATAATCCAAGAAGCTGGACTATATGAAGAACTTGGCATCAGGATGGGAGGAAGACTCATTAACAACCTCCGTTATGCAGATGACACAACCTTGCTTGCTGAAAATGAAGAAGACTTGAAGCACTTACTGATGAAGACCAAAGACTTCTGTATGGATTACACCTCAACATAAAGAAAACAAAAATGTTCACAACTGGGCCAGTAAGCAACAACACGATTAACAAAGAAAACAGTGAAGTTGTCAAAGATTTCATTTTACCTGAATCCATAATCAACGCCCATGGCAAGGACAGTCAAGAAATCAAACAACGTATTGCAGTAGACAAATCAGAAGCAAAAGACCTCTTTCAAGTGTTAAAAAGCAAAGATGTCACTTTGAAGATGAAGATGTACCTGACCCAAGCCATGGTATTTTCAATTGCCTCATGTGTACCTGAAAGCTGCACAATGAATAAAGAAGACTGAAGACTTGATGCCTCTGAATTACGGTGTTGAAGAATACCGAATATACCATGGACTGCCAGAAGAATGAACAAATCTGTCACTTTTCAGTATCACCATCAGATTTAAACTCGGGTCGGTGTGCAGGATAAGGCCATTTCACAACACAGACAGCCTGTGTCCACAATGCAACAGACGAAAATTGTGGCATTCCTGGCTTTGGGTGCCAGGGACCCTAGACGCAATGCATGAAAATGACCACTAGATGGTACCTGTTCACAATGTATAACCCACTTCCGCTTGTCCCTGGGCTACATGTGTGGTCCCAGGATTTTACAAAAGCACTCGACAGTCATCTACTTATGAACAGCAGGTATTTATTAGCAAGACGTGTACACCAAGAACTTTGTTTAAAGGTCTGTCCACACAGAAATGTACAATTCTTATGAAACGTGCCTTATCGTTTCGTTAGTCGCATTAGTAAGAGCAATACGTTGTTTTGATGAAAAGTATTTCATCAAAACATCTTAAAGCATCCTGTATTTCTCTGAGTATTCATCAATATTTCCATAGGGCAAAAATGTGGAGGGCTTTAAATTCCTGGCATACCTGAATCATCTGTCAGAATCACATTTAAATGAAATTACAGCTCTATGTGCCTCAGTCTTTGGAGAATTACACTATAGCGTTGTTAGTTAATAATAGTGTTGATTCCGACACTATTACAGTCCCTTCAAATGCCTTTTGAAAGCTTAGTCTATAAAACAATTCAGTAATTGACTGATATTTTAGTAATTTAGTAATTACTTAAAAATAATTCCAGTAATTTAAGAACTGGCTTTAAAAAAAAAATAAGTATTTTTACCTTGGCTTCAAGGTAACTCTTTTCAAAGTTAAAGTACAGGTATGTTCTAAGACCAGTACCAACCTGTCAGTCTGTGGTCCTGTGGTGGCTTGCATGTTGCTCTGATCCTGGAAGCTACGCCAACAATATTTCAAATACCAGCAGGGTCACCCATGGTGGACAGGTTTCCGTGGAGTTTCCAGACTATGACAGACTAGTTTAAGAACGCCTGGTAACCTACTTCTGAAAATCCTCCAATGAAATCCTCACGGATCACAACAGAACACAGTCTGATACAACTGTAGAAGATGAGCCCCCTAGGTTGGAAAGCACTCAAAATACACGGCAGCCACAACAACAGACTCAAACAATAATCGTAAAGGTGGTAAGAACAGGGCAACATTTCGTTCTGTTGTCCACAGGGTCGCCGTGAGTCTGAGCCCACTCCACGGCAGCTGGTTACTGGTTAGTGTGAACTATAAAGCTACAAACAGAGAGAGGTATTCAAAGAGAATGCTAATTAACACTCTGACCCACACCAGACACCTGGGCAAAGCCACCTTCCAGCATTTTACAGTTATCCACCTATAAACGTATATAAAAGACAGAGACCTTCTGTATCGCTCACGTGAAAAGTTCAAACTATTATATAAATACTAAATCCCCAAAATGCACTCCACCACACACACTCAGTGCAGAGAAGGCTTACTTTCCGGTCTATTTAATAATTGAAGCAGCTCTTTCCCCGTCACCTTGCTAAAGTGCTTCTAGAACTTCAGGCAGGCTTCCTAAGGCACACGATAAATTTTAAGTTGTTATCAAAGAATCATAATTCAGTGTCCTTCATTAAAATGGGAGGGAAAAAAAAGCCTCCATATGCCCTTCTCCCTCTGGAACTTCTTCACTCCTTAGTTTTCATTTTCCCGACATTTTTTTAAAAAGGAAATCGCTGTATCCCCTTCCTGTGTATTTTCAGTTTGCTCCGAATTTATAGCTCACCTACAATTTATCTAATTGAAACTTGTAAGTCAAGATAGCGAGAATTACAAGCCCCAATTTAACAGTGACATTCAGAAAATCTCAGGAAAGCCCTCAAGATGACACTTACTTTTTAATCATTTCTAGTTTGGGAAGCATTTGCAAAATAGTATTCTGTGACTGTTTTCCAGGAACTTGTTGGCCAGGTGGTAGCCCTAAGTCTATGAATTTAAAAAAAAAAAAAATTAAAGCTAAAGTGGTATGAGCTGTTTCCCACCAAATCCTCCTAGAGAACTAAGAGGGGGTGGGCTGGCCTGGCCCCCCTGCCCTCTCCCACCCCGGCCTGCCCGCCCCCTTCCTGCCCCTTTGCCTTCCCCCCCACCCTCCTACCTGTCTCCCAGCCTCTCCAAGACCCCCCCCCACCCTGGCCCCAACCCCTTGGCCTCTCCTTGCCCACTGCCTGGGCCCCCCAGGCTGTCTAAGAAAGGCCGGGAGCTGCTGGGAGCAGCCAGGTATAACCAGAGCCGTTGGCCAGTGCAGTATCTAGGGGAAAGGTGAGGGGCCACCAAGCCAGGAAATACACCTGACTCTCTGCTTGCTTTTGTTTCATGAGTTTTTCATTCAGCAAACAGCACACGCACACTGCATATCTGATTCATTTTTTGAACACGTGATCGGCTCTGAAGCTAGATTGAGAGTGATGTAGAAACCAGGTTTTGAGCAGCACCAGCTCTGTGCAGGCACTTTCTAGATAATGATGAATGCATGTGAATGTGCGTGTGCGCGCGCATGTACACACACATGCACACATGTGTGAGCATGTGTGTGTGCATGTGTGCACGTGCATGGGGGTTATGGGTGGAGGGGTGGTCTTTGAATCCATGCAGGTGGGGAAGGCTTCTCTGGGATTTAAGAGTCACATCCCAGCCGTCACTTCTACTTGCTAACGAGTATCACTGTCATCAATACAAATTAATGTATTCGCTGTTTATCTCATAATTTTATCAGCCACTTCCATTTCTCTTCTGATTTCAGCTGTCCTCATGGGGCTTATTCTCCAGCAGAGGAAGTAGATACAATTCAAATAATCACACCAACATGCATGAACTGACCGCAGTGAAGCCCACACACAGCTGTCACCTCCCTGAGCTGCACGTTAGAGGCCTCGAAGGTTCCTCCCGTCCATTCCAGCAGTCAAGTCCAAGTTGATCCGCAGCACCAGGGTTTGCCATTCACACTGCTGGGTCCCCATTCTAACTGTGTCTCCCTGCTGCCCACTAGCACCCCCATCCATGTGAGGGTGAGGCCCTGGATACAATGGCCTCCGGGAGGCCAGGGGTTCTCACCAAGAACCCCAGGGGCAACACCTGGCCAATCAGAAGATCCTTGATTATAAAATTTTAATCCGAAAAGTTGCAACCAATCTGAATGTCTGAATTTGGTTACCTACGCTCACCTTTCAAAAACAGCAATGACTTACTATGCTCAACATCTCACACTGTTTCCTCTCTCTGACCCAAAAAAAACCCATCTACTGAGCATCTACCCTTTATTACACCATTTCCCTTACAGTGTTGGCAGCTCACAGTTGGTACCACAAAGGATAGAAGACAACCAGGTGCTTATGGTGGCAGAGTTTAACTCAGAGAGCTAAGAGCCACACACCAAATATAAAAACAGACAGTTTTTGAGTGGGTTAATGATCAGTATTTCTAGCTGAGTCACCAACTGCTGGATGGAAAGACACTGGACCAAAGGGGAATTCTGCACAGCAGCCCTGAGCTAGGGCCTCTCCGCTGCTGTCTGCCTGTGCCTGACTCGCTCCTGATCTCCTCACCTGCACGCACACACACACACGCACGCATAGACATGCACATGCATGCATTCCCATATACACACATATATACATGCACACAGCACATATATACACGCACACATGCATGCACACACATACACGCACATGTGCACACAAACGTACATGCCATCCACCTGCAGTATGCCTGTGCCTGTCCCATTCCTGCTCTCCTCACCTGCACACACGCACACACACATACATACATGTACAATGCTGTCTACCCATGAGCCACGCATACATGACCATATGCACATGCACGTATGTGTGCACGTGTGCAGCCACACCATGCACATGTGCACACAGCACACCCGTGCCTGCAGTTGCAATGCACATACATGAAGTCACATGCAGCCACGCATGCACTCATACACATACACACTCATACAAATGCACACGTGTCAGCCACCCATGCAGTCAGGTACGACCACATGCACATATGTACAGAATGACACTGCAGGTGTGTGTACATGTACACACCCACACAAGCAGTCACAATACAATTACACGCACATATGTGCAGGCATGCATAGTCACGCACCGCCATACTTGCACACATACACACACAAGGACACACGCATGCAATTTCCCACCAGGGAATCAGGGCACGATTTTGGTTGGGAGGGACCACAGTGCCATCTACTGGTCGAACTAGATCATTACATGATGACCCAGAGTCTAGGAACTCCTCGCCTTCCCTCGGCCACACAAAGAGGGGTCTGGCATTTAGTCCAGTAAGTATACCATGCAGAAAAAGAAGAAAGCGTGGTTGTACATGAAAGCAGGAAGAGCCCAACCTACACCCTAATAGCCTCCAGTAAAGGCTCCTGCACGCTGCCGTGAGCCAGCCTGCGAAGTGCACGGCCTCATTGTCTGGCTCATGTACGTCTATCAACGTTACGATTTATAGAATGCACGCACACTCACAACAAACGGCTCAACTAAAAAGCATAAAAAGGCTACTGCTTTTAAAACCTGAGGAAAAAAAGTACACAGTCACATGCAATACTCGCAATGTCTTCAAAAATATCGTTCTAGCTGCCAAGTATCCAGACAGACTATGGGCAAAGAAATCCACTCAGGGTGGACTGCATGCGTATTGGAGATGTACCAGCCAGTCCTCCATTACCACATATCTGCAGGGTCACAGGCAAGACCAAGGACACAAGCAGCCTTCACCCTGCAGCAGGAAGCAGGCAGCTCAGCTTGGCTGGGCCCAGCCAGGTTCAAGGCCATGTCTCTCTTCCGCCAAGTTAGCAATGCACTTGGCAGGTATCTACCAATTGCTGGTAATACACGTTAGTGAAACACAGGGAAGCGAGTGCAAGAGTACACAGCTGTCAGGCCTCTGTTAGCAAACCCACCTCCGCACGACACCTGGACACTCAGGTAAAACAGACATTCTTTGCTAGTTAAGCTAAACTATTGTTTGGTTTTTAAGACTTTGGGGGATATTTTTTGCTGAAGGCTTAAGGATCATCTCAGTGCAATAGTTTCAGGGGTTTACCCAGCCTCCACGGCTCCAGAAAGTCTGAAGTCCATAAGAATTTGAAATTCTGTTCTACAATTTCCCCCTTTTGATCAGGATTCATCTATAGAATTTTTTCATTAAAATGTTCAGTAAAAGGAGCCAGGCAACATCCAGTTCTTCTGTTCTCATGGCAAAGGAGGCAGTTGTTCATGGAGGCAATTAGCCACACATTCCATACCCTCCGCTTATTCCTGGCTCTTTCTTCCTCTGTTGCTCCAGGTAAATAGAGACCAACTGTTGTGCCTTAGATGGTTGCTTGCACACGTTTAAGACCCGAGGCACTACGCAATGAGCTAGGAGGTAGAACACAAACACTAAACACATTATTAGGCCAATTAACCAGACATCCCATGAAAGCATGACCCTAAGCCTCTAAACCAAGGAACCAAATCCCATGAGGTTTTTGGTTGTACAAAAGCAGTGTCAGCATTTTTTTTTTTTTTTGGTCTTTGTTGTAAGTATATCATACAACTTCTGCCAATTCAAATTTTTACATGTATACAACTTATTGACAGCAATTGCAAGTACTCTGAGTCCCTTCCAACCTAAATGGCTCATCTTCCCGTACTATACCAGACAATATTTTGTTGTCATCCATAGGGTTTTTCACTGGCAAATTTTCAGAAGTAGATCACCAGGCCTTTCTTCCTAGTCTGCCTTAGTCTGAAAGCTAGCTGAAACCTGTACCCCACGGACAACCCTGCTGGTATCTGCAATACTGGTGGCATAGCTTCCAGCATCATAGCAACACGCAAGCCATCACACATCACAGTATGACCAACTGACAGATGGGTGGTGTCAAGAGAACTTTAAAGCTGTATCAAAGTTTTAATTTGGTACCAGACACATGCTAGCTGCAAACTAACCCCACACAGAGCACGGCCCAGCCACCCCAGTTATCCCATCTTCGTATCACACATGCACACGTATGGTGCTGACACGAGACCTCACAGTATTCAGTGGCTTCTAACGGTGGGGTTGCCCCCAGGAGACATGTGCCTATGTTTGGAGACAGTTCTGGTTATGACAACTAGGGACGGAGGAGGTGTTACTGCCGCCTTGTGGGTGAAGGCAGCTACACATCCTGCCGTGTGCAGACACAGCCCCCCAAAAGAGACTGACCCGGCCCAGTGTCAACATGCTGAGGGTGGGAACCCTGGGCTGGAGGCACAGGTTCTGCCTCTGACTCTGCCGCACCCACCACTGAGCTACCTGCATGCCTAGGAAACTTGGGGAAAAGTCTGTAAGTAAGAACTCGGTGGGCTGTGGCAATGAGGGTGCATATAATCCCCGTTTATTTTCTGGACCCTTGATTCTGTTGTGTTCAAATAGCTGTTCTGCGTATAGTTAACTCAAATACGGCAATGAAGCACTCATCAGTTACACAGCCAGCCACAGGAAAAAATCCCATTTTAGGGAAACATCCACACTCATTTGTGACGCAATTAAAACATGATCAAATGTGGAACCACACCACCAGTCCGCCTTGGATAATGGCAAGTCATGTGCCCCAGATTTCATTTGGGGACAAAGAGATAATCCGTCGTCATGTGGAATTCCACCCAGTAATTCCAGTGGTGGTGTTTGCTGTCAGCAGCCTGAGTTGGCCCCTGGCTCGTGGCGACCTCACGTACAATGGAAGGAAACGCTGGCTGGTCTTGCGCCATCCTCATGAATGGTTACAGATAGGACCAATGTGATCCATAGGGGTTTCACTGGCTGATATTTGGATGTAGATGGCCAGGCCTTTCTTCCTCCTCCATCTTGGTCAGAAAGCTCCGCTGAAACCTGTTCAGCATCATAGGAACACTCAAGCCTCCACTAACAGCTGGGTGGTGGCTGCGTATGAGGTGCACTGGTCGGAACTGAGCCTCAGTCTTCCACACGGAAGACAAGAATTCTACTACTCCGCTACCAGTAATCACAGTAAAAACCCCAAACCAAACCGGCTGCCATCGAGTCAATTCTGACTCATAGCACCCCAACAGGACAGAGCAGAACTGCCCCATAGGGTTTCCAAAGCAGTAATCTTTACAGAAGCAGACTGCCACATCTTTCTCCCACAGAGCAGCTGGTGGTTTCAAACCACTAATCTGCTGGTAAGCAGGTGAGCACTTAACTACAGAGCCAGCAGGGTTCCTTAGTGGTCCCAGTATTGCCAGGCCTGTCAGGTAACGGAGAGCTGAGGCACCACCCAGCATGAGGCAGTATCTCCCTGGTTGGCCAACACATGCTCTGATGACGGGTTCCATTCCCATAGAGCACATACATGACGTGAGTGCCACTCTCGCCCTGATGCCCAACTTCCTTGATGAGGCTTCTACCTCAGACTCAACCTCTCCAGGGGAAAAGGTCTCATGTGGCTCCACTGACCTGGTCGCCAGCCCCCCAGCACCGTTGCTCTGGTCCCTCTGTCACAGCGGGAAGACCTGGCTACAACATGACCCATCCACCTTCCCATCGCCATCACTGGGTCAAAGCATTCCTCGTAAGCGGACACATTTGTCCCTTCCCTGGCACGTGACTCCCACCTGGTTCTGTACTTGGAAGCCTTACAATTCAACTAATTCTCCTTCCACAAAAAATCCAAACCTTAAAGCATGTGAAAACAGCATCTGTGTATCACCTAAGTCTTCCCTTTCCCATGCTAACCCTTCTTGGTTTTATTAACCTGTCTGAATGTGTCTTGGTTTCAAGTAATCAGTAAGTGGATTCTCTTTTTCAACTGCATTCATCGATGATCCAGGAATGACGAGAATTCTCATCTTCCTCAGGGACTGAAGGAGACAGAGCGTGGATTCTCTGAGCATGCTGGATGATAGCCCAGTTGCCTTATCTCATCAGGGCTTGCTGCTGAGTGGAATTCTCCTCCCCCGCATTGCTGCAACTTTAGATGTGACTGCCCAGCAGGCAGATGGGGTGTCTCCTCACTGTGAGGGAGATGGGCCTGGCCCGAGTCCAGGTTCTCTCATTCACCAGGGAGCTGGGCAGGTGAGTTAACGTCTCTGAGCCTTCACGTCCTCATTTATAAAATGGGCTTGTGCTGACCCATCTTGTCAGGTGGCTAAGGACGGAATGCAATGGGGCACACAGGGCATGCTGAATGCATGCACAGGAAGCAGCACTTGGATTTGCGGGAAGGCAGTTCCGTGTTCACGATGGAATAGGGGTTAGAGTCTCCATGCCTCAAGTCTCACACCTAAACAACCACAACTTAGCAAAGGCACTTTCTCTATGACCACCAGCCAACCCAACTGATTCGTCTACCATTGAATGGGACCTGCAGCAAGGGTACCATATTTCCCCTTAAATGTTTTTAATCTTAAGGTAAAACACAGAAAATCACACAAAACTGATGTACAGGTGGATAAATTACTTTAAGGGACACCACTGTAACCATACCCAGCTCCAGAAACAGAACTTGACCAACCACTGTGGAAGCCCCACTTAGAGTCCCCTACCCACAAAGGGAACCAATGTCTTGCATTTCTTTATAGCTCAAAAAAAGCATCCCTAAAAACTACAGCTTATTCTTGTCCGTTTTATTGCCATCTTGTTGCCCCTCTCCTTTCTTCTCCTTGTATTTTTTTCTAGAAGAACACAGGTGCTGGGTACACAGGTATGCTACAATCTCACTGTTTCCCTAGCTGCTAATGGAAATATATAAAGGAAAGTGTGTGCCTTAGGGGGAGATGGTTGCCCTCTGAAGAAATTCAGAACTTTGTCAAGCTATCGTAGTGGGGTAAAGAGGAAAGAAATGCTTCTGATGCCAGGAAATCTGGAAGAGTCGAGCAAGAGATGGTCACCCGACCTGAACAGGGGCAGTAAATGAAGTCCATCACCTGGACAGTCCATCATTATCCCCTTTTACCTTCTATTACCCCTTTCCCCTACTTGGAGCCCTGGTGGCACAGTGGTTAAGAGCTATGACTACTAACCAAAAGGCCAGCAGTTCAAATCTACCAGCTGCTCCTTAGAAACCCTACTCTGTCCTACAGGGTCGCTATAGTTGGAATCAACTTGATGGCAACAGGTTTTTTGTTTGATGCATTTGGCACATATACGAGGCTGTCCTGTTAGTATATTAAACCCAGGAAAGCGGGGTTCTGGTGCTCTTCTCCCAAGACACAAAGTTGGGCATGCTTGGATGTGATCTAACATCACATCCTGGTCCCAGGGCCTAACCTCACAGGACACCAGCTGACGAGGATGACTGCTGTGCTACTCATCCTTGTCCTGTTTATTCTGTGAGTAACAACCGCCTCTTGATCAAGCCATTAGGACAGTGTCATGGCAAAGGAGGCAAAAATCTCCCATGGGAACAGTTTAAGAGTTTTAGGCTACAGCCAATTAAACATCTTCGAGAGCAAATATCTCCACAAGGACCCTCTAGGAACAACAGTATGCTCATTTTTACCTTTCAATGTATCAGTGAGAAGACATGTGGATCCTGAAAGAAGGGAAAACTTTCAGGCATCCAAACAAACAGAAGAGCTAGAATTCTAAAACAGTGTCTTCTCTATGAAGTGCTTTAGTTTTCAGAAGCTGTTTTCTTAAGACAGTTGAAAAGCACATCTAATCGCTTCGACTCGCACTGTCCAACAGAGCTTCCTCCAAGGAGGAAATGTTCATAAATGTTCCCTGTCCGATACGGTAGCCTCACATGGCTACAGACCACACCATGTGGGACGGCGCAGCCTCAGCTGCTACACTGCTGCCATTCTGGATAAAAACACATCCTCCACCACCTTCCTAGTACGTTGTTGTTGTTTTAGGTGCCTTCGAGTCAATTCCGACTCATAGCCACCCCATGTCACAGAGCAGAATTGCCCCCATGGGGTTTTCTAGGCTGTAATCTCTACGGGAGCAGATCTGCAGGCCTCTCTCTTCGTAACCACTGGGTGGGTTCAAACCACCAGCTTTTCGGTTAGTGGCCAAGTGCTTGACCATTGTGCCCCCAAGGCTCCTAACCTGGAGGCCAGGCCTCCTTAATATGACAATGTATTTTTCTGCTTATAAAGGCAATATATGCTTGTCAAAGGACATTTGTTATTGTTGGGGGCTGTCAAGTCAATTCCGACTCACAGCAGCCCCGTGGGACAGGACAGAATTGCCCCATAGGGTTTTCTAGGCTGTAATCTTTATAGGAGCAGACTGCCAGGTCTTTCTTGTGAATAACCGCTGGGTGGGTCTGAATCATCAACCTTTCAGTTAGCAGCCGAGTGACTAACTGCTGTACCACCAGGGCCCCCTTTCCCTAGTACCTGAGATACCATGTGATAGCATACCTGTTCTGTACAGTCGAGTACTTCTTTTCTTCCTGATTCTAGAACGATATCTTTCAAAGTATCAACGTTAATGGAGTCCCACTGAATACCGCATTCAAGACAAGAAAATGTCCAGGGAAGCAAGCGATGGCACTGCCTAAACTCAATACTTCCTACCCAGAGAGAAACTCCTGTCTGGAACTCTTCATCAAGGATCAGTGATATCACACACACCTCCTCATGACAGAGAACGGTGGCAAAAGCAAAGTAAAGCAAAGCTGTACCTATTAAACACTTACCCCTGGCTTGTAAGCCACTGGGAAGATAATTCCAAAAACCATTACACAACACAAAACCCAGAAGCTGCTCTTTTGGAATCTTCCACAGCAACTCGCAAGACTTGATGAGGAGCTTAGGGGGCAGCGACTTCATGTGAACGGTGGAAGAACGATTCAGAAAAGGAGGGTGAGAATGGAGGCACGACTCAAAGATTGTAATCAATGTCATTCAACTGTATGCGTAGAAATTGTTGAATTAGTGTTTTGCTGTGTATATTTTCAACAAGAAACTAAATTATTAAAAAATTTAAATAAACAAAAGCACTGAACTCAGCAAGTTCTAAAATTGCATCTTAGACATGGAGAAGGCACCGCTGAGACTCAGAAGGCCTAAAATCTACTCCTGGCCTGAAGTTTTTCGTCCATCAAACTAGGAGGCTGATCTAGAACTCTAAATTCTCCGTCAATTCTACAGATGTGACGTGGCAACTTGTCTAGTAACTTCCACAGCTTAAGCACAGGAAGAACACCGCATGTGCAAAACTGTAACCTTCCTACAGCATAAAACTTTTTAAATAACAGTTACCAGATCCTGAGATAAAGAAGTGGGCAAACCAAGGAGGTCACCCTAACCTCAAAATAGTCTTAAAATAAAAATGCCTGAACTTCTGAGGTCACAGTGCCCAGGACTGTCCCAGACAAAATGTGAGTACCTTGGCCTTCTGCAGATTGTTTTCTCACCTCTGCAAAGCACAAAGTAGCCTCTAGACCACAATGTGGCATGGTCAATAGTGGCACTGTTGCAACTGGATGTCACAAATTATTTTCAGAGGAAATGACACTAATGATTCGGTGATCCCTGGCTCAGCCACATCCCTAAGTTAGGGGCCCAGACCAAAAACACGCAACATGGTTGTTACCCAGGGACTTCTAAGGGAGGGCACCCCAGCGAGCTCTCTGCTGCGGATGGAGGCAGCGGAGTGTGGAAAGGCACCCCCTGGACAGGAGGAAGTGGAAAGCTTCTGAGGCACAGATGCCACACTCCAGCCACAGGCCTCAGCCAGGCTACCTCTCCCAGGAGAACAGACTCACCACCACTGGGCGGGGAGTCTTCCTCAAAGATCCCAGTACAGCGACCATTCTCCGACAGTAACTCTGGCGAGTCTGATCGTCCCACTCTGTCCTGTGTAATGTGTTCTGCCCTACTACAACATCTGGGGCAACCACACGAGCACCCCACAATCTGACCTGGTGATCTGTGAGGGTAGCCTGGGAGCAACCCAGCACTGACGCTAATGTAGATACACATGTGAATGCCAATTGTGACCAACGGGAGACAAAACGTTGCAGCACGGTCTACTGCTCTAATCTGTATGTTTACTGCCAGTCAGAGCTCCCTTTTTGGGCTCTTATCACTATTTTCTTCACTCAATCAAGCTTACCTACTTCATTAGCACTGAAAGCTTTTAAAGGACTTCTCAACAATTTGGCTTACTCAGAATAATTTCATTACACGAAAAATACAATACGCCATAGATGCCAAATTTGATGCTGTGGTTTTAAGTTCCTTAAAATGACAATAATTCGTCACAAGGATGATCTCAAACTGCATTGGCCAACCGTGTTCCCACTAACCCGGTTGCCATCGAGTCGATTCCGACTACTCATAGCAACCCTATCGAACAAAGTAGAACTGCCCCCATAGGGTTTCCAAGGCTCGCCTGGTGGATTCGAACTGCTGACTTTTTGGTTAGCAGCTGTAGCTCTTAACCACTACACCAGGGTTTCCCCTAGACACTCGATATTAAACACAGTGAGTTTGGGTTTTCATTTATTTTTCCAAAGCAAGCGATGTGTGTGTGCACATGTGTGTGCATGCATACATGCGTGTATGTGTGTGTGTGTTAAATGAAATGCTTCACCACAATGGAAAAAAAATTAGAGCCAGCCAAGTGGAACTCTAAGAGAACAAAACTGATAAAGAACTTCTAAGTCATGAGAATCTGAAATACTGTCATTATCTGGCCAACTTCGTGTGATGCTTACTTAGCTCTGAGGACAGCAATAGTAAACTTTGCTATAAACAAGCTTTGGCACCTAACTACCTTCACTGAATGTCACTTTTCCAACCACTAAGAGCACTTTTCAGAGCCATGCCCTTGTAATGTAAGTAAATATATGTACATTTCACAGTCAATGGACTGAAAAGAAAGAACAGCCAACTTTAACTGAATGCAACACGGGAGTCGCCGCGAAGGGTATAATTTCGTGTAGGTTCTGCTGTGGTTGGCCCTTCATAGCTTTGCTTTTGTGGTTTATGATGACAGAGTAAAGTTTCATAAAGAAAGGCAGGAGGGGCTGTCCAGAAAACAGACACTGCAGAAAGAAAAGTGCCTCTGGCCGTGTGTGCCAAGGGACCCCACCTGCCCGTGGAGGGGTACTTCAGGGCAAGCTTCGTGGGAAATGGTATTTATTTCGTTTTAGTTACGTGGAGAAACTGGCTGAAAGAATCCTGTAAAGCAAGTCACATGTCCTGAATACAGTTTGTTCCAGAGTTTGTTTTTAATACATTTTTTTCTTTTTGGTGTAAGTACACACAGCAAAGGTCAGCAGTTCGAGCCCACCAGCGCTCCACGAGAGAAAGATGTGGCAGTCTGCTTTCGTAAAGATGACAGTCTTGGAAATCCTATGGGGCAGTTCTACTCTGCACTATCAGGTTGCTATGAATTGGGACCAACTTGATGGCAATGGGTTTGTTTGTTTGTTTGTTTGTTTGTACACACAATGAAAGATACATCATTTCAACAATTTTCACACCTACAAGTCAGTGACATTGGTTACATGCTTCAGGTTGTGTTAATCCCGCTATCCTTTTCCACATTATTCCACCATCATTATCTTAAACTCACTGTCCCCTAAGCTTCCCATACAACCTTTTGAGCTGCCGTTGTCAATTTGATCTCACATAGATAATTCTTTAAAAAAAGCACAAGGCTCAAAACAGAAGTACTTTACTAATTAAAATAAGCTATTTTTTGGTTCAAAGAAGATTTCAGGGGATGGTTTAGGTTTAAATTTTAAAGATTATCTCAGGGCAATAGTTTCTGGGGTCTCATCCAGCCTAAATGGGTCCAGGAAGTCTAGATTCCATTGAGAATTTGAATTCGTATTTCCCCCTTTTGATCAGGTTTTTGAGTCAAGTTCAGAGTCTGAACTGCTCAGTATCCATAAAGTGTAAACAAAGACAAAAGTGCTTCTCTTAAGATTAGACTCTTTCTCGCTGCAAAAGGTATAGTTTGAAATAAGAGCTTCCATTCCAGCTTCCAACGGGCTCACTTTGCAAAAGAACCAAAATACTATTAGCAACCCTTTTTAGTAGCTGGAAACTCAATTCATTAATTTATACTAACAGAGTCGACTGTTTCCAACAATATATCCTCCCGTGCTAAACGGACAACTGTGCTGAATAAAAGGCCCATCTGTAGCACAGGATACTGAATCTCTAAATAGTGCTGAGGGGGAAGCAAAAGTCTCAAAGAAAAGTCAAGCACTCACCTACCCATGAAAACCACTGAGCAGTAAGACGCTTTATGAAAGTAATCAACGCTCCAGGGTTGGGAACGACCCTCAGCCGGCCTCAGAGAGGGGCTACCCAAGTTGTGCATCGCACACTAGGAGTAAGCACCTAGTCCTTGACGTTTCTTAGGACAAGCTGGTGGACTCCCTAAGTCCGTAAATACGTTGCAGGTAGTTTTTAGGCACGGCCTAGACTGGAGGCTGCATATCCTTCAAACTTTGTGTCCAAGTCATGAATTTGCTTATGAATGACCAAAGGGAAGATGCACAGGGTATCCAACCTTACTGTTTGTGGCTGTTTTTTTTTTTTTTTTTAAGGTCAATCATTTAATTCTGTTTCAAATCGTAAGGTTTAATTCGAGCCCAAATGTTGGATCAGGAAATTGGAATTTAGGTTCTTTTCTAGGTCTCAAAAACCGGAAATCAGCACTCGCTACAATACGTTCGTGTTACTGAGACTTCATTTGAATCACCATTCAATAGGAAACGTTAAGGGCCCTCCTTCATGCATAAGGACCATATGCCTGAGCCTTGATCTTAGTTGGGACTAAGGTTTAAAGTCTCGTGTAAAGAAAAACTTTGCGAGAATTTGTCATTGGCAAAAAGGAGGAAAAACTGTTTTCTTTAAATTCACACTAGTTTCCTTCGTTAACTACTCCCTGCCTCCTTTCTCAGTTGATTCTCCATAAAATATATGCTCCCTTCATGTCTCTGCTCTCCCACCTCCAAATTACAGGGGCATATTTTTTTTTTTATAGCTTGCATCTCAAATTACAGCTGTTGGTTAATAAGCAAACAAAGAGGAAGGAAAAATGAATGCAAAAATATCTGGCCGTTCTCAGGCTTGGCAAACACAGCACAAATGACCTCTATAAATAACTCTGAGAATCCCAGGTCAGGACGATCTGGGATATTGAGAAATACCCAGATTTCCACAATGCTTCTCAGCTTGCAACCATTGGATGGTTGCTATAAAGTTTTGAAATGAAACTTGGCAAATCATTTCAGCACGATGCCTCTGAACTCTGAATGCTTCGTCTCCACAACGGCTACTGACCTGCTCATCTGGCCCCTTCTCCTGGCCTTCACAAGCCTCCCTGCCTGTCCTAGACCAGGGCAGAGACTTGAGAGCACAATTTTAGCCCTAAATGTTCTACTATGCCCTCCTCCCAGCTCTCTCAGCTTTGTGTGAGCCCTGGAAACGTGGAAACCAAAGGCGTGAGAGCTACTCCAGGAACCTTGAGAAACTTCTACAATCTGAACCCTCTTCTGCCCGATTTGAAAAGGGGTGTGGCTTTTTTTTTTTTTTCTTTAACAAGGATACTCACAAAAGGACACACCAATTTTCCTAACACGTTTGTATAAAAAATTTAAATAGATGCATAATCCAAGAACAGTTCTTTTTTGCTTCAACATATCACATTAAGTAAATCCTTGACTGAAACACAAAACTTCTATTTCAGAATTCACATCTGATGTTTCTTTGCTATTTAAAGCCAAGAAGTAATAGAGCTTGGAAGGATTTTTTTTTCTTTTTTTTTTTTTAATTGTACTTTAGGTGAAAATTTACAGCTCAAGTTACTTTCTCATACAAAATTTTATACACATAGTGTCATGTGACACTAGCTGCAATCCCTACAAAATGACAGCACATTCCCTTTCACCCCAGGTTTCCTGATTCCTCCCCTTTTCTGATGTAATTAATTATATTAACTTGGTAGCTTTTTTTTTTCTTCAATGAGCGAAAATGCTGCATTGAATACTGTCTTCCTACGCAGATGAAAACAGAGTCCCTTACCGAATCAGAGTTTCTATGTAAGTCTCAGAAAGCCCTAACTTAGACAACTTCTAACTCACACCTTCTCAATCTCTGAAAAGAAACAATATTTAAATATTCAAAAGACTGTGTACCTATCAAATGTGAAAAGCCACAATTTTCTTAGTTATCAAGTTGCAAAGGTTTCTCAGTCTAGCAGTCAAATACAACTGTGAATTTTTTTAATTAAATGATAAATAGCTTGTTGGTAAAATAAAAGCACTAAAATAAGAGTGTTTCTAGTTTCTCTCTCCCAACACTTTTGAAATCCCCAATATATTGTTTCACCATCAGACACACACATTATTCACCAACAGCAGCACACACGTGGGCTCAACTCACCCAAACAGATTTAACGTATGAAAAAGAAAACTGTTTCTTAGCCCTAAAATGTGAGAAAGAATTAAGGTAAGAAAAAAAAAAACCCAATAGCAATTAACTTCACTTTAAATGTAATTTATCTCTATTTTTGCCTTTGGAAACACAGCACTAAGCTAAGGAAAGGAGTCCTGGTGGCGCAGTGGTTAAGCACTCAGCTGCGAACGGAAAGGCTGGTGGTTCAAACCCACCCAGCAGCTCTGACGGAGAAAGACCGGATGATCTGCCCTCAACAAAGGCTACAGCCTCAGAAACCGTAATGGGCAGATCTACCGTCATATAAGGGCGCTATGAGGTGAAATCTACTCGACGGCGCCTGAAAACAACAAGAAGCCAAAAGAAAAATGAATGATAGTTTAAAAATATATAAAGAATTTAGACCAGGTTGCTAATAAGTGCACATGAAAACGTTTTGCTACTTAATGCAAGTATACACAGCACAGGATGGAGTCAGCAGGGGATGGGGGATCTGTGTCCCGCTGAACCAACAACCTCATTTCCCAGGTGAGACCCAGGAGACAGGAAACATCTGTAGTGAGTTCACATCTAGCTGGGCCAGAGCCACGCTCCAGCAGGCAGCCAGTTGTACGTGACACCACATCACAAACAAAACCTTTCCCCACGAGACGGCGCTGTAACTCACAGCCACGTCCACAGTTCAAATCCGTGTCTCCACATGCCACAAAGAGTTACACCCCCACTTTCCGGGTCCCTGTTAGAATCAGTGCCCAGAGTCGTACGTAAGCCAGTAAGATACTGAAACAAAAAGATGTTCACAGTAAGTTTAGAAAAATGGGTTATAGAGCAGTTATTTTCTCAATGTGTTTATATGCGTGAATGTGCACTTATCATATGTATTAAAAAAAAAAAAAAAAAAACCCTTGTCATCCAGTCGATGCTGACTCTTAGTCACCCTATAGGACAGAGAAAACTTCCTCATAGGGTTTCCAAGGAGCAGCTGGTGGATTTGAACTGCTGACCTTTTGGTCAGCAACGGAGCTCTTTACCACTGCACCGCCAGGGCTCCATCATACATACATGTGTTAAACGCATGTGTGCATAAAATGTGTGTCTATAGGAGAAACATAGAAAGATACAGCTGGGCCAAAATAGGGCAGCAGTTATGCGTGAATCATGGTATCAGTTTTTCCGTCTTTTATCTGCTTTTTCTATTTTGCCTACAATGATTAAATTATAATATAACAACATAAATAAAATAATTCTATTTCTGAGCCATCAATCAGAATATGCACAACACAAACACTAATTTTCCCATAAACACTCTTTTTTTCTTCATTCTCTAACCAAACACTGTAGAGTACAGAACCCATGGAGGCCCCTGGAGCCACACATCAGTGCACAGGTGGCCCCTGTCTAGCAAA
The DNA here is from genome assembly GCF_030014295.1 of Loxodonta africana. Lineage (NCBI taxonomy): Eukaryota > Metazoa > Chordata > Mammalia > Proboscidea > Elephantidae > Loxodonta > Loxodonta africana. The sequence continues at coordinate 32,311,621 of NC_087352.1, read as the reverse complement.
GAAGTCAGGCGTCACACAGGTAATGGCCCAGCCAGGGCTCTGACATGCAGGAACACCGCTGCAGGGCTCTGTGGCTTCTTGTTTAAACGTCACCTGATACCATAATTCTGTAGCTCTTCCTCCTTCTCCTGGTTCCTGGCAGTCACTTACTTAACCAAACCCAAAACCAAACCCATCACCGCTGAGTGGATTCCGACTCATAGAGATCCTACAGGACAGAGATAAACTGTCCCATAGAGTTTCCAAGAAGCGGCTGGTAGATTTGAACTTCCAACCTTCTGATTAAGAGCCAAGCTCTTAATCACTGTGCCTTGCTCTCATTTCCTTAAGTCGTAAAGTGGCAGTGGGCTTGAGATTTCAATGAGCCTGCTGGGAACGGGGGGCAGGAGGCACCTCATCTTCAACCGAAGGCAACCAGGAATGTTTGAGTCTCCAAGTCTGTGACACCTACTTGACCGTTCAAACTCCCCAAAGTCCTTCCCATCTATATGCCGCACCTCAGCTCTCCCTCTCTCATGTATGCTCTTTGCCTCTTTCTCTCTCCGTGTGTGTCTCTATCTGCCTCTCTCTCTCTTTCTGTCTCCCTATGTCCTTCTGTCTCTGTCTCTCTGCATCTATCTCTATCTCTCTGTCTGCCTGTCTCTCTCTGACTTTAGGCTTGTCTCTGGATAGGGCATCTTACCATGTACCTGACTCCACAAAAAATGACCTGTCAAACAAATGAAATCAGTAAACACTAAAATACTGGGTATAAGGAGAAAACTCAGCCATCTGCATTTGTGGTCATAAACATTTTAAGTGTAAATATCTATTTTGGGAACTATCTGCATGTGGGAATGTGGAAGACAGGGTTACTTTATTTAAAGGAAAACAATAAGTACCTTAAAAAAAAATTCTAAATGTGAGATGATCAGGGACTTAGGTGCATGCAATTCCTGTAGCTACTGAAGCTTACACCTCACACCCCTAAAATGCTAGGGCCACGCTTTGGTGTTAAAAGCTAGTAACGGGCCATCTAAGACGCATCAATTGGTCTCAACCCACCTGGGGCAAAGAAGAATGAACACCACCAAAGACACAAGGAAAATATGAGCCCAAGAGACAGAAAGGGCCACATAAACCAGAGACTCCATCAACCTGAGACTGTGAGAACTAGCTGGTGCCTGGCTACCACCAATGACCACCCTGACACAGAACACAACAGAAAATCCCAGATAGAGCAGGAGAAAAGTAGGATGCAGACATCAAATTCTAGTAAGAAGACTAGACTTAATGGCCTGACTGAGACTGGAGGGACTCCAGAAGTCAGGGCCCCCAGATTCTCTGTTAGCCCAAAACTAAAACCATTCTGAAAGCCAATTCATCCGACAAAGATTCGATGGGACTATAGGACATAAAATGATACTGGTAAGGAGTGTGCTTCTTGGTTCAAGTAGACATGAGACTATGTAGGTAGCTCCTGTCTGGAGGCCAGATGAGAAGGCACAGGGTGACAGGTGTTGGTTGAATGGACATGGGAAATACAGGGTGAAGAGAAGGTGTGTGCTGTCACATTGCAAGGAGAGCAACTAGGGTCACATAACAATGTGTATATAAGTTTTTATATGAGAAATTTACTTGAATTGTAACCTGTCACTTAAACCACGATAAAAAAAAAATTACTAAAAATGAAAAAAGAAATGCTAGGGCCATGCATGAGGCTACACCTCAGGAATGGGTTAGATTATAAAAAAAAAAAAGACAAAGTATTTGTAAACTGGCTATTCAAAAATGAAAACGCTGTGTTATCAGAAAATGTTGTACTTGTGGTTAAGTTCCCAGAGAAGTCCCTGAATGGGTACTTGATTCACAATAACATTAAAATAACTTCCAAAGGTTTTGGCGCTCTCATGCAAAAAGTAACAGTAGGCCCTCAAAATGGATTTGTTTCACAAATCTTGAATTCTGGTAACTTCCAAAAGGAAGCAAACAGAATGGGACAAAGAGCAGTGACTTTCTGTGAAGATTCTCAGTTGATGTGAACACCTGGACACTAACAATATAACAGCTCCCTGCTTCGTAAACTAGTCTGCGTTTCCTTTTCTTGAGAAGGTGTATCAAGACAGGAATCTTTTATGTATTACCAAACAAGCCAACCAAACCCATTGCTGTCAAGTCGATTCTGACTCATAGCAATGCTACAAGACAGAGTAGAACTGCCCCATAGGTTTTCCAAGGAGTGGCTGGTAGATTCGAACTGCCAACTTTCCGGTTAGCAGTCACAGATCTTAACCACTGCACCACCAGGGCTCCATATTACCCACAGTAAGGACTGTTGACCCACGAATTGTTAAAAACAGAGATAAACTGGAAGTTATCCTTTGTTTAGGGTGGTATATGTTGGGATCAAGGGCAGAAATATGGTTTGAGGTGAAGTACAAAGCGTCATGACCTGAAGGGTACTAGAGAGGGGCTGAGCACATGCCTCAGACGGGGACACAGGGCCAGTGCTAGCCCAGCTGCTTCTCCTTTGAACACCAGCCCACCTGTCACCAGGCCCCCAGAGGAAGAGAAGGAGCGCATGCAGAGCCTGAGTAGCTCCGGGTGACAGAGACAGTGACACACATGTCCGTGCCAAAGACTGCATGATTTAAGGGACAGGCGTCATCTTGGTTTGCCAGACCAGGCCCAGCCCACAGTGGGAGAACAGAACCTAGTCTGGAGAGGACTTCGTTCGTGGCCCCAGCCAACTCTCCTACTTCAGAACCTGCTCGACAACTCAAGAGTACATGGACAAAAAAAAACCCATGCTTCCTAAATTCCTGGCGTCTTTCCAAGAGATCCAAGCCAGGTGGAGCAGGATTTACAGTTGAACAAAACCCTAAAATCTAATGAAAATTTCCCAAGTGTACTTTTTCATTATTATAGAAAATACTGCTCTAAATCACGTAATGCCTTGTCTATGCTCAGGCAACGACTTCATGTGTCTTTAGTTTTACTTACAGGAAAAAGTATACACGGTAACAGAACATAGGATGCAAAGGAAAAATCGTTTGAGAAAACTACCATAGATCCCAGCTACACAGTGGTGTGGCAGCTACGTCTTCACAGATTATTCTGCCTCCTACAGATCAAACTGGATAACTCAGGCCATTTTAAGACAACTTTTTTCATCTTAAAAATAAATTAATGTACCAGACTATCGATGATTACTATTCTTATTTTAAATAAAGCTATGGCTAAGTCCCTGAGTGGTACAAACAGTTAAGCGCCTGGCTACTAACCTGAAGGTTGGCAGTTCAAACCCACCCAGCGGCACCAGGGAAGAAAGGCCTGGTGATCTGCTTCGCCAAAGACTACAGCCAAGAAAATCCTATGCAGCAGTTCTACTCTGTAACACATGGGGTCACTATGAGTCAGAACTGACTCAACTAGCAATGGGTTTGATGTTTTGGTTATGGCTACATAGGGAATTTAACGTGAATTCCAGCTAAACGCAACAAAGTTATTACAAATGCTAATAATACCAGATGGGGTGGAGCTGATTGGAGATGTTACTGTTAACTTGGGGAGGTACCAGAGGTATCCTCAGACAGAGCTCTGGCCTTGGAAACCACGAGCGACATCCAGTCCCAGCACACAGCCAGGGGTCTGCCCAAAAGCGGGCCTCTAGGTCTCAAATTGTGTAACTAGACAGGTACGGGGTTAGGCTGAGCCTCCTCCTTGGCCCTACTGGGCTCTCACAGGCTGTATCTATTAATACCATCAGATTACGGGGGAACAAAAAGATTACAGGGGAACAAAAAGAAACCGTGCTATACCTGAGAACATGTGATGGGGAACTACCTGCCTGAAAACTAAATATAGGGCCCAGAAACGACCATTATTTCAACAGGCAAAATAACAAGTCTGTTCACCAAATGAAGGTAACTAATTGTAAGGCAGTTCTAAGGTTATGAGAAAAGTGGGACCCCTATATTTTTGGAAAGGTACAGAAACAAGGGACCAATCCCTGGAGAAGGATATCATGTTTGGTAAAGGGGAGGGCCACTGAAGGTGAGGAAGACCCTCAATGAGATGGACTGACACAATGGCAACAACAATGGACTAAAACATACCAACGACCTTGAAGATGGCGCAGGACTAGGCAACATTTCATTCTGTTATATGTGGGGTCACTATGAGTCGGAACCAGCTCAACAAAAACTAACAACAGCGATAGAGAATGAAAGCTATCCAAAAGACACCAATGACATAGCAAGGGATTACAAAGCAGATCCAGCCACGGCAGAGGCCACATACACAGAGGGTTTGTCAAGGAAAGAAAAGGGTGGACAAGAGGCTCCGGGAGGGTGAATATGACTGTAAGAGACGTGTTCCCAGTTCTGCAGAGGAAAGAAACAAAAAGTTTAAATAAAACAGCACAGATTAGAAGGGGATCGCATATTACACAACATGAAGACCTAGAATAAATTAATCAGAAAACCCATCAAAATGAATGCTCCTCTTTACAAATCTTTAAGAAAAGCACAGTTTATTTCTATAAGTGTTTCACTGAGCTTTATCTAATGAAAGAAGACAAAAGGTTCTCTTAAAATGGTATTTAGTTCCATAACACTGAATATTTAATCAACTGGTTGGCCGCCTGGCACTCGCATGGAATTCGGCAGCTCACATCTTCACTGAAGACTTTGAATAGGAACACTGAGTCTCGACTCTATTCTACCCAGCAACACAGCCTGGTTAGAGTTCATGAAGACATGATTTCCAGAAGAGAATCTACATGTAGTCCCTCCATGAGAAGGGATGTACACATCCCAAAAGGGAAACAACTGCACGCTGTCTGGCAAGCTGGAAAAGGAAGTCACAGGGAACCAAAGAGGTGGGTGGCTCATGAGGTTCTTCTGGGGAGGAAAAGCACAGAGTCCTTCCTTGCATTTTCCCAGCACTACTTCCTTAACGCTGATGGGGAGTCCCTTGCCTGAAATGCCATTTAAGCAGTAAGACGTGACAAGACATATGCTGGAGGGAGATAAGGTGCACCTCCGAAATGCATTCCGGAGAAGCGAGAACCTTCGGCTCCACTTCAATTACAGACAGATCTTTTAAAATAAAGGTGAATCTGTTTGCATATTCTGCTGGTTTGGAGGAACGGGAAGAGATCACTGGCTTTGTTTTTAATAACTTTCTCATTTGCTCCATGGAGCCAACAACTAATATGGAAGTAATTCTTCAGCAGTTCAAACCCAGGACAAAGAATTCCCAAGAGAACGGTGATTGGCCAGACTTTTTTTCACACATGCTTATTTAGTTGTTGTTTTCTTTTTTTAAAACCAAGACTAAATAAGGATAGATTATACACAGCAAAATCAATTCAGAACCAGAAGAAATATGTCCACTAAAAAAGCCACACCATAATTATGGCTGATTTCTTTACACTGCTTTTGTTTTCCATCTTGGACCATCTATTTACTCTTTTCTGTGGAAATCGCAGGCTACAGGTCACACACTCTGAGATCACAGAACATTTCTCTGTATCTGGGCAGCCTACATCTAAAGTGACTTAAAGCATGTCTGGGTCTTTTTGATTTTGAATTAAGGAGAGAGGCCCTTACATATGACAACAGTTTCAGCGGTTAGGACTGGTTTCTTCTATGAACACCGTAACTCTTAGCAGACTGTATTTGTCTGGCATTAGTTGTGTTCGGTCAACTTGTTTCCCAAGTTAAGTGACAAGCTATGCTGCCTTACTACACTACCAACACCCGAACGAGTTGCTGTCAAGATGACTCCCACTCACGACAACCCCATGTGTGTCAGAGTAGAACTGTGCTCCACAGGCCTTTTAATGGCTGACCTTTTGGAAGGAGATCACCAGGCCTTTCTTCCGAGGCATCTCTAGGTGGACTCAAACTGCTAATCTTTCAAAGGTTTGTAGCCTAGCACTTAATTGTCTGTGAAACCCAAGGTCTCTCACTAGGCTAGGAACAACAGTGAGGTAAAAGACACCACAAGGCCCTCAACACACAAAGATTACGTACAGTTAGCCAGATACAATTCTGAATAAAAAACTTTCTACTCTGAATACTGACATACGTCCAATAAGACAATCCCTGACGTATTATTCTTTAGGACATATTTTGGAGATTTACAGGAAATTTCAAACATCGGGTTAACATAAAGGTTCTTTCATCTTGCATATTGTATTCATATATAATAGGTCATCCTAATTGAAGAAACACTATAAAACTGAGTTAGGAAATGCAAACTTTTTGTTTTTTTGATCAAGCATACAGACTAAAGGTGATTTTGTTTCCTTCTGAACCTCTTTTCCCACGAGCACTATTCAGACTCTCCACAGAGCTGACACGTGTTTAAAGTGTGAACAGCTGTAAACTGTAGAAGGCGAGCAAGCTCCACCAGAAGGTTCTCCCCCTCACTTCCTCAGCTAATGATTTTCCTAACATTCACCATATGAGATAGCCAACATCTAGTAGTAAACAAAGGAGAACTACTGAATAGGTTTCATCACTAACTTGTTGTTGGGTGTCATCCGGCCAATCCCAGGGCTCCTTTAATCAACCAACTAGTAAGCCAAGAAACAAGAGCAGACATTTCCTGCATTAAAATAACATAACCGGAACCTGGAAGGCATTATGCTGAGTGAAATTAGTCAGTTACAAAAGGACAAATATTGTATAAGACCACTATTATAAGAACTTGAGAAACAGTTTAAACTGAGAAGAAAATATTCTTTTGTGGTTACAAGAGAGGGGAGGGAGGGAGGGAGGGAGGGAGGGAGGGAGGGAGGGAGGGAGGGAGGGAGAGGGGTATTCACTAATTAGATAGTAGATAAGAACTACTTTAGGTGAAGGGAAAGACAGCACACAGTACAGGGGAGGTCGGCACAATTGGACTAAACCAAAAGCAAAGAAGTTTCCTGAATAAACTGAATGCTTTGAAGGCCAGCGTAGCAGGGGCAGAGGTCTGGGGACCATGGTTTCAGGAGACATCTAAGTCAAATGGCATAATAAAATCTATTAACAAAACATTTTGCATCCCACTTTGAAGAGTGGCGTCTGGGGTCTTAAACGCTAGCAAGCAGCCATCTAAGATGCATCAGTTGGTCTCAACTCACCTGGCTCAAAGGAGAATGAAGAACACCAAGGACACAAGGTGATTACGAGCCCAAGAGACAGAAAGGGCCACATGAACCAGTGACTACATCATCCTGAGACCAGAAGAACTAGATGGTGCCTGGCTACAACCAATGACTGCCCTGACAGGGAACACAACAGAGCATCCCTGAGGGAGCAGGAGAGCAGTGGGATGCAGACCCCAAATTCTCATAAGACCAGACTTAATGGTCTGACTGAGACTAGAAAGATTCCGGTGGTCATGGCCCCTAGACCTTCTGTTGCCCCAGGACAGGAACCATTCCCGAAGCCAACTCTTCAGACATGGATTGGACTGGACAATAGGTTGGAGAGGGATGCTGGTAAGGAGTGAGCTTCTTGGATCAGGTGGACACTTGAGACTATGTTGGCATCTCCTGCTTGAAGCGGAGATGAGAGGGTGGAGGGGGTTAGAAGCTGGCGAAAAGGACACAAAAACAGAGAGTAGAGGGAGAGAGCAGGCCGTCTCATTAGGGGGAGAGTAATTGGGAGTGTGTAGCAAGGTGTATATGGGTTTTTGTGTGAGAGACTGACTTGATTTGTAAACTTTCACTTAAAGCACAATAAAAATTATTTAAAAAAAAAAAAACATAACCGACCAGGAAAGGATTTACCCACAAGATAAAATACAGCACGCCCAGTTAATCTGAATTTCAGGTAAAACAACACATAATTTTTTAGCATAAGTATATCCCAAATATTGATTAGGACAAACTCATGCTTAAAAAAAAAAATTTTTCACTGTTTATCTGAAATCCCAATGTGACTCAAGTATCCTGCATTTTTATCGACTAAATCTAGAAGCCCTGACTTGTCCTCATCTAAAACAAGCACATTATCTAACTGAGCTGCTTTAAACAAAGTATTCTGTGAACCTGACACACACGCCAAAAAATACGTAAGTGCTGATGTAAACACCTAAACATTATGTACGAGGAGGAAAACCGTGTGTCACCGAGAGGCAGTATCATTAACGGACTGGGCAGAGTAGAATGTATTTGTGGAAAATGGAAAAAGGTTAGGAGAAGAAGCTAGCACTACCTTCAAAAGACCCAAAACACAAGGGTCCTTTAGAAGCAGTGCTGGCCTGGGCTGGGGCCTTGGAGTCCGATTCCTCAACAAGGATTTTGGACGGCTGTGATCACTAAGAGTTCCTTCCATGAAAGCATTTTGTTCTAGGCCATTCAAATCTCTCACCTTCTAGTATTCGAGAAACTCAGAGATGCACTGCATGTATTTAATAACAATTCTGGTTTTAAAAAAATCTGCTTTAGGGAACACCCTTCCCCACCCCACCTCACTCCACACACAAAAATACCTAAATTATCTATCCTGATAGTCAATCAGGAACAACCCCGTTTTCAAGAGAAAAATACGCTAAGTTCAGGAGTCCCTGGGTGGCGCAAATGGTTAACAGCTCAGCTGCTAACCAAAAGGTTGGAGGTCCTCGTCTACCCAGAGACATGTCAGAAGGCCTGGTGATCTACTTCCAAAAAACCCACCATTGAAAACCCCATAGAGCACAGTTCTACTCTAATACACATGGGGTCGCTATGAGTCAGAATCAACTTGCGGCAACTGACTTCACTTCATTGTGGTACATGAAGATTTAGATGAAATATGGGGAAAGTGCCTAGCATATGGAAATGTAGTATATAATGAAATTGATATTTCAAACCAATGGAGAAAGGACTAACTTGAAAAAATTACTTTGCAACAACTAGGTATCAGTAATGGGAAAATTTAAAACATTTCACATAATGCATTTTTTTAAAAGCCCACATTGATTAAAGCAATGTGAACTAAAGCAGATGCAATGAATCAAACTTGATTTATTCAATAAAAATATTTTAATAGTAATGTAGGGAATGTCTAGGTTGTGTGCAAAAAGAGAAACCATAAAAGAAAAGTTTGGCAAGTCTGACTTTTTAGAACTTCTACAATAAAAGACTTCATAAATGAACTAGAAAGTCAAATGGAAAACTGGGAGAAAAGTATCCGAAGCACACATAACAAAAAATTCATATCCACAATATATAAAGAACTCTTAGAAATAAATAAAAGGAAAAACAAACACATTAGAAAAATGTGACAAGCGCATGAACAGTGAAATCACAGAACAAAAATGGTTCTGGGGTCTTAAAAGCCTGTGAGCCGCCATCTGAGATAGTCCACTGATCTCAACCCTTCAGGAGCAAAGGAGAATGAAGAAAACTAAAGACATAAGGGAAAAATTACTCCAAAGGAATGATGGACCACAACTACCACAGCCTCCACCAGTCTGACTCCAATACAACTAGATGGTGACTGGCTACCACCAGCTGACTGGCTACTCTGACAGGGATCAATGATAGAGGTCCTGGAAAGAGCTGGAGAAAAATGTAGAACAAAATTCTAAATCACAACAAAAGACCAGATTTACTGGCTTAACAGAGACTGGAGAAACCCTTAGGGTATGGCCCCCCAGACACCCTTTTGGCTCGGTAATGAAGTCACCCCTTAGGCTCACCCTTCATTCAAAGATTAGATGGGCCCGTAACACAAAACAAGACTAAAGGGAGCACAACAACCCAGGGACAAGGACTAGAAGGCAGGAGAGGGCAGGGAAGCTGGTAACAGGGAACCCAAGGTCGAGAATGGAGAGTGTTGACATGTTGTGGGGTTGTTTAACAACGCCATAAAACAATATGTGTACTGTTTAGCGAGAAGTTAGTCTGTTCTGTAAACCTTCACCTACAGCACAATTTAAAAAAATACACAAATACAAATGGCCAGTAAACATAAAAATATACTTACTCTCACAAATCAGAAAAACAATAGTTAAAATAAAAATATGCCATTTTCTTCTTTCAGAGAAGCAGAATTGAGAAAATTGGTAAAACTCAGAATTACTGAAGGTATAAGAAAATGGACATGTGCAAAAGCTGCTGGTGGATATGAAACTTATTGTAACCTATTTGGCTGGTTGATATGAAAATTATTGTAACTTATTTGGCAGTGTCTACCAAAATATAAAACATGCATACCTTTCAAACCAGCAATTTCACTTAAAAAAATCTACTATGAATACTACTAAGTGTTCTCAATGGTATACATTACCGGCATATTTACTCCAGCACTGTGTGCAATGAAAAGCTGGAAAAGACCTGAATGTCTATCAATAGGTAGATAAACTATGATCACATTATAATGTGGCTGTTGGGTGCCGCTGAGTCTATTCCAACTCATAGAGACCCCATGCGAGAGTAGAACTGCCCCATAGGGTTTCCTAAGCTGTAATCTTTATGGGTCTTTCTCTCACTGAGCTGCTAGGTGGGTTCAAACCCTGGACCTTTTGGTTAGCAGCCAAGTGCTTAACTGTGGCACCACCACAGTTATATAATCTTCTATATAATCTGAATTGTTCACAATTAGCACGTGCTCATGAAACACTAGTAAATTTCTAAAGAATAAGAATTCTAGAAGTAACAGCATGCTCATTAAATGTTCGTTCCTGTATCTTTCTCCTCTGCTCCAGTAGCTCTGCCATAAACAATGCCGGGATCAGACAAGCTCAGTTTCCAAGGAAGTTCCTGTGAGAATGCAGCTGTGGAGGGGAATCGGACAATAGAGGCACAGATCCAGCAAGAGTAGGCATCCCACTGATAACAGAGGACGTTAAGCAAGACATTAAATATCCCTAGTGGTTTGACAAAGGAGTCCTGGTGGCACAGCAGTTAAGTGCTCAGCTGCTGACCAAAGGGTCGGCAGTTCAAACCTATCACCTGCTTCTAGGGAGCAGGATGTGGCAGTCTACTTCTGTGAAGATTTACAGCCTTGGAAGCCCTATGGGGGCAGTTCTACCCTTTTTTATAGGGTTGCTATGAGTCTGAATTGACTTGACAGCAGTGGATTTGGTTTTTTGGAATCCTAATGGGAGCAGATAGCCAGGTCTTTTTCCCACAGAGCAGGTGTTGTTGAATTTGAACCGCCAACCCTTAAGTTAGCAGCCAAGTGCTGAACCACTGTGCCGCCAGGGCTCCTTTTTCAAACTACTAGGAACACTGAACGTCATCTGTGATCAACAGAATGCCTACTCTTGCTCAGTCTGTGTCTCTGTTATCAGATTCTCCTCCACAGCTTCTTTCTCACCATGAACTGCATGGGTTCTGTTTTGTGGGAGCCCTCTGGCTTGTTCTGCTTGGCCTTGACCATATGACAGCCGGAGTCCTTATAACAGAGCACTTAACACTTCTTCATCATGGAGCCATGGTGGCATTTCCAGGAGCAGTAGATTGATCTCTGTGTGGACATTTACTAGATATCATTCAGCACCCAAGACAAGCCACTGATATGATGAAGGAACCACCAGAGTCAGATAAAGGGGACTATCTAGTCCCCATAGGGTCGCTATGAGTCGGAATCAACTCGACGGCAGTGGGTTTTGGGGTTAAAGGAGTACCCTGTTTGTCTGGCTTTTTAACGATTCTGCAAGCTTCTGTTTGATAGAGGGGTCTCCATACCACCTACACCCCCTCAGCATCACTAGTTTCCACAGTGCTGTCCCTGAGTATTAAGGAGCCCTGGTGGTGCAGTGGTTTAGCGCTCAACTGCTAACTGAAAGGTGGGCCGTTCGAACCCACATCAGCAGCTCTGTGGGAGAAAGATGTGGCAGTCTGCTTCTGTAAAGATTAAAAAAACATTTGGAAACTCCACAGGTAGTTCCACTCTGTCCTATAGGGCTGCCATGAGTCAGCATCGACACGACAGCAACAGGTTTGGTATTTTTGGTCCCCAAGTATTAGTCTTTCACACTTAATTGTTCCCAGATGTGGCTTTTCCTTCCCCAGTAAAGTTCCATTTTGTTATTTCCTGTCAACACTTTGAACTTCCCTTGGTCTTATTTTATTAGTTCTCTCTCCTCCCCGGTACACAACCCCCTCCTTTGTTGTATCATGTGCTCGCTCTTGGATGGGACCAATGATGAAACACTTTGTTCAGACAAAATTCCTCCTGACCTGACCACACTTCTGTCTGAGGAAACCCCCTTGGCATGTCTGGGGCTCCAGCAGCTCATGAGATGTGTAACAGGTCTCCAGTGTCCCCCTTCGGGGACAAAGGAGAGCATGCTTTCTGTGAAGTTACTTCTGCTCTGAATTAAACTCTAAGAATAAGTCATGTAGAAAAGCTTCCCCACACCCAGCAGGCCCAGCCGCCATGTGCAAATACCAACCCCAACTTCCACATTCCTACTTTTGTTGGCTGGACACACCCTAAATCCTGCATCAACGGGTGAATGTATAAAAACATTTCTCCCTAAGCAGTCCTAATTATGGCCCTGCTCTCCTGAAAAGAAGAAGAAAGGCTAGTTAACTCTTTTGCCTCACTGCCTGACTTCAGTGTGGCCCTGCTCCTCACACACCTCAGAAATGTGTACGCTGGGTCAGGCTCCAAGCATGTGCTCAGCTAACACGTCAAGAGAGAAAGCAAGAACAGAAATGTTAGGAAACGGAAGGCTTTCTGAAGGTAAATCCACGCCTTTAAACATAATTAACTTCCCTTTCCTCGACCATATTTTTTTTCTTCTGAAGACTCCTTATTCCTTCAAGCTACATACAATCCTACAGCCTTTCTTCTAGGCACTTTTCTACACTATTAGACTGAACCATATAATCGCTATTTTTTGCCAGTCAAAAGCAGTAGGACATGAGCAATAATTCCATACCAATTGATCTAAAACTTGAGGGTTTTACTTTCTATTAACCACTGGCCATTGAGGCGGCTCCGACTCACGGCGACCTCATGTGTGTCAGAAGAGAACTGTGTTCCCTAAGGTTTTCAATGGCTGATATTTCAGAAGTAGATCGCCAAACCTTTCTCCCAAGGCACCTCTGGGTGGACTCAAATCTTCAACCTTTCGGTCAGGAGCTGAGCATGTTAACCGTTTCAAATGCCCAGGGACTCCTTAATTTCTAAAGTATCCAAAGATAAATAGAGAAGCAGCTCTACGGAATACAGACTGGATGTGATAAGAGATGTTCACATAACAAGAAAGGACCACAAATTGGGGTAGTCGAATTATTTTAACTTAAATGATACGTAGATAAGTGCTCCTCATGGGCTCCTGACTGATCGGCACTGAAGGCACATTTCACTGTTTGTGACCAATTCCACCCCCAGGCAAACCAGCAGGAAGGGGCTCGTCCCCATGGCCTGAGCCCTGGGACAGTCACTCACCCAGATGAAGTAAATCCTTCAAAGCCGCCTCTAGGTCACTCTGCGCTTCCCCTATCCATGACTTCCTGTAGATGCTTTCTGATCAGAATTATGTCCTCTCCTGTGCACTTGAGGTTCATGTGTTTACTTGTGATGCAAGGCTCAGTGTTCCTAAGCGCTGACTTCTAAGCTCCCTAATTCTATTACATGCTTGGAAATAGTGATGTTATAAACTTCAGTTATATACCCTTTCAACTCTCCTGTTCCTCAATGAAAAGGATTCATTTTTTATGAACTTTCTATCAATGCCACGTCACCTTCTCCATTTAGAAGTAAATCTGCCTCAGGAAAAAACTCATTGACCTCAAGTCGATTCTGACTCATAGCGACCCTAAAGGACAGAGTTGAACTGCCCCCACAGTTTCTAAGGAGTGCCTGGTGGATTCAAACTGCTGACCTTTTGGTTAGCAGCTGTAGCACTTAACCACTACGCCACCAGGGTTTCTACCTCAGGAGGGTACTTCAATTGCTGAACTTTATTCACAACTTTGCTCTTCTATTTTAATACCAAGGACGACTGGGACCAAGCCTTGGGCAGAAGTAGTGGCATGACTCTCACAACTTTCCAAAGTGGCAGACAGCAACGCTCAGCAGACATCTGCGTGTTTCACTACAAAAATAAGTGTCAGTTAGTCTGATCCCAGAACAGCATTCAAATCAACTCCTGGATGTCAAAAAACCTCGAGTGAAATTATGGCACGGTTGTCATTTACTGGAAAGTTCACAAAGACCTGAATCCCGATTTCAACTTTGTCAAAAGTGGTCGGATTCATTCTCCTGAGAACTACTTTTATATTCTGTCCCTTTGGGTTTTAATGTCTACATATTTGCTCTAACAAATTTAAGCAGTCACCTCAGCAAAGTTCTATGAGAATTTAAAATAAGAAATGTTTAAAGATCTAAGTAATCTGTTCAATAACAGGTAAGGCAAGCATTTTCCAAAACTGTCTTCCATTATTAAAAGAAAGGCAGCTGCAGATCAAAACAAAGGATTCCACGTACCAGTCTCTTTGAGTTGGAATTGTCTCGATGGCAACAGGTTTATTTTGGTTTTGTTTCTTTCCCAAAGTAGTTGCTTCAAAGGCCTTAGCATATCCTACACATGGGACTTTTCAGAGTAGCTAACTCGACATATCATGGGTTTCTCTCCTTAAAGAGCACCATGAGCCAGCAATCTAATGGTACGCTAGGCCTTCACAGGTGCCTGCTATGATTAAAATGCTTGTGTGTTGCCCTTAGGATTACAAAAGTGACCTCCGTAGACCCACAGAGCTTTCCAAAGTCTTGCTCCACTGACACACCATGAATGCCTTTCTCTGGTCTCTCAGTAAGGGATACCGCTGTGTTGTCAACTTTTTGTTAAATTCAATTACGATGTATCATCTTGTTATAGAAACATCTGAGGCATCTATTAAGTTCCTCAAAAAATAAATTCCACATCGAGAAAACACATGTAATCTTCCCAAAGAACTAAACGATAATCCCCAAGATTTAATGAACCAGAAGGAAAAAGTATACTTCAATGTAGAGCAAAAACAATGCGATCTTTCCAACTCTGGCTTTCAAAAGCACTACTTGACTAGCTTATTACCAATCACCTGGCTGTTTTCATAATGGATGCAAGCAGGAGCTTTTCCAAATACGAAAAATGAGTCCTCAAAGTGGGGGGTGGGGGGGGCAGGATTTAGAGCCTTCCTAGTATTTTATTCAATGTGCTCCAAAAAGGTAGGCATGGTATTATTGGATGTAACCAGTAAAATATATAATTATAAAAAGAAAACCAAGAATTAAAAAAAAAAAAAAAAAACCAGGGGTCACAAATGATCCACCAGGTTTCACATCACAAATCGTTAGGGGAATATAACTGTGCTCAGTGCCTCAGCACTGCACATTCAGGAAACAGAATGTTCTCCTGCCTTCTCCCCCCTCCAGTACTAAAGACTAAGAAATGAAACACACGATATGGATTGATGTACTGTGTTATCTTTACCCATTTGCTGTAAATACCCTTTTAAACATACATGTATAGGTTGAATGGGTTTCTCTAACGGATTTGAGAAACCGCTTTTCTACATTTTCGTTGATCCAGTAAGTATTTCAGCCTAGTACACTATCAAATAATAGTTATAAACCTGTAAAGATTAAAAGGTTTTGCAGTGATTTGGCTAAATCTCTGATAGGGAAAAACGTTACAGGTTATTTTTTGTTTTGTTTTGAAAAGGTGCACAAGGGTTGTTTTCCTCACCCCAGAATATAAATAACCCTGCAGAATCACTTTGGTTTCTATCATTCTTGAACTTGCAGGTAAAAACAATACCCATTAACTGGTTTGCAAGGAGGAAAAAACCACCCTGGCTATGAGGAGAAAGTTCGAAGTTCCATAACGAAAATATCATCTTACACTGACAAGAGCTACCCAAACCAAATATTAATGAACAAAAATTCAAAATTATGATTTCTAAATTAAAAAATGTAACCTAGGAAAATTATGAAAACAAAGTCGACTAGCTTCTTTAAATATGTACATGCCTGCTATTTGGAAGGTGACTGGTTCCAATTAACCATTTCTGTACATTCAGGGTTGCCTGAATCCAAGGAGATTTATTATGACCGCGCCCCAATCTGAAGTTACTCCTTACCTGTCTGTGTGGTATTCAGGAGAGCAGCAGAGGTAAGTGTGTGTGGAGAGGAGAGGGTTATAAAATGAAAAAATTAAAGGAAAAGAGGAGCAGACCTCCGCGTGGATCACGTGTTCTTTGCTCAAAAGTACGCATGCCCAGGAAAGACCACCAGCTGAAGGCCAAAGGGGCTAATTTATGCAAACAGGTGTGGCTAATTAACAGAATGATTGGGAAGAAAAATGGCAGGTGTGCGTATACACCCAACAGTCAGTGCTCCAGCACAGGGCCAACTGCACATAAGCTGCCTGGTGCCACCTGGGTGTGGAATTACCGAAGCACAGAACTACCCAGGCAAGGGACCACCTGGGTGCAGGGCTAGCTGACTGCAGGTAACCTGGATGTGCAACACCTGGGCTTGGGGCCACTTGGTGTAGGCTATCTGGATTTAGAACACCTGAGTGCCAACTACCAGGACACAGGCTACCTGGACATGAGCACCAGCTGGGCAATGAATGGGATGTATGGCAGCTACCCGGGCATGGGGCTACCTGGACACAGCACCACTGGGCACAGGACCTGGGAGCTTCCTGGGTGTGGGTTACCTGAATGTGGAGTACCTGGATGGGGCACTACCTGAAAGCAGGGTACCCGGACATGGGGCTACCTGGATGCAGGTACCTGGATGTGTGTCTACCTGGGCACAATGCCACCTGGACACAAGACCAACAGAACAGGGAGCTACCTGGATGCGGGCTACCAGGATACCATGCCACCTAGGTGTGGAACCACAGCATCAAGGGGCTACCTGCGTGTGGGCTACCTGAGCATGGGGCTACCTGGATGTGAGGTACATTGGCATTGGACTTCCTGGGCACAGCACCACCCAGGTGCAAGACCACCAGGGCAGGGAGCTACCTGAACGAGAGGTATGAGATCATGGGGCTACCCGTGCATGGCATCACCCGGGCAGGGGACCACTGGGGCAGGAAGCTACCTGGGTACGTGGCCGTGAGACTACCAGAGTGCGGCGTCAGCCAGGCGCGGGACCACCCAGGCAGGCCGCTACCTGTGTGCAGGCTACCTGGGCATGAGGCTACCTAGGCGCGGCCCCACCTGGACGCCGGCGCGCTGCCTCACCTGGCGCAGGCCCTGGCGCGCCCTCCTCGCCGCTGTCATCGGCGGCCTCATCGGCCAGGCCGGAACCCGGGGAGTCGTCGGCTGCGCTGGCCGAGCCGGGGCTGCTAGGCCCGCTGGCCGAGTCGCCCTCGCTGAGTGAGCCGCAGCGAGCACGCGCGGCGGGGCTGGGCTCGGGGTGGCCGTGAGCGGCACGGCGCGCACGGCGGTGCACGCGCGAGTGCAGCACCATCTGGTGGTAGGTGCGGAAGATCTTGCCGCACTCGAAGCACTCGGACGACTTGCTCTGCGCCGCGGCGCGCCGGCCCTGACGCGAGGCCGGCCGGTAGTCGAGGTCGGCGGGCAGCACGGCGCCGGCCTCCCCCGGGCCACCAGCCCTCTTGCGCGGGTGTCCGGGCGCGGTGGGTGCGGCGGGATCGCGCTTGCGCTTGTCGGGGCTGACCAGCACGAACTCGCGGCGTGCGCGCTCCACGGCCACGTCGGTGCTGCCTACAGCCTCGTCCCAGGCGCCATATTTGAGGTACTCGGCCGGCTCGGCCACCTTGCCGCGCGTGGCCAGCTGCCAGGCCTGGTAGCTGCTGACCGGGTCCAGCTCAGCCACCCTGCGTCCGGCTGTGGCGCCCCGCGCGTCGCCCCGGCCCGCGGGCCGCAGGCTCAGGCACTGGAGGAAACGCTGTTGCGCATCTGCGGGGCCCTCCTCAGCGCCCTGCGCGTGCCCCACCTCCGCACGCCGGTGCACTGCATTATGGGCGCTCAAGCTGTCCAGGTTTGTAAACAGGTTCCCGCACTTGGTGCAAACCTCGTAGAGGGACAGGCCGGTGACGATGGTCTCTTCCTGCACCACGTTGTTGATGGTGGCGATGGGGTCTAGCTCGCTCCGTAGCCTGTTCTTGCTTGCCCCCTTGGGGCCATGCGCCTTCATGTGGTTCTTGAGGAACCAGGGCTCCTTGAAGCGGCGGCCGCAGATGTGGCAACCATGGTCGAAGGAGCCGCGGTGCTTCTTCATGTGCGCCTTCAGAAACCAGGTCTGGCTAAAGGCCTGGCCACACACTTCGCACGGGAACTCTCCGGCTGGCAGCTCGTTCCTGCCGTTCTCTACAGCTGTGTCGGCACTCCCACCGTTAGGCACCTGTGCCGTGATGTGGTCCTTCTCGATGTGGCTCAGCAGCGACTCCTCGCGCAGCGTCATGTAGCTGCAGAGCCGGCACTTGAAGGGCTTGTGGGCCTGCTGCAGGTGCTGCTCTAGACCCCGCTTGCGCTCAAAAGCGCTCTTGCAGAAGGGGCACTGCGAGACCGCTGCGGAGGCTGGGCCCTCCTCGCCGCCACCCCCGGCCGCATCCACCTCCTTGCGGCTGCTCCTCAGCAGGATCTTGCCACCGTCCCCTGGCGAGGCCCCATTCAGGATCTTGTTGCAGGCAGAGGTGCTCTTTGTGGGGCTAGTGCAGCCGTCCAGGCCCTCGGACACCCGAAGCTCACCCAGCGGGGCCTCACCCACCTCTGGCTCGTGTCCCTGCACCAGGGTTCCTGTCCGGTGGCTCCGAATGTGAATCTTGAGGTTGCCCTTCTGGGAGGCCCTGTGGTCACAGTAGGGACACTTGTATGGCTTTTCCCCAGTGTGCTTGCGCATGTGCTGCGACAGGGAGCTCTGGAAGGGGAAGCTCTTGCCGCAGATGCAACAGCTGTGGCATACCGTCTTGTCCCCATCCACCTCGGGGCCCCGCCGCAGCTCCATCTCAGCATCTCTGTTCCTATCCATCGGGTTGGTTACAAGGGCATGAGCTGAAGCTGGAGAGGGCAGGTCTGTCCACAGAGGGTGGGAGCTTCCTCAGGCACTCCTGCAGTGACCAGCCCTATCTCTCCATTTTCTGACGGGGCTTTGTGTCCCAGCTGACAGAGGAATGCCTTATGTGGCTGCGTTCCAGCATATTCTAAGTGGAGAGCATGGCCAATGGCAATGAGCACCTAGAAGAGAAGAGATGAAAGTCAGATGAGCAAAACTTCCATGCCAACACAGACGTACCACCACCTAGGGACAGGAAGCCATCCTGGTCTCTTATGAACTCTGCCCCATCTTAGTCATGACCAGAAGTTATGTTCTCACACACGCTATGATGTGGACAAACCTCGAAAACATCATGCTGAGCAAAATAAGGCAGACATCAAAGGGCAAACATTGCACGATCCCATTTATATGAGATATCTATGCAATGGTTAGTTTATGTGTCACCTTGACTAGGCTATGGTTCCCAGTGGTTTGGCCAAACACTGGTCTAGTTGCTGTTCCATAATGTAATGTAATCACTTTCCATAATGCAATCTAATGTGATGTGATCTATCAACTGAGAAGGGAGTTTCCCTAGGGTATGTCCTGCCTCCAGACATAAATGAGACATTTTGGCAGAACTCACTCTCCTCATCACCTGCCCTATGGAGCTTGGACTTGCCAGCCCCCAAAACTGTGTGAGCCATTTCCTAAGTAAATCAACCAATCTCTTGATCCATTTGTTTACCTATATATCGCTGGTTCTGTTTCTCTAGAGAATGCTAAGACAGTCTAGAATAGGAAAATGCATAGAAAGTAGATAAGTAGTTACCAGGAGCAGCTGGAAGGGGGTAAGTGGGAGTTACCACTTAACAGGTACTAAATTTCTGTTAAGGGTGATGAAAAAGTTTTGAAGTGGATAGTAGTGATGGCTACACATAGTGAATGTTATCAGTGCCACTGCACTGTACACTTAAAAATGGTTAGAATGGTATATTTTGTCATATCTTTTACAACAGTAAAATTTATATATATAAATCCCAGTATGGATAAAAGAAATGAGACATCATCACTTCAAATAAACAGACAAGTAGCTGTTTTTTAATCAGTTTAAAAATTGTAGATGATTAAAATATTTGCATGCTAAATAACTATAAATGATTGTGTACTAAGATAATTTCTCAGCCAGAAAGATCATTAGGGAAATACTGTGGGGGTGGAGTTTGTGGGAGTGAGAGACACATACTGCATATAGGCCGTGGGATTTGGGTGTACGTGGGAAAGGGATGGAGAAACCAAGCTAGGAGGAGGACTCATCCAAGCAGAGGCAGGGATCATGGTCCAAGGAAACATGTGCTGCAAAGGCACTTCACAAGTGTTAAAGGCATTTCCAGGTACGCTCCAGTGCCTAGATAGTAAGAAGATGAGTCTTCAGTGAGAACGCAGATTCTTTAATAAAGGAGACGCAGCACCATGCACAGAGGAAGGAGGCAAGTCCATGGAAGGCCTGTCATGAACTGGCCGCTAACCACTCTGGGAGGTCCTCTGCCAAAATCAAAAAAAAAAAAAAAAAAAAACATTGCTGTAGAGTCGATTCCAACTCATAGAGACCCTATAGGACAGAGTAGAACTGCCCTGTAGAGTTTCCAAGGAGCGCCTGGCAGATTCAAACCGCTGACCTTTTGGTTAGCAGCTGTAGCTCTTAACCACTGCACCACCAGGGTTTCCGTGAGTCCTCCCTTCCCCCCAAAATGTTAAAATTGTATAATACACAAAAGTATGAATGGAATATACTATAGTTAACTTAGTGACCTAATCTGAGTATAAAATCTTACAAATTTAAAGAACCACACAGAAATAAGTTTACAGGGGAAAAAAAAAACCTCAACCCTGAAGCCCTGGAAATCGGTAGTTCCAGGGCAAATTTTACAGATGCCACTGGACTCCTGGTTTGTTTTCACAAAAGATGTTACATGAAGAAACAGTTCTCGAATTCAAGTTACTACACAAAGCCAAACATATTAGCCGAAAGGCAAGATCTAGAGGGTAAAAGCACTTGAAAATTGAGCATCGTAAGAGGCAGCCCACAGATTCACCTTGAATCACCACTGATCATTTCAAGGGAGAAGACGACCAGGTCATTAAAAGCTCTAGGGCTAGACTGTTCTTCCCCTGTGCTGCTGTTGATCTTGCTGTGTGCTCATGAGTTAATTTTGACTCACAGAGACACCATGTGACAGTAGAACTGCCCCATAGGGTTTTCTTGGCTGTAATCTATGGGAGCAGGTCACCAGGCCTTCCTCCCAAGAAGCTGCTGGGTAGGTTCAAACTGCCAACCTTTCAGTTAGCAGCCGAGTGCTCAACAGTTGTGCCACCAGGGCTCCTTTACTCCTGAGCTATACCCTGGTATTTTCCCATCTCCCAGGCACCATCTAAAAGCAGTGAGCTGACTCCCAGACACAGCTCCATTCCCTCGACACAGACCTGGGGTCTCAGCAGCACAGGGGATGGAAAGGGTGACATGTGGGAACCAGAAGAGCCGGCCTCAGTCCATGGTTCTTCCCCCGCTAACCAGGCATGCCTAATCACATTCCTTCACATCCTACGCTCAGCCTCCTCATCCTAAAATGGATGGGGGATTCTGAGGGGTCCGTGGAAGTGGGTCCCCAAATCCTCTTCTAAGAGAAGGCTGTTTTTTGCCCCTCGTTTCCTCATTTGCAAAAATGAGAATTCTCATCCTACAGGCCTCACTGGGGACAATGGTGATTCAGTGGTAGAATTCTCGCCTTCCATGCAGGACACCCGGGGCTCCATTCCCAGCCCACGCACCTCATGCCAGCCACCACCCATCCATCAGTAGAGGCTTGCGTGTTGCTATGATGCTGTAACAGGTTTCAGCAGAGCTTCCAGATTAAGACGGATTAGGAAAAAAAGCCTGGTGATCTACTTCTGAAAATCAGCCAGTAAAAACCCTATGGAGCACAATGGTCCGATCAACAATCATGGTGACGGCACAGGACCGGGCAGCGTTTCATTCCACTGTGCGTGGGGTCACCATGAGTTGGGGGCTGACCAACAGCAAACAATATGCCTTTCAGACCTATGTGAGGTCAAAGGGATGATTATGTATGAAGCATCGTGGAAAGTGTTTATCGCTCTTCCCAGAGGGGGCGTCGCTTCACGATCCGTGAGAACGGTCCGGGGCGACACAACTCATGGCTGACTGACCTCCACGTGAGCACCCTGTGTTAAGTCCGACAGGATGCGCGGCACAGTTCCCCTGCCTTCCAGGAGGGGGCCTCAGAGGCCTCTGAGCACTTAGAAGGCTGGGCCCACTCATCCCGGCTTCCGGAGAAATCCACTCCCATCTGCTCAGTGCAGTCTCGATGTTCAAGTTTCACAATCGCCAATAACCCCCACCCCCAAGCCAAAGACCAGACGCGTCCCTCAAAGGGCCTGAAGACTGAAGAATGTAGCTTTCATTTCTTACCATGGCTTCCCTCCAAACTAGTTTCAAGTCTTCACCCAAGAGCTAGCTGGGCCCTGCCGTTTACAGGGAAATCCTCAAGTCAGGGCCTTAACACCACCCCCTGTGACCAGCCAAACAAGCTCTTCTTTCTCTTTTGTTTTCCTTCTCCCCTCGGCCCACCCCCATCTTTCAAAAATAAGCCCTGCTAAGTCCCTGGGAGAACTGCCTGGTAAGTGTTTTTGGTTAAGAACTCAAAAAAATATTTTGAAAGGAAAAATATATAAATGTGGAAGTGGAAAAGTGCTGTAACGGGAATAACGATTTAAGCCAGAAACACCATGATCTTAAAAGAAACCATAACACGAACAAGATTGCTTCGACTGAAAGACTCCCATAAAGCGGTCCCCTTTCCAGAGGCCCACGGTGACGACCAGTTTCTTTCTCAAAAACCTTTGGGCAAACGGGCAGAAATTAAATCCCTGCAACTGGCCCTGCTCCACGCTTCCAAATCACCGGATTGCTGTCATCATTCCTTTTAGCTGCAGGCAGAACTGCTTTTTAAGACAAGCGCATCACTTCTCATCCAAAAAAGAAAAAGGCTGCGGTCAGAACTTCCATCTTAACTGCTCTGTGGGTGGCCACCCCAATTAGGGGGCTTATGGGGAGTTTAAAAGTGCTGGACTCCAAACTAACCTGCTATCCTTGAAGAAAAACCTACCAGGCCTGTGAGCCAGAGGACTGTGGACAGTGTCTCAACACTCATTTTGGTCACTGGTGGGAGGTGGCTAACCTCTGAACACACTAAGTTTGATAAACTATTATTATACTCTGTTCAGTCAAATAGGTTTCAGCCCCTGAGCTGCCTCAGTTTTATCTTCTAGGAAAAGCCAGATGCACCCAAATGGGGGGGGGGGGTCTCTGCACTTGGTAAAACACACTAACTGATATCACTAGCCTTGTTGTTGGGTGCTGTCCAGTCTGTTCTGACTCATGGTGACCCCGTGTGACAGAGCAGAACTGCCCCATGGGGTTTCCTTAGCTATCATCTTTATGGGAGTAGATCTCCAGGTCTTTATCCTGCAGAGCCGCTGGGTGGGTTTGCGCCCCCAGGGCTCCTTATAACCAGGCTTATCAACTTGTAAACAAACTAGTTCTTCAATAACACAAGCAGTACGAGGCCCAGGAGGCGCAGGAGACTAAGGGCACTTCTTTCTTTGAGCTGACACCTGGCGGTGTATCTCTAGGTACCCACATATAAAGTATGCCCAGTTTGAATGCATATTTTGCCAGTAATGATTCACAGTTTTGTTGTTATTGTAAGATGTATTACAAACTTTTTCCAAGGCTGAAATTGAGAACTTGCCAGACAAGACTGTAATTTAATTGTTTAGGCATAAAAAATGACTTGCTGATTACGGTTTTAAAATAGATATCCAATGGCTCTCCCGCTGTGCGTCTGTGTGTATGTGTGTGTGTTTCTCTAGGGATCTAAGGAACGGATTGAAGCTACTTCTTAAAAATACATTATAATGGATATAGGGAGGAGTTGAAGAGAGGTCAAAATATAAAAGATGAAAATAAAAGATGTGGGTACCTGTTAAAAAATAATCATATAAATGTGTAAATAAAGCACTAGGTCTAAATAGAGAGAGGCTGCCATGCCTTAGAGACATTATGTCTCTCTTTTTTGTTGCTGTTCCTATATTTAAGTGACTTGCCCAAGAGTACTTGCATTCACTTGATTTTGGGATAAATTTAATCTGTGGGCACATGTTTCAACAAATACATCACCTTCTGTAGGCTGGGAACTGCCTTTTTGACCTTAATACAATGCAGGAAAGTCATTTCCTCCAGCAAACCCTGGTATCTGACACAGCTCCCAGGGTGGGGAAGCGTGTACCCGGGTGACTCCACTTACACCAAAGTAACTTCAAGAGAAGCATTAGAAAGCTAAGATCCAAGACCAGAAAGAAAGCATTTAACATGGCTAGATTTTTAGGTGATATGTAAAACACAAATGTGCACTGACCGCGGGTGTCCATCAACTATTGTACAATTCGGATGATGTCCCCTCCAGAACGTGCCTCACATCCTATTCCCACATAGTTCAGGGCTGTGCAATCAGATGGGAATGAGGGTTTCATCACACCAAGCATTTCCTGGGCACCTACTGAGTGCAGACAAGGAATTAAAGACTACCAAGAAACAACGCTCAGCTATAGGAACACAAAAACCCAAAAGGGAAACAAGCTTGTAAACACACAATAAGACACTATCCTGGCGGCAGAGCAGCCATAGGACAAGTAGAAGTGTCTCGAAGGGCAAGGCAGGAATGTGGTTAACTATCTATGCAAGGATTGGCCGAATCTTCACAGGGAAGTGGAGTTTGGGAACCAAATCGATATGGGCTGAATCCTAGCCATTAGAACAATTCCACATCCCAACAACCCCAATGGGAAACGCCAGAGTCTCCCCTGATTCTTTCCTGGCCCCTTTTGCCAACATCCCATAATATACCACTATGTCCTGTTGGCTGGACCTCCCAAATCGCCCCAGCCTCCATCCAGCCTTCCACACGTGACCTGCTACCACCGAGGTCAGTCCCTTCCACATTGTGCCCTGACTCTGAAAGCCACCCCCCAGCACCACCCACCCACCTCCTGGCTAAGTACAGCCAAAACCATCCTTCCAGAACTCAGACCTGAGACGTAAAACTCTTAAGATAAAGGTCAAACTCCTTAGATCACCTTATAAGGTCCTCCCTCCTTGGCACTGTGTGTTCCTTGTCCCTTGCCCCCACCCCAGGCTCCACCTTCCACCTGAGTGTGACCCTTGCCTCCAGGTACCCATGCTCGCTCTTCTTACCTGGAGCCTCCACGCATGCTATGCCTGCTCCACCCCCTCACATGCGGTCACCGCCCACCCATGTTTTCTGGGACCCCCGTCAGCCAGCAGTCTTGGTCAAGGGCTCATTCCCTCCCAAGCCCTCCACGAGGCCCCATCAGAACACATGATGGCTTCTTTAAGTGGTCACTCACGCAGAGACTCCACATTTCAGTTAAGTGCTCGACTAGTAGCCAAAAGGTTGGTAGTTCAAACCCACCTCGAAAGAAAGGCCTGGGGATCTGCTCCCAAAAGGTCACAGCCTTGAAACCCCTATGGAGCACAGTTCTACTCTAAACACATGGGGTCACCATGAGTTGGAATCATCTCGAAGGCAACTGGTTGTGTTTGTTTTTGGTTGTGCTCACATCGAGCTTTCTCCCCACTATGTCCCCAAAGTTAGCACCGTGCCAACCACAGGTGACCAGCACAGCATTATAAGAGTAGTTCGATATAGCTGAGTTCACACCCAGTTCTGCCACTTACTCAGATTTGCTGTGTGACCTGGGGCCAGTACCTTAACTTCTCTGTTCCTCCACCAGTTCTCTCAGCTTTAAAAAGTGAATGACAGCAATCATACCTATATGATAGCACTTCCCTGAGGCTTCAATTTTAATGTACACAGGTACTGAGCACAATGTTTAGCACAGAGCAAACGGTAGGTAAATGCTGGACACTTACATATGTCGGAATCAACTCGATGGCAACAGGTTTGGCTTTTGGTTTTTTTTGGTTATTCATAAATACTTATTGAGTGAGTGAAATGTCAGTGCAGTATCTGAAGATACCTGGGCACTGGCACTGGGTATATTTAATTTAATAAATTTAAAAAGACAAAATAACAGAAGCTCAGGGAGCTGGCTTAGAAACAGCTAAGTAACAACAGCTGTGTATTTACTGAGTTTTTATAGCATGCGCTACAACAGGCTATTTAATACAATTATAAATTCTTTCATCAACAGATACAATCTTCTGCAGCAAACATGTTCAAACACTTGAGCTCCAGAATTCTTCATAAAAATTAAACCTTAATATGAACTGGATATCAGATGATATTTGAGAATTACTATTACTTTTGTTAGGTTGGTAATATAAGACAATGTTCTTATTTTGGGGAGCCGTATAATGAGATATTTAGAGGTAGCTTACCAAAGAGAGAGACAGAAGCAAAGACATCAAAATGTTAACACCTGGGAGATGATGGGGAGCCGAATATGAAAGTATATTGACTATTCTTTCTATTATTATGGATTTTGGAAAATTTTCACAAAGGAACCTTAAAAAAAAAAAAACTCATTTGAAACGCCAGCCTGTAAAACAATGAAAGCTGAACTGTTCTAGGGGTGGGAAGCCAGGGGGCCCCTCCCCCTCCCCCTCCCTCTCCCTCCTCCTCTTTCCTCACTCCTCCATTCTCTGGTCCCCCCTTTCCCAGGCCCCCAGGAAGCCCAGAAGCTCTAAGGAATGCACTTTGGAAAAAATTACCTTTTTTCATTCTACTTTTCAAAAGTCACAGGAAAAAAAAAATCATCTGAACACTATTCACTTGCTAAAATGAACAGCAACGTCTTATGTTAAAAGACTCCCTTCTGGTGTTTAAAGAGTCTTGCCCAGAACCATTAAAGAAATCCATACTGAAAGCTGGCGTTTGGGTAAAGCCTCCTCCAAACAATAGGAAGGAGCCCAGTGGACTCTGGCGTTCCAGATGACTCTCCCCATGGCTTCTCATGGCAAAACCCAGCAACGCTGTGGAGGTGCCTGTCCGCATTTTAAACGGTAATTTTCTGACCTGTAAAATACAGCATTGTCAGGGGGGAAATGTAAACTATTTTATAGGTTACAGTGGAGAGTGTCCCCCTGTCTCTGTAGGAAATCTGGCCATTTTCTACTCTGCAAAAGAAACCGGGACAGAGGGAAAGCTAAAATGCTTTGTACTGCTTTCCCTAAAACTATCCAAGAGTGGAGTGGATTCGATCAGATAACCCTGATCCAGAAAAAAAGAATCTGAAGGCTAACTTTCAAATACGCGCTAATATTTGCAGTAACTTTCGTAAGAAAACAACTCCTGAAGTTTGTCCAAACAGACCAAAAGCAGGCCAGCAGCAGCAGGGGGAACAAAGGGCTGGGGGGGACGCGGCGTTTCCTGCCCCAGGCTACTCCAGGAGCCTGGATTATTCTGCTGCAGGAAGCAAAACTGGAGTTGGTGGTGCTCTTCCAGGAATGACTCTCGTCTGCCGGTGTCTCGGTCCGCCTTAGGTCACCAGTCACATCATACTGAGAGGTGGCTTTGGTTTCCCAGCCACCATGTGGTTTCACTTACCCTCTTCCTCTCACCTCTGATCCACCTTCTAGAAAGACACACCAGCTTTCAGGGAGACCCTGCCATTAGCGAGGACAGAAAACGCAGGAATGACCTCTAACCCAGCTGCCAGCCACAGTGGCTGTGGGCCTGGCTGTCCGTGGGCCTGGGGGTCCCCGTTTGCTTTTGCGGGGACCCCTGGGTACCAGGTGAATTTGTGAACGGGCTGGAGTGGAATCTGAAGAATTGGAGAGAGAGGGAAAACGCACTCACAAAAAAGGCTCCAAGCAAACAGACTGCTTTAGATGTTTGCAGTGTGGTCTTCGGAGCAGCCATAGGGCCCCAACCCCGGCTCGGGTGGGTTTCTGTGGCCGGGTATTCCTGTCCACGGCGACAGGGAGAGCGGACACACATGTGCCGAGTGGGCGCGGGGCCCAGTTTGGTTTCAGTACACTGTGCTTGTTTTGTTCTCTGAGAGACAATGAAATGTGCTTTATTAGTTACACTGTAGGATTATGAGCCATGAATTAAAATACATCATTAACATCCTGGGCAAACTTATCTTGGGACTGAGACAAAAAGCCCATTCTCTGAACAAATGGGGGAAAAATTCCATGACAACAATGCGGAGTTCCTCTCCCTAAAACCCATTCTGTACGCAACGGACAATTACAGGCTTATATTCCCCAGACTGGGGTCCCGAAGAGCCCCATGAAGTGACGCATTCACTGTTAGGAGAGTAAGTACCATTGATGACAAGGCCTTGGGCTGCGGCTGTGCTCAGAGCAATCAATAATCCATTATGAACAAACTGCATTTCCACTCTAATAAGAAAAGATGAATAAAGGCTGCCAGAACCGGCAGCATTCACCAGAGGCCTCTCCCTGCCTCCCCAAGTCAGGGAGGAAGGACAATCCCACCGTCCCAGGGTGTAACTAATAGCAGGGAGGCCAGCACAAGGCCTGTAACAAACCTTATTTGGAAACAGCCAAGGAACCAAGTGTTTGGCCATTTCGGCAAAAAACACCCATTTATAAAGGTAAGTCTCAAACCTGCTTTGTTCCGAAAACACGGCAGTGTGGGTGAATCATCAAATGGGAGGACCAAGTTCCATTTTCTTAAACAAAGGTTCCCTTTCAACAACTTCGCATCCCCCCATAAATAAAGACAAGTACCAACATGCCATTTCCCCAAACGTAACTAACTCCCTGTACTAGGGTTTCATTTTGGAAACTCTGTGATCATGTAAGCTAATAGGCAAGACTTGCTTCAATTACCCACCTCAGACCCCAGCTCTGGAATCATCTCTCTATTTATAGCAAAGTGCATCTCCAACCTAAACGCAAGCGGATTATCTTTTTACAAAGTTGCATGCCATAAATTGTCAAAACTCCCCCATGAAATCCTGGCTCAGGAGACGAGAGAAACAGACTCCAGCTCTAGCCCCAGAAATAATGTACAAACAGAACACTGGCTAAAAGAGAATGGTAAGGATGATAGAGCAATCTATTTCCAAAAGAAAATATGAAAGAGCATTCATATATAAGCTGCCCGTGCTTTTTTACTAAAACATAAAGACTAGTACTCAAACCTGACCTTACAGGGCAAAAAAAAAAGCAGCTGAATATACAACAGAATTATTGATTTTATTCACAAAAGCCCAAAAATAATCTAGGGAGGATGTGGGTTTGTTCTTTCCCCAGCCATCATTCCATCGACTGAGAAATCCACAGCGGTCATTGAGGTTGTAATAAAGAGGCTTCCATCTGAACAAAGATTGGGCGGGGGAAGAAGCTTGCTTTCTTGTTTTTGTTTTGTTTTTCTCTCCGAAATTAATGAATTACTATTACTTATTACTATTTCCCAAGTCTCCTATTAAGTAGTCACTTTTTCAATCCATGTGTCCCTAAAAAAGTAAACTTCACAAATCTGAGAAAAAGAGAAAGTAGCTGGGGTAGGGCCTGCTCCATAATTCTCTCCAGATAAATGTCCTTTTCACGTCTCCTTCACTGCCACGGGAGCCAGCGTGAGGATCTGGAGGTAACTCCAGCCTTCCTGTAGCTGCCGGCAGTGCTAGTGTGGTTGATGATCTTGTCAACATTTCCATTAGGCTCCGCGTTTCCAGAGGCTTCGGGCTGCATAGCCTTCTCTAACTCGGCAGCTCCAACGAGGCCGGGCCACAGTGAGGGGCTGTTGCACGTTTTACAAAAATAGAGGCCAAATCACTCGCTATTCATTACACGAGCCGTGCAAGTGGTGAGTTTTTACTTTGCCTCTTTTTCCAGCCTGTACAGAAATAAACAGAGCCAAAGGAGCAACGAATCCAGAAGCCCTGAAAACTTGGGGAACACCAGAGAAAATGAAGACTCGTCAGTTTCTATTTTTAAAACAAGCATGGCAGTCAGAGCCTCTGAGGTAAACTGCAGTGAAAATCAGATTCCAAAGGGGCTTATAAGTTTTTACTGAGCCAGAACTTAGAAGCATAGGAGCTGTTCCCAATTTAACAGCAAAACTAAAAATTATTTTTCTAGAAATGATCATGCACAGAAACTCACTGTATTTTCTCAATATGTTGAGACCTCCTAGTGATTACCAGACATACATTTCTGAAGATTTTATTAGTTGATTGTAAAATATATTTAAGCTAAATTTGTTTCTACAAATAAGCTACATATTTTATTCCATGTAAGTTAACAGCAAGGTCAATATTTGCCACCCCTTTGTGCACATAACCATGTATACACTCACACAAGCACACACAGGCACACACTCATGCACTCATGCCTGCACGTGCAGATACACTCACAGATGCACAGTGCATGAACACACGCATACTCAGACGCACATGAACGTGCACACACACACATGCATGCACACACGTGCGCACACACACACTCTGCCCTAGTTTCCAACCTCTACCTAAAACCAACTTTTCTCTCCCAGTGTAAGAAAAAAGCCTTCAATTAACACCTATCTCTTTACTCTGTCCACTTTGTGAAAGAACCTAGAAGTCCCCCACCATCAAGTAAAAGAAAGAACTGTGCCCAGGAATACAAAGACAAATAATTATGTGCAGTAAGCCATAAAACGTTCTGTTAAACATTACCTTCAGAGGTAACACCGTTGAGCACAAAAGTCAGCCCCCAAAAACCCCTTCATGAAGAGCTCACAAGGAAAAGATAAACACTTCAAAAATCAGCTTTGCTGAATTCTAAGCAATCACAAACATTTTCCGTAAATATAATGCAGAATCGAGTGGATTCTGGAAAGAGAGCTGAAAGGTGTTATCATGCAAGGAGTTGAGATTTTGCTTGTCATTATACAAACACCAATCAATACTTTAGGACGTTCAAAATTATGGAAGGGCAAATCTTCCAGAAATGTTTACTATCTATAGCGCCTATCCTAGGGCCCCTTTAAATTGTCCAGACCCATTACTGTCAATAACGACAGCAACGTGACCTAGTTTATCACTAGCGTACACAGCACCTTTGAAAGCAGTTGGCTCTTCCAGCCGCTCAGGGAGAATGATCTATCAGAGAATGTTCACAAAGAGCAATTCTTGACAAGAACATGATGTCACATCTCCATAGCATTTACCCTGCCTTGCTGTCTAAAAATATATTTCTCAAGCACACTCAGTAGCACATCACTGCAAGTTCTAGGTTTTGAAGATAAAAGGCCATCTATACTTCCCTTACATGGAACAAAAAAGGATAAACAAGCAAAATCCCACTTTTAACACCCCATAATAATGTCAGCCTATTACCCAGCCATGAAAGTGAGGCAAATCAAGCACCGTAAGTGATCATAAATGATTTTGGGGGAATGACGAAGGAAATATTTTTCTAGGTCAAAGGCATCTCACCCCACAACAACTTTTGGTCAAAGTAAATATAAAATATAACAAGGCAGATTTGGGGATTTCAAAGCTCCTACTCTGTCCTATAGGCTCACTATGAGTTGGAATCGACTTGAGGGCACTGGGTGTTGTTTGGACCCACCCCCCACACACCCTGCACCCTCGGTCCCAGGAGAGGAGAGCTATCGAACTTGAAATCGAAGCTCTCTGCCATCAGCCGGGCCTGGCTTATTTGGAATAAAGTGTTGCACTATTCATGAGGACAGCACTGTCATCTCTGAGACAAACAGCAATCACACCAGTTGCTTGCCAAAACTTCCCAAGAACCCAATGACCATGGCTGTAATTCAATGACAGTGTTTGTGGAGTCCTTGCTTACAGGAGGGTCCGTCTTTAAAATTAAAGCCATGCTGATGGTGGGTGTGTGTAACTTAACAATAGGTTTGTTCTATGCATGCTGCCATTTTCCACTCCCCCTTTTCATTCAACTTTATCCCATCTCGAAGCACCAGAAACTCTTAAAACTCTAGAATCCTTGTCATTGACTTGTTTGAAGCAAACACTGTGAAGAGCTGTGCAATGCACTGCTAGGAAACAGATAAAGATCCTATAAGACTAACACACCAGCACAGGTAGTGAGGGGTGAGATGCGTATTCAGGAGTCCTGGTGTCTGGACGGCGGCCTGGAGCCCCTCCACCAGGCTCAGCATCGAGGCACATGGAAGAGCAAACAGAGGGCTCAGAGGACAAAACTTGGGGGCCTACTCAATTTTTGTAGATACATTAAGTTCAGAACGAGATACTACAAAGTTGAAAATAATCTGGCTAAGAAAATCACTTCAGTTCTACCAGGTACTAAAAGAAAAAATGTAGACCCCTATTTGGCAAAAGGTAAGATGACTCCCAATTTACTGTTCAACACACACAATGATACACAGGAACGCAAGTCCATCTCACAAGACCCTCTGCCCAACTGCACGCATACCATGTGCACGATGGATAGCTCCACAAGCACTTACCTTCGTCTGAAGGAAAGGAAGCAAACACAAGATAGGTTCTTGCCACTGAATTCGCAAGCTACTGAGATAAAAGAAAATGAAATTGCTCTGTAGTATGATATGTTCCGAAGCCAATCATCAGACTGAGTTACTGCTATAGTATTCCTTAATAAATATGACTTCATGATGAGAGAAGAGATCTCTTCCTTCTTGTTTCCCCCACCAATCGTGGGATCACGGCTGGCCACACCACGATTCTCACTCATCCAGAGGATGGGCAAGTCCGCCACTGAGAAGACGCCATGGACCGCTGGGACGCGCTCATTTCTCGAAGACTGGGCTCTGTCACTGCAGCTCTTCTCATGCGTCTAAGGGACCCTGGCCTCTGAAGGTGAAACATGAGATGCCCACTGTGGTTCACCCTCCTTACTCCATTTCTTTGGCGGCTAAACTACTCAGGCAGAACCTTGCTCTGCCTTTCTGAATCCTGGGTGTGAGCAACCATGCGATCCAGGGACCTGCTATAAAGCCAAATCTGGACCGCCGATTAGGAGCTTCAGGCCAGAGGAGTGAGCACATTGGAACCTTGCCCAGCCAATGCCTGAAAATCCCGCCTAAACAACTAAGAAAGAACCAGTCATCCACAAGATCACATTAAAGTATAAGACGCCCAGTGTAAAGTCATATACACAGCGTACTCCTTGGGCAGAGGTTGCCCCAGCTAGCCTTAATGGGTACCACAGCTTCAACTTCCTGACCCAGCCCTGGCGTCCAGACTATCCCAGCGTACCTAAGACAGATCACAATTTCACACTGCTATCATAAACGTAAGGAGCCCTGGTGGCACAACACTTAAGCACTAAAAGGTCAGTGGTTCAAACCCACCTAGCAGCTCTGCAGGAGAAAGACCTGGCAATCTGCTCCCATAAAGACTACAGCCTAGGAAACCCTATGGGGCAGTCTACTCTGTCAGATAAGGTCACCATGAGTTGTAATCCACTCGATGGCACACAATATTCACAGCCATGGTTTCCTCCTCCTGGGAGGACTTCATCGGCACATTTTCACTGGGAAACACAGTCGAACCCTGACCCTCAGAACTGCGCCATGGACTCTTTGTACACGTTGTGTGATCGACAAGCATTACCAACCCCTGCAGCACTGTTCCAGTATGGGGTTCCATGACTGCAACCCTAAACTCAAATACTGTGGGTTTCTCAGCCCTATGTTTAAAATCCTGTTACCAAACTACTCATCCAAACTTAGACCACAATACAGCTTCCAATATCTTGTTTTACATTTACTCTTTTGAGATTTTTTTTTTTTTCTAAGTTTGCCACGCCAGCACATGTGGTTAGAGAGCGCTGTGAGGTGTGAGGTCTTGTACAGGTATGGCCTGTTTTCTTGCGCAACAAAGCGAGCCACAGGAAGAGAAAGCAGCACAACTGTGCTTCAGAGTTGTTACCCAGCTCAATTACACTGACAGGGACATGAGGAAGGCTGAGGACCCCACCTGCAAGACACACACCCCCACAAAAAGACGTTTATTTTTAAGCGTTTGTAGGTGAGCACATATTACGTTACGTGCGCGTGGCCATAAAAAAGATCTGCAAAAGTCCCTAGCATGTGAGAACCTCCTTTCTAGAAATTCGTAATCACTTTGAGGCTTTTTTCTCCCTCTTAAACTAGACCCACCTGCCCCATTTTCGAAAAGTACCTACATTTGTTTTCTTAGTGATGGTAGTTTTTTCAAACTAGTTTTTCACGTCTTAAGAGAACCTATGCTAAAACAGAAAAGAACTCAATAAATGGCAGGAAACCTTCCAGGATTAATACCAAGAGTAAAACATGCTTAGAAGAGTGGCTACAGACACTCTGCCATTGACCCCCCCGGGGTCTCAAATACAAAGGAGGTCTAGAATCATCAGCTTTTTTTTCCCTTAACACAGGAGGTTCCTTTCATGAGAACATGTTGATCCAGTCCTGTAATCTAGCAGGATAATTCCTTTCAATGCCACACTCTGAAAAGACAGCTTCGCTGGGAAACAAATGGAAAATATCATTTTACTTCTGAGGAGATAAGCTTCTCGCCAACCTCCAAGTCCCACAGTATTTTACAGCTATTTATTTGAAATTATATCCACTACTGTTAGATAAGATGTACCGAGCACATGAAGTACACTGTGGTTTTAACCTTTTTTTAATTATTTTCTCTCACGACGCTTCATAGTAATCATTTATTTAGCTAAGTACTACTTGCAGCTCCAAATTCTGGTGTTTAAAAGTAATTAATGGGGAGAAAAGCCACCCTGAAAGAAAAACATTCAAAAAGAGAATCTGGGTAATGTTGAGTTCTAATGGTTTATACTTTTAGAAAGTGAGCTCGCTGGTAATGGGTTATGTCTTCCCACCACACGCCTCATCCCAAGACACAGTGAGACTCATCTGTAGGAGACCTTTCTTGACAAGGAAGGCTCCAGGTGAAAACTGCATCTGCGTTGAGAACTGCCTCACACAAGGATGCAAATCCTGCAGAAACTTCTAGAAAGACAAGAGGCCACACCGCGGATTTAGCCACCTGTGAGACCAGAGACAAGCCAGGTAGCAGCTGACAGCCCAAGCCTTCTCACACATGGGTGGCTCTTTCTTCTGTGTATATGTGCGAACGTGTATGTGTGTGTGCATGTGTGTTTGTGTGTGTGTACATGCATCTGTCTGGGTATGTGTGTACCTTCGTGTGTGTATGCAGGTATATGTGTGTTTAAGTGTGTGACTACCTGTGTGCCTGCACCTGTGTGCACGTGTGTCTGTGTTTGCATGCACGTACACACATGTAGTTTTCTTTAACGAAGAAAAACATTTACTGTGAAATCTGCCATGCATACTAGTGGACATACATGTCTGGTCTAATAATAATAATAAAAACCCCACGCACCCACAAACACAGCTTTAAAAATGCATCACCATCGGGATCACTGAAACCCCCTCAGAGCCCCAGCTGAGGCCTCATCTCATGGTTTCCAGGTAGAACTCTGCCGTGAGGCTCAGTTTCTCTGCTGAGCATGCTCAAAGCCCTTTCCGAGCCACTCAGCCAGGCTTTGTTCCTCCGAGGATGGCCGCCGTCCTTCCTGGACTGGCTTCTCACCACCAGGAGCCCTGCCTCCTGCATGGAGCGCCCGGCCAGGAGCAGAGTGCCAAGGTGAGTTTTTCCACGAGGAACAGCAGCACGTCCACGCCACACTTCAGGAACGCTCCCTTCTGCTCACGTGGCCTGGCCCACACAGCAGGAAAAACTCATTACTCCCTCAGAATGGATGCTTGTTCATAACTCCCATTTTGTTTGAAATGACATGATACAGTTTCTTCTAAAAACCAAACCTTCAAACATCCCCAGCGAAACTGGAACCCTCGTAGATTGCTGGTGGAATTGTAAACTATGGAAACAGTTTGGCAGTTCCTCAAAAAATTAAACACAGAATTACCATATGACCCAGCAATTCCACTCCTAGGTATATGCCCCAAAGAATTGAAAGTGGGAACACAAAGGAAATTTGCACGCCAATGTTCACTGCAGCACTATTCACTCTAGCCAGGAGGAGGAAACAAACTAAATGTCAATCAACACATGAAAGGACAAACCAAATGGGTCCGTACATACAATGGGATATTACTCAGCGATAAAGAGAAATGAAGTCCTGATACATGCTACAACATGAATGAACCTTGAAAACATTATACTGAGTGAAATAAGTCAGTCACCAAAGGACTCATATGACCTCACATGAAATACTGAGAATAGGCAAATACATAGAGACCAAGATTTATTAGTGGTTAGCAGGGGCTGGGACAAGGGGCGTAGGGAGTTACTGATGAAGGGGTGGAGTTCCTGTTTGGGGCGATGAAAAACTTTTGGGAATGGAGAGCGGTACTGATTACACAACATGGTGACTATAATTCATATCACTGAATTGTACACTTAAAATGGTTAAAATAGCAAACTCTTTGTTACATATATTTTAATACAACATTTTTTTTTTTTTTAGTCTTCTGCAGTGCTCTCCTACAGGATGGTGGCTGCCGCCCCTGGACTGGATGCAGAGCTCCGGGTGGTGGCAGCGGGTCAACAGGCCTGGGAATGTACACAGGAGACAGGATATTTTTCTTGGAGGGCAGTGGCTCTCCTGTTACAACGCGAGGTGCTCCAAAGGGCAACTGCGGTCCCACAGAGTCTGTGACAAGCACGGCGGTAAACCTCCCATAAGATGTGCTAAGCCAAAGCCTCAGATTGCAGCAAAGGTGCTAATGAATCAAGAAATTGCAGGGGGTGGGGAACCTGTTAATGAGGCAGCCTTCTTAGCATTGGGCCTGTCAGTCCAAACATTCCCAAAAAAGGCAATCCCTCCTGCATCACCAGACCCTTGTATTTCTACCACTCTCAACATACGCCAAGGGAGGCGCTCCCTAACAAATATGAATAATGTTCAGATAACATCAAACCGAATTTCTGTATAGGGTCAAACTGGCCACTAACATGTCTATCAAATACTGCAGGTGGTAAAACTAACCCAAAATGCTGGAAGCGGCTGACCTCTATTTGATTAAAAAAACACCTGCTGTCGAATCAGTTCCAACAGGTTCTCTCTTCTACTCTTTCTGCATCAAAATATCTTTCAGATTAATATTAAATTCCATATTTTTTTTCAGGCTCCTAAAATCATTTTTAAAATGTTTTTGTCTGATCACTCTGATTGCTATTACCAAGCTCAAATAATCAGACGGACACACCACGTAGAGGAACTATTTTTGGGTGCACTATCTAGTGACCTCCCTGGGTGGTGCAAAGAGTTAACACACTCGGCTGCTAACCTAAAGGTTGTAGATTAGAATCCACCCATAGGCACCTCAGAAGAAAGGCCAGATAATCTACTTCTGAAATTCAGCCATTGAAAACCCTCTAGAGCACAGTTCTACTCCAACACACGTAGGGGTGCCAAAAGCCGGAATCAACTCGATAGCAACTGTTTGGTGTCACTATCTAGTGTAATCACCATAATGCCCCTCTGTGGTTCTGCCCTTGTTTTACAGATGAGGATCTGAGGGTCAAAGATGACTACCGTCACCCACACCAAGGCCACAAGCCCATCACCTCCGTCCTGCTGTCCCCACCGCCCCCAGCTACACCCCAGCTCCTAATGCCAGCCTTGGTTCCAGGAAGTTGTTATAAGAGCACCTCTGATGTGCTCCGACTTCCCAATAAAGGTTACAATCTAAATACAAAATAGTATCAGGGAGAGACACCAGGGCATGGGTACGGGGTTTACTTTGGAGAGGTGTGAACGCTTGGGGAGAGGAGAGAGGGGTGCTTGCATTACATCACATTACACTTTACAATGTTCCTTTTAGGTTATGTGAATTTCACCTCAATAAATTCTTCATAAAAATAATGTCCAGGAGGACTCCCCAAAACTACTGCCCTGAGATACTCTTCAAACCTCAAACCGAAACTAACCCTTGAAGTCACCTTGTAGCTAAATAATGATTTGGCTGAAAAAATAACGAATATCACCCATAAGTATTGTACGCCTTTAAAAAATCACCTATATGAGATCAAACAGTCAATGATTACTTTAAAACAAAGATGAGAATGTAAGGAAGTGGGGAAACTAGATTAATGGCAACAGAACAACCAGAATGGAAAACATTGAGAATGTTCATGCATTGTGAACAACTTGTGTGGAAATTGTTAAATGGGAACCTAAACTGCTCTGTAAACCCTTCATCAAAAATATACAAAAAAATCATTAAATAAATTAGTAGTAATAATAACCACATCCGGGGCTACAAACACACTCAGAACCCTGGCAATCAACCAAGCACTCAGGACCATGAACTTCTCAGAGCCAAAACTGACATAAATGAAATGAGAAGCAATGGCTCCATGTGGCTGGTGAGTTGGCTACCAACCAATAATAAAAACTGGAGGGGGAATCTAATCAGCTCTGTTTTTCTCTCTTTTTTTTTTTTTTTTTGACAAATCTAATATTTTGTGAAACAAAGGTAGACAACTTTAATCAAAACCAGTTGCTGCCAAAGTCAGTTTTGACTCACCAGACCCCACGTGTGTCAGAGTAGAACTGTGCCCCTTAGGGTTTTCAATGGCTAACTTTTCAGAAGTAGATTACCAAGCCTTTCTTCCAGGACACCTCCGGGTGGACTCGAATCACCAGCCATTCAGTTAGCAGCCAAGCACATTAACCGTCTGCACCACCCAGGGACTCCTTTACTTGGTCACTATTCAAAAACCCTAAACTGGAGAGTTTTTTGGAGTTTCTAGATGAGTATAGCCAATGTCTACTGTGTCAGAGACTTCCTGAGAGACAAATCACAGGGTAACAGTAGAGTAAAAACATGAGTTAAACTTCCCAACAGTCCACTGTAGTAGGAATCCACGTTACATGATTGTCTTGTTTGTTCCTGAGGGATAATCATTCATTCCCTTGTTTTTTCTGAAGTAACAGAGGGGCAGGAATTGATTTTTACAGCATCCTGAGCAGGGCTCATATCCCTAAGACTCAGTGGTTCCCTTACACTTCACTTACCATTTCACAATGATTACAGAACTGTTCCTAACAGAAAACTCATCACCACTGACTGGGCACCATCTTTATGCAACACAATCATAGCTTTCTCCAGGTACTGCGTTTTGTATCCCAACCTCTTCCACGTCATACATAGGGGAAAAAAATTGATCAATTGTCTGGTCCCTGGGGTAAGTGAGGGCAGCTACCTGCAGCCTCATGACCAAGAGAGCTGAGAGGACCGACATCTTGGTGCACTTGCATTTCGGCACATTGCTTGAGAACCCCTGAATCGCCCTGTTCAATGTGATCTTGAAAGGAGACTTGAGGGTGGGGTCAGCTGCCACCTATCATTTGTCTAGCTGTCAGAAATTCCTCACAGGACAACTTACACAGCTTCGTGATCTGAACGTAAAGTAAGGTAATGCACCTAAGACGCTAACCTAGTTTCTGGTACATGGCAGGCCCTTGGCAGATTCAAGTTCTTCTTCAGCTTCAAGATTTAGTAGTACAAATACTTAGAGTAAAAGTGTGTGGATGAAAACATCATACTGAGTGAAAGAAGCCAGACACAAAAGGACAAAATCTGTGTGACCCCACTTAGATGAAATACAGTCGGCCCTCCGTATCCATGGGTTCCACGTCCGCAGATTCAACCAACCGCGGATCAAAAATATTTGGGGAAAAAAAAAGTTCCAAAAAGCAAAACTTTTAATTTGCTGAGCACTGAGCACTATGGCGAATCCACAGGAATGAAGTGATGTGCAGGCAGCCTCTGCTGGAGCATCCTGCCAGCTCATAGATCCTCAGTCTCTCTCCAGCCCTGGTGGTGTGAGTATTGTTCCCCTTGCATCTTGTCATTATTCCTTAAATAACACAGTATAACAACTATTTACATAGTATTTACATTGTATTAGGTATTATAACTAACCTAGAGATGATTTAAAGTGTACGAGAGGATGTCTGTAGGTTATATGCAAATACTAGACCATTTTTATAAGGGACTTGAACATCTGTGGATTTTGGTATCCGTGGGGGTCCTGGAACCAATCCCCCATGGGCATTGAGGGACGACTGTATCTAGAAAATGCAAATGCAGAGATAGAAGTTCCTAACTGATTACCAAAGGCCAGGGGGAGGGTTACTACTTAGGGGGCACTGACTTCTGTTTGCCAGAGATGAAAAAGTTTTAGAAATGGATAGTAGTGATGGCTGCACAACACAGGGAATATAATTAATGCCACTTCATGATATACTTAAAACGGTTAAAATGGCAAATTTTATGTAATATGTTTTACCACAATTTAAAAAAAAAAAATTTTTTTTTAAGTGCATGAAAACCAAAGTCAATTTATGTCACTGTCGTGGAGCAGTTCTAGTGTAGGGACCCAAAGACCCGAGCCCTCAATCTGATTCCTCGCTGTCTGATAGCCAACAAGTAGTTTCCCATGCCTCGCGTGTGCCTGCCCACACCCTTCCTCTCACCTCAGTGTCTCAGTAAAGGGAGGGTGCTGGCGGCTCTGTGCTTTTCAGTTGCACACCACCAAATGAAGCCCTTTGGTCCTCTTCTCGTCTGAGTCTAATCAGAGTATTAGACTTTTGTCCCAGGATCCAGGGACAAAACATACAGGTCCTCTCTTCCAATCTTTCTGCATCAAAATATCTTTCAGATTAATATTAAATTTCACATTTTCTTTCCAGGCTCCTAAAATCATTTTCAAGGTGTTTTTGTCAAGGAAGAGTGGTCACAGTTTTCACTGGTGACTTACTGCATCACCAAAAAAAAAAAAAGTTGTCATTGAGTCGATTCTAGAGGGCAGAGAAGAACCGTCCCATAGGGTTTCCAAGGAACGGCTGGCTGGGCCGACCTTTTGGTTAGCAGCCATAGCTCCTAACCCCTGCACCACCAGGGCTCCATCACCACCACATCTAATTATGCGAACAAGCTGCTCTCCCTCTGGGCTGCCAGACACACCACTGCCATGGAGCCACACACAGGACACCAACTTCACCTGCAGCTCAATGTTTCAAGGTTCCTTTATCCAAGTCCAAATAAAATCATTCCAGAGCTTTAATCAAACTACAGTCCACAGGAAGACGGCAAACAACTGAAGAACCATTCATATCACTTTGCATGTCCTTATAGGAGGTGCAAGCCCAAAATACTTATACTACTGGAACGTTCTGTAAGGTAAAAACACAGCAACCACACAGGCACGAGCCCACCGTGTGCAGAGCAAGACTGGCATCCGTCTCATGAAAGACCACCCAGCAAAACAAAGCCTTTCTCTGCGTTTCACCACATTACGTAAATCGGGGAAATAGCATCCGTAAGTTTATCATTAACTGATCTCCATATTGTCACTGTGAACTGCTAGGTCACCTCCCAGAGTTGAAGACATAGCCATCACCCATCATGATGACACTGTGCATGTCACATCTCACCCTGAGTAGTAACAAGCTATGCAAACTTGGGCACACACACACACAAAGCTAGTATTTTGCTGTTGTTGTTGTGTGCCATCGAGTCTATTCCAATTCATAGTGACCCTATAGGACAGAGTAGAACTGCCCCATAGGGTTTCCTATGCTGCAATCTTTACGAGAATAGATCACCAAGTTTTTTCTACCACAGAGCCACTGGTGGGTTAGAACCGCCAACTTTTCAGTTAACAGTGGAGCTCTTAAACCATTGAGCCACCAGGGCTCAAAAAGCTAATATTGGTCATATGCAAACACACATCCTGTGACCAATACTTGCCAGATGATAACAATGAAAGTACCGCCACCCCAAGCACTGCTTTCTGCAGAGCAGCTCAGACAGTCTGGTTTTCAGGAAAAAAATTATTGAAGAGTTTGCCTCTAATTCACTCCATGAACATTATGTCCTAACGAAAAGCAGGCAACGGAGCAGGCGTCACAATTTCGCGTTCCCGTTTCATGAGTTCTCGTCTACGTGCCATCAGGCTTATTTTAACATTTTTCCAGCAATGCACAGCAAAGCAATCCTATGCCAAGGTCAAGTAAAAACTGTCCTTTTGACCCTGATCTCAGCTCCAGGTCTGTAACTCAGAAATCTGACAGCTTCAACAGGAAGGCAGGCTAACTGAACCACATTTAACTTTCCTAAAAAAACGTGTAAATGGAGGAACAAGGCAGGTCAAATGCCTATTTCATTTTGCTACTCTCAGGAGAAGGAGCTAACCGCCTGAAGAAGGAACTAACTCCACTCCCCTCTCTGGGATTTTGAAAAAACCAAAAGTTTGGTATAAAGTAATTACATTTTTAAGAAA
The DNA here is from genome assembly GCF_030014295.1 of Loxodonta africana. NCBI lineage: Eukaryota > Metazoa > Chordata > Mammalia > Proboscidea > Elephantidae > Loxodonta > Loxodonta africana. The sequence continues at coordinate 32,269,316 of NC_087352.1, read as the reverse complement.
AGTCTAGTGTTGCTTTTTCTTTAAGAAAAAATAAAATGAAACAAATGCTCTTCTGGGCCAAGGCTTTTCTAGGACAACAGGAGATGTTTTCAGAATAAATAAAGGCACCATAAGAGCCACTGCTAGCAAAACACTGTACAGTTCAAGTTTGAGGGCAGGAGGTCCCCACGTGCACATCTGTTGTGCCCGTGGCTGGAAGAACCTGCACACAGAGCTGTTGTCACACAGACCCAGGCAGCACAGACAGGCAACATGAGTGTTTGCTTTTAGCAGCTTTCAAATTCTGGGTCAGTTTTTACTGTTGATTGAATTACTTCCACAAAAGAGATATGCTGAAGTCCTTAACCCCTGGGACCTGTGAACATGACCTTGTTGCGAAGTAGGGCCTTTGAAGATGTTATCAGTTAACTTGAGGTCAGGCTGGAGTAGGGTGGGTCCTAGTCCAATCTGAGTGGTATCAGAACAGGAAAAAAGACACAGATGGACATGGCCACTTAAAGATCAAATGCAAGCCAAGGAACCATGGAGCCACCAGAAACTGGAAGAGACAAGAAAAGATCTTCCCTGAGAGCCTTCAGAGAGAGCATGACACTGCTGACACCCCAAATTCAGATTTCTGGCCTCTAGAACTGTGAGACAATATGTTTATGTTCTTATAAGCCACCCAATTTGTGTTGTGTTTTTTTTTTTTTTTTTTTTTAATGGCAGCCCCAGGAAAGCAATACAGTTGTTAATCCAGTCTATCAAAGTGTCACCAATAGTGATGGAATACAGGGCATCCCTCCAAAGCTGGGATTCCCATACAAAGATCACACTACTAACAGAAATGTCAGGCACACAGGTGGGTCCTTCCCCTTGAGGATGAATGTGAAAGGCGGCATCTCTATCACCTAGAACACACATACCTCACTCTCCCTCACATGGAATATACACTCCTTTCCATCCTTCGCCTGGATTATACACACCTCACCTTCCCTCACCTGGAACAGACACATCTAACCCTCTACCACCTGGAATAGAAACACCTTACCATCACCTGGATTATACACACTTCAACCTCCCTCACCTGGAATACACACACTTTGCCCTCCCTCACCTGGAATATACACACCTCACCCTCCCTCACCTGAAACATACACACCTCACCCTCCCTCACCTGAAACATATACACCTCACCCTCCCTCACCTGGAATATAAACCCCTCATCCTCATTCCCTCAACTAGAATATATACAACTCACCCTCTCTCACCTGGAGTATACACACCTCACCGTCCCTCAACTGGAATATACACACCTTGCCCTCTTTCACCTTGATAATACTGAGCAAAGAGTTGGATTTGGGGTCTTTGGCCATAAAAAGCAGCCCCATGTTGACCCAGGCCTGTCCACACACTGCTAGAAACACTGAAATATGCCTCAAATACCAACCCAGCTCTGTCCAGTTTCAAATGTTACAATGGGTGGTGCTATTTTTCTCATGGGATTTAAATTCATTTCATATGTATTTGACAGTGAGCTTTAAAGTCACACTTCCAAACATCTTTTAAAGTCTAAAATGTTTCTGCCACATGAGCAAGAATACTGGATGTTAGCCTTCCTTCTCCATCCCACCTTTCAGATATACTTTTAAAAAACGCAGAAGCACACGAGGCAACACTGAAGTAAGGCCTCGAATACTGGATGTTAGCCTTCCTTCTCCATCCCACCTTTTAGATATACTTTTAAAAAACGCAGAAGCACACAAGGCAACACTGAAGTAAGGCCTCGTTTCAGTCTTTCTTCCTAACCTGTGTCCCCATGGGGAACTCACACACAGCACATGAATGATTCACTGTCCAGCTTCTGGGAGCCAAGGGCTGGTAGCTCATGCTGGCCTTGGGATCTCAGAGGGATTGCCAAGAAATTCCAAGAGTTCTGGAGATCAGGGTGCAGCTCCCAACAGCTCTTTGGGGCGGTATGATCAAGTGTGGGGACAGGGACACTAGCCTCCTGGACTTCCAGGGCCTAGAGCTGCAACCAAGCCTCATTATTTAACTTAAACAGATGCAAAAACATTTCCTTTTTTTCTCCCCTAATTTTAAAACTGATGTAGGCAGTGTATCCTTCAACCTGAGGCTGTATCATCAGGCCCTTGGCAGGCTGCTGTGGGGCCAGGTGTCAGGATGAGAAAAGTCGGGGTACCGCTGCTTTAAAACACAGAATCTATATGGGAATTTAATAATACAATTGCAATTGGCTTGCACTTGCCTACTAACTGAAAGGTTGGCAGTCTGAACCCACCATCAGTTCCAGAGAAGAAAAGACCTGGCAGTCTGCTCCTGTAAAGATTTACAGCCTAGGAAACCCTATGATGCATTTTATTGTCCATAGGGTCTCCATGAGTTGGAATCAATTCAACGACACACAACAACAACAACACTAACCTAACCAGTGCCATGAAAGAAAGGCCTGGCAATCCACTTCCATAAAGATTACAGCCAAGAAAATCTACGCTATGAAGCACAGTTCTACTCTGTACACAAGAGGTGACCAGGAGTGGGAGCTGACTCCATGGCAGTGGGTTTGGTTGTTTTTTGTTTTGTTTTAATTATGTAAGGGCAACTACAACCTATTTACACTCAGTAATCAACTCCAAAGAGAGGGCTCTGGGCCCCAGGTACCGACATGAAGAGTGGTCCCACAGACCCGAACAGCACTGTTCGCTGGGGGGCCAGAGTGAGACCCCATGCTAAAAAGCTCCCTTTCACTACATACCTGAGCCCACTGCACAAACAGCACCATCCAAACAAACCACCTGCTGGACAACTTGTCTGTAACGCTGCTGTTGTTTTTAAACTAAGCACTAACTTTCTGGTTTAATGTTTTACCTCATCAATGAGTTAAGTGACTTAAAGGAATATCTCAGTTATGTGTGTTCAGAGAGAATTCTGGTCTCTGGGAAGCTGGGCTCAGACTCGGCACAGTCATGACTGGAGCAGGAAAAGGAGCATAAAAGTTTTCTTCCTTGGCAGTAAGGGAAGCAGCCATTCCTAGATCAAAGAGGTGCACAGGAGAAAGAGGTCTTTTAAAAAATCATTTACCCTTTCCCTGGGACCAAAGGAGCCAATGTGCAGCAGAGAAAAGCTCTGCCTCTAAGATTTCTCAGAGGGCCCGTGGAAAAAGCTCCAGATTCAAACATGGCACACAGTGAGGTGCAATGGAACCTAAAGGTGGTGCCTTGGTGGCACACACTTACACCATTACTTTCGAGACTGATTACACACTAAAAACCAAAGGCTAAGAGCTGGGAGGACCAAAAACCATAAAAAAAAAATTTTTTTTAAGACTAACCCCTGATGTGATAAGAAGGGCTCTTCAGCCCTGTGGTCTTCCTCCCAACAACCCGTACCCCAGTCTAACCACGCGGAAACATGACAGAAACTCAAATTGAAGGACACTCTACGAAACACCTAACCAGGGCTCCTTGAGACGCCAAGGACATGAGTGACAAGGAAACTCTGAGCACCTGCCACCAACCAGGGCAAACTGAGGGGAAACAACAACTCGAGCCAGGTGGGGTCCTGGTCAGAACAAGAACCCTAGTGGAAAGACGTAAAATCTGAATAAAGTCCACAGATTCCGTCAACAGTAATGGCAAGGTTAACCTCCCACTTTTGACAACTGCACCCTGGGAATAATGTAAGATGTTAGCATCAGAGGAACTGGGGGAATGGTATATGGGGACTCTCTGTACTATCTCTGCAACTTTTCTGTAAACCTAAAATTATTCCAAATTTTAAAAATAAAGTTACAGTAAAAGAGGGGAGGAAATGGCTAACATGTGAGAGTCATTAGACGCTAGAAGCTCAAAAAAATCAAGGAACAACCTTCACTTGGTGCAGTCATGCTAAGACATGGATCTGCCTCCAAAATATTGTGAAGGACCCCATGGCCCGCCCTCAAAGTCCCTTGCAACCAACGTCAAATCCCCCCCCACCCCGTCCCCCAGGAGCCAGCACTGAAGCATCGATAACAACACTGGCATTTTGAGTGCCCCCATGTGACAGGCCCTGTGGTACACACGCTGCAGATGTATTATCCGTTTAATCTGCACAACTCCCAATGAAGCAACTGCCATCCTTCCCTCATTTCACTAACTAGGAGCAAGGGCACAGAGAGGCCAAGCACATTGCCAAGGTCACTCAGCAGCGGGGAGCAGAGCAGGGGCTGGACAAGGTGGGAGTGTGGCATGGCCAAAACCCTCTGCCACTCTGAGGGGTTGGGAGGGTGTTCATGCTTCATCTTGGTTAGGAGGGAGGGCACAGGGAAGGCACAGACAGGTGGTCCACACCCAGATCCCTAAGATGCCTCCTTGGAAATAAGATTGGAGAACAAGGTGCCTAGATAGAAAGGAGAAGCTGGAAGGGGCAGCTCAGGCCAACTGAGGCACAGGTACAGAAGGTTCTAGAGCCAGTGGCATACATGGTGCCAGGAAAGGGGAGAGGCCCGGAAAGATACATTCAGCCAAAATCCTGACTGAGTCCCTACCTCCTCTGTTCTCCACACTCCCCACATTCAAACTTAAGGAGCAAAAACACATTGTTTTAAATTTAAAAATGGCCCCACACTTTCCTTTCAGTGTGTTTTCTGATGACCAACTCCTTCCCTACTTTTAACGTCCCCTTGTGACTCACTGAAGCCTCATTGGAAATTACCGAGTTCCCTCGGGAGCGAATATTAATTCGAGCTCGTGATACATTTTATTTATGGCATTAATTACTTTTATTATTGAGAGGGTACTGCTAAAGAGTGGACTCCATCCAACAAGGCAGCCAGGAGAGTTCTGTGCCTGCTCCTACACCTCCCCACACTGTCACCCGCTCAGCTATTTAGGAAGACTGGAGGAACAGGTGGAAACCGTGATAGTGTAGTGGTTAAGTGCTAAGGCTGCTAACCAAAAGGTCAGCAGTTCGAATCCATCAGGCGCTTCCTGGAAACTCTACGGGGCAGTTCTACTCAGTCCTGTAGGGTCACTATGAGTCGGAATCAACCTGACAGCAATGGGTTTTGTTTGTTTAGTTTTTGGGAGGAATAGGTATAAGATACTCCCACTGAGATTTTCAGTACCTGAGGAGTTCGTGCCACTGTCTCCCATCTTTACTGAAGTACCCGTCTCTCTGCCTCATTTTCCCACTCCAATAAACATATCTAACCCTGCTGTGGCTTTGTACACTCACCTCTTCACCCTGTACTATTCATTCAACAGCATGGGTAAGGTGTCAACTAGGGCCAACTCGGAAAGCGTGAGGGAGGGAGAACATTAAACAAGAAAATCAGTTGGTAAAACAGAGTATCAACACAAAACCACTGGAGAAGAAAAGCAGGACTGACAAGCAGTGTGCAACTTCCAAGGAAATGCAGAGCTAAAGGGGGTCATTGGGATGAAGCAAGACTTAGGACAACATGGTAAGCAGCAGCGATTTCATGAGCCTGTGCTCCAAATCTGGGGACAAATGTCAGCAAGGACACCCAGGCCAGCCTGAGAGATGCCTCCTATGGAAACACCTCACCTGGAAAAAGAGGCAATGGGGCTGAGGAGTTGTGGGATAAGTGGACACTGACAAGGCCATCCACAGCTGGGATGATGTTACAGGAAGCCACACGCGTTCCTTCCATGGGAGAACCTGACCCAACAGCATGTACACGAGCTGACCCCAGCAGCTATGTGCGGCCAGTACAGGAGGGGGCATGGGGGTCAGGGCCCCGAGCCATCCGGCTTTGCCAAGGTGAGAACAAAAACAGGGGTTGAAGTTGGGCCAAGCTGGGAGAGGGGAGGTGAGGAGCAGAGAGGTGTAATGGAAGGAAAACCCAACAGGCATTGGATTTTGGGATTGAAAATAAGCCAAAGGAGGCTACTCTGGAGTTTGGAGAGCCTGCATCTCATGGACTCGCTGAGCGGGGAGGGGGTTTTTTAAAGATGGCCAGTCCTTCCCTCATCTGAGAGAAAGTCAATGATTTGGGCAAATTGAGGGCACTGTGGATAGTCAGAAGGAGGCCCAGTGGCACAGTGGTTAAGGCGCTCAGCTGCTAACTGTAAGGTCAGCAGTTCGAACCTACCAGCTGCTCTGTGGGAGAAAGATGTGGCAGTTTGCTTCCATAAAGGTTGTCTTGGAAATCTTCCAGGGTCACTATGAGTTGGAAGTGACTCGACAGCAGTGCGTGGACAGTCAGGGTGGGCCCAGCAGAAGGTCTCCCTACAAACCTCTCTCCCTAACTAGATTTCAGGTTCCTGGTGACAGATACGGTATCACAATCTTTCATATGCCTGGTCTTTCGCAAGTTCAGGTAGGTGCTCAATGAAGAGACACTGCTGCTTTGGAGAAAGCACCTCAGCCAGGACACCTGGGACCAGGGTTCAAGGTCAGCCTCTGCTACTTCCTAACCGACACCAAATGCCAATTCAATATAGACTCGAGGCCTTGAAACAATTGTGCAATCTACATGGGCAGCCTAATTTACTAAGCAGAAGTTTAGCAATTTCCTGTACTTACAGACATGTTCTAGCTGTATGTACATTCAATTCCTGGTTTTTCTCTTACCAGATACATTCATTTCCATATACAAAATAACAATATTCATTTACCCTCCTCAAGGCAACTATATAAAAAGTACAGAGTAATATATTAAGAACAGTAACTAGTGCTTCTAATTAATATTCATTGGTTTTTAACTTTCTCTGTCACCCTGGGAAGGAGCCCTGGTGGCTGAGTGGTTAAGCATTTGGCTGCTAACCTAAAGGTTGGTGGTTCAACACCACCAGCTTTCCCACGGAAGAAAAGACCTGGCAATCTCATTTCGTAACAATTATAGACTTGGAAACCCTTCAGTCAGAATGGACTCTCAGTAATGGATGCGGGTCACCCTGGACAGCCTTTCAAACAAGATAATCTGTCACATATCCCAAATGTGTTTTAGAGAACAAGTGAATAACCTCAGCAATTCTGAATAGCGGTTGTTGATGCTGTTGGGCACCATTAAGTCAATTCTGACTCATGGCGACCCCATGGGACAGAGTAGAACTGTTCCATAGGGTTTTTTTGGCTGCGATCTTTATGACAACAAATCACTAGGTCTTTCTCCCATGGAGTTACTGTGTGGGTTCGAAATGCCAACCTTTCAGTTAGTAGTTGAGTGTTTAACCACTGCACCATCAGGGCCCTTTTGAATAGCAATAAATATACCCTAAATGGACTGCTCAGTGCACAAACACAGAAAATGACAAAGTCTTTCAGACACAAGTGGCCGTTATTCTTGAAGAAAGTCTAGTTGTGCAAATGAAAAGTTAATTCTTGGGACAAGACAGACAATGAATCTTGTCAGAGCTCCCCTAGGGGGCTCTCAGGCTCCAATGGATTAGAAAAGTAGAGAAACAGGCAACTTGTGCTGCCTACTTTCATAGAAATATGTTTATTTTATTTATTTGAAACTGGAGATACCAAAATTCAGGCCGCTAATGTCCTTGGATATTTGTGGCAGGCCCACGTTCCTAAAAAAGAGAACCGGCCACACCAGCTATTATAAAAAAAAAAAAGCCGTATAAACTCTCACTGGAGAGGAATAAATTAAAGAACTGATTAATCTTCTGTTAATTCTACAGCCTAGTCCTCAAAGGAAAGGAAAAAAAAAAAAGGAGTCCTGCTTGTAAGGATTTTATTTACCGCTCTCCCACATATTTCAATCTCTTTGCAACGAGTCAAAGTTCTTGACCCATTAAAGTATAACACGGCTAAAAAGGCATAAGCATTGAAAGAGAACTTCTGTCTTAAAATGTTCTAGCATCTCCAATTTCCCACACCGGTATGTAAAGGACATATAAAGTTCATTCCTGAACAGTTTTTTTAAATGAAGTCATAATGTTTCCACATGTTCAGCTCCGTACGTGTGAATATAAATAACGGATGCACTGAAATTAGGGCGTGCGAAGAAGAGTCGCCTTATACTGCAGGGAAGTTTTCGCCTTCTCCCAGCAAAAGGTAAAATTAGTAAATTACGCAGCCTGGTGAAGTCACCAGTCCAAAATTAATACTCGAAACTTATTATTATTAAGGATTTGGTGTCCTAGTTTTTATATTACTAAGAAAGCTACACTTATTATAGCCCTATATTTAGAGGGCTTTTTAAAAATAAGTTTTAGTAAAGGTCTATGAATGTATGTATTATACAAAGTGGGTAGTTTAAAAAAAAAAATACTCATGATTTTAGGTTACATATTTGCCCTCCTACATTAAAATAACCAAAAATCTTGTAATAGTTTCTACTACTGCTTTTAGGCTGAAAGTGCTTTCTTTCAACATAAAAAGAAGTTAAATAAAATTACTAGGTTATAAGCTAGGGAGAAGATTCACTTTTTCAATGAAAGGGATTTTGGCAACTGAGCAAAACCTTTAATATTTTTAAAAATCTCGTTGAATGTTGGTGTTAAATAGAGGCTTCATCTTCTATTTTTATCTTCTTCCATTAGAAAACTCTGGAATCTGAAGGGTTAAACATAATGTACTCAGAAAATTAAACACAGTCACCCTAAGTTTCTTTCAACTATTATTTATTAATTATAAAAACCAATATAGGTTTTAAATGCTTAAAATCATTAAAAATGCTTCAGTGGCGTGCTCTCCTTAAAAAATCATGACACGAAATATGAAGGAAATAACATGTGTAAGCATTTTAAGTAAATAATTCATTGTTAAAATAGCGTTAAACGTGTTCATCTTGAAACAGATTATGAAAAGGCGGATCAGGCTTACAGACATCAGAGGCCATCGTCAAAACCCACAAACCATTAAAAAATACATTTTTTAATTTAAAAAAGAAAAACAGAAGTTTTGCTAGATGGGGGAGCAAGTTTCAAGTTCTCAAAATTGGAACCGCCTGCCTGTGGAAGGCATGACACATGTCATGTTCAGAGGTATGACCTGGCTTCTCCAAGCCAGCAAACTTCAAGAAAACGCTTCATCTTTTCTTTTTCTTTTTTTTTTTTTTTTTTTTTTTGTCCCCCCTTTACTTTTAACTTAGTTCTGGAACCAGTCAAAAACTTTAAGGATATATTTCTAATTAGGATATACAAAGAAGAGCTTCATAAAAGGGCATATTTCTATCCAATACAAATATGCTTTTCAGAGTTACTCTTTCCACAATGACTGCTTGAGGAATTCCAAGCTAAAGTTATTTTAGATGCTGCGTTTAACGGACACTGTGGTGTTTTGATCCAAGAAGCCCTTATACAAATCAGCTCTGGAATGTTCCACCTCTTCCTGACTGGAAATTTCATACAAACCCTACTCTCTGCTCTTTGATTTAGTCTGAGAGTTTTAACCCATTTGATTTCTGTTACAAACATTCTACAAACCGCCCTCAGGCAAAAGCACTAAAGTTCTGACCCAATTCACATTAAGGACTTTTTATCCGTGATTTTCTATAAATCTCTACGTACTGTCAGGCTTACTGTGTAGTTGAAAATGGTTTCATAAAGTTAAATAAATCAGTGAAATAAACCTTGTTATTAAAATTCTTTCTGTATTCCTGTCTCCTTAGTAAGCAGTTCTCTTTGCCTATTCTAGTGAGTTGATTAATTTAAAAAACCTTTCAGATAGATGCTCTAGTCTACCCACAACAAAGACAGAATTTACATTATTCCTTGCTGATATGTTGGCCAGAAGAAATATCGATAATGTTTTAGTGCTTCTGTTCAACCTCCCAGTTCACTGCATAGCTCCTGGGGTCTCAGAAGCTTGCAGGCAGCCTTCCAAGGCACAAGAAATGATCTCCATTTGCCTGGAGCAACACAGACAGAAGGAGAGTCAGGAGGATATGGAATGTGTGGCTAATTGCCTCCATGAACAACTGTCTTTTTTGCCACAGGACCAGAAGAACTGGATGGTGCCCCACTACCATTACTGAACATTTTGATCAAAGAGTCTATAGAAGAATGCCGATTAAAAAGGAGAAAATGTAGAAGAGAATTTCAAATTCTCATGAACTCCAGAATTTCTGGAGCCATGCAGGCTGGATGAATCCCTGAAGCTATTGCCCTGAGATAATCTTTAAACCTTGAACCAAAAAGATCCCCTCAAGTGTTCTTAAAAACGAACAATAAACCAAAACCAAACCAAACCCACTGCTATCGAGTCGATTCCGACTCATAGTGACCCTATAGGTCAGAGTAAAACTGCCCCGTAGAGTTTCCAAGGAGCGCCTGGCGGATTTGAACTGCTGACCTTTTGGTTAGCTGCCATAGCACTTAACCCCTACGCCACCAGGGTTTCCAATAGTTCAGCTTAACTAGTAAAAAATGTCTGCCTTGAGCATTATGTGCTCTGTTAAGAACTGTCTATATGGGATCCAGGTGACAACAGCCACCAGAAAGATTAGATAGGAACCATAAGGGGCCATGAGTTTACATTAACAGGGAAAGAACAACTTAGAAAAGGAGGGTGAGAATTGTCACACAACTCAAAGAATGTAATCAATGGCACTGAATTGTACATGTAGAAACTATTGGTGTTAAATGTTGCTGTGGATATTTTCAACAACAAAATAATTTAAAAAAACAAAAGAGCTAAGTCTTACTTTTGGAATCAAAGAAAAAGATTTTTAAGGGGCTTGAAATAAATAAGTTTTGCCTATCATTTTTACCAGAGGTTTTTACCATTAAAAAAGAAATATAGATAGAAACACTATTACTATTAAAAACTTTTGAAGAGTCATTTTAGAAGTATGCATGATACATATCTAGCATCAGTTGAAAACATTATTACACTCATCCAGTTCTCAACATTCCGAACACCCAAGAAAGGACACATTGTTGCACTAGCCCTTTATTGCTCCCAGTGTCCTGCAAAAGGCATAAGGCCAAGGGTAAGCCCCTCACACCTGGCAGACAGGGGAGAGGCTCCCAGACAGGCGTCGGTGGTCCTGGGTCCTTTCCTGCTTTCTGTCACTAGATGGGTGGCCTGAGCTTGTCATTTAACCTCTTCAGCCCTTGGTTTTCCCATTTGTAAAAGGAGTGGTTAGTGATGGACAAGCTTAAGGTTTGTTCCTGTTCAGACATTCTATAATTCCGTGGTAGGCCTGAACCAACCCAGGTTTCTGGTGCTCTGCTGGCCTGAGGCCACGATGGTGGGAACACTCCGTCTAGAGAAGGTAGGCCTTTTCATCCAACTGCACAGTGGCCTTACCACATCTGTGATAGGATTTGACAGGCATTTCCTAAATGGCCTCCCCAGTCCTTATCCCCTGAAGACCAAGACCCCCGACCGCCTGCTTGCGACTCCAGCTGGAGCTTCCTGGTCCTTCAAACTCACATCTAAACTGAAACCACAGTCTCATCCCCATAAAACCCTCATAACGCATCAACACCCTGAAGTCAGCTCAGCCAGAAATGTGCACATCCTCCTGGACTCCGCCCTCTGTCTCTCACCCATAGCACCAAAAATCATCTAGTCGTGAGTCCACCTTCTGATCAGAGCCAGATCAAAACCACTTTCACTGCAACCCATCCTGCCCAAACCACCATCTTCCCTGCCTTCAGCCTCCCTCCCTGCCTCCTGCACACTGGCTGAGTGACCCAGGCAGAGCGCAGCCCTCAATCACTCCCCGTTGCCTGGCGCAGGCTCCACGGTCCTCAAGAGGAATCACAGGGTCCTGTGTATTTTGGCCCAAACTGGACTCTCACCCATCACCCCTGCCTGCCTTTCACCCATCCCATCCCTGACAGGATGTGCTCACTTCACACACACACACATGCTCACATACATGCATGCACACTCTCATACATACACACTCACACACACCAGCATGCTCACTTACACACTTTCACATTTACTCACACACATGTGCGCTTGCACCTATGCACTCTCACACACATATGCTCACACATTCAGACACATCCACTCACACGTGCTCACACACATGCACACACTCACATGCTCATTTACAAGCTCGCTTTCGCAGACACACATGCCCACTTATACATGTGCTCACACACACACGTACATGCACACTCAGAGACACACATGCACGCTCACACACGCATGCACTCAATTACAGAGACAAGCATGCACACATTTCTAGGCTCCTGCAAAACTAAATTCCTTTTGCTTTCCTGTGCCCTGCTCTCCTTACGTGGGCTTTGACCCCTTTTCCTATCGCCTGGGTCCCTCCAGCACTCCTCTGCTCTACCACTATCCCACTCAGGCCAACTCCTCCTCAAGGATGCAAGCCCTCACTGGTATGTCCTTTCCAACCTACCAGGAAATGTAATGCAGTCAAATGAAGATGCATCACATTATAGAACTCGTGAACGGCAAAAAGAAAAATCTGGTCAGGATCACTAAACCCAGGAACCAAGGGAATAGGATAAAGCGGACTAAGTATACACAACTGTTATCTACACATAAAATAAACATGCAATTACTACATTTTCTGAAATGAAATCCATAAAATGTAAAATTCATACCTTAACAATAACACACTAAAACAACATCCAAAAGCAGAATTGCAGTAATATCAGGGCAGTGGGGTAGGGATGGGGAAAGAAGGGGAAGGTTGTATAAGTGGACTAATTTCTTAATCTTTCACAGAAGAGGAAGTCAACTTATATGGTTTCTGAAGTTGATAAATTAGGAAACACAGGTTTAAGCAAAAGATATAAATGTAACCACTCGCAGAACTGAAAACATTGTATACTCTCTATACCTTCTGAGGAAAAGCTTGGGGAGATCATTCATGCAGCAAAAAACCAGGAAATAATGAAAAACAGCAAGGAAGCATTAAACACGAAATCTTAAAATTAGGAAAAGAACACCAAATCAATCTGATTCAGCACTAAACGGAATAAACTCGCTTATGAAAAAGACTCCGTGATAGAGTCAAAAACAAAATCCAACTATTTGCTCTACAAAAGACACACCCAAAACTAGGGAACTTGAGAAAGCTGGACAGAATGGGTAGACGAAATATGCTGGAAAAATGCAAACAAAAAGCTACAGTGAAACTAGAAATGCCATTAAACATTTAATTCATTGTTTAAAAAAAAAAAAACACTAAATTGCACAAACCTTATATCACAAAGAAGGTAAATCATTATAAACTTTTACATCAAACAACATAGACTAAAATACGTACAACGAAATTGCAGTGAATATAGGAAAGAATACGGATCTGAGAGAACCAGCAAATCTCTCTTAAACTTGATAGGTTAGACCATCATTTATAAGAAATAAAGACCTTGAACAGCAAAGTAAGTTTTCTCTAAGACGTAAGTATCAAACTCTATAGCATTTTGCTAACGTGGCAACAAAGCATAAACTGACTCCAGACTAACCACAAAGAAGGCCTCTGAAAGTTCCATAAATAAGAGCACAGTGAAGTAACAAGTAAAAAAATAATATGTAAAAATGCAATAACATGTAAAAACAAGAATTCAGCCGTTTGGAAATTTTTTAACTCTCTCCGTAACAACTCCTGGAGCAACAAATAAATCAAATGTGTAATTGTGAACTCTCCCGAAACTACTACGTATCAAAATTTATGGGACACAAAGAAGGCTAAAAAGATAAATTGTTAGACTAGTTAAAGTATCAAAAAAATAAAAACCCTTAAAGTCGAATCTTTTTAAAGTAACAATTAACAAATCAGAAAAAAAAAAAAAAAAACAGTGAAATTGACCCATAAAATCATTAACAGGCTCTTTGATAACCCCAATGAATTAGATAAAGGACTAGCTGGCCCAATCCAGGGGAAGAAAAGGTGGGAGAGGGAGGTGATTCGGCCAAAGAACCACTGAAGAAGAAAAATTAATGTTTTTTGGAAGTCTAGCTTAATAAATTTAAAAATATGCATGAAAGAAATGACTGGTTTTCTAACAAAATACAAATGGCCAAAATTCACTCAGGAATAGACAGAAAGAAAATGGACCCATAGTCATGTAAGACATCAAGAGAACTTTCAGGGACCTATATGCCACTCACACAACTGTGCAGACTAGTCAAATTAAAACCTGAAATCTTGTACTCCTTTTACGAAACAAATCATTCAGTGGCTATTTGAACATTTCTGGAGCAAAAATAACTTACAAATGACAAAAGATACCAAAACAGATAAAAATATAGGCAGAAGGGTATTATCCCTAATAAATAAAATGTTCCTACAAATCAACAAATCATGAATAGCTTTGTGGGAAAACTGACGAACATAGATGAACAGAAAGAGAAATAAAGATAATCAAAAAACATTTTTAAATGCTCAACACCACTTAAGAGTTTTTATAATGCACTGAGATACTTTCCCCTACACCAACTTGGCTAAGGCTTAAAAGACTGTTAATATCAAAGGTTGACAAACAGAAAACAAGACTCAGGCCGATTGCTGGAGTAAACTGGTACAAGGTCTTTGTTGAGAAATTTGGCAGTATCTATCAATTAAAAATATCCCTTCCTGCCAAAAATTCCACCTCAGGGAACCATCTTAAAGAAATATTCCCACAAATAGACAAAATTATGTATCAGAGGGGCTTGCTGAGCACTAGAAAAAAAATGGGTAGCAACCCAAATGTCCATCACCAAAATGAGTTTCCTTGGGTGGACGTCAGAAAACCTGGTGGCATAGTGGTTAAGTGCTTGCTACCGCTGCTAACCAAAGGGTCGGCAGTTCAAATTTGCCAGGCGCTTCTTGGAAACTCTATGGGGCAGTTCTACTCTGTCCTATAGGGTAGCTATGAGTTGGAATCAACTCGACGGCACTGGGTTTGGGTTGGGTGGACGTCAGCTGGCACTCACTAATATTACCCTATCAGTTGCTCACAGCTAAAATCTGTTCTGATGGGGTTGGTGCCTTGGCCATAATGGCAACAAGCATTTGGGGATCACTATGGGTACATTTTTTTATGGGTACATGTTTGCTGAGTTGAAATCGACTCAGCTGCAGTGGGTTTGGTTTTTTGGTGGGTACATGCAAACAACTGAACTCTATGCATCCCTTAAAAAGAATATGGTGTGGTATGTGAAAAAAAAAAAACACTTTGCAGAAAAACTCATACAACGTGGTGCCATTTTGATTTTTAAATTGAAATTTAGATTTATAACTTCTTTAGGTTTATTTAATAAACCCATCAAGTTAATGTATTTAAAATCCTAATACAGTGTCTTGCACATGAGAAAGCAACCAATAAATAGCAGCTCACATAATAAAATGTGTCCGTGTTGGAAACGTTTAACATTTTTTTCCCCCCAAATGTAATTTCCTCTTTAAATTGTAAATATCTTCAGGGCAAAGATGATGAAGGCTTTGCATTCTCTAAACTATGCATCTTTATATAATTATCTGAAGAGAACTAGCTTCATTTGGAAAAAGAGAAAGACACTCTGAATACTTGGCTATTACTAAATTACAAAAACAAGTCTGTGATTGCAAATCAGGTAACAGTGAATTCTACAACCACCCCCCCCCATGCTTTCATAGTACACTAAAGAAAAAGTGCTGTATTTTCTTTCCATTTGTGAACTTCAGTGCCTCTTATTTTTTTTTAATCTCTGTGTGTCTTTAAAAGTAAAGAATCTATGTCTACCGTTATCCTCTTATGCAAAAGAAATAAAGGAATTTGGGTGCCAGTTGTCAATGTATTATTCTGGTCCAGTAATTAAAATGTGTAGCTTTGTATTAATGCCCTGAAATAAGGGCATTTGGTTCAACTCCCTGCCAGCAAAGGAAATTCTACAGAAGAAACAAATTCACCCTTGAGGGGTTACAGAGAAACAAACTGTGCTGGTTCTTAGCTAGAATAATTCTTCACTGCTAAAAACAGGACACAGTCCATCTTCTAAACTCCAACCTCTGGCATCGTGTAATGCATTAAACAAAATGACTATCAAGTGAATATGAAAGAAATTCTACCCTGACTGATTAAATGTAAGCCCGTAGTCCTCTGTTTTCCACTAGCCTCCAAAACCGGTCTTGGTTTGTCCAAGAAAGGGATGTTTTCATCAAACACCTTAATTTACTGCAATACTGAAGTCCCATCTGACTAGCAGATCCTAAGGCAATTGAATAACCATAAATTACACATGACTGGGTAGAAACCACCCAAGTTCTTGAGCCTCAGATGTACAACCAAAAGGGGATGACTGGCTGTGCAAGCTTAAATCGTCTTTAAGAGAAGGATCCACGTAGGAAATCTAACTCATTGAGACTCAGGTGAATTCGTGAAACTCTCACTAGGAATTTTGGGTCCCACCCTAACAAAAACTGAACATTCACGTTCTTCTGTTCAGCAGGCATATTTCTTTGCCTCAGTATGGACGCGTTAAAGGCACTGTTTTGCTGAGCCCACTAAAACTGAGAAAGAAACGGCCTGACTCATGTCGGTTTGGACTTTGCTATTCCACCTGAGCGCTAGCAGACCTTATTAAAGAAAGTCTGCTGAGTTTTCTGAACACTGATACTGCACTGCCAGAAACAAGACAGTAAACATGATCCTAGTCCATTTCATCACTATTTTACCAATCAAAAGAAGCATCCCAGTGATGGATTTAACCAGAAGGGGAACTTGACCCTTGGTAAAAAAAAAAAAAAAATGTATATATATAAACTTGTGGATATGACCCGTCTGGATTTGCAAGCAGAACTAAAACATGTACCAAAGTATCATCTCAAAGAACAAGATCCAGCCTCAGACAGGGCAGCAACTGACCATGTCTAACCTTGAAAACAGGCCAGAAGGCAACTGAAGCTAATTTACCCGAATTGAACTGCGTTCTTGAGACACACGGAGGGTGGGGGTGGTAAAGACAAGGTTCACTCTACCCTTTAAAAACCATGGTGGGTTTCTGAGCCTGGCTTGTGGCATTTGATAAATATACAAACGAAATGTAATTATGTTGCCATTTTTTTTTCTTGTAAAATCCCTACAACCCTTTTCCCATCCATCTCGCTACCAACTACCTCACCCTCTCTCAGACACTCACTAAACCATCATCCGTGGAGAACTCCGAGGGCAGGACCCTTGCTATGTTCTTTGTATCTCTCAATAATTCCTCGGAGCTCAGGAAGAAGACACTGTAATTCAGCCTGCTTTGCTGCAGTTGGCAAAGGTCCTAGTGCCTTTTCTTCCAAAGCTGCCATATGCTGTGCTCCATTCTTTATCTACCCTTGGGGTTGTCCTCTTCTCGTTCCCATTTTACAGATGAAGGAAAGAAGACTTAGCGAGACACTGCAGCCCGCTGAAAGTCACCCAGCTAGTAGATGTTGAGACTTGCTGTCAGAAGCTCTGTTCCATACACTAAAGCTCCTTTCTGTGTAAATCTGCACGTGAAATTATGACATCTAAACTACTGAATACTCTACAGAGGCTGAGGTTGGGGTGCAGGGTGAAGAGGAAGAGAGTCAGGCCAGATGGTTCTCTGTCCCAAGAGCAAGCTAGGTAGACGTACCGGGAACTCACAGAGAGACCACATACTGTGGAGTCTGGGCACCCAGCCTCACGCCATCCCCAGCTGGGAGTCCCAGCAGGTTGCCAAATTTCAGTGCCCAGTACCCCGGCCCTTCCCACTACAGAGCAGTCCCCATTGCTGCCACCCCCACAATTGGCTGCAGGGGCAGAACAGCACCCCATCTATCTGGACTGTGGTTAAAAAACAATTTTTTCCCCTTAATTAAGTTAGGATCCCATGCACTAGTTCAACAGTAATGGATCTTCCATTGTTGTTGTTAGTTGTCTTCGAGTCATGGCAACCCCATGCACACCAGAATGAAACATTGCCTGGTCCTGCACCATCTTCACAATCATCCATATGCTTGAATCCATTGTTGCAGCCACTGTGTAGTCTAAGTGTCTTCCACCTTAGGGAGCTCATCTTCCAACACTACATCAGACAATAGATCCATGAGGTTTTCATTAGCTGATTTTTGGAAGTAGGTCACCAGGTCTTTCTTCTTCCTAGTCTGTCTTAGTCTGGAAGCTCCACTGAAACCTGTATACCGTGGGTGAGCCTGCTGGTATCTGAAATACCAGTGGCATAGCTTCCAGTATCATAGCAACGCACAAGACACCAGGTACAACAAACTGACAGGTGGTGGGCCTTCCTTTAGTACCCTTATTTAAAAACAAGCAACAGAAAACTGAAACAGATGAACTTGCAGACTTCTGACTCAGCATCAGCATCAGCATCAGCGCCTAGCTGTGGTTTATGGCTTCCTAAGCAGGGATGGGCATGCCAACCTCCTGAAGCTGCACTACCAACATGGCAGCCAAAGGGGTTAGTCCAAATTGAGATGAGCGTAAGTGTAAAATGTACAGTGGATGTCAAAGACCATGCAAAAAAGAACGTCAAGTATCTCTGTAACAATTTTAATAGCATTACATGTTAAAGAAAATAAATCATGGAAATTAAATTTACCTATTTCTTTTTACCTTTTTTAATGTGACTGTGTTATGGGTTGAATTGTGTCTCCCAAAAATGTCTGTCAACTTGGCTAGGCCATGATTTCCAGTGTTTGATTGTCCACCATTCTGTCATTTGATGTGATTTTCCTATGTGTTATAAATTCTACCTCTCTGATGTTAATGAGGCAGATTATGTTAACGAGGCAGAACTCAATCTACAAGATTAGGCCGTGTTTTAAGCCAATCTCTTTTGAGATATATAAGAGAGAAGCAAGCGAGGAGGGAAGGGGCACTCATTCCACCAAGAAAGCAGAGCTAAGAGCAGAGCGTATCCTTTGGACCCAGAGTCCCTGAGCTGAGAAGCTCCTGATCCAGGGGAAGACTGATGACAAGGATCTTCCTCCAGAGCCACCAGACAGAGAAAGCCTTCCCCTGGAGCTGACACCCTGAATGTGGACTTCCAGCCTTCTAGGCCATGGGAGAATAAACTTCTGTTTGTTGAAGCCTTCCACTAGTGGTATTTCTGTTACAGCAGCACTAGATAACTAAGACAGCCTACTAGAAAATTTGGACTGATAAACAAAATCATGATAAAAAAGAAACTGAAGTTGTCAACAATTTCATTCTACTTGGCTCAACAACCAACATCCATGAAAGCAGCAATCAAGAAATAAAACAATGCATTGTATTGGGCAAATCTGTGGCAAAAGGCCTCTTTAAAGTTTTAAAAAGCAAAGATGTCGCTCTAACGACTAAGGCGCATCTGACCCAAGCCATGGTCTTTTCAATTGCCTCATATGCATGTGAAAGTTGTATAATGAAAAAGGATGAAAGAAGAATTAATGAATTTGTTGATAAAATCCAACACCCTTTCTTGATGAAAATCCTAAACCCAAAAAAAAACCAAACCCAGTGCCATTGAGTCAACTCCTACTCATAGCGACCCTGTAGGACAGAGTAGAACTGCCCCATAGAGTTTCCAAGGAGGACCTGGTGGATTCACACTGCTGACCCTTTGGTTAGCAGCCATAGCATTTAGCCACTATGCCACCAGGATTTCCATGAACACCCCAAGGAAGGCTAAAATAGAAGGGAAATTCCTCAATATGATTCAGGGCATATAGGAAAAGCCAACAGCCAACATTATAATTAATGAAGAAGGACTTAGAGCTTTCTCCTTGAAATTGGGAACAAGACAAGGGCACCGACTCTCACCACTCCTATCCAATATTGTATTAGGAGTACTAGTCAGAGCAATAAAACAAGAAAAAGAAATAAAAGGCACCAAGGTTGGAAAAGAAGAAGTAAACTATCCGTTCATGGATGATATGATCCTATATATAGAAAAATCCCAAAAAGTCCATTAGAAAATTTCCAGAGCTAATAGAGAAATTTAGCAAAGTTACAGGACACAAGGTTAACAAACAAAAATCAGTTAGGTTTCTGTACACCAGCAATGAGAAAACCTGAAATGGAAATTAGGAAAACAATTCCATTTACAACAGCATCTAAGAGAATAAAATACCTAAGAATAAATCTAACCAGGGGCATTGTTAGGGACTGAATTGTGTCCTCCCAAAAATGTGTGTCAACTTGGCTAGGCCACGATTCCTTGTATTATGTGGTTTTCCACCATTTTGTGATCTGATGTGATTACCCTACGTTTTGTAAATCCTAGCATTTAAGATGTTAACGAGGCAGGATTAGAGGCAGTTACGTTAATGAGCCAGGACTCAATCTACAGGATTAGGTTGTATCTCGAGTCACTCTCTTTCGAGATATAAAAAGGAGACTCAAGCAGAGAGGAGAGGGACCTCATGCCACCAAGAATGAAGAGCCAGGAGAGGAGCATGTCCTCTGAACCCAAGGTCCCTGCGCTGAAAAGCTCCTAGACCGAGGCAAGATGGATGAGAAGGACCTTTCCCTAGAGCCGGCAGACAGAGAAAGCATTCCCCTGGAGCTGGCACCCTGAATTTGGACTTCTAGCTTCCTAGACTGTGAGAGAATAAAGTTATCCTTGTTAAAGCCAACCACCTGTGGTATTTCTGTTATAGCACCTCTAGATAAATAAGACAGATGTGAAGAACTTATACAATAAAAACTATAAAACGCTCCTGAAAGAGATTAAAGAAGACTTAAGTAAAATGGAAAGATGCTCCATGTTCATGGACTGGAAGACTTAATATTGTTAAGATGTCAATCCTACCCAAAGTAATCTATAGATTCAATGCAATCTCGATCAAAATTCCAACAGCCTTCTTTACAAACACAGGGAAAAAAAAATCATCAACTTCACATGGAATGGCAAGAATTGCCGAATAGCTAAAACAATGTTGAAATAGGAGAACAAAATAGGAGGACTCACACTTCCTGATTTGAAGGCATACTATACACCTACAGTAATCAAAACAGCTTGGCACTGGTGTAACAACAGACACATAGACCAATGGAATAGAATTGAGAGTCCAGAAATAAACCCACACACCTCTGGTCAACTGATTTTTTACAAGGGTACTAAGTCCATTTGATGGAGAAAGAAGAGTCTCTTTAGTAAATGGTGCGGGGAAAATTGGATTTTCACATGCAGAAAAAACGAAATAAGATCCATGCCTCACACCATACACAGAAACAAATTCAAAACAGATTAAGGACCTAAATATGCAAACTAAAACCATAAAATTCTTAGAAGAAAAAGAAGGGGCAATGCTGTCAGGCCTAGGTTTTAACAATGGATTACCTAATAAATAACAAAAGCACAAACTGCAAAAGATAAATAAATGGAACCTCATAAAAATTAACAACTTTTGTTCCTCAAAAGACTTTACCAAAAAAGTGAAAAGACAAGTTACCAACTGGTAGAATATCTTCAGAAACCATATATCCAACAAAAGCCTAATAACCAAAGTATACATAAAACTTTAACAGCTTAACAACAAAAAGACAGCCCAATCATAAAATGGGCAAAGGACTTTGATAAACTTTTCACCAAAGAGGACATTCAAATGGCTACAAAACCCATGAAAATATGCTCGGCATCACTAGCCATCAGAGAGGTGCAAATGAAGACCACAATAATGTATCATTTCACTCCCACCAGGATGGCTGAGATTTAAAAAACAGAAAACATATGTTGGCAAGGATGTGGGGAAACTGAAACCCTTTACCCATTCCCGGTGGGAATGCAAATGGTACAGCCACTGTGAAAAACGGTGTGACAGTTCCTCAAAAAACTAAAAACTGAACTACCATATGGCCCAGCAATTCCACTCATAGGTATATACCCAAAAGACATAAAGCAGAGACTCAAATAAAGACTTGGACGTCAATGTTCAGTGCAGCACCGTTCATACTAGCCAAAAGTGGAAACAACCTAAATGCCCATCAACAGATGAATGGATAAACAAAATGTTTATATACATACAGGTAGTCCCTGACTTACGATGTATTTCAGTTAGGACAAATCGCACTTGCAGCTGTCTGGTGCTTGTGTGTGTGTGTGTGCGTGTACATCTTATCATCAGTAACATGTACTATATACAAAGTTAAAATATATCTGTAAGTTTATATTTAATGTTATCACTCCTCAAAGACAAATAAAGATTGGATTTATAAAGATTTGATAATAAAAGGCAATAACAACGAAAACTAAAAAAAAAAGTATTCCACTTATGTCAGAACCAACACACGATGGAATTGTCAGAACAGAACCCCCCTATAAACTGGGGACTACCTGTACAATAGATTACTACTCAGCTAGTAGGAGAAATGAAGTCTTGATTGTTGTTGTTGCTGTTGTTAGATGCTGTTGAGTTGGTTCCGACTCATAGTGACCCTATGGACAAGAGAACAAAATATGGCCTGGTCCTGTACCATCCTCTGCTTGAGCCCATAGTTGCAGCCACTGTGTCGTTCCATCTCACTGAGGGTTTTCCTTTTCTTTGCTGACCCTCTACTTTACCAAGCATGACGTCCTTCTCCAGGGACTGGTCCCTTCTGATAACATGTCCAAAATAGGTGAGGTGAACTCTCGCCATCCTCACTTCTAAGGAGCTTTCGGACTGTATTTCTTCCAAGACAGATTTGTTCGTTCTTCTGGCAGTCCATGGTATGTTCGATATTCTTTGCCAACACCATAATTCAAAGGCATCAATTCTTCTTTGGTCTTCCTTATTTATTGTGCAGTTTTCACACGCATATGGGGGAACTGAAAATACCATGGGTTCAGTCAGGAGCACCTTAGCGTCAAAGTGACATCTTTGCTTTTTAACACTTTAAAGAGGTCTTTTGCAGTAGATTTGTCCAATGTAACGTGTCCTTTGATTTCTTGACTGCTGCTTCCATGGGCGTTGATTGTGGATTCAAGTAAAATTAAATCCTTGACAACACCAGTATTTTCTCTGTTTATCACGATGTTGCTTATTGGTTCAGTGGTGAGGATTTTTGTTTTCTTTATGTTGAGGTGTAATCCATACTGAAGGCTGTGGTCTTTGATTTTCATCAATGAGTGCATCAAGTCCTCTTTACTTTCAGCAAGCAAGGTTGTGCCATCTGCATAACACAGATTGTTAATGAGTCTTCCTCCAACTCTGATGCCACATTCTTCTTCATATAGTCCAGCTTCTCAGATTATTTGCTCAGCATACAGAATGAGTAAGTATGGTAAAACGATACAACCTTGACTAGATACATACTACAATATGGCTGGAGCTGGAAGATACTATGCTGAGTGAAATAAGTCAATCACAAAAGAACAGATATTGCATGACCTCACTTACATAAGAACATGACAAAAGACAAATGTATAGAGAACAAAGTTTTTTAGTGGTTACTGGGGGCAGAAGGGAGAAGAAAAGGGGGATTAATGGTGATAGAAATATTGCATTAAGAGTAGGGTTGCACAGCCAATTATTGTAATTCCTGTCAATAAGTTGTACACCTATAAAAAGTTGAACTGGCAAAAGTTGTGTGATGGATAAATTTACAACAATGACAAAAAAGAGTAGCTGCTGAAGCTGATTATGTACAATCAAAAACCTCACGAGATTTGGTTTCTTGGCTTTGAAGTTTAGGGGAATGGTTTTGTGGGACATCCCAGTTAACTGGCCTAATAACATGTTTAGGGCCTCCCTCTGTTCTACCACCTAATTTGATGTGTAGTGCCTAGGGTCTTAAAAGCTTGCCAGGGGCCATCCAAGGCACAAGTGGTCTCTATTCATCCTGAACTGCAGAAGAAGTAGAAGAGTCAGTAATAACAGGAGGATACAGAATGTGTGGTTAATTGCCTCCACGAACAACTGTCTCCCTTGCCATGAGATCAGAACTGGATGGTGCCTGGCTACCATTACTAAACATTTTGATCAAAGAGTCCACAGCAGAATCTTGATCAAAAGTGGGAAAATGCAGAACAGGACTTAAAATTCTCAGGGACTCCAGACTTCTGGAGCCATGAAGGTTGGATGAACCCCTGAAACTACTGCCCTGAGATAATTTTTAAACCTTAAACCCAAAAGATCCCCTGAATTCTCCTTAAAACCAAACAACTGTTTAGCTTAACTAGTAAAAAAAAAAAAAAAGTCTGCTTTGAGCATTACATACTTTTAAGAACTATCTATATAGAATGAAACTGACAACAGCAACTCGAAAGGCTGGATAGGAACCTTAGGGGCCAGTGAATTTATGTTAATGGAGCAGGAACAACTCAGAAAAAAAGGGTGAGAATGGCTACACTACTCAAAGAATGTAATCAACGTAACTGAGTTATACACGTAAAAACTATTGAATAGGTGTATGTTTTGCTGTGTATATTCTCAACGAGAACCACAAAATAAAATTACATTAAAAAAAGAATTAATGCATTTGAACTATGATGTTGGGAAAGAATTCTGAATATACCATGGAGTGCCAGAAAAACAAACAAATCAGTCTTAAAAGAAATACAACCTGAATGTTGCTTAGAAGCGAGGATGGCAAGACTTCAGCTTGCTTACTTTGGACACATTATCAGGAAAGACCAATCACTAGAAAAGGACATGCTGGTAAAGCAGAGGGTCAGCAAAAATGAGGGAAACCCTTAATGAGATGGAGGGACACAACAGCCATAACAATGGACTCAGACATACCAAATATTATGAAGACTCTTATGAATATTAAATAATATATATAAGGAACTTAGAAAAACGCCCGTTCACAGCAAGCCCTTGATAAGTGTTTGCTAAAAGGAAATGGGCCTTAACAGAGCAGTTACCCAGCTGTTTATTTGGGGACCTGGTCATTCAGGCATTTACCGAATCTGATTCAAGTTTGTAACAATCATTAGCAACAAAAATAAAGCTTCTACTAACATAACAGGAAGCAACAAAGTCCAATACCCTCGCTGCTCTACAGAGGCACGGACATGCGTATATTGGGATTACATTGTCATGGTAACAAAAAATATCTTTCCATGTGTGGTATTTTGCTCTTCAGCCGTTGGCTTTTTGTATCAAAGGAGAAGCCCTTCCAAAGCCATTATGGCATTTACCTGAAGAGTGCTATTGACGGCACTGTCCATATAAAAAATACATAAAAAACCCACTGCTGTCGAGTCGATTCCGACCCATAGCGACCCTATAGACAGAGTAGAACTGCCCCATAGAGTTTCCAAGGAGCACCTGGCAGATTCAAACTGCCGACCTTTTGGTTAGCAGCTGTAGCATTTAACCACTGCGCCACCAGGGTTTCCAAAAAAAATACATAGCCTATATAAAAATCAACGTGAAAAGTTTAAGTGCTAACTGCTTAAAATTAAAAATAAAAAAAAAAAGCTTTCCTTTCACTGCAGAATTGATGTTTGTCCTTACAGTCATTTCAACACATTAAAAAAAGGCCACATTTCACTTTTTTAGTTACCCGAAAACTCAGAATCTCAATGGTGATTCAGACATACCAACTGGACAGCACCCTAAGACCTGCATATGGGGTTTTATATTTCCCCTTATCATGACCTTTTATTCTACATCCCTCTTCTTTTTATTTGTATTTTGCTATATATTGAATGTGTGACCTGAAATGTATCTCATGACCTTGATGGAACGAGATGGGTATAAACAAACTGTTACTGCCGACATACAAATAATAACATTTCCAGTACAGGCACGCAAACAAGCCTAGAAAGAGTCTCTTTCACAGGAGGGCATCCAGCATGAAGTCCTTAAAGCCATTAACTGATTTAAATCAGTCGGTCCAATTCTTAGTTTACAACGGTTAAAACATATTTTGAGAATCATCTAGAAAAGCTACAAAGTGACCTCGAATATAGGTTTAGGTAAATCAAAAAGTAGCTAGTGTTATCTTCTTCAGAAAAAGGAAAATACATTCTAAATGCGGGTCTTAATTTACCGATTCTTCCCCTTAAGAGAAAACCTAGAATGCTGGCTGCCTTTGCTCACATTGAGAATGCAGGGGAGCTAAGTTTCCTAAATGGCTCTTGCCCAAGGGAAAAAAAAAACCCCAACTCATTGTGCCCTGGCCCAGCTCCCGATTTTACTGGGAGCAGGCAGAGGAACTGGAGCCTTCTCCATGTGCTAGTTAATAATCCGTAAGCATCCATATAGCAACCAGGAACAGACAAGATACACACCAGCAGTCCACTGGGGTTGTGTTGTCAAGGTTGTTCTGCCACCACTCCTGATTACCTTCAGAGAGAAACCTCGCCGGGCTTGCTCCTCTCCCCAACTGCTTCTTTTCTTAGCTGGCATCTCAACTGCCTGCACCAAAGATGCTGCTTATAAAAAGTCCCCAAAACTTGTAGACCAGTCTCCATTTCGACCTACTCCTGTTGGGAGCTTCCTCCCAAACCCATCTTCTCTCCAGCATCTTTAGGTCATCACACCATGGGCTCCATTCACTGGGGGAACTGACTTATGCAGGGAGGCTGGCTCTCCTCCGTCCCTCCCACACGCTATTATATGTGACTGAAATTAGACGACAATGATGAAAGGCTGCTCTCAAAATCATCCCTGACTCTCCTGCTTCCTCGCCCGAAGATTTTTGGGTGACTTTTGCCCTTGGGACTTTCTATCACATGCTGATCATTTACTTTCTGGATTTACCCTCTTATTAAAGTTGGTGGAAACCCTGGTAGCGTAGTGGTTAAGTGTTACGGCTGCTAACCAAGAGGTCGGCAGTTCAAATCCACCAGGTGCTCCTTGGAAACTCTATGGGGCAGTTCTACTCTGTCCTACAGGGTCACTATGAATTGGAATCGACTCTATGGCAGTGGGTTTGGTTTTTTGGGTTTTTTTTGTTTTTGTTTTTGTTTTTGTAAAGTTGGTATTTGTATTGAGGGTTCCACTGGGTTTTCCCAAGAAAATCTCCATTCTGGTACCCACATGCTGGGAGTCTGCAAAAAAGGTGCCTGGACTTTGGAGAGTGGGCTTTCTGGCTTCCCCCCCAGGCCTAGTTCTGCAATGCAGCAGTGGGCAGTATAGTGACAAGTCAAGTTCTCACATTAACCTGACATCCCTTTTGAGAGAGGTAAAAACCTGGTCAGCATTTTTCTCCTCCTTGAACTAAGATCCCAGCATCATGACAAAGTGAAACAGAAGTGAGCTCGCTGAAACTGTCCAAAATGACTGACCGTTCGTTCTCCAGGTCAGCATGACAGAGTTTTCCCAAGGCCATTAGGGAAGTGGACTTCCACCTTACTTTGTGCACTCAGCGTGGCATATTGGAATGAAGATGCAACTCAGAGTCAAGAAGCATGGGTCTGAGCTCTTCCATCTTGGTGGCCTCACCCACGTTACTAGATCTTTCTACATTTCAGTATCTGGAATGTGTCAGGATTCACCTAAGAGTCACCTACCATTTCTGCCAGTCATAACACATTTGATTCTCAGTGTGAACCTTCTAAAATAAGCCCAAATATAAAAAATGTATATTTACAAGGAAATGTAAATCATCATGCAAGTAAATGCTTTTTTTCATGGGCATCATATCAAACCGACTTAACTCTCCCAACTGTAAATAAAAACCATAGTCTGGACTAACGAGCCACAATAACCCTCCTTCTGAGCAAGATGACACTGTTTGGTTAAACTACCACTTTCTGTGCATCTAAACGGTGCCTTTGTGGCCCAAAAGATTTAATGCACTTTCTAAAATGGTCTAATATTCCCTTGGACAGTTGGAAGACCTAATTTAATGATGGCATAAAATACACACTCTAAACTGCCACCTTAACATTTACAGCTAAACAAGAAAAATGGATTGTAAATAGTCTCTATGCATATAAAATCCCAAATTCTAACAGCAGTTAACTTCTTTTTAACCAATAAGTAAAGACACTTAAAAATGTGTACATATTAGGAAAATTGACCTGACTTTTCTAAACTTCCGAGCAATTCATAATCTTTAATCAACCTAGAAAATAACTGATAAGCCAATTTTCCAATGAAATCATTAACAGAGTCTGCCTTTCTGTCACCAGGGTAGTTTACGGAGGCTAATTTTAATCCTACCACTAAACCCCTAGTCCCTCTGGATTCCGTACAGAATTGTCCCCAAGTTTAGACTGATACAGCAAGTAGTTTTACAGGCCATTAGAAATTTACTTATCAAGAGTTATGTTTTTTAAGCGGTTCTAGAAATGTGATCCTCTTCCTCATGTCTTATTTCAAAAAATAAGAAACCACTTTTGAAATAAGGAAGCCACTTTAACACCTGGGGTGTACCCTGCTCGTCACAATAACACTAATTTAAATGATGCTTGGTGTTACTAAAAAGGGACAAATTATCATCATTATGCTAATGGTCATGCTAAAGACGTGGAAAGCTTTGATATGATTAATCTAAATCTGGTGGGAATATGATTATCAACGTGAATGATGATATTTTTTCAAAGTAGCATAAAGACGTTCTCTTCATGTCACTGATAATGTCAATATAAGTTATGCAACACCACAGACGCATTCACTTCCAAGCTCAAATTCCACGAGAGAGAACCAGGCCCACCTTTCCAACCCAATATGCTTTTCTTCGGAGGTATGCATATAAATGAGTATAAATTTGTTTCCTTCTTTCCTTAAAACAAGAAGAACAGTATGATTAAAGCTAATGAGATGGATTTAACCAGAGGGAGATATCTAGAGATGGATTAGCTTTAGGGGGGCAACTCCGCAGCCATACAAGATGTTAAGAATGGAAGGAAATTCCATCCACGATGGTCGACATTAATGAATTCCCAGGCCACGGCATAAGAAGCGATCTTTGTGAATTAAATACAGGTCTGTCCAAAAATTCAAAACCAGCTCGTGTAAACAAAAGGAATCCTTAAAGCAAAACATCACAGTTCTGCTGGCAGATAATTCCAGAGTAGAACCACAAGAATGTAGGGAAACTATGAGATAGGACTGTCCCTCTGTTTGGTGATTCATCTATCCATTAAAAAAAAAAAAAAAGCTCAGTCTTTAAAAGAAAAAAAAAAATAGATCTAGGTTAAAATCACGGGAATAATTAGGAATGAGACACTGCATGACCCTTTTTGGCCAACCCAACGCTACCTTATTTGGAGCCTGCAGAAGTTTTAACTACCCCCATTCAGCCCCATAATGAGTTTTGCTGAATAAACTCAATGCCTCAATTTTTAATGTCAAACTAGTTCCCACAAAAATCATCTCAAGAAAAAAAGTGAAACTAGTTCCTGGCCCTTAAAATACCAACTGAACAACAAAACTGCTAAAGCCACAAACAGCTCGCCTGCCCAGTTCAAGGCATCGTTTACTGTACTAAATTTCAAAGAACATTCTCAAATGCTGAAATAAATCAATGCCTAAACACAGTTCCTAGTCAGCTCATGCAATATAGGTTAAATAGTACCAGATGGCGGAGACAGACACATGTTGCCCTTTCTGAAACAAAGAACAAAAATTCCTAAACAAATGTCTCTGTCTTTCACATGGTTTCTTTCACATGGTAAGAAGCGCAGATTAGAGGGGGTTTTTTTTGTTGTTTTTTTTGTTTTTTTAAGTGTTAAAAAATGATCAGGCCGAAAAAATGTAAATTCTGAGACCTGAGGACAAATTACCAAATTTTAACAGAGAGCCTTGATTTTCAAAAGTGCCCCTTTAAGTTGTTCTGAAAGCTGACACCACATGTTCGTCTATGCACACCATCTTCTAAATGAGCAAAAAAAAAAAAAAACAGGACAGCTGTATCCAGGAGGCTGAGCTGACATCAGCAATTCCCTGCAGTGCACGAAACCGTGAGAGACAAGTCTACCTGTTTGTGAAGGAATAAAACATACCAGATTAATTCTGTCGGGAAAATAACAAAATATATTCCTATCTCACCCTATTTTCACCACTCAAGCAGTGGAGGGACTGTCTGAATTTCACAATCATATATAATACATATCTCGACATAATTTTTGAGAACGTCATGGCTTGATTAAATTCCTGACCCCAAAAACAAGACAGGAAGAGAAAGAAAAGAAACGTACAATGTAATGTATCTAAACCTGATGCAATTGGTTTTTACGTGATTTACTTTTGCCATTCTCCTGTGCATTGTTCTACTCCTTACATATATTTACACGTTTGCTTTCTAAAAATAGTGGCATTCATAATTACTCACGCTTTGTAATTTTCAGTACCATTTGAATTGAAGAGTAAATGCCAGGTCCCTCCCCCCACCCTACCCCCCCAAAAAAACTACTTTTAAGGAATGTTGAGAGCCATAAAAGCACACTCCTTTACAATTCGAATGTATGGCGCTGGAAAACATTTCCTTCTGGGCATAAATATGACAGCTCTCGCTTTGGAAAGAAAGGCTTCAGCTGTTGAGACGGGTGCAGCCAGATGAGGGGATAAAGAATACACAAAACGGACAGTTGCAACTGCTGTTTCCACCAGTCCATCCAAAACATACGCTTAATGTACCTCTGCAGAGAACACAGATTGAAAACATAAAGGATGCATCTACAGCCCCTGTAAATGTATTCTCCCTACAGCGATTTAAGCCACACCCCCAAAACAGTCCTCTTCCCAAGGAGATTTTAAAAGAAAGATGCTTTTTTTAAAGAATTGCATGAGACATGTCCAATTCATAGTAAACAATTACTTTACTCTTCCCATAAGGTTTATTTTGTTAACAAATTCCTCATGAATATGCACTGTTGATGTGATTCCTTGTGCCAACTTGCCAATATTCCTAAAAATGTTAAGATATCCTTAGCTAGGGTCCACTGATAAAGAGATTCCCCCCCCCTCAATAAATCACGTCCTCACCCATCCCCTCTCTGGTGGTAGAAGTGGAGTTAGTGATCTTAACTCGCTGAGGGCAGAGGTCACCCTTCTGTCAACGTCAGCAGGCCTCCCCACCCCCACCCTCACTGGTTCCTGGGAGCAGACAGAACCAAGGCCCAGGCTGGGATCTGAAAATCGCTGTCCCTTCTGTGATCTGCACACATTCAAGCCCTTCATATGGGCTGCTGCTGCCACTAGACTTTTGGCCACTGGGATGGAAAGGTCAGGGGTAAGAAAGCACCAGGGGCAGGAGAGGAGGGAGAAGGGGGTCACGGTCATACCAGTTAGCTCATACTACCAGTGAGCTCAAAGCCAAACACAGCACCCCAACAACAGCCACAACACTCAACAACAGCCAAATAACTTCCCAAACGCCTGTAGGCCTACTTCCACCAGCCACCTAGAATCTCTAGGTTAACTACCCATCTCCAAACCACAGCTGGAGGAGTGTTCTACCACCACCTCGTTGGAGCAAATCCACGTCCTGACTGAACACCCAGTAACAGAAGCAATACACTGGAAAATGTAAATCCAAACGAGATTCGGTTTCCTAACAACAGACTAAGGCTCCCTCTCAAGGCTCTGAGCCATAAACACAGTCATGAAATTAATTCTTCCTGCTAAGACATCCACAATTCTTGAAAGGAAGGTCAAAGGTGTCAAATGGTGAGCAAGCCAAGGGAAGGTCTATTCGCCGGATGCCAGTCAGGGAACAATGTGAATACAGTCACATGTGCCAATGAGTTAGGGAAGACCCTGGGGGCGGGGGGGGGCGGTCCTGGGACCACATTCAGGAAGAGGAGACTTAATGGACATAATTAAAATTTTCCCACAACTTCTAGGACTTTTGAGGAGGCATTAGGGCAGCAAAGAGATGCATTGTTTTGAAAGAACATACTGTGTTCATCATAGTTTTATCCGAGTCCTGAAATGTATAAACATTCACAACATGTAAGATGCCTACTTTTGAAAAAGTAATGTTACTTCTAAATTCAAATATGTATAAATGCAGACACTGAATCAAATATATTTAACTTTTTGCTCTCCCCTCCTCCTTTCTTCCATTAGTTATAATACTTATGCTTAAATCCACGTCTATCGCAGAGAAAGTTCAGAGATGTCCAAAGAAATTTGACCATGAAAAACCAATGAGGAATTTCTTTCCTCTACACGTTTAATAGTCAGGCCTTATTCAGTTAGAAATCCAGTTACTTGATAAGCAAAATGCCACTTTTAGTTAACGAACACACGCTTTTTCTCCCAAGTTTAAAATGGAATAAAAAACAAAATAGCCTAATGTTTCGAAAATTCGAACAAGCATATTATAAAAAGTTGAGTGCACACGTTCAGACAAGCTCCTTCCTGCCGAACATAATCAGCTTATATTTCAGTTTCCTATTTCTGTGCCATTAAGGTATAATGCAGTTCAAACTCTACACACAACCTTGAGTTAGCATTCAGCCACTCCCACGAAATTCCTTCTAAAAGATTCCTTCTGGTAAATTATGAATAAGACCAATAGGTATCCTGGAAAATGAATAAATAAAAATCCACAACAACCCAATAAACTGAGCGCTGGCTTTTCCAGAACAATCTGTGACTAAAATATACCAAATTCCTAGGTTACATTGTTCATTTGCCCTACTTGGTAAGGCTGAAAACCATCTGTTAGAGTATACTTCACTTTAAAGTATTCTGGAAAGAAGTCTCCATTTCTTTTTCACATAACTATTGGTGAGGATCTCTGCATCAAACGCTTCACTTAGAAAACTCAGATGTCCATGTAGGAGCAAGTAAGGTAAACAACGTTAAAGTTTAATTTATGGAAGTGGGAACACAAAGTGCTTTTAACATTGTGATCTGTTTTCCAAAGCAGCTCTCCCTCAAGTCACTCAATCTGGGTGTCTGGACAACACCTTATAAAGTTACAAACGCAGGACTGGAGAGTCCCTGGAAAACTCAAAATGAGTCGGCCAGTCAACTTGAAAGATTATTTACAAAGAACGAAGAGATTAACACTGGGGATGCAAATTAATACCAGTTACCTGTGCCAAAATTAAGTAGCCCTGGTGGCAAAGTGGTTAAGTGTTCAGCTGCTAACCAAATGGTTGGCGGTTCAAACCCACCAGCCACTCCTCAGGAGAAAGATGTGGCAGTCTGCTTCCGTAAAGGTTACAGCTTTGGAAACTCTGTCAGGCAATTCTGCCCTGTCCTATAGGCTTATTATAACTTGGAATGGACTGACTGGACTGGCAATGGGTTTGATTTTTTTTGTTTTTTTGTTTTTTTTTTGCGGGGGCGGGGGGGAAGCCAAAGTTAAAGTTCTTGTTCTAGTACATTTCAGTATATTAAGAAATTCTGAACGATTATTCTGATAAACAAAACCTTCAGAAATTAAAATAAGCAAAACTCCAAACTCTTTCTATCCATTGTTGGGTACTGTACTCACCTCGCAGGCTACTTTGGCGTTTTGTTTAGTTTTAGAAAGGCAGTCCATTCCTTTTGGTTGGCCTAATTACAGATCCCCGGGGATTACTATTTTTCTAGAATGTTAATGTGCTCTGACAGCCTCAGTACAGTCAAATTAGCAAATTTAAGAAAACAAAGTCCTAGTCATACACTAAGAAAAACATGGATCATGATATGTTTGTAAGTATTTTAACACATCCAAATTCTAATTCAATCACCAAAATACAAGGGATTCTTAACATCTAGCTAGTTGCAGAGAGCTCATCTTACTCCAACGCCTTTCAAGATGGCCAGGGTGGTTACTCTGGTGAACTCAAAGATGTCCTCCTCCCAGGAGTAACCCAACTCTCACACGGATGCACCACAGGTGGGGTCCCTGCTCAACTTCAGCCCTCAATTTCGCTAAGGGGGGGGGTCACCTCTCTGATTCTACTCAGTAACCAAGTGGGGTGTATTAAATTCTAGCTGGGATGTGAACAGATAAACAACACAGCTATTTTGATGCCACAATCAAAGAATGTAAGAGAAAATGAAGCAGCAACAAACCAAGGATAAAGTGAGCTTTTTTTAAAAAAAAAAAAAATAGTAGTGGAGTATTCTATCAGATATCACGAATGCCTGGTACCTCAGATCGGCCAAAATACCACGAGCACATTAATAGGAGAGTTTTTAAAAAACAGTCTGGAAAAGATTGTGTTGGAGGACTCCTACCCTTGTTCTGTTCTGGTCAATATTTTAATCGCATTTATTACACGGCCATATGGTGAACGTACATCTAACAATTTTTCAATCGTCTCTAATCAACATTGGAGACAGAATGGCAGAAGCACGGGGCCATGCAATCCCAGGATCCCCGTCCTGAACAAAGTTCACTCCCTGCGCGCGGTACCCTCGGGATGGGCTTTATGCCTGGGCTGCGGGCGCTTAGTGCGGCGCAGTGAGGGCCGGGGAGGGTCCCCGCACATCCCGGCCTTTGTTACGCACCGAGGGCTCTGCCCCACGCCCAGAAACACATCTGGTTTCGACGGGCACCCACACTGCAGCTGGCCTGGTTGTAGGCGAGGCTTGGGAGCTGACTACCAAGACATGGACCCCTGCCCGGTGCCTGGGAAGGGGGCCGGGGCCGGGGCCGGGCCCCCTTCAGGTGTGTACACCCATGGAAGTGCCCGAGCCACGCCTCTGCACCCCCGCTCCGCCGGAACAAAGTGAAGTTTAAAATAGAAAGAGATTACCTGCCTCCGCTGCGCGGGCCCAGACCACGCTGCGCCCCCCGCCCGGGCCCCCCATCTCTCCCTTCCTCCACCCTCCCCCCGCCCCGCACGGACCCCGCCTTTGTTACCGCGAAGTTGGCGGTGCGGACTCCTCGTCCCTTTCACTTCTTGGGTTTCAGGCCGGCCGAGTGACGTCCCCCCTCCGCGGGCGGGGCGGGGGCGGGGAGGGGCGACAACTGCACGGCCGAGCGGGCCCCCGCCCCCGCCCCTTCCAAGGCCCGCCCCCCGCCAGCCAGCAACAAGCCTCCGCCGCCGCCGCCCGGGGATGGGGCGGGAAGGGGAGGGGAGGGAGGAAAACAGAGGAGGGGGAAGGGGAGGAGCCACGGGGAGGGGGCGGGGCTGACCCAGGCCTGTGGGAAGGGACATGGGGGGCCGGCCAGAGGGGCGCCGGGGGTGGGTCGGAGGATAGGATGCCCAGCGGTGGGAGCTCCGGGAAGGGGGCAGGGTGGGCGGGGACCCGGAGCGAGGGCGGGCAGGTAAATCCTCCCAATCTGCCCCCCTCGCCCCAAATCACGCCTCGTGGTCTGCCCCCAGCGCCCCGCGTCTCCGAAACAGGACAATTTAATGAAGTGACACCTTCCCACGGCTGCCCACTCTCCGCACCACGAGCTCACCGCAATCCAGGAGCGGGGGGGGGGTGACTAGAGTCGAGCCCACCTCGGGTTTGGGGCGGAGAGTGGAGGCGCGGAACCGCACACCGGGTGGAGGTGCGTCCCCTCTTGGCTAGGTTACGTCCTGTGCAAGAGGGAACCGCAAAGATCCGCCGCGGGCTTGACCCCCACCGGCCCGGGAGGGGTCCCTGGGCCTTAACAGGAGACACGCTGGTCCGTAACTCGCCCATTGCATCACCACTCCCAGGGCGAAGAACAAAACCCACAACAGCACCGGCATCCCCAGGACACACGACCTTCTGGATGCGAGGCGAGAGCGCGCGATGCTATGGGTCGGCTCCGCACCCTCTCCGACCCCGCGCACGGGAGCCGCCATCAGGGCCGGTATTCCGGGCCAACTAGGTACTCAGGACGCCAGCGCAGAGCCGGGACTTAAAGCGGGCGGGGGGCAGCAGAACTTTCTTTGTAACTGACCCTGAGTATTTTACGTTCTAGAATGTGCCATGGACCGACCGTCCACTTCCAAAGTGAAAATAATATCTGAAGTTTGAAGAGTCATGGTCTCGCACTGTCTTGCGAAGTTCACTTCCAAAACACAGACCGTGCGGAAGCTAGTCCTCGATCCTAGCCACCTGGCTGCGCGGGAGAGCGCACCCCATCCCCCGGCTCCCCACCAGGGAGGCGCGCCAGCCGAGTGGGCGTGGAAACGGATGGAGCCTTACATCTCAGTTCCCTCGGCTGGGAAACGTAATCACATCCCTCCTCTCGGCTTCCCTTTCTGCAGGTTTCGGCTTGAATCTGGAAGCGCCTGCGTGCCAGTTCTCCCCGGGAGGACACTCATAAGCGGCAGGGGCTCCATTTGCCCCGCAGATCGCCCATCTATACCGAGGGACGAGTGAAAGCGGGTCCGCTTCTACGCCACATGTCCATGTCGATCCCGAAGCCTGCGGATTGCGGGCTGGGTGGATTCAACAGTGTGGAGCCGCCTGGGCGCAGCCCCGCGCGCGCGCGCGCGCACACACACACACACACGCGCGCACACACACACACGCGCACACACACACACACGCACGCACACCCCAAATTACCTCCGAGATGGAGGGCGCAGCTGCGGATTGGCCAGCAGGACCGTCACTCACACCCAGGGGCCGCGAGACACAGCTCAGGGCGACTTTGCAAACGCTGTTTCCTTTTTTTTTTTTTTCTCAACCGTTCCATTTAATGCCATTTAATGGTAAAACAGCCGAGCTCTGAAAGTTAGCCATTCGCGCGGCTGCAAGAGTTTGCCTTCTTTAGCGAGAGGGGCGTCAGACGATGCCCACTTAAATGTATTTTGTACTTTCACCCTGGATGAAAAGGGAAATTAGAAACCCGAGTGGGGGCGGTGAAGAGCTCGGAGTACTGAGAAGGGGCCTTGGGAAGGCGGCCGCAGGGGGAAGAGTTGTTCTCAGCCCCCAAAAGGGACTCTGACCTTCCGTGATTTCCAAATTAAAAAATGTTTCTCACAAGGCAAATGATTACAAACGCCAGTCCCTAATGTATGAACTCATTATTTTAATTTCATTATTTAATCTTGCGCCAGCAATCGCGCTTCCTTAAGAAAGAACTGACCTATTTTTGGCTGGAGATAAACGGTGGTGTTAACAGATGTTAAGCTTGTAATCTGTTTTTCCTGTAAACACTCAGCAGAGCCGCGTCTCAGACCTTAAAAATAACGTCTTTTCCAAAAAGACTTGACGTCACAATCCACTCCCTTGAAAATCCCTCCCCACCCCACCTCCAGTTTTTCCCCTGAAATGATTTCAAAGACATTAAATCTTTTTCACTTAATAAATGCTGATTTGTTCTGCCTCAACTCCCACAGGCTTTTATTTGCATTTCCAATTCCACAGGTTACACCAGTCGCCTTTTCAGAAAATGTAAACCAACAAAAAGGCAGCAAATGGCTTTCTGTGCATCTGGATTAAATAAGGCACAGCATGCAGAGATTTCAGAGGAGGGCCGAGCCCGCTGGTCTTTGCACGTCCAGACCCTCGCCTGCCCATGAACACGGTGATGTGCGTGAGATGCAGACATACAGCATTGCCGCCCCGGAAGATGCTCGCTACTGCGGGAGCGCTTTAACGCGGATGATCCGTGATGCCTGCTCATAGGTCTGCACTTCTCGGTTAAACCGCCGGGGCTTTCCGGGCCCGAATTGCAGAGGTTTGCCAGTTCTAGCAAACAACGGCAGATTGTCACTGCTCACCGACCTGCCCCCACAAACCGCAGGTCTTAACCACCCCGGTTGGATGGCTTTTAACAAACTCATTCATACAAAGTTTCTCTAAGACTCGGCTTAGCTGCTTGATCGACGTCATGATCGTAACTGTTCTCCCGGGAAAGGGCACAGAAGACGCCCCCCCCCCCACACACACACATGCACACACTCCCCTCGCCCCACCCCACCCCCATGCATTCTTTTCTATCTGTGGGCACAAATAGCGATCAAGAACTCCCCCCACCCCACCCGGACCCAGCGAGGCTGTTCGCCTCTCCGGGAACCCCTGGCCAGGCCCATACCTCCAGGCCCTGGCCGCCTGCCCACCGCGCCCCTGCCCAAACTTCCCTGGAGAAGCCCCACTTTTTTAAAGCAAGAATCACTCCAGAGCTCCCAGCTGATGGGCGGGGAGTACCCGGAGACCAGCACACTGGGCACCAGCGGCTGAGCGGAGCCAAGCCCCCATCGTTCCCCTCCGCCCACCC
Source organism: Loxodonta africana (assembly GCF_030014295.1). Classification (NCBI taxonomy): domain Eukaryota; kingdom Metazoa; phylum Chordata; class Mammalia; order Proboscidea; family Elephantidae; genus Loxodonta; species Loxodonta africana. The sequence continues at coordinate 32,231,523 of NC_087352.1, read as the reverse complement.
GCAATAACCGCAGGGCCGCTCTGGCCCGCAGCCCAGCACCCACCTTCGTTAGCCGGCGCGCTGACTTTAAAGTCGGGCAATTTGCTCTTTGTCTCCTAGTGGCTGGAGGGCGCTGAGCTCCTCCGCCGGCGCTGCCAGGGCCCAAGGTACAAAGCCAAGCCTCCCTGCGCCAGGTCGCCTGCACCCCACCCTCCACTGCGGTAACACACCTCGCCGGCTCCCCGCTGTCCGAAGTTCCCGCGCCCGGCATTGCGCAGCGGACTCGCAGCGCGCTGGGGCGGCAGAGCCCCCTCCGGCGCCCGAAGCCCTAGCCCGCCTTTCCCGGCGCCCCCGGGACCCCCGCCCCGCCCTTGCGCTGCGGCGCCGGCTCAGCCCTACCTCTGAGGGAGGTGGCGCGGGGACGCAGCGCGCACAACCGAGCTGAAGGTGAGCCGTGCGGCAAGGGGAGAGCCCTGCGCTCGCTGGCAGAGCCGGCTCCACTCGGGCCCGGGGAAGCGGGAGAGCGCGCGGCCCCCGGGTGGCCCCGCGCCCCGCCCTGGGCCCCCGCGAGCTCCCCGGACGCGACCGCCCCGCGGGGACCCAGGCCCCGGGCCCGGCTCGAGGGGCTGCTTTGGGCCAAGGGGCTGCGCTGCCCCGGTCTCAACGCGCGGGCGGGAGTCTTCCCCCAGGGTGAGAAATGGTCTGCCCTATGCGAAACGCACACACTATCTACTATTGTCTCCTCAGCACAAAGTTCTGCCCCACTGCGGGAAAGTCGGGAGGCTCGGAATGACTCATGGACAGATAATGAGTCCACTAACGGCACTGAATCACGGCCGATCGGCTGCTTGTCTCTCCTTTCCAGTGCCTACGGCTGCCGCAGATGCGTTTACTGCAAGCTGCTACACACCGCGGATACACACGTGTCCTTCCGTGCAGATGCGTTAGGGACGCTTTTGCAGCTGAGTTAGGCACCTGAGCGCTTGAGCACTAAGCCTCGAACATGAAGTTCACTATGGATATCCTTGCAGTTGCCCCAGACGCGTGTGTATGGAAAAGGGTTCGGTGTGTGTATGTTATTTAACTTCCTGGTAGCATGTTTATGAGTGTATTCAAGTGGACTGTATCAATACCTTAAAGTCCTCTGTCAAGATCAAAGGAACCCGCTGGAAAGACAACGATTCTGCCATAGGATAATTTAAGAAACGATTTTCGCTGTTGTTTTTTTTTTACTTTTATCCTTGTAAAGTTCAACTCTAATTGTTTTTTTAACTCGATTTCTTCACCCAAACTGCTCTACGTCGGCCGTAGTTAGTTGCAATAAGTTGAATCTGAGAATGGAAATTCTAATTTAAACCCAGAAAAGCTTTCATGGTAAATGGAGAAGGGGTGTAGAAGGGGGAGGGGAGGCACGGAAGGGAGTGGGGGCTAAAGGAGGAGGAGAAGAGAGGAGGAGGAGGGGCAGGGTCAGAGGGAGGGACCTTCTATCAGCTACGACGTACTCTAAGGGAGGTGCGTGGCCTTTTGGGGGGTAATCCTAGCTTCTCCTTCCAGGTTCTTGGCCATATTCTTCTTTCCTCTTGATAGCTCCGAAGTGGAGATGGATTCCGTCAAAGACAACGCCAAATGGCCCTGTTGAGGATCAGCGCTGCAGCCCAGGCTGCTACCTTTGGCTGTGGCATCTCTGTGCCTAGCGTTCATTGCTGATTTAGCTTGCCACTTTCTCCAACTTGTGGCATGTACAACGCGAACCGCTACATATCAGCTCCGGAGGAAGGGGCTCTGGCCAAGCTGAGCCTCAGCTACATAGGCTTTTCTGCATGCGTGCATGATGTGTGTATGTGTATGTGTGTGTGTGCACACCCTCACGCCTGTGTGAATGCATGCATATGTGAGTGTGTGCGTGGTGTGTGTGCACGTGAATGCACGTGTTCTTGTGGGGGAGTGCATGTGTGTGAGAGTGCATGTGTGCATGTGTGTACATGGTGAGGGTTGCATGTATGCATGTGTGTGAATGTGGACAAGTGTGTGAAATGTGTGCATGAGTGTGTGTGCATGTGTGCAAGTGTGTATGTGTGCGTGTATGTGTGTGGTGTGTGTGGGTGCATGATCCGTGTGTGCATGTGTGGATGATGTATATGTGCACATGCATATGTGCATATGGTGTGTATGGAGGGAAGAATGGGGAGTGAGAAAAACAGTCAAGGAGAAGAGGGTGAGAAACTTCACGGTGAAGGACATAGGGCCCATATATAAGCACCGTGTGATTAATGATCTGCACTAACTTGGATAGCAAGCATGTTAAAGGTCACTGCCAATTGTTGCTCGTTGCAGCATGAGTGCCAAAGTGCGATGTATTCTTAACAAAGCTAAGTCTGTTTCACAGAAGAAAAGTATTGGAATGCACAGAGTGCATTGCTACACAAATAATAATGCACAAATAAAAGTATCCCACAAATCAACTAATTACATAGACATAAATGTCGTGTATAAATATTTATATAATTGCATGTATATGTAAGACAAAGAGGTTAACATTTGCATTCTTTAAATTTCATTAGTATTTTTGTAGTGTGTTGGAATGGATTTGATGGATGGTAATGTCTGCACTGTTTTCTGCATTCTTGGGTCTATTTAAAACTACAGAATTGCACTCATAATTTCCATGTGTTGAAAATCAGCAGGTTAGATCAAGGAACAGAATGGCGAGCAAACCTTCCAAACTCCTTCACATAAAATTGTGATTTTCATGACGATCTTTCCTTCTCTGGCCTGTTCAGGGTCCTTTCTAAGGCACCCACATGGGAATTCACTCAGGGTTCTGCCTGTTCTACAACAACATTGTGCTTTTAAAATATTTCCTTTCTCCACATTTCTCTGCAACGCATGCAAATTGGAAAACTTAATTTGGTAAATGGGCAAACCTAGTGTGGCAGACCTAGAAACTGGCAGCCTGGAGGCCAGTATCTTTTTGTGACCTGTAAGAATTCCCTTCACGGTGGTTAAAATGTTTACTGTAGTTGTACACAAAGCCACCGGTCATTGTTCATTTGTTGATGCGCTATTAATAGAGCTGTTTTTCTGTTGGTTTATTCCAGAAAAAAAAAATCATAAAAACAAAATATTTCATAAGAGTTCCCATACTATTCCTATAACCATATTTTTAAAAACCCATTGCCATCAAGTCGATTCCAACTTATACCGAACCTATAGGACAGAGTAGGACTGCCCCATAGAATTTGCGAGGAGCAAGCAGGTGGATTCGAATCCTTTTGGTTAGGAGTTGAGCTATAACTATATTTAGTACTACCAGAATTTCAACCTTTTGTTTTCATACCTTTAAAGTGACCACTACAGGGCTGCTATGAGTCAAAATCAACTCAACATCAATGGGTTTTTGTTTGGTTTGTTTTTTTAATGGCTGAGGGTGCGTTTCTGCACCATCATATAAACACCTGAAATTCCCCAGGAAAGTTTCTCCAATTTTGAATTCTTTAGGTAAATTACAATATTTGAGTGGAGAAAAGTCAATGACATTAATGACTGAATGAATCCATATGTGGTTATTTATAATTTTATACCTGCAACAATTCTGGCAAGTGAAGTAGTTGTAGAAGGAAACACTTATTTTCCTTTGCTTTTTTTTATTACCTGAAGAATTATTCACTTAGCATTTGAGGCCCCCGCTTTCTCGAGCTAAGGAGATTGGCATTTTGATGAAACAGTGTGCAATGGCTGGTCTGCATAACTTAGGCTACCCACATGATTGGTGGAAGTTCAGATAAGATTCTTGAGACGTTCCATTAAAGGGTAGCTAAGAATAAAAAACAAACAAACAAAAAGAACCCCCCACCAAAAGGCCCTGTCTGTGAAAGCTGGAAGTGAAACCCTCTATACTACAGCATAAAATGCAAGATGAACCAAAAAATATCTATGAATTATGCATGCACAAAAATTTAACTGCTATGATTAGACAGTTCGGTGTACTATTTATTTGTCAATACTTAATGTTAATTTTATCTCTGTATGACTTTATTAGGATTTTCTAAATTACATCTGAGAAAGAAGAATTATGCACTTAAGTCACTGGGTAATCTTTAACTCACTGAACTAACTGAAATTTACAGCTTTCAGGGGAGATTACAGATAAATTCACTTTAAATTGTCAACACGTATTCCTAGGTAAAGACTGTTTTAGGAGTAATTCAGCTGTTGACTGCCTCGATATTGTTTGAAATAGGTAACCATTTCATGTATAAATGGAAATTGGCTATTTAATCACAGATGGTCCCCAGAATATTACTGCAATCCTAACTTACTCTTCTTTCCTAAAGCCTGTCTTTTTCACAGAACTTGAAAACTCTAAGAATACACTGTAGTACTTAGAATAGGGAGGAAGACAATAGTCAGCAGCTGAGTATCTGTATGGAATTAACAATATAGTAATCCCTCACGGAAATGTTCGGCTGCTAACCAGAAGGTCAGCAGTTCAAATCCACCAGCTGTTCCTTGGAAACCCTGTAGGGCAGTACTACTTTGTCCTATAGGATTGCTATGAGTAGGAATCGGATGGACGGCAATGGGGTTAGTATGGTTTTGGTAATTCCCTGTGGAAGCCCTGGTGGTACAGTAGTTAAGAGCTCGGCTGTTTATCAAAAGGTCAGCAGTTTGAATCCACCAGCCGTTCCTTGGAAACCTTACGGGGCAATTCTACTCTGTCCTGTAGGGTCTCTATGAGTCATAATCGACTCGATGGCAACAGGTTCTTTTGTTTGTTTAATCCCCTGCGTGGGTGACACTACTAGATTCTGATTATATATATTTTTTTCCATTTCTTTCTTTATTTTAATTTTTGGTGAAGATATACACAACAAAACATAAACCCTTTCAACAATTTTTACATGTACAGTCCATTACCGATGGTGACATCCTTCACTTTGTGTCACCGTTCTCCCTATCTCTGCCCATATTGTTTTACCACCATTGACTTAGACTCTTTGCCCCTTCAAGTTCTTGGTCTTTGTTTGAGGGTCACTGTTGTCCATTTAATGTGAGTGTATTTAAATAGCACTCTCCACAAAATAGTTGCCGACTGCCTGAACCTGAAGCTCACTGAGAATATTTTTTATCTGGTTTTAGGATACTATTCCAGTTCTGTCTCTTAAATCTTAATTCTGTTGAAGGTGATGAATACTTTAGTAATGGAGTAGGTGATAAGCATTTCTTACAAAACACACACACAATTACTCCTAATGTGACCTAACCATAGCAGAGCATTACTTCTGATTCAGTGTAGAATGTACCATGTGTGGTACACACAATGCCTTGCTCGTTTCCCCCATAGCAGAAATCCTAAGAACTTTCCCACAGAATCAGCTTTTTTTTAACAATCTGTTTTTTATTTTTTCCTACTCAGAAAAAAATTCCATGATGACCCGTATACTATTCTTATTGCAACACAGATATCCTTTTACTGATTTTGGTTGTGCATATTTTTGGGTAATGACAAAGATGGCATTCACAAATCACAGCGTTGACTCAACACAATTCTTGTAGATTCCCAGTTGAGACGGAAGTATTGTTGCAAACATGCTAGCAGTTCAAGTCATTGCTGTGGCTTTTTTCTCCATTTGCCATTTTGGGTAACTACATCAGGACTTCACAGCAGGTAGAGGACCCTCAAATCTGTTCTTAATTTCAACTAAAGTGAAACACTCGCCGCAGCAGCTGGCTCCAGAATAGCTGATAGAGAACTCCACAGATGTGGTTCATAATGGCTCCACGCAAAGAGGAATTCATTTAGAAAAAGACAAATTCAATAAGGATGCCTCAATTGAAGGCTTTCCCATGTTAGGGAAGGGAAGGGTCAGTTTTTCTTATTTCCTTTTCTGATAATCCTACAGAATGTTAATTACTTCCCAGGTAGATTTTGACCTGTGAGCACCAACATTCTTACAAGAGCAAAACCACTGACTTGCTCAGCCCCAAATCGCATTATGCTTCACCACGCATAACTGATTACATGTGCATGTCCAGGCAAACTTTCCTTGCAGAACTGAAAATAAAATAAGGGAACCAGCTCTATCTGTGTCACTATGGGCAGGTTATGTATACTGGTAATGAAACTGAGCAGGGAAGAAACACCAGAGATCTTCGTGTGGGTCTCATGTGACACATCCCACAATGCAGTTTGAAGGAAAGCAGAATTTGGCATTTAAGAGGTTGGGTAGTGTTAGAAACAAAACAGTAAGGAAAGAAGTGGTTAGAATGTAGGTGAATAGTTGTCCTGATTATAGAGTCAAGATATCCTGTTGATGAGAAGGATAGATAAAATTTTGCCTCCCTTAAAAAACGCGCAATCCTGAAAAAGTTAAACATAGAATTGCCCTGTGACCAACCATTCAACTCCTAGGCATATGCCCAAAAGAATTGAAACCAGCACTCAAAGTGATACTTGTATACCAATGTTCACTGCAGCACTATTCACAAAGGTCAAAAGGTAGAAAAACCCAAGGGTCCATCAACTGATGAGTAGATAAGACGTAGTACATACATACAATGGAGACTTATTCAGCTGTAAAGAGAAATGAAGTCCTGGTACATGCTACCACATGGATGAACCTTGAAAACATTATGTTGAGTGAAAGAAGCCAGACACAAAAGGACAAACATGGTGTGATCCCACTTACATGAAATATCTAGAAAAGGCAAATGCCAAGAAAGTAGATTAGTGGTTACCAGGGACTGGGGGGATGGTAGAGAAGGGAGTTTATGTTTTGTGAGAACTTAGTTTCTGTTTGGGGTGATGAGAAAGCTTTGGAAATGGGTAGTGGTGATGGTTGCACAACGTGGTGAGTATAATTAACATCTCTGGATTTTACACTTAAAATGGTTAAAATGCCAACTTTTATGTTAGGTGGCACAAACAGTTTGCACTCGACTGCTCATCTGGTTGGCAGTTCCAACCCACCCAGCAGTACCTCAAAAGAAAAGGCCTGGTGATCTGTTCCCGTTAAAATTATAGCCAAGAAAACCCTGTGGAACATAGTTCTACTCTATAACACATAGAGTCACCATGAGCCGGAATTGACTCAACGGCAACTAACAACAATATTTTACCACAGTAGTAAAAAAAGAAAGAAAGAAAGGTTATAAGTGGAGATAAAAACTTTGCCAAGTAAGCTGATTAATAGAGTGATTATAATTTCAATAGCAACAACAACAAAAAATTCTCCTTCCTCAGTCCTCAGAATGTTTGTTCTCTTATCTAAAATTATCTCTTTAGTTGTCTGTTGGTCTTTGCCTGCCTAGTGAGCTTCAGAAGAGATCTGACCAGAAGCCCCACCTTCTTCGCAAACAGGCACCATTGTGACTGAAACTCCATGGGGAACCTAAGGCAGAATTTGAGTTAAACACTCGCTGGCTACTCTTTCCAAAGCTCACTTATGCTTATAGCCAGATTATGCATATTTATGACTTATAATCAAACTACTTCCTTAAAAAATGGAGGTAGCTTATAATGTTAAAGTATATTAAAAAAAAAAAATCAGAAAATTAAAGCCAATAAAAAGGAACAGAGAAGTTGACATATCAGGCACCTGAGATGGGTTAATTAATGGAACCAAGTTCGAAAAGTAACGCCAAGCTTCCTGGCTCCAAGAAGGAACCTTTTGTTAATAGAGTTTATTTTTTCAGGGATTGAGTTAAGACACACATTTATCGGCCATCCAAGGCAGGTCAATTGGTTCTCTTCGCCTAGAGCAACAGAGGAAGAAGGAGAGTCAGGAAAAGGAGGAGGAAATGGAATGAGTGGCTAATTGCCTCCATGAACAACTGCCTCCTTTGCCATGAGACGAGAAGAACTGGATGGTGCCTGGCTACAATTACAGAACATTTTGATCGAAGAGTCTATAGAAGAATCCTGATCAAAGGGGGGAAAATGCAGAACAGAACTTAAAATTCTCATGAACTCCAGACTTTCTGGAGGTTGAATGAACCCTTGAAACTACTGCCCTGAGATAACCTTTAGACCTTAAACCAAAAGGATCCCCTGATGCCTTCTTAAAACCACAATAGTTTAGCTTAACTAGTAAAAAATATCTTCTTTGAATGTTATGGAATCAAATTGACAACAGCAATTCAAAAGATTAGATAGGAAACTTAGCGGCAGGGAGCTTACGTTAATAAGGGGGGAAAACTCAGAATAGGAGGGTGAGAATGGTTGTACAACTTGAAGAATATAATCAGTGTCACTGAATTGTACATGTAGAAACTGTTGAACTGGCGTATGTTTTGCTGTCTATATTCTAAACAACGACAAAAAGATATATGGTTTTATCTCTAGGGCCTCACTGCCGGGCTTGAACTACGGGCTTGAACAACGGGCTTGAACAGGCATTCCATTGTAGAGTGGATGAAGGTGCATCCATGTGCCTCAGATAAATGTTAAACCAATGACACTAGGCTAAATTTGGGGGCCAAAATGGAACTTTTGCAATGAGACAAATAGTTTGATCTCTAACAGTCAGTAAATAGTATGGGCTCTCACGCATTCCTGTTCTTTTGTTTTTTTATTGCAACATTGTGGTAAGATTGATAAATAGAAATGTGGGGAAATCATATTAGACTGCTAGAACATATTATACACTGAAGAACTTCTTAAAATATTTTCCAAGTTCAGAGGCAGTCCTCATTCAAATCACATAATTACAAAAGCTTACCAGAGTTTTTAAATCCTAATTCTTCAAATCCGTGTCTTCATTCATTCATTTCACAGTTACTGTGTGTTATTCCAAGCCAGACATTAGATTAAGTGCTCATTAAAAAGGTAGTATTTATTACATGCTTTGTTGTTGTTGTTGCTATTTGCCATGAAGTCGATTCCGACTCATAGCGACCCTATAGGACAGGGTAGAACTGCCCCATAGAGTTTCCAAGGAGTGCCTGGTGTATTCAAACCACCAACCTTTTGGTTAGTAGCTGTAGCTCTGAACCACTATGCACCAGGGTTTCCTCCGCAGGTATAGGGGTTAGGGTTTACAAACACATATTTTGGGGGAACACATTTTAATCCATAACACCAGGACAAAACCCAAATCTGTATTTTCTCGTAATAATAGTTTTTAGGAACTTGTCACAAACTCTGGTTTCCACTTCTTGTTCTGTTTATGAGTTGTTTGTACTTAAGTGTGTTACACTCATCACTTACCACCTAGTATTGTTAGTCTTCTGCGGACATAATGTAAGTTTCATATTTATGCATGAACACCTACTAACAGATTGAGAGAGAATTTCTATGAAAATTGTTTCATCTAGTTCCTCAAAGGATTTCAAGCAGCTTTGTAAAATATATAATCTACACTGAATAGACTTTTCACCAAAGAAGATATACATTAGTCATTAGGGAAATGCAAACAAAACGACAATAAGATACCACATTACACCCACTGTTGTTGTTGTTGTGTGTCAATGAGTAGATTCTGTCTCACCGTGACCCTATAGGACAGAGTAGAACTGCCCCCATAGGATTCCCAAGGCTGTAATCTTTACAGAGACAGACTGCCACATCTTTCTCCCCCAAAGTAGCTGGTGGGTTTGAACCACTGAAATTTTGTTGGGCAGCTGAGCACTTAACCACTGCACCACCAGGGCTCCTCTCACACCCTGGCTGTTATCAGAAAATAACACGTGTTGTTGAGGATGCTGAGAAACTGGAACTCTCTTCCATTGCTGGTTGTTGTTGTTGTTGTTGTTAGGTGCCCTGGAGTCGCTTCTGACTCATAGCGACCCTGTGCACAACAGAAGGAAACACTGCCCGGTCCTGAGCCATCCTTACAATTGTTGCTATGCTTAAGCTTGTTGTTGCAGCCACTGTGTCAATCCACCTCCTCTTTTCCGCTGACCCTGTACTCTGCCAAGCATGATGTCCTTCTCCAGGGACTGATCCCTCCTGACAACATGTCGAAAGTATGTAAGACGCAGTCTCACCATCCTTGCTCCTAAGGAGCATTCTGGTTGTACTTCTTCCAAGACAGATTTGTTCGTTCTTTTGGCAGTCCATGGTATATTCAATATTCTTTGCCAACACCGCAATTCAAAGGTGTCAGTTCTTCTTCGGTCTTCCTTATTCATGTCCAGCTTTCACTTCCATATGATGTCATTGAAAATACCATGGGCTGAGTCAGGCGCACCTTAGTCTTCAGGGTGACATCTTTGCTCTTCAACATTTTGAAGAGGTCCTTTGCAGCAGATTTGCCCAATGCAATGCGTCTTTTGATTTCTTCACTGCCGCTTCCATGGCTGTTGATTATGGATCCAAGTAAAATGAAATCCTTGACAACTTCAATCTTTTCTCCATTTATCATGATGTTGCTCATTGGTCCAGATGTGAAGATTTTTGTTTTCTTTGTGTTGAGGTGCAATCCATACTGAAGGCTGTGGTCTTTGATCTTCATTAGTAAGTGCTTCAAGTCCTCTTCACTTTCAGCAAGCAAGGTTGTGTCATCCGCATAACGCAGGTTGTTAATGAGTCTTCCTCCAATCCTGATGCCCCGTTCTTCTTCATATAGTCCAGCTTCTCAGATTATTTGCTCAGCCTTTTTTTTTTTTTACAGATTGAATAGGAATGGTGAAAGAATACAACCCTGATGCACACCTTTCCTGACTTTAAACCAATCAGTATCCCCTTGTTCTGTCCAAACAACTGCCTCTTGATCTTTGTACAGGTTCCTCATAAGCACAGTCTTCTGGAATTCCCATTCTTCTCAATGTTATCCATGATTTGTTACGATCCACACAGTCGAATGCCTTTGCATAGTCAATAAAACACAGGTAAACACCCTTCTGGTATTCTCTGCTTTCAGCCAGGATCCGTCTGACATCAGCAATGATATCCCTGGTTCCACATCCTCTTCTGAAACCAACCTGAATTTCTGGCAGTTCCCTGTCGATATACTGCTGCAGCCATTTTTGAATGATCTTCAACAAAGTTTCGTTTGCATGTGATATTAATGATATTGTTATATAATTTCTGCATTCTGTGGGATCACCTTTCTTGGGAATAGGCATAAATATGGATCTCTTCCAGTCAGTTGGCCAGGAAGTTTTCTTCCATATTTCTTGGCACAGACAAGGGAGCATCTCCAGCACTGCATCTGTTTGTTGAAACATCTCAATTGATATTCCATCAATTCCTGGAGCCTTGTTTTTTGCCAATGCTTTCAGAGCAGCTTGGACTTCTTCCTTCAGTACAATCAATTCCTGATCATATGCTACCTCTTGAAATGGTTAAACATCGACTAATTCTTTTTGGTGTAATGACTCTATATTCCTTCCATCTTCTTTTGATGCTTCCTACGACGTTTAATATTTTTGCCATAGAATCCTTCACTATTGCAACTTGTGTCTATCAGTTTGTTGTACTATGGGGGCTTGTGTGTTGCTGTGATGCTGGAAGCTATGCCACCGGTATTCAGATACCAGCAGGGTCACCTATGGAGGATGGGTTTCAGCTGAGCTTCCAGACTAAGACAGACTAGGAAGAAGAACCTGGCAGTCTACTTCTGAAAAGCATCAGCCAGTGAAAATCTTATGATATAGTCTGATATAGTGCCAGAAGATAAGCCCACCAGGTTGGAAGGCACTCAAAAGACGAATGGGGGAGAGCTGCCTCCTCAAAGTAGAGTCGACCTTAATGAGGTGGATGGAGTAAAGCTTTTGGGACCTTCATTTGCTGATGTGGCACAACTCAAACATAGAATACCATCCAAAAAACCAAATCAAACCCATTGACATAGAGTCGATTCTGACCCACATAGACTCTAGAGCACAGAGTAGAACTGCCCCCATGGGGTTTCCGAGGAGCACCTGGTGGATTTGAACTGCCGACCTTTGGTATCAGCCGTATCCCTTAACCACTGTGCCAGCAGGGCTCCATAGAATACCATAAAAAAAATCTAAACCAAACCCATTGCCATCGAGTCAATTCTGACTCATAGCAGCCCTATGGGACAGAGTAGAACTGGCCCATAGGGTTTCCAAGCAGTAGCTGGTGGATTTGAACTTCCGACCTTTTGGTTAGCAGCCTGAGCTCTTAATCACTGTGTCACCAGGGCTCCATAGAATACCATACAACCCAGCAATTCCACTCCTAGGTAATCACCCCAAAGACTTGAAAGCAGGAACTCAGGTACTTGTCCACCAGTGATCGTAGCAGCATTATTCACAATAGCCAAAAGGTGGAAACAATCCAAGCGTACACCAACCGATCAATGGGTAAACAAAACGTGGTATAGAAATACAATGGAGTATTACTCGGTCATAAAGAAAAATGAGGTTCTGATACATGCAATCATGTTAATGAACCTGGGGAACATTAAGCTGAGTGAAATAAGTCAGATACAACAGGACAAATATTGTATGATCCCACTAAAATGAGATATCTAGAATCAGCAAATGCATAGAGACAGGAAGTGGATTAGACGTTACCAGGGTCTGGGGGTGGTGGAAAGGGGAAGTTATTGCTTAAGGAGGATGGAGTTTCTGTTTGAGGTGATGAAAAAATTTTGGAAATGGATAGTGGTGTTGGTTGCACAACATGGGGAATGTAATTAATGTCACTGAATTGTAAAATGGTTGAAATGGCAAATGTTTTGTTGTATATATTTCATCTCAATAAATTAAAAAATATATATATACATATATGAGATATAAAAGGATAGCAATAAGGAGGGAAAGGAATTAGGTCAGGGAAAATAAAAGTAGAAAAATAATGAAATGAAGGTTAAGATAAGCTCATAGACATGCACGTCTAAGGATCCTCTCTGTATTTTGAGAGGTGGCAGAAATTTGGTTCTGAGCCTCCTAGAATCTAAAGCAAAGAGGGAAGCACTCTTCTCCCAATTCACACTACCTGTAGGATGAGAACAAATGAGTTTTTTTCGAAAGAAAAACAATGTCTCCTGATTCTGGCATCGAAGTGAAATTTCTCCTACAATTTCTCAAAAAAAGAAAAGATTATGGAATGCATTCAGTTATATTCCAAACAATATTTTTACCAAACCAAAATAATTCTGATAATGTCACTCAATGTAGTTTGAAGGCAAAAGTATCAACCCACAATTTAGTAAAAACTCATGTTAATTACCTTACCCAGAAAGTGGGAATCAAACTTTCCAAGAAATTACGAATTAAATGAAAATGTAAAAAAATAACTGAAAATTGCATTAATTGTACATTACCCAACCCATTGCTGTTGAGTTGATTCCAACTCATAGCGACCCTATAGGACACAGGAGAACTGACCTACCGGGTTTCCAAGACTGTAAATCTTTACAGAAGCAGACAGCCACATCTTTCTCCCTTGGAGTGGCTGGTGAGTTTGAACCAATGACCTTCCAGTTAGCAGCCAAGCTCTTCACTACTGCCCCACCGGGCTACTTGATTATACATTAGTATGGACAAATGGAAGTTCTTGTTTTAATAGTGTAGGTCCCCCCAGCCGTGTAATTGCTAATCTAATTAATATAAAGTTGTACTTTAATTTACTATATTGGTTTTAAAAAAGTTTTGCAATTGCAGTCATTTCCAGACCCATTCCCCCCACTGATTTTTTAATTTTGTTTGTGTAGAATGTGATTAAAATGTTCATGCCCAGCCGATTCTCAGATTCACACCCTAAGTCACAGATATTTAAAAAGCTTCCGTTCAAGACCCAAACTGGATGTCCCCAACTTGACCATGAGACTCGGGCAGTGCCTCTATCTTCCTTCTCTGATTTCTCCCTTCTCAACCTCTCCAACCAGCACAGTTGCCATTGAGTTGACTCCAATGCATGGCAACCCCATGTGTGTCAGAGTAGAACTATGCTCCATAGGGTTTTCGGTGGCAAATTTTTGAAAGTAGATCGTCAGGCCTTTCTTCTGAGGCACCTCAAACTCCCAACCTTTCGGTTAGCAGCCAAGCATGTAACCTTCAGCACCACCCAGGGACTCTGCTCCTCCCTGTAGCTGACCCAACTGCATGGGAAAGGGACACGGGCCCTGTGGGCAGCGCTTTGATTGCCGCAGATGGACCTGAGCCGGAGAGTTGTTGCAGAATTTGCCAGCACTTAGCTCTTCTTGTTAAACTCCAAAGCTAATAAACCCACATCCCCTGCACCAAGTGAGACGCCGGGGCGCCCAGGCATTCCCTCAGGCTCAGGTTTGCAGAGCCTCTGTGGGTCGACAGGGAGACATTTTCTTAATATGCAGCGTGTGCAGCCCCTGGGCCTTCTCTTCTGCTGCTTTACTTCCTACGGCGTAAACCCTTCTCCTTCTGGAAAGGCTTTATGTAAAATAAATACAGAAAAGATGTGTTTCACTGGGAGTTACAATACCATACAATCATCCACTAAGTACAAAACTCTGTTCAAACAAAGTCCTTGGACAGACTGACAAATTGACAAAAGCAAGGAAATCCCAGGAGGAGGGGCTGCCTGCTGCCTCCTAGGGCCTCCCCGTTGTGCCAACAGAGAGCGCTGCGGGGTACGGTACGGGGTGGGGGTTGTGTGTTTGCCTTCTACTCTGCTTATGAGTTACAGCACCTCAGCAAATTCAAGGTATTGGTAAAAGTGAAAAGAAATCCTCCAACAGCAGTAATTTTCAACGTCCTTCTTTTTCCAAAAACAAGTTAGCTTATCCTTATGGGGTAAAAAAAACTAAAAAGTTTTTTTTTTTTTTTTTACATGGGGAAACCAATATTCCACTTGCCAACTCCTCCCCCAAACCCCATTCTGATAAAATTACAATTGAGCTTTTTCACATAAAGGGAAGAGGGAAGCAATTTTTAGGCAATTCATAACAAACCTTTCAATTCCAGTTCTTGTATCCTTTGGGAAGTCTTATTTGATAACATGATTTTACTAATATTCCTAATCACGAACATTTTGGGGAAGCAATACAAAAAAGCATAATTTAAAAAAGTCAAGTTTTAAAGTATTTCATGAATAACTGTTAAACTGGTCTTATCTTTTCAATGCCAGGAAAGTCCACCTGAGTTTTGAACCAGGACATGTATACCCTTTTATAGAAAATGTTGATGAAACTTTCTTTCAATTACCTAAAGCACAAAAGGCACGGTTTCAAAACTAAACTCTGCTCGGTAAGAACATCTAATGATATGATTTCCATTTAATCACGTTCTCTGCCCCAATTACACTTTGTTGCTTTGCTCTCTCTTGCTGTGCAAAATTACAAGGAAGTAAATGGGGCAAATACCCAGTTCATTTTCATACCACTCCACTCTTGATTAACTGAACAGCAAGTAAACACTTCACTTCTTTATCAGGCGATTATAAAAAGTTTGCCTATCCATCTAAAAAGAAACCAAGTAGGTTTGAATATAAAATATTTAAAATGATGCATCAAATAATTATTTCCCAAGAAGTGGGAGGAGCTCCATTTGCATCTGGCGTGTCCACATCAGGATGGAATTGTCAAAGCCACACAGCCACTTCTCTTTTTTGTGTGTTGAGATGGCCATTTTCTAGCTCAAAGACAACGTGTTAAAAATGAGATAGAAACGAAGCCAGGGACAATACATTATAGGTGACTATTTATAAGACCGAGGAGCTCTGGTGGTACAGTGATTAGGCTCTAGGCTGCTAACAGAAAGGTTGGGAGAAAGATGTGGCAGTCTGCTTCCATTGAGATTACAGCCTTGGAAACCCTGTGGGGCAGTTTCACTCTGTCCTATAGAATTCTATGAGTTGGAATCAACTCGATGGCAATGGGTTTGGTGTGGGTTTTTGGTAATCTTCCAGTGACTCAAGAATTGTTATTTGTGTGTGAGCCTGAGTGTCCACACACCAGCTGTGATGAGAACAAATGACCATTATATTCCTTCTGGGATAAGAGGAGAGGGTGTGTCCTATGAAATTATAATTATACCTACTATATTTTGAAGTATTTTCTCACTTATTCTATTTTAATTCTGCTCACAACAGTCACGTAAGCTGGCTCAGAATTATTAACTCCACTTAAAGGTTTAAAATTCATAGCAAAGGGTCTTGGACAGAGCACAAGATAAATGTCAAACAAAATTCAAATTCACAACAAAAGACCAGACTTCCTGGTCTGACAGAGACTGGAGGAATCCCCAAGACTTTGGCCTCCAGACACCGGGCTAATTCAGAACTGAAGCCACTCCTGAAGCCCACTTTTCAGCCAAAGATTAGACAGACCTATAAAACAAACAGTAACACATGCAAAGAACGTGCTTCTTAGTTCAATCAACTGTAGGAGACCAAATGAGCAGCTCCTGCCCAAAGTCAAGACGAGAAGGCAGGAAGGGACAGAAAAACTGGACGAATGAATACAGGTAACCATGGATGGAAAGGGAGAGAGTGCTGACACACTGCAGGGATTGCAACAAATGTCACAGGACAATTTGTGTATAAATTTTTGAATGAGAAACTAATTTGCACTGAAACTTTCACCTAAAGCACAATAAAAAATAAAGAAAATTCATAGCAGTTATTATTTTTCCTATGTGACACAGTCAGTTGGAACCAGAACAGTTTCGAATTCATACAATATTTTTAAGAATTATGTGCCTCAAAGTACAGTTCTTAAAACCCGTTGCTCCATTTCCTTTCAGAAGAAGTTTTCCCTCTGGTCCCGCGGGTTTTACACCACTGTGTTATGAAACTTTTAGAACAGTATCATCGATTTACTCTGTATGATTTCTAAACTCCCTGATATAATGGACATTGAGAAATTGTAATAAGAATGATCATTCTTTCTCCAATTAAGATTTTCCTGTAAAATGTAACAGGCCGTGATAAACTGAAAATTTGTGGGAATTCCTGAGTAGGCTAAGTTTCATCAACCGATGTCCATTGCATGTATGATTATAACCTTAACAGCTTACAAATAATGAATTACATTGTTCCTGGAGTCCCTGGGTGATGCAAACGGTTAAGCACTCAACTACTGAACAAAAACTGCACCTTGGAAGAAAGGCCTGGTGATCTGCTTCCGAAAGTTCACAGTCTTGAAAACCTTATGGAACAGTTCTACTCAGCATACACACAGCGTCACCGTGAGTCAGACTAGACTGCAACTAATTTGGCTTTTGTGTTTTTGTTGTTGCTGTTAATTGCCGTTGAGTTGGCTCCGACTCATGGCGCCAGTATGTACAATAGAAGGCAATGTTGCTGGTTCCTGCACCACCTTCATGATCTTTGGTATACTGAGTCCATGGTTTTGACTATCACATTAATCCATGTCATTGAAGGCCTGCACTTTACCAAGCATGATGTTCTAACTCTTATTAAACAATATTTAAAGGGCCAAGGGAGCACCGGAGCCCTGGTGGCATGATAGCTGAGAGCTATGGTGAGCTACGTCGAGCTAAGGCTGCTAACAAAAAGGTCGGCAGCTTGAATCCACCAGGCACTCCTTGGAAACCCTATGGTGCAGTTCTACTCTGTCCTGTAAGGTTGCTAAGAGTTGGAATCGACTCAATGGATATGGGTTTGGTTTTGGTTTTGGAAGGGAGCACAAGGAACATCCAGTTGTGAGTTTGCATAATGTTAGTAAAACCACATGAAATTCACATAGCCAAGAATATTAATTTTGATGTCATAGCACTTAATATTATCATAATGATAATAATATACAGTGCAACCTGTGAGAGCTGGAACTCCACAGGACTGCCTTGTTTTTCTGGGTCTAACAAGTTTCTCACCTTTTTACCACTTTTCTGTTGTTCTCTATTAAAACCTTTTGGTTAGCAAGCAAATGCTTAAGCACTCACCAGCGGGGGTCTGATCACTCTCTATTGGTGGAAAATCTTGAGTTTTCCTACTTTGACAGGTTTCTGCCTTACACAGGTTCCAGATTTCACAGGTTTTACTGTAATAAACACAAAGATGACTGGAGACAGGGTCGTTTGTGCATTCAACTAATCTTTGTAGCTTTCATGCTCCTGGTGAGACCATGTGCTAGGCTCTGAGTCCTCAACAGTGAGAGGGGCCCTGTCCTGACAAAAGAGAGCTTCCCAGGTTTCCACGTAGATACCACACCCTCCTGGGAGACTTCTCAAGCTGCGATCCTGATCAGAAACTCGCCTACCTGCTCCCCAGGCACTCTGTCCTCTGCTATTGGTTAGAGTATTTGTAGCAGATTCTGAGACTGCCTATCCGCCAATCACCTAGGCCCCTCCCTCCATCCTGTGTGGGCTCCATCCTGTGCAGGGCCACGCCGCAGGGAGGGGATGGCAGCCCCAGCACCAAAAGGGGAGTTGGGATTGGTCTAAGCCAGTAGGGTAGTCCCATCACCCTTACCAGGAATTGGTGTAGATGTGTCCAAATGATGCCCTGCTGGCAGTGGGACAGGGAGCAAAGTTTGCTGGAGTGGGGCTGGGGGCTTCTATTATTCTATTATTAGAATAATAACAGAATCATATTTTATTATTATGTTATTCTTGTCAATAAAAATAATAATAGAATTATATTATTATTCTATTATTCTTGTTGATAAAAAGAATCAGATTGGACAACAATGTTCACAGCAGTGCTATTCACAATAGCCAAAAGGTAGAAACAACCCCAAGTGTCCATCAGCAGAAGAATGGATAACCAAAATGTGGTCCATCCATGCAATGGAATATCACTCAGCCATAAAGAGAAATGAAGTTCTGATACACGCTATGATGTGGACAAACTTTGAAAACATGCCTACTGAAATAAGTCAAACACAAAAGGACAAATACTGTACGAACCAGTTGGATGAAATATCTAGATAACAGACAGAAAGTAGATTAGAGCCCTGGTGGCACAGTGTTTAAGAGCTCAGCTACTAACCAAAAGGTTGGCAGTTCGAATCCACCAGGCACTCCTTGTAAACCTTATGGGCAGGTCTATTCTTTCCTATAGGGTCGCTATGAGTCAAAATCGACTCGACAGCAACTGTTTTTTTCTTTTCTTTTCTTTTTTTTTTTTAGGGGCTAGGGAGAGGAAGAGATGAGGAGTTACTGCTTAAGGGGTACTGAGTTTCTGTTTGGGGTGATGAAAAGGTTTTGGAAATACACGGTGGTGATGGTTGTACAACATGGCAAAAGTAATTATTGCCACCGAGTCGTGCAAGAGGCTCAGGAAAAGGGGAAATTTGTGAATTGGAAAAGAGAGCGCTAAGAGCTATTTGTTTTTTTAGAAACTGCATGGTCTCCCTATATGCACATAGAATAACTGCTCTAATGAATCTTATGTTTTAATTAAAAAAAAAAAAAAAGGAGAGCGAAAGAGGGAGGTAAAGGATTCTCCTGGAATGAAATGCACATTGATGAGTTGACAAGAAAAGAGACAAGAAAGATAGAGCTTGACATTCCAACATTCACCTACTTGGAGTAACAAAGATAATGTAAGGATCAGAGGGGCATTCGAAGAAATAACAGAATAAATTGTTGCTGAACTGGAAGAAGATTTGATTCCTCACTGAGGGAAAAGGATGACTTCTCAGGAAAGCTCTCATCTAAATACATCTTGGTAAGATTCCAGAACACCAAGAACACAGAAATTATGCTACAAAGGAAGAAAAATGATGTTAGTATCAGAATTGTCTTCACCACATAGGATGATGGAAAAAGAGAGAAGAGCAATGCCATCAAAATTCTTGGGGACTCTGGTTATGAACTATATTCTTGTGAGAGGGCAGGAAAAAGGTATTTTCATGCACACAAAATCTTTGAAAGTTTCTTTTCACGA
The DNA here is from genome assembly GCF_030014295.1 of Loxodonta africana. Taxonomy (NCBI): domain Eukaryota; kingdom Metazoa; phylum Chordata; class Mammalia; order Proboscidea; family Elephantidae; genus Loxodonta; species Loxodonta africana. The sequence goes on along the minus strand of NC_087352.1, from coordinate 32,211,800 downwards.
ACCAAATATGAAAATATACTAAAGTAAATACCCAAACCAAAAACCCTTTGCTGTTGAGTCGATTCCAACTTGTAGCAGCTCTGTAGGACAGAGTAGAACTGCCCCATAGGGTTTCCAAAGAGTGCCTGGTGGATTTGAACTGCCGACCTTTTGGCTAGCAGCCGAACTCTTAACCACTACACCACCAGGGTTTCCAAAGTAAATATAAACAAAAAATAAGTTGAAAAGAAATAAAAGGGATTGAAGAAGCAGGGCTGGACAAAGAAACCAGGAAAACCTACTGTTACGTGTAAATGAGTGTGGATTGTAAATAATAATACTAATAATAAAGTATCTGACTTTTTTTAGGAGGGGTTGGTAGACTAAAGAGAAGTTTGTTACTGGACATTGACAGAAAGAAACCTTCAACTGGAGAAAGGAAAATTTGTTTAAAACCAACAAAGCCTTGGAAAGAGCATAGTAAATAGAAAATATACAATTTAGAATGAATTAAAATATATTAGTAATCAAAATAAATAAGAATTGAAACTCTAAAATTGGATATAAAACCTAGTTATATGCTATTCACAAGAGACAACCGTAAAACAAGACATGGTTAAATGTAAAAGGATGGACTGCCAGGTAAATATTAATAAAAATAATGTAATAGTGTAAAAGTAGGCAAAACAGAATTCAAGATGAAAAGAAATAAAAGGGATATTTCATACTGATAACAGTTACAAGATTCAAGTTATGAACATTTATGTGTATACCTAACACTCTAGCTTCAAAATATATAAAGCAAGCACTAGTAAATACCAAGAAAAAATGGACGAATTACCCATCATAAGACACTTAGCATACCTGTTATAGACGTCACAGATTAAGTAGGCAAAATAGAAGTGACTAACACAATTAATAAGTTTGATCCTGTGAAATATGGAATAGGAGGAGAGAATAAACTCTCCTTGCAAACACACCTGAAGCTGTCATTTAAAAAATAAAAACCACAAAGATCAATAAATCCCAAAGTACAGAAATCATAAAGGCATTATTCTGAATCAAAATGAAAATAATTAGAAATTAACAATAAAGACATAGCAAACTATCCACTAAAAAAAAGAAATTGATCAAAATTTTAGAACGTCTTGTGTGGTGTGGCCAAAGTGAAATCCAGAGGAAACACTGTTAACCATGAATATATTTATTGGAAAATATGTGAACTAAAGCTCCAAATCAGAAAGTTATTAAAAGAAAAAAAAAAAAAGCCCACAGACAATAAATGAAAAGAATTAATTAAGAATCACACACAAGTAAATGAAACAGAGAAAAAAAATTAATGATTGAGTTGAACAATAAAACTAGAATCTATTTATTTAAAAATCAAATAATTGGATAACACTTACCAAGTCTAATCATGAGAAATTATTGCACTGGGTTTTTTGTTTTGTTTTGTTTTTTAATCATGAGAAAACACATAATCAACCATTAGGAATGAATGATATGAAAATTTTTAAATAAACTATAAAAGAATAATGTGTTTATATCATAAGTTTAAAATCCAAAAGAAATAAAATTGTCTAAAATTTTTAAAGAATGTAAGTTACCAAAATTGATATAAAGAAGTAGCAACCTTGAAAAGACAAATAATTACAGGAAATATTGAAAATACAGTTAGTGATTTTATTTTAAAACAGATCAGATTAAATGCTTTTATGAAATTGGGACATTACATTTCTTTTAAATTTTTAATTATAGAAGTAATACATGCTCATTTTAAATCAAATATTCTTAAGTATATAAAATAAAAAGAGAGTGCCTCCCCACATCCTCATTTAACCTAACACCAACGCCTGGGAGTAATCCCTATTAACTATAGGGCTTTTACTATGAACATTCAAATCTACGTATATATTTAAAATACACGAAAAATGATCTCCTAACACATGTTGTTCTGCACTTACTTTTTTACTGGAGCCTCATACCAAGACATCATTCTATATTAAAAAATATGGATGTGTAGAATTCAATTGTGTGGATATACCATTATATATCACAGAATATTTAGGTTCAGTTTTCCCTTGATTCAAAGAAATATCTCTCTATGGAAAATATTTTAACAACCTGGGAAAATATCTTCCATACTATGTAGGAAATTCTTCCAATTAAGCAGGAGAAGAAAGGTACCTCAGAAGAAATTACCAGTCCCAGTGTAACTGAAACAAACATGGAAACTGGAGTTTGAAGTATACACGTTCCAGGTTCAGATTAGCCTGACCATTTAAAATATATATATAAAGATCAAAGAAAAAAAATGAAAAAATTTTTTTCTGTACAAAGAATCACTAATGATGTTGATCCTTAGGGTCAGGGCAAACCCACGCTTTACGTTCAGAAGAGTTAGGCACGTTCTCTCACACAAGTATCCACTGTGATGCTTGAAGCTCAACTTTTAGCCCTTCTAGGTTCCAATTTCCCCCCAGTAACCCACTGAGGTGAAAATACTTACTGAACCCTTCAACCAAGGATTAGACAGGCCCATAAAACAAACAAAAGCACACATAGTTCAACAATGTATATGAGACTAAATGGGCACACCAGCCCAAGGTCAAGGATGAGAAGGCAGGAGAGAACAGGAAAGCTGGAAGAATGGAAATGAGGAACCCAAGGTCAAGAAGGGAGAGTGTTGATACATCATGTGGTTGGCAACCAATGTCACAAAACAATATGTGTATTAATTGTTCAATGAGAAACTAACTTGCTCTGTAAACCTCCATCTAAAGCACAATAAAAAATAATATTAGTAAAAAAGAATACTTATTGAACATCGATCCAAATCTGGATCAACCATTATTGCTTTATGGGGTCACATAGAAAGAACTGAAAAGAACGGGACACAGTTTTCTGAAAGAACACAGTGTAGGAAGGAAGGATATGAATATTGGAAAGTCAGAATGAATTAAAGATTTGATCAACTTAAACTACATGAATTCCAAAAATTTGCCTGTGGTGGGTCAAGAATAGCACAGTAATGGGTTCTAGAAAAGCTAAGAAGAAACCAATGAACTCAGTGGAAAGTTGTTCACATGGTTTTTCACAATATCTCAAATTTGTTACTTGTACCTGTTGCCATCGAGTTGATTCCTGCTCATGACCATCCCATGTGTTAATGGAGCTCCATAGAGTTTTCGTGGCTGTAATCTTTCTAGGAGCAGATACCAGGCCTTTCTTCTGAGGGGCTGCTTGGTGTACTTCAAATGCCAACCTTTTGGTTGGTACGTGTGCGCATAATGCTTATATCACCCAGGGACCTTAAATTTATTACAAAGGATATAAATTGTATGTGCCAGATTATAGTGTTGTTCCTTTATCAGATCCATATTCTCCTCCTTTAACCTTCTTATTAGAATCATCTAAAAGCCACGCTTCCTCACTTCATATTAAAAATGACAGGTCTTTTCAACAAATAATGCTGGACAACTGGGTTTTCAAGGGCAAAAGATTGAAGTTGCACACCTTCCTCATACCACACACGAACGGTAACTCAAAATGGATCATAGGCCTAAACATAAGAGCTAAAACTATAAAATCTTGGAAGAAAATATAAAAGTAAATTGTTGTGAAGCTGGCTTAGGCAGTGTTTTCAATATGACACCAGAAACAGAAAAGAAAAAATATGTCTATTGGACTCCACCAAAATTAAACATTTTGCGCTTCAAAGAATGCTGTGAAGAAAGTGAAAAGACAACCCACAGAATGGAAGTAACTATTTGCAAATTATGTATCTGATAAGGGACTTGTGCCTGGAATATATGAATCACACTCACAGCTCAACAATAAGAAGACAAACAGCCCAGTTAAAAAAGATCATTAGCCATCAGGAAAATGCAGATCAAAACCTCGGATATACACTTCACACCCATAGTGGTTGTGTTGTTAGGTGCCCTCTAGTCGAAACACTGCCCGGTCCTGTGCCATCCTCACAATCGTTGCTATGCTTGAGTCCATTGTTGCAGCCGCTGTGTCAATTCATCTTGTTGAGGGTCTTCCTCTTTTTCTTTGACCCTCTACTTTACCAAGCATGATGTCACTTTCTAGGGACTGATCCCTCCTGATAACATGTTCAAAATATGTGCGACTAGTCTCGCCATCCTTGGTTTTAAAGAGCATTCTAGTTGTACTTCTTCCAAAACAGATTTGGTCATTCTTCTGGCAGCCCATGGTATGTATATTCATTATTCTTCACCAACACCATTACTCAAAGGCATCAATCCTTCTTCGGTCTTCCTTACTCATTGTCCAGCTTTCGCATGCATATTTGGCAATTGAAAATATTATGGCTTGGGTCAGACACACCTTTGTCCTCAAAATAACATCTTTGCTTTTCAACACTTTGAAGAGATCTTTTGCCACTGATTTGCCCAGTGCAATGTGTCTTTTGATTTCTTGACTGCTACTTCCATGGGTGTTGATTGTGGATCCAAGTAAAACGAAGTCCTTGACAACTTCAATCTTTTCTCCGTTTATCATGATGTTGCTCATTGGTCCTTTGTGAGGATTTTTTTCTTTATGTTGAGGTGTAATCCACACTGAAGACTGTGGTCTTTGATCTTCATTAGTAAGTGCTTCAAGCCCTCTTCACTTTCAGCAAGCAAGGTTGTGTCATCTGCATAATGCAGGTTGTTAATGAGTCTTCCTCCAATCCTGATGCCCTGTTCTTCTTTATATAGCCCTGCTTCTCAGATTATTTGCTCAGCATACAGATTACGGTGATAGGATACAACCCTGACACACGCCTTTCCTGACTTTAAACCGTGCAACATTCTCTTGTTGTATTCAAACAACTGCCTCTTGATCTATGTACAGGTTTCCTTATGAGCACAACTAAGTGTCCTGGAGTTCCCATTCTTCACAATGTTATCCATAATTTGTTATGATCCCCACAGTCGAATGGATTTGCATAGTCAATAAAACACAGGCAAACACCTTCTTGGTATTCTTTGCTTTCAGCCCACTAGGATGGCTATAATAAAAAAAGACAGATAATGAGTGTTGCTGAGGATATGGAGAAATTGGAACATTCATATACTACTGGTGGAAATGTAAAACGATGCAGCCACTTTGGAAAACAGTTTGGAGTTTTGTGCAAAGCTAACACAGAGTTACCATATGATCCAGAAATTCCACTCCTAGGAATTCCACTCCACCCAAGAGAAACAAAAACACATGTCACAAGAAACTCATACAGGAATGTTCATAACAGCATATTCATAATAGTAAAAAAATGGAAACAACCCAATATACATCAACTGATAAATGGATAAACAAAATGTGTTCCACCCATACAATGGAATATTATTCAGCCATAAAAAGGAATGACGTTCTGATAATATGCTACGACATGGATGAACATGGAAAACATGCTAAGTGACAGACACTAGACACAAAAAACCACATACTGTATGATTCCGTTTATTTGAAATGTCCAAAACAGGCAAACCCATAAAGACAGAAAGTAGATTAGTGGTTGCCTAGAGCTGGGGGCTTGGGAGGGAAATGGGCAGTGATTGTTAACGGGTGTAGGATTTCTTTTGAGGTGGTGAAAATGTCCTAAAATTGATTGTGATAATGGTTGCACGTGTCTGTGAATAAACTGTTGCTGTGCTGTTAGTTGCTGTTGAGTCATTTCCTACTCGTGGCGACCCCATCTGTGCAGAGTAGAACTGTGCTCCATAGAGTTTTCAAGATTGCAAACTTTCAGAAGTAGATCTCCAAGCCTGACTTCTGAGGCACCGCTGGGTGAGTTTATATTGCAGACATTTTGGTTAGTACACAGTTGAGCTCTTACCATTTATGCCACCCAGAGACTTCTGTGAATATACTGAAAATAGTTGAATTGTACTCTCAATAGATGAATTGTGAGATATGTGAAATATATCTCAATGAAGCTAGTATTAAAAAATGACAGGGTCACTAACAACAGTCTTAGTTCAATGATGCACAAAAAAGGCATTTAACCACCTATCAGACTTACATCTCTGATGTATCTATCATATTATATTCCAAAAAAACCCCAAATCTGTCACCATCGAATCTGACTCATTCATAGTGACCCTATAGGACAGAGTAAAACTGTCCCATAGGGTTTCTAAAACTGTAATATTTACAGGCCACCACTCGTCTGTCATTTTGTCATACTGTGGCGGCTTGCGTGTTGCTGTGATGCTGGAAGCCATGCCACTGGTATTTCAAATACCATCAGGGTCACCCATGGTGGACAGGTTTCAGTGGAGCTTCTAGACTAAGATAAACTAGAAAGAAGGACCTGGTGGTCTACTTCTGAAAATATTGGCCAGTAAAAACTTTATGAATAGCAGCAGAACATGGTCTGATATACTGCTGGAAGATGAGTCCCTCAGATAGGAAGGCACTCAGAATACAACTGGGAAAGAGCTGTCACCTCAAAGTAGGGTCTTCCCTAACAACATGGATGGAGTAAAGCTTTTGGGACCTTCATCTGCTGATGTGTCATGACTCAAAATGAGAAGAAATAGGTGCAAACATTCATTAATAATCAGAATGTGGAATGTACAAAGTATGAGTCTAGGAAAATTGGAAGTTGTCAGAAATTAAATGGAACACTTGAAGATCAATATCCTAGGCATTTGTGAGCTGAAATGGACTGATATTGTCTGTTTTGAATGGACAATCATATGGTCTACCTTGCTGGGAATGACAAATTGAAGAGGAACGACACCACAGTCGTCATCAAAAAGAACATTTCAAGATCTATACTGAAGAATAACTCTGTCAGTGATAGGATAATACCCATAGGCCTACATGGAAGACCAGTTAATCAACTATTATTCAAATTTATGCACAAGCCACTAATGCTGAAGATTAAGAAACTGAAGATATTTACCAACTTCTGCAGTCTGAAATTAATGAAACAAGCAATCAAGATGCATTGATACTCATGATTGGAATGCAAAAGTTGGAAATGAAGAAAAAGGATAAGTAGTTGGAAAATATGGCCTTGGTGATAGAAATGACACCGGAGATCGCATGATAGAATTTTGCAAGACCAATGACCTATTCCTTGGAAATACCTTTTTTACCAACATAAATGGTGACTATACACATGGACCTTTCCAGGTAGAATACACAGGAATCAAATCAACCATGGAAAGAGACAATAGAGAAGCTCAATATCATCAGTCAGAACAAGGCCAGGGGCCGACTGCAGAACAGACCATCGATTGCTCATATGCAAGTTCAAATTGAAGCTGAAAAAAAGAGCTGGTCAATGTTCAACCATTTCAGGAGGTAGCATATGATCAAGAGCCAATGGTGCTGAAGGAAGTACAAGCTGCACCGAAGCTGAAGGCGTTGGTGAAAAAGAATGCTGCAATAATTGATGGAGTGCCGATTGAGACGTTTCAACAAACGGATGCAGTGCTGGAGATGCTCACTCGTCTATGCCAAGGAATTTGGAAGACAGCTACCTGGCCAACTGGCTGAAAGAGATCCATATTTATCCCCATTCCAAAGAAAGGTGATCCAACAGAATGGAGAAATTATCACATTATGGCAAATTATCATTAATATTATACGAAGTAAAAGTTTGCTGAGGGTCATTCAAAAGCAGTTGCCAGTACATCAAAAGGGAACTGCCAGGAGATCAAACAAGATTCAGAAGAGGACATGGAATGAGGGATATCATTGCTGATGTTATATGGATCTTGGCTGAAAGAAGAAAATACCAGAAAGAAAGATGTTTACCTGTGTTTTATTGACTATGAAAAGGCATTTGACTGTGTGGATCATAACAAATTGTGGATAACATTCAAAGAAAGAGAATTCCAGAACATTTATTTGTGTTCACGAGGAACCTATACATAGACCGAGAGGCAGTTGTTTGAACAAAACAAGGGGATACTGCTGGTTTAAAATCAGGAAAGGTGTGTATCAGGGTTGTATCCTTTTACTACACTTATTTGATCTGTATGCTGAGCAAATAATCTAAGAAGCTGGACTATATGAAGAAGAACATAGAATCAGTATCGGAGGAAGACTCATTAACAACCTACGATATGCAGACAATTCAACCTTTGTTGCTGAAAGCAAAGAGGATTTGATGCAGTTACTGGTGAAGATCAAAGACTTCAAAGACATAGCCTTCAGTATGGATTATACCTCAACACAAAGAAAACAAAAATTGTCACAGCTAGACCAATAAGCAACATCATGATAAACAGAAAATTCTGACATTGTCAAGGATTTCATTTTACTTGGATTCATAATCAACGCCCGTGGAAGCAGCAGTCCAGAAACCAAAGGACATATTGCATTGGGTAAATCTGCTACAAAAGATCTTTTTAAAGTGTTAAAAAGCAAAGATGTCATTTGGAGGACTAAGATGCCCCTGATCCAAAGCACAGTATTTTTAGTTGTCTCATATGCATTTTGGCGTAGTGGGTAACTGCTACGGCTGCTAACCAAAAGGTCAGCAGTTCAAATCTACCAGGTGATCCTTGGAAACTCTATAGGGCAGTTCTACTCTGTCCTATAGGGTCGCTATGAGTCGGAACGGACTAGAGGGCAACAGGTTTTTGGTTTTTTCATACGCATTTGAAAGATGGACAACTAATAAGAAAGACGGAAAAAGAATTGATACCTTTGAATGGTGGTGTTGGTAAGGAATATTGCATATACCGTGGACTGCCAGAAGAACAAATCTGTCTTGGAAGATGTACAGCTAGCGTGCTCCTTAGAAGCAAGGATGGGGAGACTTCAGCTCACATACTTTAGGCATGTTATCAGAAAAGACTAATCCCTGGAGAAGGACATCATGCTTGGCAAAGTAGTGGGTCGTCGAAAAGAGGAAGACCCTCAATGAGATGGACTGACATGGTGGCTGCTACAATAGGCTCAAACATAGCAAGGATTGTTAGGATGGCACTACTTGGAAGTGTTTCTTTTGTTGTACATGGGGTCACTATGAGTCAGAGCCAACTCTAGGGCACCTAAGAACAAAAATAACGATCTTTATGAAAGCAGACTGCCTCATCTTTCTCCCATGTAGCAGTTGGTAGGTTCGAACCTCCAACATTTCTATTAGTACCAAGCACTTAACCACTGTGCCCCAGAGTTCTTTTCAAATTGTATCACCAGGCCACTTTTGTCTGAAGTCAGCCCAGCTTCTCCCGCCTTCTGGTCATTTAGAGAGCGCTGGTCTCACAATTGTGAAGCATGGGAGTCTGGAAATGAGTGGAGACATTAAAGCAATGGCTTCTAGCTCTGACTTTGCCACTTACTAGCTGTGTGACCTTTGGCAAATTACTTACCTTCTCTGGGCTTTAGATGAACCAAAAAAACCAAACCCAGTGCTGTCGAGTCGATTCTGACCCATAGCGACCCTATAGAACAGAGTAGGAGTGCCCCATAGGGTTTCTAAGGAGCGCCTGGCGGATTCTAACTGCCAGCCCTTTGGTTAGCAGCCGTAGCACTTAACCAACCACCATGCCACCAGGGTTTCCTGGGCTTTGGATGGCTCACCAGTAAAACGGAAGGCCTGCACTAAATAAATCCTCTCACCCTAGAATTATGTGAGTCAGATTTGAATGGCACATGTAAGTACTAACAAAATGATGAAAACAAAACATACTGTATCCACCTATTTAAAAAAATTGTATCAGAAAATATAAATCATAGCTGTTATGTATGGTGGGTAATTAGCATCTTATTTTTACCCTATATGTTTCTCAATTCTTCCATAACAAGCATATTTAATTTTATCCTTGGAAAAACCACTTTTCTAAAGTGGTGTTTGCATAGGTTAAAATGTGATAACTTGATTGAAATACAAGTCTGCAAAATCTATAAATACAGATGCAAGACGTTTGCAGTTTTTCAGGGATGTCTGAAGCTATTTGAAACCCCCTGGTGTTTTTCAAGTTGGAATTCTTCTATAAAGAATTAACTTTGCTCTGTTTAAACGTGTTCTTGGTTTTCAAATTGAATACAGTCTTGGCACATAGCTTTGATTCTCATAACGTATGTGCCTGCGCTGACTTAATTTACATAGACACTGAGGGGGAGGGGCCTTCAGTCATCTTTCCCAATAAAAGGAAAACAGTCAGAAAAATACTTAATTTAATAGTTGCATATGCAAAACTCCGTTTATTACCACGGGTCCAGGCTAATGACCAGAGGAAAGGGAGGGTAATATAATTTCTAGTATACCGTCAGTAATCTTCCTAAGAGGAAGGTAACAACACAAGGAAAATCTCCTTTTATTTTGGTTTCCAAACCAGGAACTATGATCTACCGTGAGGCGGAGAGCCCTGGGGCTAAATAGGAAAGGTTTTCTTTAACTGAGGGTATTCTAGTGTGTACAAGTGAAATGGCATTTTATTTCTGTGGGCTGGAGAAACGAAAGTTGTGTATTTTAAGTAGTGAATAAAAATACACTGGGGGGATGGAAGTATGGTTAAGTCTGGCAAGTCTGGTGGTAGATTTGGGCGCATCGAAAGCCCAGCCCAATTTGCCCTCAGTTGTTGGCTGATTAGGGTGGGAAAACTGCTGTGGCCATCCTGGTGCTGCCACTCCCCTGAGTAATGGTGCCGAGAGTGGTTTAGTTCTGGGAGACACATAGGTAGCAGGATGGGGGTCCAAGGATTAACAGCAACCCCTTTGCCAGTTGGTGTGCGGGGTTCTCCGCAATCACCACTAGTGTTTGCGAATTATTTTTGCCACCGGGACACGTGGGGATGGGATTAAGAAATGAAGAACTGCCATGTGAAGTCAGGAGCCTGGCTCTGTTGCCTGGCTGCTTCTTTGTCTTCGTAATTTAAATATCCTGTTGTGTAAGTGGAAAGACAGGAAGTGAGTTATACAAAACCCTACAACAACAGCCGTGTTGAGTTTCAGATAAGCAGATGTGCGCCCTGGTTTGGGAGTTGATACATATATTTAGCTTTTTTTTATTATTATTATTAAACGCTAAAAAGTACTACATTTTCCCTGGGAAAAACATTTTCGGTATTTCAAAGGAAGCTTTGACAGGCCTGCATAAATATTCCCCCAGTTAATAATGGCCACTTGGGCCTGTAACTGCAGACTTTAATTATTTAGCTTCATGCTTTATTTGTGTTTCGTTCATAAAACTAGAATCTCGTCTTCCACAGCGAGAGACAGGGGTGGGGAGAATGGCCCCGCGAAGAGCACTTAGACGTTGTCCCAGCTCCAGCTCGGCGGCTTTCCGGGCCGTTCAGAATCTGCGTTCCAAGAAGCACAGAAATCCCTGCACGTCCACCCAGGGCCGTCTCTCCTGCAGAAGTGCGCGGGCTGGGGCGTTTCCTGCAGGGGGCTCCTCTCCACTCAGGCAGAGCTTTGGGCAGAACAGCTTCTCCCTCTTTTAAGGGTTTTAGAATCGGAATCGTTCCCATCTGAATTTTGGGGCTCCCTCCCTGCCTCCCCCCCCCTTTTTTTTTTTTCCATTTAGATTCACTTGGTTGTATTCTGGCTTTAAGATGTCGGGGCGGATTAACCAGTAAGCAAGGTACGCACAGGCTTACAGCAAGCAAGGTACGCAGGGTTTAATTGTTTACTTGCTGATTTGTAGTGTACAGTTTCACATGGGCTTCGGGGGGGGAACAGGTGAAATTGTGCACTACAGATTAGTAAGTAAACCCATATGTACCTTGCTTGTTGGGTAATCTGCCCCTGGGTCTTAAACGTATACATTTTCCTAAGCGGAGGCATAGAAAAACAATTTTGGTTCAGAGCCCAAAGCGTGTTAGTGAACACCGACAGGACTTAGCTTCTCAACTCTTGTGTGTGAACAAGACAGATGAGATGAGAGGGAATAAAATAGTGGGCTTTGTGGCACTGTCAACGTTACTAACTTTATGGATAAGCACATTTAAAAATGAAATTCTCACTCTATGACATAGTAAAAGCAGCCCTTCTAATGGTGCCCGGTGGAACTTTGAAGGCTGCAGTGGGAAGTGGGGAGGGGTTTGAAGGCGAGCTTCAGGGGAGTTTCCAGGAGTTTCCGAGCTGGCTCTGAACAGGAGAATGAAGAATGAGTTCTCGCTGCAGGGAAAGCTGCTCGCCGCCCGCTCCCTCCCCCTTTCTCAGTGAAGAGATAGGTTCCATTTTCTGCTGCTTAAAAAGGTCTGTGGCCTCGTTACACAATGTGCTTTATCTCCGCAGCCAACTCAACATCATAAATACTTGTGCAAATCTGGTTTGAGCTCAGCCAAACAACGAACACGTTTTCTTTAAAGTCTCTTTAGGGGGATCTCAAAATTCTGAGGCAATTTAAAAGAATATGAAATGAGAATTTGGGGGGAAATCGGCTCCATTTTACTATTGTGTTTTTAAGGCAGACTATTGGCACGGAGTAGCCTTAATTCTGTTGTGTTTTAAAAGTCACTTTAAGACGAGAGAAAGAGGTTCAAATGTGCCATTTCCAAACAAAATCAGCAACCGCCTAGCATTCTCGTCACTGTTTCGGCTTTATTTTCCTTTGGCTTTTTCGTTAAGAGCGTATGGAGATTTTCATCTGGAAAGCCGTGCACCCATTTATGAAGAAATCATTTAAAATCGCTATTTGGCTAAAATTTAAGCTTAATAAGCTTAAGGGCAGCATTGTCCCCTTTTTTGGACTGCCAGCGGCCCCCCCTTTCAAGTGGAATTAGCGAATCCCAGCTTTAAAAGCCTAATGAACAGGCACGCAATTCTCAGTGGGCAGCCTTGTTAGAAACTACAATTTGGCACAAAGACACCTTTTTATTTATTTGATCTGTTGATTTCTCAGAATTAGGTAAACTGTTGCGGGTCATACTGATTTATGTTAGAATCACTTGAAAACATTTGGATAGCTATGCTTTGGGCATTTTAGCCTGGCCTCTGTTTTTTTTTTTTTTTTTCTGTTTCTGGGTTTTCTCAAACACTGAAAAAAACAGGCTGTGGTGGTTTGGCTACTTGAAACCTTACCCTTATTTCACTTAAATAACATGAAACTACAGAAATGCCATGTGAGTATGTATATACATGTATAATGTATATACATATATTTGTATTTATAATAGGATTTTAATAACATTCTCTTCCAGTTATGATTCTACTCTGTTTACACTTTGTCCCAGAATTCATACCCTTAGTCTTAATTCGATGACAAATTTGATCCTTAAATTATTATTTAATGGCCTTTGGGTTTGATACACAACTGTTCTCACGTTCATTCACGGACTTTGTAAGGAACACAGTCTAGCTTATCCCTAGCCCTGTCAGCCTCCCTGGGAAACAATAGCTCCTGACATTTGGAGAGTAAAAATATAGGATTAATGATCAGCTTTTAATGTGCAAATTAAGTATTCAGTGTAAGAGTATTCAGCTTCCCATTTACCCATCTTATTTCACTCCGATTTCACTGTTGAAAGAGGAAGTGCAGGCAGGTGGAGGCTTCACCTCAGCCAACGTGGCTCCCACTAGGGTGAAGCTGTTAACTAGAATTTCAGGAGCAAAACAGAAAGTTACAAACCAGGCTACCTGGAAAAGTGGCATATTTGTATTTGCACCCAAATGCCCCCAAGATTTCAGATAGGTTAATGATTTACTTAAAAAACAGCAAGGCCTGAATCTCAGCCTAAAAAATAAAAAAGCTGACAACAGGCCAAGCCATCTGAACGCTCACTATTGAGTCTGATCCAGCGAAAGCAGGGAGAAGAGGGAAAATCTATGGTTTCCATGTTGTAGTAAGAAAAGATCGTCTTCTTGTTCTGGGTAAAACTGAAAAAGGTGATTTCCCCTGAAAACCACAGCTGTGTTGCTGGCATTCTTCAAGTGTTTCATAAGATTCTTTGTCCGTAGACCTTACAGATTACATAATAATTTTCTCTCATGGCAACCTATTAAGAGGCTCCTTACATTCACCAAGTTATATGGTTAAAACCTGTTATGCATTTTTGTGACTGGAAAGTGCATTTTAAGCTAGGATGTTTTAAAAAGAGCTGTGTGTCTATTTACTCTGCCACAAGAGGGAACATTTATTTTGCAAAAGGATTTGCATGGGAACGAAGAGTTTTGCAGCTGACATTTCTCCTACGAAATAAAGTCCCTTTCTTACTTAAAAAAAAAAAATTATTTGTCATTCTCAAATAGCCTCCTTCCTACCCTCTTAGCAGGATGTAGGTTTCTTTGGCCAATTTATCACAATCTGTGAGATTGCTTCTTAAGGTTTTAGTTTTAATTGCTCTATTTTTTTTTTTCGGTACGCAAATGTTTATAATGACTTTATTCATGACCTCCAAAGACTAGAAACAACCCAAATGTCATTCAACTAGTGAATGAATAAACAAACTGTGGCACACCATACAAGGGAGGACTACTGAGAAATAAGAAAAAGAAAGTACTGATACAGGCAACAACATAATGAATAATCTGCTATTGAATTATGGTAAACCAAGGACACCAGACTCAAAAAGCTACATACTTATTCTGCATGATTCCATTTATATGACGTTGTAGAAAAGGCAAAATGATAGGGAAAAAAAAAAAGATCAGTTTTTAATTGTCATATTTTTAACTGAAATTATTTGTCTGGTCTTGCAACACGGGTGTACTAGGCCCATTTATCCATGGAACGATGGCACCCAAGGATGTTGTCATGAACTGCACACATATAAGAACACACCCACCTTTGCAGCTAAGAAGACCACCATGAAATCCACACTCTTTAATAAGACACCCCATGTTTGCAACCAGGAAAGTTCTAGGTCATTTCTGACACCATCCCATAGAGGCTAACAGGAAAAGTACAACCAAACTACTTGGGAACTTTGGTCATAACAAACTACTTCTTAAGGGCTCCCAGGGGGTTTCTTTCATTATTTCAATAACGATGCCAGTTTAAATGGATACCACCGATTTCTAAGAATCCCAAACAATATATTGTTAATAGTCTTTGAGAAACATAAGCCGCATATAAATTCACCTCGCAGATAATCTTTTCAATGTGTTGTGATATAAAAGCATGTGAGGCAGAGGTTTTTTCAGAAGCATATTCTTAAACTCATGTGCCATTACTAGGAGTGATATATAGTTCACACTACAGCTCCCCCCACCCCGCCCCCAAACCTTTACACACATCCTTGATTGTAACCAGTAAAAACCCTAAGGAATTTTTGAACCAAAGTCTACTTGTAATTAATATTCAGCCACAGTTCTATGTGTGTTTGTTAATGGGGAAGGGGAGTTTTCAGAGGGTGGGAGTGGAATGAAGAGGAAGAAATAAGCAAAAGAGGTTTGGTGAGCCCTGTGGCCCAGGAAGGCTGTTGCATTTCAGTACAGGGGTGCTTGCTGGCTTCAATGTTTAATTGGGACAGTGCCTTTCCCCACAGTGAACATTTTATTTAGCACAGCAGCAGCTAAGTGCCTCTTAGTTTGGGATGTGGGGAGGGTCCTGTGCTTCTTGGACACTTCGCTTTCCCGTTTGTTCTGGAAGCAGGCGAAGGGGACTTTCCCAGAATACCTCGCACAGGAACACTGATATGATAGGCCAAATCAGAGTGAGCACATCACAGTGACATACTTGCCAAACATCCTTACTTATGGTCTCGAGACCCGTTAAAAAGTGTATTATTCACATGAACACAATTATTTCATAATGGCTGTAACGATAAAAACTAGCAATGTCTATGGCATGCTCATCTTCTTTTATTTTTATAATGCTTTAAGTGAAAGTTTACAAATCAAGGCAGTCTCTAATACAAAAATTTGTACACACCTTGCTATGTACTCCTAGTTGCTCTTCCCCTAATGAGACAGCACACTCCTTTCCACCCTGTATTCCTGTGTCCATTCAGCCAGCTTCTGTCCCCCTCTGCCTTCTCATCTCTCCTCCAGACAGGAGCTGCCCACATAGTCTCATGTGTCTACTTGAGCCAAGAAGCTCACTCCTCACCAGTATCATTTTCTATCCTATGGTCCAGTCCAATCCCTGTCTGAAGAGTTGGCTTTGGGAATGGTTCCAGTCTTGGGCTGACAGAACCATGACCATGACTCTGGGGTCCTTCTAGTCTCAGTCAGACCATTAAGTCTGGTCTTTTTATGAGAATTTGAGGTCTGCATCCCGCTGCTCTCCTGCTCCATCAGGGGTTCTCTGCTGTGTTCCCTGTCAAGGCAGTGATTGGTGGTAGCCAGGCACCATCTAGTTCTTCTGGTCTCGCGTTAATGTAGTCTCTGATTTATGTGGCCCTTTCTGTTTCTTGGGCTCATAATTACCTTGTCTTTGGTGTTCTGCATTCTCCTTTGGTCCAGGTGGGTTGAGACCAATTGATGCATCTTAGATGGCCTCTTGCTAGCATTTAAGACCTCAGACGCCACTCTCCAAAGTGGGATGCAGAAGTTTTCTTAATAAATTTTATTAGGGCATGCTTATCTGCTTAATCTATATTCTTATTTTCTGTAACATGGGTCTTATAAAAGAAAACTCTAAAATCTCTAAAAGTAGAGGCAGGGGCTTTCCTATTCTACCGGGTTGCTAGGAGACATGCCTAAATTGTGTAGAGGGGTATTTGTAAAATTTTGGTCATTTCAACCATCCTTTTTGCATCTACCTTCTCCCCAAAAGCCCAACTGGTAGACCACTGGGCTGATACGATAATATATCATCAAGATCTTGCAGAGAAGATGCTATTGATGTTTCCTTTCTTTTATAAAATGTATTCCCAGGAGCTCCAACTCTGCACCATCCAAAGCCCTGAAATGACTTGGGAATGTCCATACTGTAGCAAGGCTATTTCCCTCAGGGGGTGACCACATCTTGGCAATGGGGTTGATAATCTTGATCAGAACAAATCCACAAAGTCTTCATATTCAGGAAAAAGATGTACTTGAAAGAGTGAACTAAACATGTTAAATTGGAAAAGGAAAGTTAACTTTAATGTTTTTTTTTTTTTCTTAAACTATGACTTCTTTTACCTGGAAATGACTTTTCGAGAAGTAAAAGACAGTTAAGTCTTTTAAACACATGTGGGAAATGGGGCCGGAAAGCAATCTTAAGAGGTGGGAAGAATTGCTATTAAAAAAAAAAACTCTAATATCTGTAATTCTATTACGTTAATACCAATAAACATTCAGCAATGGTCAAGACTAACAGGCAAATTAATATTATTTTAGAAAGTCACTGATATGCCTGCTGTATAAGGCACCTGGAACTATCATGCCAGAGTTCTGTTGATATGAGGTTGTTCTACAGAGCCGTGGGCCATTCCAGCCTTAAACCAAATACAACTGAAAAGTTGATAAGACCACAGCAATATGCATACATGTGACAATTCACCTGGAATCCAGTTATGTTTAGCATGACAAGTGTCTGAGAGATGTCACAACATTTGGGCAAGGATGATAGAAAGAAAATCTATCATAGTTTAAATGTCAGACTATGATCAGTTTGTATTTACCAAAATAGCAAAATTAATGACTAATTCATACTTTAGATATTACTAGATAATTTTTGCACTTAGAAAAGTCCGTACGGACTGCCTACCAAAACAATTCCCCTGGTTTCTTAAAGTGAAATTTTCTGTTTACTTTTTTATTAAATATTTACGCTTTTCACTTTTTTTTTAAGTCCCGGGGAGACTGATCAGAGATGCTTTAACCAAAATCAAATACGTCTTTAATAAGAAAGAAAGGGGTGTGGCAGGGGGGCAGGGGGGAGGCATACAAATGGCATTGAGAAAAACAAAACTTAGAAACCTGTTTGCCTGATACTGGAATGCAGTGGGTGGACAGTTTTCTTGCTTCAGAATCAGTAACAGAGCTGTGTATTA
Source organism: Loxodonta africana (assembly GCF_030014295.1). Taxonomy (NCBI): domain Eukaryota; kingdom Metazoa; phylum Chordata; class Mammalia; order Proboscidea; family Elephantidae; genus Loxodonta; species Loxodonta africana. The sequence goes on along the minus strand of NC_087352.1, from coordinate 32,193,975 downwards.
ATTTTTTACTAATTTTGAGAGAAACAGCCCTGTGGGGAGGAGCCCTGGTGGCACAGTGGGTAAGAGCTACAGCTGCTAACCAAAAGGTCAGCAGTTGGAATCCACCAGCTGATCCTTGGAAACCCTGTGGGGTGGATCTACCGTGTCACATATGGTCACTATGTGTCCGAATGGACTGGATGGCAACAGGTTTGGTGTTTTTGGTTTGGCCCTGCAGAAGCTGTCTCACAGAGCTCCTAAAAGACTGATTAGAATTCACTCCACACCTGACAATATGCGGAGTGTCATCAGAGGACAAAAGTGTTGGGTTTTCCCTTGCTTCCCCTACTCTTTCTTCATTTAACACTATGAATGTAATCTGGGGTTTAGGACAACCATCTTTTCACAGAAGCTCAAGCCTTCCACGTTCTCACTGGCGACAGTGAGCATGGCCACTTGTTCTGAAGCCAGCGAGGTGCTTTCCTGAGGAACAGGCCCACTGTGTCTTTAAAAGAACAACTGTGTCCCTTCCAGCTCGCTCTCTGCTGCTGCCTGTAATCTGATTGCTGGGGGAAAGGAGAACGTGGGCGTCCCTCCCCAGCATCCTACTCCCAATATCGTGTGTTTAGTTAGTAATTCTATCTCAGCTGGCACTTGTAGCTTGCGCGGGGTTCGTTGCACGCGTCTGTGTACGTAGCTGCATCGCCATGGCAACGGGAAACCGTGATGCTGGAGATTCAAGCAGGGGAGAAGGGACAGATGAAACCCTGCCCTTCTCACTGGCCTCGCGGGGAGGGGCTCGGCTCGACTAATTATATGTCAATTTAGGGGACTTTGGGACTCAGAGATCAAAGAGGCCAAAAGGGGGCCCTAGGAATGGGAGATATTGTGTTTAATATAAATACAAATATGTTCAAGTAGAGAAATTGAAACCTTTTTTAAAAAGGCATGTAGATTGTGGTTAGTAAATATAAATAACACATTTGAGAATGGGCAGGCTGCTAAAAAGAACCGGCACTTTAAAAAGCTGTCTTAAATTGGGATAAATTAAGACAGTAACCACAGAAATAGACATTGAAAACATGAATCAGTTGAAAATGTTGAGTTCTAATACTTTAAAACGCTTTGTACTACCTGCTGGCTGTAAGTGTTAAGATTACCAAATGCACTTGAAGAAATTTCTGGCTCTCCTTGTTAGCTATGTACATTTGGTTATTAAAAGCATTTGTTTTGTGCTATTGACCACGAAGTTAGCTTTGTGCTGCCGACAGCATTAATTTGACAAATTGTTGTGTGGAACTGTGTCTGCCGCAGAAAGGGGCTTTGTATCGGGGAGGGGGGGCTCCATTAGTGGAACCTAAATACGCCTATAGTAAAATTGATATGATGGGAAATGACTTCTATTCAGTTAACTCAATTATTAGTGCTAATTGGGGCCAGGTGAAGCATGGATAATTGAAATTCACAGATAATCCAAAAACCTCTATGTAACCAATAACTTCAAACTTCTTCCCCATCAAACCAATTACCAGAGGAGCTAACACAGAAAAATGGATTAAATTGAATTTCACCTCCCCGAAGACTACCACTATGATGTCTTTTTATTGATCAATTGAGGACAAAAGCCAAAGATTGACTATGTTTTAGAGGCTAAATTACAGATAATCCCCGACAATTAAAAAGGAAAAGTTTACAAAAGCGTGTTTATAAATTAATTTGGAATTCAGAGTGCTTTTTCTTGTTGTTAAACGTTATTCACTGTGGTTGGGTTCCAAAGTAGTCCACAAAGGCCTACTAATCACCTGATTTTGGAAATATTTTTAGGATTCTAAGTCACTTAATCAGTCAACTGACCCTTATACCTGGACCTCTAAATCTCTCTGAGCCCTAAACCTAGGATTTTTTTTTTTTTAAATCCAGGTAAAATCCACATAACATAAAACTGACCTTTTTAAAGTGGACAATTCAGCAGGATTTAGTACCTTCACAGTGTTGTACAACCATCACTGTTATCCAGTTGCTAAACATTTTTATCACCCCAAAAGGAAAGCCTGTGCCCATTAAGCAGTCTCCCCACCCACCCCACCTCACCCCCCAGCCCTGGCAACCACCAATCTGCTTTCTATCTCCCTGGATTGGCTCATTCTGAACATTTTGTAAAAATGCAATCATAAGGTGTGTGACATTTTGTGTCTGGCTCTTTGCAAGGTTGATCCATGCTTCAACCCTTTCTATGGCTGAATAATATTCCATTGTGTGGATGGACCACATTTTGTTTATCCCTTCATCTGTTGATGGATACTGGGGTTGTTTCTACCTTTGTCTATTGAGAATAGGGCTGCAATTAAACCTAAGGTTTGTTTTTTTTTTTAACTGTAGTAAAATACACATAAGAAAAAAAAGCCATTTAAACCATTTTTAGATGCACAGTTTGGTGATAATAATTATATTTACAATGTTGTGCAACCATCACCACTATCTATTTCCAAAACTTTTTCATCACCCCAAACAGGAACTCTGTACCCATGAAACCGTAGCTCCCCCTACCCCTCTCTCCTCAGCCCCTGGTAGTCACTAAACCGTTTACTGTCTCTATGCATTTGCCTATTTTAGATATTTCCCATATTTGTCCTCTTTTGTCTGACTTATTTACCCAGCATGATTTTTTTAAGGTTCGTCCATGTTGTAGCATATATCAGAACTTCATTTCTCTTTATGGGTGAGTAATATTCTCTCGTATGGTTGGACGCCATTTTGTTTATCTGTCATCTGCTGATGGGCGTTTGGGCTGTTTCCACCTTTCAACTATTGTGCACAGTGCTGCAGTGAAACCCGAGGTTTTCATCCTGTCTGGTTCCTAAGAAAGCAGGGAGCATAGGGGGTGAAAAATGGGCATGGTGGGGGAACTCCTCTCCCTGACATGGGCAGTGGTACTGGGGGAAGGCCTCCCTCAGAGAAGTAACCAGGGGGTGTCAATAAAAAAAAATTCAATAGTGAGGGATAATTCCAGACAGAACCACCGGTGGGGAGAGACAGAAGGAAGCTTGAAGCAGGGATCTCTTCCTAGAATGTTAAAAGCTTTTTATTTTGCCTTTTTTGCTATTTCGTGAATTTTCTCAGCATTTCATAAAGTCTTTTTTTTTTTTTTTTTTTTTAATATAGCAACACTTGTGCTTCAAACTTTATAGATGAGGCCAGATGCAAAAGGTCATGCATCATATGATTCCATTTATATGAAATGTCCAGAATAGGCAAATCCATAGAGACAGAACACAGACTGGTGGTTGCCAGGGGCTGGTGAGCAAGAAGGGGGAGGAGAAACAGCTTCATGGGTATGGGGTTTTTACTTTGGAGTGACGGAAAGTTCTGGGACTAGATAGAAGCGATGGCTCCGCAACAGTGTGAGTGTTCTAAATGTCACTGAATTGCTCACTGTAAAGCGGTTGTTTTTATGTTTTGTGAATTTCACCTCCTTAAAAAACAAAAACAACTTCGAAGAACTCTCTTGTCATGGTAACAGCAGTCCTTATCTGACCCTATCATGTAAATCAGATTATGCAGGATGAGGCAGGAAAGCAGCAGCCAAACGCGGGGTTCTTTAAAAAGTGTGTGCCTTACAAATGGGTAAGCTAACGACTTGCAGATGCAAATAGTTTCACGTTTCCTTAAAGCCCTGGCTGCCCTGTGGTCTGTTTTGAGAGCACCAAGGGGAAGCCCTGTGGGAGAGCCAGGGCATGGATGCTGGGAGGCCACCGACTGGGCCCCAGGAAGTCATGGATGTTGTCTGACCACCTCTACATGTTCTTGGTGGTAGAGGGGGGCATGGAACCTGCCCCTGTGTTATCCCTCATGTGGGAGGCTGTGGCTTGTAGGAGGTGGGGGTTAAATTGTATGCAGCTGGGTTCTTGCTCACTGGGGCTCACTGGGGTTCACAGATGGAGGACTCTTGGCTCTCTGGCCACCTGGCACACAGAGGGTCTCAGTTTCCCCACATTCTAGGATGCAGTGGTGCATGCATCTGTACCATTATCTAAGAAAATTTTGAACAGGCACAGAATCCAACTACTTACTCCACCTTTGCATCCACCCACCCTACTCGTTGGCCCCCCTCCTCCCACCCCATCCTACCCCACGTGACCTGCTATTTTCTCCAGCAAAAGCCGGGCTCCTGAACACTGCTAATATCACACAACTCTACTCATTGAATGTACTATAAATCCAAGCTATCAGAGCTATCGTACTTCAGCTGGGCGCTGACAACTGTAGCCATTCTTTGTTTTTGTTTTTCATCCGTAGCTGAATCTCCCTCAATCTCAACAGAAGTTTCCTGGCCTTCCTCACATCCCCTACCTCCTCCCCCGGCATTGCTACAGGTGACACTGCTGGACACTGTCTGGTTTTGGAGAATCACCTTTGCTGGTGACCAAGGCCAGCCTTTTCCTGGCCCCCTTCATCTTCTATGACAAAAAAGCTTGTCCTGTAATATTTCTCACCCCCTCAGCTTTTGATTTTTTTCTTGGTCAACTAATATACCTAAATTATCACAGCTGTAAAACAAGCAAACCAAACTGCCTCATTCATCGTGAGGCTCACCGTTATGGATTGAATTGTGTCCCTCAAAGATATGGGTTGGAATCCTAACCCCTCTACCTGTGGATGTAATGTCATGTAGTCACTTTCCACAGTGCAATCTAATGTAATGCATTATCATATCCCTGTAGGGTCCTAACCTAATCACTTCTGAGTTATAAAAAGAACAGATTAGATACACACACACACAAGGGAAGACAGGTTCCATGTGAGGATCTTCTTTAAACCAAAGCACCAAGGAATGCCTGGGAAAGAATTGACATGGCCAAGACCCCGAGTTGGACTTCTAGCCTCAAGAACTGTGAGAAAATAAATTCCCGTCCTTTAAAGCCCCCCACTGTGGTATTTCTGCTACAGCAGCACTAGGGATCCAAGACACTCACCGTCTCCCCCTCCAGCCACTATCCTCCCTCCTCAGCCCACTCCGCCCAAGTTAGCAAACTAATTGCCAGTAACGCAGCTCCACATCCCCTTTCCCTACATTCATCCAAATCCATTTCATTTTGGGTTCTACTCCTGCAAGGGCCAGGCATGGACGTGGTCAATACATTGGGGTCCCTTGAAATAATCACTCAGTGTTTATTTAGCAGGTATGAAGAAAAACTGATGTCTCACCCAAGCCATATTTAAAACAAGGCTTTTATGCATGCACTTACTACATGAGGTAGCTTCTTGGGAAGCACGGTCGATCATTTGAAATTTAGAAGATAAAGCACACTGTGGCTTCTCAGAGAATAGGATCGTGGTCTGTATGACTCAGCACCAGCGTTTCACCTGGCTGTGCATACTACTTCCAAGGCAGGGGAGGGGGCAAGGGGGGCAGTATGATCGCTGTGTTGAGAAAAAATGCTCAGCAGAGACAAGATGGCACAGAGGGTGTGTGTGCTGTTCATCTCTGCTCAGGACCCAGTCTCGTTTGGGAGAGTGCGCTAAGTCTATTATGTAAGAAAATATGTTTATGTCCTAACTCCGGAGGAACCTGTGGACCTGACCTTGTTTGGAAATAGAGTCTTTGCAGATGTCATTAGTTAGGTTCACATGAGGTCACATGAGGTTCCCACGTGGGCCCTAATCCTTTACGACTGGTGTCTTTATAAGAGAAAAGGCACAGGCCACAGACACAGAGGGAAGCCAGCCCTGTGAGAATGGAGACAGATTGGAGTGATGCACCCACAAGCCAAGGAATGCTTGAAGTCACCAGCAGCTGGAAGGGACAAGGAAGGGTCCTCTTCTAGAGCCTTTAGAGGGAGCATGGCCCCGCCGACACCCTGAGTGTAGACTCCTAGTCTCCAGATTTGTGAGAGAATAAAAGTCTGCTGTTAAAAGACAACAAGTTTGTGGTAATTTGTTACGGCAGCCCTAGGAAACCAAGATATGTATGAATGATAAGAATTTAGCAAACATTTATGAAGTGCTCACGCTCAGGGCCAGATGCCCTCTTAGGCCCTGGGAACATCACAGCAGGTAAGAGGCAGTCCCTGAGCGTGGAAGTGGACAGACTGCTCTCCACATCTTCAATAGAATACACGAGCACGTTTTTTGTTGGCCACCTCCTCAAATCCTTCTTGGAAGCAGGTGAGAGGGCCATGTGAGTCCCTCAGTCTGCCATCTCCAGCTGAACCCATAAGTGTAGCGGGTCCAAACCTTTCCTTACCTGGTTCAGGATTGTGTGACTGTTCTCTGGGTCAAAACCACAATGGGCTACTACTTCGTCCCCATTTTGCTGTTGTTAGGTGCTGTCAAGTGGGTTCCGACTCATAGCAACCCTATGCACAACAGAAGGAAACACCACCCGGTTCTGCACCATTGTCATGATCGTTGTTGTGTTTGAGCCCGTTGTTGTAGCCGCTGTGTCAACCCATCTCATTGAAGGTGCTCCTCTTTTTCGGTGACCCACTAGGAAGGCTGTTATCAGGAAAACGGAAAACAGCAAGTGTTGACAAGGATGTAGAGAAATTGGAACCTTCATCCATTGCTGCTGGGAATGTAAAATTGTGAAGCTGCTGTGGGAAAACAGTTTGATAGTTCCTCAAAAAGTTAAACATAGAGTTACCATAAACAAACAAACAAACCAAACCAGTTCCTGTGGAGTCGGTTCAGACTCGTGGTGACGCTAACGCAGCAATTCCACTCCAGGTATACATCCCAAAGATCGGAAAACAGGGACGTGAGCAGATACGTTTACACCAGTGTTCACTGCAGCATGAACCACAACAGCCAAAAGGTGCAAACAACTCAAGTGTCCATCAGCAGATGAATGGATAAACACAATGTGGTCTGTCCCTACAATGGAATATTCCTCAGCCATAAGGAGAAGTGAAGTTCTGATACACGCTACAAGGTGGAGGGACCCTGAAGACACTATGCCAAGGCAAATGCCAGACATAAAAGAACAAATATTTTATGATTCCATTTATGTGAAATATTTAGAATAGGCAAGTGCATAGAGACAGAAGTACCATGGATTAGTGGTTACCAGAGGCTGGAGGGAGACAGGAAGGAACAGAGTTGTAGCTGAAGGGGCACTAAGGCTCTGTTTAAGAGGATGAAAACGTTTGACATTTGGAAATAGATAGTGGTGATGGTTGCACAGCGTGGTGAATATTGTTAATGGCCTTGAATTGTACGCTTGAAGATGGCTAAAATGGAGAACTTAAGGCTACATATATTTTACCACAATACTTTTTTTTTTTTAAAGTGCCGGAGTTGCCTTCCTGGCCCCCCTCCCCTGGCCACCAACACACTTCTGTCCTTACCTCAAAGGCTCCGGTTTGTCCTTCATAAACTGCACACTGGGTCTTCCATTCCGGCTCTGGGAGGAGCGTGCTGTGAAGTTCATAGCTCTGAGCCCTGAGCCCAGCCAGGCAGACTTCACACGCAGGTCCACCTGGCTTTCCAGCCTGATCTTGGCCCCCGCCCTTCCCTCCTGAGCTCACGACACCATCTGAGCACCCACAGCTTCTCATTTCCAGATAGCCTGAATGGTTTGCATTCAAATACTAACCTAAAGGCTTGGCGGTTTGAATCCACCCAGCGGCTCCATGGGAGAAAGACCTGAATCTGTTTCTGCAAAGATTATAGCCAAGAAAACCCCAGGGAGCAGTTCTACTCTGATACCCTTGGGGTCATCATGAGTCTGAGTCAACTCGACAGCAACTGGTTTTATTTCTTCTATTCTATTTCTTTAAGGAACCCTCGTGGCACAATGGTTAAGTGCTTGGCTGCTAACCAAAAGGTTGGTGGTTTAAACCACCTAGTGGCTCCTTGAGAGAAAGACCTGGAGATCTGCTCCTGTAACGATTACAGCCAAGAAAACCCTATGGGGCAGCTCTACTCTGGGGCAGTTCTACTCTGTCACATGGGGTCACCAAGCGTTGGGGGCTGACTTAGGGGCAGCTAACAACAACAACAACATGATCCCTGTGTAACAAAGGTGGGATGTGGTGGAGAGGGGACCCTAAGGTCCAGCCTCAAGAAGGAAGTTCCAGAGACCTCTCTCCCCCACTGCTACCTGCATCTGGACTGTGAGCATTACATAGATGTACCTGACAAACGTTTGTTAAATAAATCCTTATGTTATACTGCCTATAGTAATAATATGACTAAAGGACTAACGTTGTTAGAATCTAAAAATCTAACTTATGGTGGGGAAATGTGACCAGGTCTATAGGAAGGGGCGAGAGATTTCATCATTGGTAATCCAATAAGGATACCAGTCTGGCAGAGACAACCCCAAGGTCACCCATGGGTCAGCGCCTCTACAGGCCTCTCAGGAGCAGCAGCAGGAAAAGCCCCAGGTGACCAGAGCCTAGGGCTCCAGGTTGTGGCTGTGTTCCTTTAGGAGGCACTCTCCACAGGCATCTTTCCTCTAACAGCCCTGGTTTGGATGCTGTTCCCTCCACATCCACCTGAAGACAGGTGAACAGGCAGGTCGCTCCCAGAAACGACTCTAAGCCCGCCGTCTGTCTACAGGAGGCTTATTGCTGGTGCTTGGGAGACATACCTGTTAGGACAGAGGGGAGCAGGAAGCTGAGCTGAGATATAGTTGACACCAGGCTTGGCCAACCTCGGAGAGCTCTGGACCTGGGATAGCCCCTCCCAACAGAGAATATCCCATATGTCCCAGTTGAGGCAAGGAGGCCAGGCCTTCATGGCCTTGGGTTGACCAGGCACTGGATGTGGCTGCCCCTGGGGAGGGTCCCTCCTTCTGATGAGGGTGATTCCTGGAGAGGTGCTCAGCTGGGGGTGAGGAATGGTACTGAAGGGGTCCTGGGGCACAGTACAGTGTCAAGCTGCAAAGACTCTCCAGGACACAGCTCCAATACCTGTTCCCCAGATGGCTTCCTAGAGTACCCCTGATTGGGACGGGCCTGAGACACTCTTCCATATTCCCCAGCTGGTCTTGAACCATGTCAGGTGTATGTTATTCCTGTGTTTGTGCTGATTCCCTACTGGTCTGTAATTTCCCAGCAAGGCAACACGCTAATCATCTCTGAGATGTCAAGAGCCTGGTGCGGTGCCTGGCACATACTAGATGCACAACAAGGGTTGGCTAGTTGGAATGTGTTCAGTTGAATTACATTAAGTGAGATTATAAATATCATAGTTATTACCCAGGAGGAACCTGTGTGGCACAATCGGTTTATGCTTCACTACTAACCTAAAGGTTGGTGGTTCAAACCCACCTAGCAGCTCTGAAGAAGAAAGACAGACCTGGTGATCTGCTGCCATAAAGATTGTTGTTGTTGTTAGGTGCAGTTTAGACAAATTTGACTCATAATGACCCACGTGACAGGGTCAAACTGCCCCCATAGCATTTCCCAGGCTGTAATCTTCATGGGAGCAGATCGCCAGGTCTTTTCTCCCATGAAGCTGCTGATGAGTACAAATCACTGACCTTTTTGTTAGCAATAGAATGCTTAACGATTGCGCCACCAGGACCCTTCCTGTAAAGATTACAGCCAAGCAAACCCTATGGAGCAGTTCTATTCTGTAACACATGGGGTTGTCACGAGCCAGGGTCCAACTCTACGGCAGCCAGCAACAGCAACGGTCATTACCCTTTGTTACTGAGAATAACTCCAGACATTCGTATTACTCCCAAGCCCTGATACCACCTCTTTGATTACAAGAAGCCTAAGAAATTTCTGGTAGACTTTAGTTTTCCACCATTGGATTTTAGAGAAATTGCAGAATCTTTGGACAATATCGTAAAGCAAGAAGAAATAACTATTTACTATATTTCAGTGTAAATTTTTTAGGTAGATACAGATATGTGCTTTTTAAAATAAAATTCAGCTCCTTATATATTCTGAGGATTTTACCAACGTCTGAGCTCTTTTTGGTAGTCATAAAATAAAGCTATTGCAAGCTCAATCTTATTTTCAAACATCCTTTCTTTCTCTACCTATAAGAAAAAGTTTTTGTAAAGAGATCAGTTCAGGAAAACTTCAGTAACTGTGGTGAATACTAGTTCTCCTGGAGAAACTTTCCAGTGTAGAGTTGGCCGTATCTGCACTGGAATGTGGTGTGCTTAGTGGCACATCAAGTGCTTTCAGGAGGGGGTTAGGGTGACTTTGGCCCCATTTCTTAATATCTCTACTTTAAAAAACGTTAAGAGGTAGAAGGCAAAAGGATCCACTTATCCAGCGTGGATGCAGAAAATTCTCCTTGTACCTGGTATACTACCTTACAACATGTTCAAGGATGGGCATAGAGTGGGGCTGGTGTTCCCAGAAGAACAATCTCGGGGTAGAGTTGGTATTCCTGGAAGGCCACCAGACATGGTCCATCTTCCAGACTAGATCTTGGAACAAAAATAGCCACTGTGGACAACAGTCTGTTCCTCAAAAAATTCAGCGTAGAGTTATCCTCTGACCCAGCAGTTCTGCTCCTGGGTCTGTACCAACTCTAGAGCCCAGTGAGGCATCTTGGCTTTTTCTTGTACGCGTGGCACTGGGGGGCACGTAAGTGCATGTAAGTCGCCCAGACTGACAGAGTTAGCAAGTGGCCAGCCATGAGTAAATCCAAGTGAGTGGGCATCACAGGGCATTTAATGACCTCATGTATGGTCAGAGTGGCTTTCTTTGGTACAAGGTCTAGACAGGGCAGAGTAGGGAAAGGGCTGCCAAAGACTGATGATCATCACCCAGGTTTTATCTTGTCCAGGTTGTAGGGACATTACAGTTTATAACCTGCTGTACACAGATGTGTTAAATAAAACCCTTTCCTCATGAGATAAAAGAACTTAGCTTGGGATAGGGGCTCTGTAAATGTGGATTTTCACATTCAGTTTATTTGAGGCAGCACCATGTGGTTAAAAACATGTGCTCTGGGCCAGCCCACCAATGTTTTAATGTTGGGTCTACCACTGTCTAGCTTTGTGACCTTGGGCAGATTCCTACCCTCCTGGACCCCAGTTTCCTCATCTGAAAGTAGAGATAATAATAGTACCTACAAACACAAATCAGTCTTAGAAGAAATACAACCAGGATGCTCCTTTAGAAGTGAGGATGGGAAGATTCAGCTAGCTTACTTTGGACATGTCATCAAGCAAGACCAATTGCTGGGAAAGGACATCACGTTTGGTAAAGCGGAGGATCAGCAAAAACAAAGGAAACCCTCAATGAGATGGATTGACACAGTAGCCGTAACCAGGGACTTGAGCATGCCAACTATCATGAAAATGATACAGGACTAGGCAATGCCCCTTGTTTTCATCTCACCCATTTTCCAGAAAGTAGAAAATTATATACCATAAGATTTAGGAGCTGAAAAGAAATAAGAGTGAGTGAAGTTAAATAGTTCCAAAAATAAATAGATAGACCTGACACTCTCAGTCTATTTATAAGAACAGACAGTTTGACTTTTTACTGTTTTGACATCTTTGTGTGTGTTCTAAACACTGTAGAGCAAAGCCACATTGCACTGGCAGAAAAAGTATTTACTTGAAAACCTTCCTCAAAGCACAGCATTCTCTACTTGTGTAGACCTGGTAGTCTCCATGAAACAACTTGACCGCAGGCTTTATTTGTCCCAATGATAAATGTCATAATGTAAGCAAGGAAGTGTTCTCCCAGAATGTTGCTGTCATCTTCTGTTTAGATGATCTCCGTTTGTGCCCCTGTTTTCTCTGAGTTTGGGAACAAGTTTTAAACACTTAGCAGAGTCAGACAAAAGTAGCACCTAGAAGCAAAAAATGGGTGGTAGTGCTCAGATTCATCAGGAGTATGCTGTTGAGGTGCTGGTTTTGCTTAATATGATATATGGCTGCCAAATCTACAAAGAGGTGAGTTATGTCAGCATCTCACCCATGAAGACCAACTCAGATTTTGGAAGGTCTAGCCAGTGGCCTTGAAGATTGTTGGTCCCAGGAAGGGACTCCCTGGTCCTGGGTTGGGGTTTCTCTTTCTAGGGACTCTACCCCTCCAAGTCACTTGAGGTGTGGCCTCCCTTGGCCCAGTTTCTTTGGTCCTGCCGTGGATTCAGTTGAAGTCTCTGTGGTTCTTCAGAAATCCCTTTGTGTCCCTCTGTCCTCCTGGTAACACTGCTCCTTGTGACCCACTTCCTCATTTAGACCTGAGTTAATTTTCCAATCAACTCATCTTTTCTTGTTGGAGGAGGCTGAGGGAAAAGGAAGGATAGTCTGGCTTCTCTCCAAACCTCAGAGAAATCTTACATTTATGACTACCTGGGCTTAGGGGGATGCGGTGGTTAAGAGCTTATCTATTAACCAATAGGTTGGCAGTTCAAATCCACCAGACACTCCTTGGAAACCTACTCTGTCCCACAGGGTTGCTAGGAGTTGGAATCGACTCGATGGCAATTGAATTTTTTTTGTTGGCATGGGGTTAGGGGGTGGAAGAGGCTGGTGAAGAGGGAGGAAGGTAATTGGACTGGTAATGTTCTCTTCCCAAAGTTGGGGGGTGGTGACACGGTAATCATTATTCTATTCTTCTACAAATATATGTATGTATATATGTATAAATGTTGTTAGTCGTTATTAGGTGCATGGAGTTGGTTCCAATTCATAGTGACCCCATGAACAAAGAAGGAAATGTTGTCTGGTCCTGTGCCATTCTTTCAATGGCAGGTATGTTTGAGCCCATTGTTGCAGCCACTGTGTCAATCCATCTCATTGAGGGTCTTCCGCTTTTTCACTGACCCTCTCCCAAGCATGATGTCCTTCTCCAGGGATTGGTCCCTCTTGACAACACATCCGAAGTATGTGAGACTAAGTCTCACCATTCTCGCTTCTAAGGAGCATTCCGGCTGTACTCCCTCCAAGGCAAATTTGCTTGTTCGTCTGGCAGTCCATGGTATTGTCAACATTCTTTGTCAAAACTGTAATTTAAATACATCCATTCTTTTTTGGTCTTCCTTATTTATTGTCCAGCTTTCGCATGGATATGAGGTGATTAAAAATACCATGGCTTGGGGTCAGGTTCACGTTAGTCATCAAAGTGACTTTTTTACTTTTTAACATTTTAAAGAAGTCTTTTGTAACAGAGTTGCCCAATACAATACATCATTTGATTTCTTGATTGCTGCTTCCATGGGTGTTGATTCTTGATGTTCTTTTACATAAAAGAAATATCTCAAAACATTTGTGTAGTTTTAAAATGTTTCCATTAACTCCTAGCTTCATTTAACATCCTGTTCCCTCTCATATCACGTGTTGTCAGTGTTAGTTGGTGTTGGGTCAGTTCCGACTCCAGTAACACCATGTATTACAGAGTAGAACTTCTCTATGGGTTCTCTTAGCTGTAATCTTTACAGAAGCAGATTGTCAGGCCTTTCTTTCGCAGTGCTGCTGGATAGGTTCTAACCACCAATCTCTAGGTTAGCAGTCAAGCACAAAGTGTTAGTGCCATCAGGGACCTCACCTCACCTAGCATAAACCTCCTCACTGACTCAGGCTTGGATCATTCCTTTCCCTCCTTTAAACTCTAGTCCAAGACAAGGAGTTAGGAAAAACAAGTTGCAAGACAGTCGTTTCTGAATTTCCATTATCTTACGCTGTGGGATACATGCATTTGCTTACCTGTGTGACTCAGAATGTTTACAGCAGAGAGGCTCACAGGACCTGGAGGCCTGAGACACACCGACTGCCGTACTTACCACCTGGGGCAGGGCTGGAGCCACTGAGAATCCCCATTTCTAGCAAGTTCCCAGGTGATGCGGATGCTCTGGTCTGAGGATCACTATGAGAACTACTGGCAGAAGAAAGCCAGCAATGGCACACCTGGAAGGGGTAACGCTAATCACCTGTGAGGACTGCGATGGGGGTGGGCACGAAGCAGGTCGGAGAGATTCATTTATGAAGTGTAGTATTTTTAGACTTCTTCAGTATTTGACCTTTTAAAAAATTTATTGTGGAAAACTAGACGTGTATATAACGAAACATTTGCCGTTTTAATCACTTTTAAGTGTACAACTCAGTGAATTAATTACGTTCACCATGTGGTCATTATGAGTCGGAATCGACTTCCGCTCCGGGTTTGATGGGATTCAAGCGTCACCATTATCCACTCCCAAATCTTTTCATCACTCCAAACAGAAACTCAGGACATAGTTCAAATTTTTTACAAGACTTAATAGGCTTATGCCTTAATAGATTTCTTCCGTATTTGATTTTTTTTTTACAAGAATATATTATTTTTGAAATAGTATTTTTAATTATAAATTTTTACCCCCAAACAAATCATATTCCCACTTTCAGGGAGATTACTGATTCTCTCTGGGTTCTGAGCAATGTTCCTTTGCATTTCTTAGGCAGGAGCAGATGACCTGGCTACGTATTTGAGAGATTATAAAGATGATCATAAATGAACTTGGTTTGGTCTTGTCGGGGAACAGCCCCAGCAAGGAAAGACCCTTACTGTGCATTCTGGCAGATAATCCAAAGAACTGACAAGTAGCCCTTTCCAGATTCATGAGTTTATTCAGGGAAACTTACTGACGCGGGCAAGCAGCTGGTCTCCAGTGGCAGCCGGCTAGAGTATTTTCTGCAACCGCTTAGCAAGGGACCCAAGCTTATATACCATTCCAGCTGGGACCAAGGCTCATTGTTTTTATCCCACTTCCTTGGGCAGTCAGTGTTCCCAGGGGCTTCACGTCAGGTCCAGATGTTTTCCTTCTTGTTGCTAAGGCATTCCTCCACCTTGTACTTAGCCTGAGTTCATACCGAATTCATCCCCAGCAAGCTTCAGGGAAGAGCAAAGCTGATTCCATTAGGAGGGGATGTATATAGCTGAATAGCATTACGCTACAGCCCACCCCTGCATACCCTCCTAATGTCCTTACAATCTTACCGCCCCCTCTTCCACAATAGCCCTCGGACTTGGTATGCAGAGGAGCATTGCAAAATCAGACCACATACTCAGTATAACCAGCAACACAGGAAAAGACATAGTAATAAGAGTTCCAATATCACCCAGAAGCCTGTCTGCCAGGCGGACGGGAGGGACCGCAGCCAGCTGGAGACAGGGTCAGCGGTGTCATGTTTGATAGCAGTGTGGTGTTGCTGCAAGTCCTGCAGAGCCGAAGACATGTTTTTAGAGGCATCAGGGATACACTTGCAACACTGAGTTTTTATCACGGCACAGGTGCCACCCATACCCCTTAGGGTAACAGGCTACGTCCAGTTTGCACGGCTGACCCTGCATTAACACTCCTAAAGCCTGTAGTCGCTTTACAGTTTCCAGGCGGGGGTAGCCTTGGACTTTATCCATCACCACTCCAGGCATCACTTGCGTCTTATCCGACCAGGTAACACCCAAATACTTGACCAATAAACCAAGCCCCTGCATTTTTCCCTTGTTCACTGCCCATCCCTGTGACTGGAGGTGCATGACTACCTCGCCAGCTGCAGTCTGCAAAGAAGCAAACGAGTCAGAGGTCAGCATGACATCATCAATATAGTGGAATATGGCCACTTCAGCAGGGGGAATCCACCACTTATGGTGGGACTAGGCAGGTACCCTTGTGGGAGCACGGTGAAAGTCCACTGCCTCACCTCCCAACTGAAGGCAAACTGGTCCTGGCTGTTTGAGTGCAGAGGGATGCTCAAGAAAGCATTAGCCAAGTCAAGCACAAAGTGGTAAGTGCTCAATGCCTCCCCCATTTGCCCCATCATCTGTGTGACATTGGGTACAGCTGCAAACAAGGGGGAGCCACCTTATTCAATTCCCAGAGTCTACCATCATTCTCCAGGAGCCATCGGGCTTGTGCATTGGCCAGACAGGACTAGTGAAGGGGCTCTTGGCAGGTCTCAAAATCCCCACTGGGTATAGCTCCTGTAAGGCCTCAGTGATTTCTTGGTGTCCGCCAGGGAGGTGGCACTGCTTAAGGGCTGTGACCCGAGCTGGAGAGTGCAACTGCACAGGTGACCATTCAGCATTACCTTGTACTACAGTTTTTATGGCTCTCACTTGCAGGTGGAACTCGCTGGAGGTCTGCTGCTCCAGCCCCACACAAGATATCTCTGCCCAGAATGTATTCTGGTGTCGGGGCTAGGGACACTTTGTAGGCCTTTGGGGGTAGCCTAATCTGCAGCACTAGTTTGATTTGGCGCACCCCGATGACCCCACCCCCTGTACCCATCAATAGCTTTAGTGGGGGTCCAGTGTATGATCATTTCAGTGTGTGGCCTGCGGTCCCCTGTCACCCAGCAGAGGGCTTCCTGCACCTGTGATGCACCTTGGCCACACCCCTAATCAAGGGGTGAGGGAGACTCCCACCCCTCGGCGGGGGAGCCAGTAGGCTTTTCCTCTTCTTGTGGGCTCTGGTCAGTGCCTTTGTGGAACCCAGATCTTTTGTCCGGAACAGTTCTACACCAAAGAAACACATTTTATAGAATAGACAGTTTGATCAAACATATGGCACAAATAAGAAATGCCCTTGCAGGGAACTGCTGTATTGAGACCCCAGACTGTTTGTCTGAGATGCACGGTTCAGGCTGGGGTTGTCTTGTCCCCTCCCATCAGCCATTTAACCCTGTCCATTGAAACGCTCAATTGCCCCTATGCCTTGGGGTGATAAAGACCCTGCCTTGGCCAGGGTCTCGTAGGTGGGTCAGCTTTGCTGTGCTATCCAGTGTTTTCTGAAGACAGTAGCAGTCCACGTGTGTAGGCCCAGCCTAGGATGGTGTCTTCTCTTAAATCCAGAAGGTGGTCGATTACACATCCTTTTGCTCTAGAGCAGACAATGCTTCAGCCTCTGCAGTCAGCTGGTTAAGACTAGTCTGCTCGTTGACTGTTTTCCACTCTCAGCATAGGGGCTTTCCTGAACACTATCCACACAAGTAACAAAAGCAGGAGCAGAACTCATTTTGTTATTTTTTTTGTCCAGAAGTCTCATCTCTATAGGGGCTTGCTTTATATATCAGCCCGAGGGTTGTCAGTGGCCAGATTGAATGGCCAGACTGTTAGCTATATAGCCCACGTCACAGTTTCCTTGTGTGTCTCTAAAAATGGCCCTAACTGCAGCAATTCCCATCAGGCCTTGGAGGCAAAAGTTTACAAAGGTGTGCATTAATACATCAACATCATCAGTACATACAGCAAGGATTTGTAGGGGCCCTAAGGGACTTTTTTTTTAAGGGACTTATCCATAGTCAGGCTGGGGCAAGCGTCTCAATGATAGTGACTTCAGACCCAAAGCATACCTCACTGGACTTTAAGTGTAACACAGGCCTTTGCTACTGGTTGGTGACACAGAAAATAAACTTAATCCTCAGTCTTAATTATTTTCGAAAAAAAATCTGGGAAAAGTTGGCAAAGCCCTCACTCATTTGTGGGGCCATGCCTCTACCACACCAGCTGCAAGCATAGGTCCAGCCGAGTTGCCTGGTAGCCTGGAGGTGGGCTCCCCTCTTTTAGTTTTCCCCTTACCATCGCAGCTACGGCTAGGTTGCTGTTCAGTTTTCTTGGCGGGGTAGCTATCAGAGAATTCTGAGGTCTCTTCAAGGTCACTAAACACAAGCTATCTTGAAGGGCATTTTACTCCTTTTTTTTTTTCTTTTTCCCTGCTGTTTTAACTCTTGCTTCACACTGGGTGTTACAGGGTGTTCTCAGCGCCAGGGACCTGTTTAGCCCCACCAACAAACTCCAGTCCCATGCTCTACCAACTGAGCTAGCTGGGCTTCAATGGCCACCCTGGGATCTCTCCCACAGAAAAGCATATGGGCCAGACCTCCCCACATAGAGGTCGCTGGCCACCCCGGGATTTCCCCCGAAGATGCCTCTTGCTTCTGCAAACGGGGCACTAATGTTTCAGTGGAGGAGGAATATGCGGCACTCAAACCCAGCAGCTGCAGCTCTGCTTCCAGCTGCGTGATTAGGACCCTAGCGGCTGGCTCTGCATTGGACGCCCCTCTCAATGCTGCCCGTAGAAGCCACCCCACACAAGCCACCTCAGCTCAGCACTCTGGCTTTCACTTTGGGGCCTTCCATGACTATTGTCATGCCCACAGCAGTAGCCATGAAACTCCCGCAACCAAAACAGGAACATCCTTCTTTCTTTCTCAACATGCAAAGACCCTAGTAACTGCGACAATCCCTGTGGCGTTTTCAGGGCGTCCCCGTACTCACACACAGGTCCCCAGGCATCGACAGCCTGGGCTAGTGGTCCCAGGGCATGCGTCCCTGGCCACCCTGGGATTTTTTCCAGTGTAGCCTGCTCTTCCCCACCCATCTGGGATGGCCTGTTTGCTCCCTGGAATCCTGCTGACTATGCCACTTGTGGGGGGACAGACCCAGCAAGAAAAGACCCTCACTGTGCATTCTGGCAGATAATCTGAAGAATTGACATGTAACCCTTTTTGGATTCATGAGTTTATTCAGGGAAACTTACTGACACGGGTAAGCAGCTGCTCTCCAGTGGCAGCTGGCTGGAGTATTTTCTGCAACCACCTAGCAAGGGACCCAAGCTTATATACCATTCCAGCTGGGACCAAGGCTATTTTGTTTTTAATCCCACATCCTTGGGCCATCAGTGTTCCCAGGGACTTCATGTCCAGGCCCAGATGTTTTCCTTCTCGTTGCTAAGGCATTCCTCAGCCTTATACTTAGCCTGAGTCCATCCCGAATTCATCCCCAGCATGCTTCGGGGCAGAGCAAAGCTGATTCCATTAGGGAGGGGATGCATATAGCTGAATAGCATTACCCTACAGTCCTCAGTAATCAAAACAAACAAGCCCATCTGGCACATTTTAATGATATGGGTAGTTGTTATTGGTTTGCATGATAATCAGGCAATAGGGGAAGCAAAGTAGCCAACTCTAATTGTTGTTTTTTGTTTTACACGTTGTTGTTGTTATTAGTTGCCATCGAGTTGATTCCCCTCATGGTGACACCATGTGTGCAGAGTAGAACTGCTCCCTAGGCTTTTAGAAGCTGTGATCTTTTAGAAGGAGATCAACAGGCCTGCCTTCCGAGGTGCCTCTTGGTGGGTTTGAACTGCCAACCTTTCCACTAGTGGTAGAGTGCTTAACCGTTTGAGCCACACCGGGACTCCTTTCTTTTACACAGCCAAAACTTTACACAGACAAAACATTTTAAAAAATTATTTTGCTTCCCTTCCCCCCCCACCCCCTGTTTCTCCAGCATTATTTATAATCAGCCTCATTGTACAGGTACTGTTTTAGTAATTTGATGTTTGATCCTCACCACACTTCATCCTACAAAATACACAGGGGACCACCTTGCAGTAGCCACGACCATCACGTTCTTCCTACATCCGTATCTCAAGACTGAGGCACGTTATGCTGCTCTGGGCTCTCCAACAAAAGGTGGTGTTGATGATGTTGAGTATAAAAGTGAAGAGGGTGGTAATGAAGACCCATTGTATTGGGGGATGGTGGATGCTGGCTTGCCTTTTTTACCTAAAAAAACACTTCTCCTTGGAAGTGCTGATATAAACAATTGGCTCTGATCAAATCTTTGCTCCAAGCCAATAGGATGAGGATGAGTGTCTTGATGAGGAAATTTCTTTTGGGAAAAAGAAGTTAACAGTATAAACCCTTTGGGCTACTTTTTAAGAGACCTGTGTCACCTAAGGCACTCTTTTAAGCCCCTTGTCCCAAATACTTACTTACATTCCAAGGGAAGATTGTGGCCAATTAGGTTTTCATTCCATGTTTATGGAAACCAATAGGTCAGCTTTAATTATAAGGATGGGTTTGTGTATGATAAACTCAGCATTTTATCAACTGTAAAGACTGGTAAGCGTTGCTTTCACCTTTACCACTAACTATTGAGATACAAAGGAAACCCTGGTGGCGTAGTGGTTAAGCGCGACAGCTACTAACCAGAAAGTTGGCAGTTTGAATCCAGCAGATGCTCCTTGGAAACTCTATGAGTCAGTTCTACTGTGACCTATAGAGTCACTAGGAGTCAGAGTCAACAGTGGGTTTTACTGAGATAAAACAGATATGATCAATCTGATACTATGTTTTTTTTGTTTTTCTAGCTAGAGAAAATACTTTTAATTATGATAATAAGATACACTTAACTAAAACTTACCATTAAAAAAAATATTGTGTTTTCAGTGCAAGTTTACATAGTAGTTTATCTTCCTATTCAACAATTTCTACACAAGTTTTCAGTGACGTTGGTTACGTTCTTCACAATGCCCGAACGTTCTCATTATTTCCGTTCTGTTTATTCGGTTTCCATTAATCTAGCTTCCCTGCCCCCTTACCTTCTCATCTTTGTTTTAAAGTAAATTGCTGAATGTTGTTCTCATACAGGTGATTTTTTTAAAAAGGAGTACAGGATTTATGGGTGATATTCATTATTTTCTGAGCCAATTTGTTGTTTACCTACAAAGTGAAATCAAGGGTTAGTCTTGGAAGTTTCTCAGGGCAGTAATCTTGGCAAGTCCTCTAATCGCAATCAGTGCAGTAGGTCTGGTTTTTTCTTCTTCTTTTTTTTTTTTTTTTAGAAATTTGAGGTTCTGTTCAACATTTTTCTCCCATTCTATCAGGATCCATCTATTGTGGCCCTGGTCAGACTTGCCTGTAGTGGTAGCTGGGCACCATCTAGTTCTGGTCTCAGGGTTAAGACTTATCATTTTAAAGTATATAATAGAAGGAGCACTTTTTAAACTTTTTATTGTGCCAAAATACACACAACAAAACATTTGCCATTCCTTCCATCTTTATGTGTACAATTCAGTGACATTGATTATGCTCACCCTCTTATGCCACTATCACTACTACCCATTTCCCAAATTTTCATCACCTTTATCGGAAACCTGATGCTATGTTCTTAAAGTTACATTTTTGCCAAATTATCAATTTTTTTCTGGTGGAAATGTACTGGCCCATTGACAAGACTCCACGTACTGAGACATTTCCAGAAGCACTTTGACAAAGGGTTAGGCTGCCTCCATTGCACTGGACAAAGCTCAGGAAGCAGACATTCTGGTGGCACCCTGAACCCTGTCCCCATGGCTGCCCAGGAGGCGGAGAACACTGGGTTGTGCTCCTTGCACCTGCTCTGGTGGCTCTGTGATGACACCAAAGACTATATAGAAAAATGTGACAACTCTCATTTGAATGTGTTCATGGCATTTGCAAATAATCTGAGAAGCTGGACTCTACCAAGAAGAATGCAGCATCAGGATTGGAGGAAGACAGAATAACAACCTGTGTTATGCAGATGACAAACCCTGCTCACTGAAAGCAAAGAGGACTTGAAGCACCTGCTTATGAAGATCAAACACCACAGCCTTCAGTATGGATTACACCTCAACATAAAGAAAACAGAAATCCTCACAACTGAACCAATAAGCAACCTCATGATAAACAGAGAAAATACTGAAGTTGTCAAGGATTTCATTTTACTTGAATCCACAACCAATGCCCATGGAAGGAGCAGTCAAGAAATCAAATGACGTATTGCATTGGGCAAATTTGCTGCAAAGCATTTCTTTTGAGTGTTAAAAAGCAAAGATGTCACTTTGAGGACTAAGGTGCCCCTGACCCAAGCCATGGTGTTTTCAATTGCCTCATATGCATGCAAAAGCTGGGCAATGAATAAGGAAGATGGAAGAATTAACACCTTTGAATTATGGTATCGGTGAAGAATACTGAATATACCATGGATTGCCAGAAGAACAAACAAATATGTGCTGGAAGAAGTACAGCCAGAATGCTCCTTAGAAGTGAGGATGGGTAGACCTCATCTCATCTACTTTGGGCATGCTATCAGGAGGGACCAAACCCTACAGAAGGACATCATGCTTGGTAAAGTAGACGGTCAGCAAAAAAGAGAAAGACCTTCAGGGAGATAGACTGACACAGTGGGTGCAACAATGGGCTCAAACATAGCAACAATTGTATGGATGGTGCAGGAGTGGGCCGTGTTTCATTCTGTTGTACATGGAGTTGCTATGAGTCAGAAACTACTTGACACCTAATGACCACAATATGTTTGCACACTATGTCCCTCAATTTCTCCAGCTTATTTGTCCAGCAAGAATTCAGTGATACTTAGGACTTTTTTCTTAATGTTTTGGTGTATTTATTTATTGAACAAATGGGCCAAGGGATGAGAGCAAGCCTGTGGAGTTGTTACCTCGGTTTGAATCCCTGCTCTACCCCTAAAGTCTTAGACAGGTAATTCAACTCCATTCGCCCCAGTTCCCTATTTTTAAGATAGGAGTGAGTGTTTTGTCCTTATTGTTGTTGCTATCAGGTGCTGTCAAGTCAGTTCCGACTCACAGTGAATGGCCCTATGCACAACAGAATGAAACACTGCCTGGCCCTGCGCCATCCTCACAATCATGCTGGAGCCCATTGTTGCAGCCACTGTGTCAATCCATCTCTTTGAGGGTCTTCCTCTTTTCTGATGACCCTCTACTTTACCAAGCATGATGTCCTTCTCCAGGGACTGATCCCTCCTGATAATAACATGTCCAAAGTATGTGAGACATAGTCTCGCCATCCTTGCTTCTAAGGAGTGAGGGTACTACTCATTATTCAAGGGTGCTATGAAAATGAAACATAGCGTGTAAGAACTGCTTTTAACTGTAAAGTACTTTACATATGGTGGTATGATTTTTTTTTAATAGGTAGAGAGGATGGGAAGGAAAAAAATCTTCATTCTATGCATTTTTTAGGCATAAAACAGAAGTGTGGAAAATCACAGTGAATATATTTTATGATGCATTATTTTTGTTTTTTCTGTGTTCACTGCAGGTCTCCATGAAACTGATAACTGTATCTTAAAGTAGATGATTTTCAAAGAGGTACTATTTGGCTGGACCACGTGAAATTGCTGTTTGTGTAAGTCCAAAATGGTCAAGTCTAGGCAATTTCATGTGGTGCAGCTGGATATTTTCCTCAAAGGAACAATGTTCTAGCTGGCGGTTGTATGTCTTTAAAAAAAAAACAAAAACTTGGCATCAAATGAATATAAGTCTACAATGTACAGAATGTCATAAATGCAAAGCTACACTAATTATCGATGCCTGCACTAATTTTAAATAGTCAAATTATGCCCCTGTCACTGCATTTTAGAGCTGAAAAGTACCTAAGAGATTGTTAATCTAACATCATTTTTAAGATATGGAAATTGAGTCTCAAAGAGGTTAATCACACATCCAGGACTGGAACCCCAATTTCCTGATTTCCAATTCAGTACTTGATGCCTATTCTATACTGCCTTCTTATACATACTGAACAGCTTGATTGTACGAGAGGCCCTAGCCTTCTGCCTAATTTACATATAAAAAGATTATAAGAAATCACAGTTCTACGGTAGCACAAATAAGATCTGAATGAAACGGTAAACACTTAATCGTTTTGCGCGCCTATTTCAGGACGTATGCATTTTACGAATGATGTGGCTGGACTGTTCGGTTTGAGTCTTTAAGGAGTGGAGCTTTCCCTTTCCTGGCATCGCCCTCAAGTCCCTAGAGCAACCTGTCCCCCAGCCCCAAGTGACCAAGATCAAGGTCTCTCTGCAACCTGCTCGCTAGCGCCATTCTATCTGTAGGCGATGGTGCCGATCACATGGGTCTCCTCAAGAATTTCTTCCAATGACGTGTGTAAGAAGACTGTGAGCGTCTGACACCTGCATGTAAGAAGTGTGACATCAGTTGAGTTGAAACCTGAAGCTGCCAGCCTGTTCCCACTTTTCTGCTTACGTGGGGGAACATTCCAAGTTGCAGACACCCCCACTCCCTGGCAAGACCACAGTGCTGGGCTGTCCCCTTGAGCAACAGAATATTCTGGCTGTTGGTCGACAAGGCACTGGCTGGTAGAAGCGGGCAGCCGCCAGGCTCTCATTAAGCTGTTCTCTAACGCGATTGTCTGGCTTTCCTCTGCCCTGACCCTCTGTTTCCTCGGTGAGCATGGGTGGTGGCCCTTCTCTGAGCAGGAGACACTGTCGCAGCCTTCGAAGGCACAGTATACACTACGGGAGCTCAGCCCCAAATCTGAGGCTTCAATAAGAGCAGTGGTGACAGGACGTTCACACTTTCAGGGTGCTGGAAATGTGATCATGCAGACAGAGATGCCCAAAAGGGAGACCCTGTGGCTGCTTGCTGCCCGATCACGGCTCCAGGCCCGGCCAGCGCATGGGGCCAAGGATCTGACGAAGTTTTGCTAGTGCATCCCTCGGTTTCATCCTTTGGATCGGGCAGTCTCCTGCCAGGCACACTCTATCTTTCCATCTTTGCTTCCCTAGCACCTATTACACAGGGCACTCACTGAACGCTTGTTGAATGAACGAATGAGTGTGTGTGTTCTACGTGGGGCGCTGTGCTATGAAGAGGAGGGTTGGCCCATGTCAGATGATGTGAGCGGTGTCATCCACCACCAGTAGGTGAAACTGCATAATTAAACATTCAGTTAGGGGATGAACAGGGCCAACCCCTGAAGTCACTATCACCTTTTAGCAGCCGGGTGGGTGGGTTCGTCAGGTCTCCTCACTGTGAGGAGGCTGGAGGGCCGAGGGGCTGGGGCAGAGGAAACAGGGAGAATTCTAGGGCTAGAAGAGCAAACAAACTTCTCCCCAAGTTCTTGAAGCCTGTCCCAGCATATAGTTAGGGCAGACCACCTGTAGGCCAAGGATAGTTATTTACGTGTGTGTGTTTGCTTTTCTGCTTATTTCTATAAGTGAAATTACCCGTAAGCTGCCTAGCATCACCTGGTGTTCAGGATGGTCACTAGCTGGTGAGAAGCAGCTGAGTGTGGAAGCTTGACTGTGCACCCAGCCAGAGCCTGCGCAAGCCCGGGGATGCGGGCACACGGAATTCCCCTGGGCGCTCAGTCTCCTTGTATGTGACATGTGCGGGAGTGCCTGCCTCACAGGGGCTGAGATGAAGTCAGGTAGCACTCTGGCTCTTTTGAGAGAGTGCCCTGCCGGCATAGGAGTTTCCTCTGAACAATTTACCTTCCAGGAGTTCCGCCTACTTCCAGGAACATCTGGAGTTGCTCAAAGTTTACACAACTTGAATGGATTTTTTAGGCACTAAAGGTTGGTCAGGTGGTGCCCCTGACAGAGATGAGTGGGTGTGTGTTTGTGAGAATGTGTGCAAGTATGAGTGTATGAGTGTGCCTGTGTGTGTGGGCAAGAATGTGAGTGTGTATCTGAGTGAATAAGCTCGTGTGAGTATGTGAGTGTATGCTAGTGTGTGTGTCTATGTATGGGTGTGTGAGAGTAGATGTGTATCTGTATGTGAGTGTGTCTGTGTGTGAGAAACAGTGTGTGTGTGTGACTGTGTATGTGTGTGTGCATATGAGTATGTGTGGAGCTGTATTTGCATATGAGCTTGTGAGTGCATGTCTCTGTGTATGCGTGTATGAGTGCGTATCTGTGTATGGGTATGCATGGGTGTGTATGAGTGTGTGAATGTATGAGAGTATATAATATATCTGTGTGTGAGTGTGCATCTGTGCATGAGTGTGTATGTATATGAATGTGTGTGTGTATGAACTTGTGTGAGTATGTGTGAGCAGATGTATCTGCGCACGGACATGTATGAGTGTATGTGTAAATGTGTATACCTGTGTATGAATGTGTGAATATGTGTCTCTGTGTATGAGCGTGTGTGGGTGTGTATCTGTATGAGTGTGTATGGGTGTGTATCTGTACGAGTGTGTATAAGGGTGTGAATGTGTGTATCTGTGTATGACTATGTACATGTGTGAATGTGTGTGAGCGTGTATGAGGGTGTGAATGTGTGTGTATCTGTGTATGAGTGTGTATGAACACACAGCTTCAGAGTTTGGGCAACAGCTCACATGCTTCTGGTTCCACTTACAGCCTCATGTCCAGGGGTCTTTCTCACTTTGCCATGTCTAACAAATGCTGTTATTTACAGCACATGACGAAGAGAACCAGGGTAAGATGAACTAGTTCCCAGGGCCTGTGGAGGAATCTGAGTTTGTTTTTGCTTTGTATTCTGTTCCCACCTCAAAGGAGGGGGCGACAGTAGCATTGCTTACTACTGCACAGAGCAGGAAGCCAGGCTGGGTGGGTGCACACTGTACGATTCCAACCACATGGCCTTCTGGGAAAGGTGGAACTATGGAGACAGCAACAAGATCAGTGGTTGCCAGGGGAGCGGAAAGGGAAGGTGAACAGGTGGAGCCCAGGGCATTTTTAGGGCAGTGAAACGATTCTATACGATACTTTAATGGTGGATACATGACATTATGCCTTTGTCAAAACTCACAGGACTATACAACAGGAAGAATGAGCCCTAATGTAAACTCTGGACTTTATTTAGTAGTAGTGTATCAATGTTGACTTGTCAATTGTAACCGATGTACCACATCAGTGCAAGATATTAGTAACAGTAGAAACCGTATGTGAGGTAGAACAGGAAGTATATGGGAATTTTCGTCCTTTCTGTACAATTTTTATGTAACCCTAAAAGAGCTCTGAGTATCAAAGTCTCTTAAAAATAACATTGCCTATCGTCTTCCAGGATGGACATATGTGCGGTGCTCAGCAACTTGGGGCACCTCTGGACACCCACATGAGGTGTGGAGTCGGCTCGATGCTGGGGAAGATGATATATTGTCATACCATCACAGCAAAGAGCTGCCAAATCCTCCAATAAACTGACCTGTTGCTGTCCAGTCAGCTCTGACTCATGGTCACCCCGTGTGCGTCAGAGTAGAACTGTGGTCCGTAGGGTTTTGAATGCTGATGTTTTGGAAGTAGATCGCCAGGCCTTTCTTCTGAGGTGCCTCTGGGTGAACTAGAGCCTCCAACCTTTTGTGTTAACTGATCACTCAGGAACTCCAAATCCCCCCATTAGTCCTAATCATACAGACAAAAGGGGGGCTGGTGGGGCTAAGAACTAAAAAAGACCACAGGGGGACATGGGGTCGCCACCAGTCAGAATCAACTTGACGACAAGAATAATAGTAACACAACAGAAGACATTTCAGTGATACCCTTGCTTGCATATGTGCTTTCTAACATCACCATCCCAAACCTACAGGTGCCCAGAGAGCGCCCGTCCAGAGGCAGAGAGAAGTGTCCTCTGCTCTGTTTTAAGATGTGTGAGAGCCAGGGAACCAGGGACCTGCTTTCCGACCATTTTACAGATGGAAATAATGAGACTGCCCCTCTTTACTTCATGTTCACCCACATCTTCAACACACTTTTTCCTCCTGGCCAAAAATAAACTTGTGAGGAATACGCAAAGGCACCTTTGCACTTATTCTCTTAATTGTCACGATTAATTGGATTTGGGGGATGCTAGAAACCCGGAAGTCCAAAGATGAAGATCTCTCATATGCCATGGCAGGGACCATTACCCCAGTAGTCTGAACTGTTCCGTTTTATTTTTTTAAGACTTAGGATGGTGAACTAATTTCTTTCTCCTTTTTTGGTGAGCCTTGCTTGATGGTGTTTTCCACACCATCATTATTAGCTAGTCACACGCCTTTAAAAATGGCCTGGGGGAAGGCAAGAAGGAAGAAAAAGGTGTACTGGAAGTCACTGTGAAGCTGCTGCAGAAATCAGGAGACTGGGCGGTATGGAGTTTTATTTTATTCTGTCTCTCCCACTCGAGTCTCAAGAGCGCTCCATGTAACTATGCAATTAATCTTGACATGTAAAGACTGACCAGAATCCTAAACCTTCGAAAGACACACTTCCACACATTTCTGCCTGATGCTATCAGAGAAAACACAGAGCAGGAAGGGAATGTAAATATATTAAAAATCATCCCAAGGTATTTTTACTGCTTGCATCCACACAAAGCACATTTCTTGAGCCTTCTGCCTGCCTCACACGGCTCTCGGAATCTGGGAACACTGCCTGCTTTGTGTGCTTCTGCCTTTACTACCTGCTCTTACGGCTTTTCCTAGAATGGCTCCCACAGGCTCCAACGTCATTCCTGTCCCCTCGGCTGGGAGATGCATGCTGTAGCTATTGAGAAACCCTTCAGCTGTTTATTCCCCACCGTCCCAGCATCTCTTCAGAATGACATCCCTCTGAGAACAAGGTCCCATCTTTTGCTTGAGAAATCGCCTCTGCGTTGCCTGGTACATCTCATCCTCTAATAGATACTGATAGAAATGGACTCAAACCTTTACAACCCCTATTAATTATACACTTGAGATTTCCATAGCTGGTGGAGGAAAACCTCACTAATATGCTGTAATCAGGCCGAGTGAGGTGGTGTCGTATAGACTGTAAATTTATGGGTATAGGGACAAAATGACCCTGGATGTGTGTACAAGGGCACAGATGTTAATTTGTGTTTGTGGGTGCCAGCTGTGACACCTGGAGGGGTTGGATGGTCACGTGGCCAGGAGTTTCCTCGACACTGCTGCAGCTTTGTTTGAACTTTTACATAATGGGCAATTAGTCCTTACACTGGAGAAACCTGTGTGGGAGAGCAAATGAAATCATGTGGGTGATGTGTTAAAGCTCCTTAGACAGATGCGGTTGAAGGCGTGTGTCCGAAGGGCTAGAGCTTGTGAGATCCGTTTTAACACTCGGACCTTGTACATTCCCTTCTTAAGATCCCCACCTTTCCTCTGATCAAGCAGGAGCTTTCAGTATTCGATTCTCAGCCTGTCTTAGATTCAGTGAAATGTAAGCAAAAATGCCTGCATTGTTTATTTTATAAGAAATTCTTGAAGTTTATATGTATACACACATATACATTTGTATACATGTATATATATACATATACAGGAAACCCTGGTGGCTAGTGGTTAAGTGCTATGGCTGCGAACCAAAGCATCGGTAGTTCAAATCGGCCAGGCGTTCCTTGGAAACTCTATGGGGCAGTTCTGCTCTGTCCTATAGGGTCACTATGAGCCGGAATCAACTTGACGGCACTGGGTTCGGTTTTTTTGGTTTATACATATTCATACCTGGGACAGGTTAGCCAATAAGCAAGGTATGCATGGGCTTACTCATCTGTAGTACACAATTTCACCTGGTTTTCCCCTACATCAAAGACGTGGTGAAACCCATATCAGACTGTGCACTACAGGTTAGTAAGTAAACACAAGCTCGTGCGTACCTTGCTTATTGGGTAATCCTTCCCTGACATACACACATATATACACACATATATACGTGCACAGTCACATATACATACATACATGCACACATATATACACCCACACATATACATATACCTCAAGGAGCCCTGGTCGTACAATGGTTAGGCGCTCGGCTGCTAACTGAAAGGTTGGTGGTTTGAACCCCCTGGCTACCTGGCGGGAGAAAAGGCCTGGTGATCTCCTCCCGTAAAGACTACA
Source organism: Loxodonta africana (assembly GCF_030014295.1). NCBI lineage: Eukaryota > Metazoa > Chordata > Mammalia > Proboscidea > Elephantidae > Loxodonta > Loxodonta africana. The sequence continues at coordinate 32,164,655 of NC_087352.1, read as the reverse complement.
GCCTAGGAAACGCTATGGGGGCAGGTCTACTCTGTCCTATAGGGTCAACATGAGTCAGAATCAACTCAATAGGTGTGTGTGTGCACGCATGTGCGTGTGCATGTGTGTATGTCGTATGCAGAGGGTTGAGCTAATGATATATTCCTCCTCAGTCAGGGGCACAATGTCATCATTGGGTTAAGCAGCTCTTTGACTGATTGACTGACTTCCTTATTCCCATTTATCCTCATCCCATTCCTAACCCCACCCCATCATTGGCCACCGTGTCAATGTGTTGAATACGTGCCTTTTTGTCCCTATGTTTTCTTGAAAAGCGTACCATGTGGAGTTTGTGTGTTTTCACGATATGTAAATGGTGTTGTAATAAACGTTTTGTTCTGCTTCTCTTTCTGCTTACTCAAGATTGTGCCTTCAGGGTCCAACCAGGCGGGTAATGTGTCCAGATGCTGCACAGCTTCTCACTGCTGGGACCACTTCATGGGGGACCTTTCCCAGAGTCACCCCTGCATTCCTCCTGTGCTGGGCACCCAGATAGCTTCAACCCTGCTACCACAGCACTCCGATAAATGCCCCTTACACAGTAAACACCCTTGTTTACTGTCTTATCTTACACACTCAGCCCCTGTGCAGGCCTCCTGTGGAGATGTTTGCACACGTGGGTATGGATGCGCTCACCAGGACCAAGCCCTGCGGGACTGCCCTCCGGTGGCTCCACCGCTTCCTGCCGGAGAGACCCAGGCAGACCCTGCCAAGCTTCACAGGTGGCTTTCCTGCGCTTTCAACTCTGGTCCATCCATTTGTTTGCTCTTGCACCAATAGCAATAACAATCCCAGATGGGCTCTGGGTTTCATTTTAATATCTGGCAAAGAAAATTTCCCTCCCTACATTTCTTCCAGGGTGATTTAACTATTTGGTGGAATTTTGTTCTTTCGTACAAATTTTTAAGTTCCTTAAAAGAACCTAACTTTAGTTCTGATGGACATGGCATTGAATTGATAAATTAATTTGGGGTAATTGAAATAACTGAAATATTACATTATCCCATGCAAGATGAGATGTATTCAGACCCCCATTATGTCTTTACTTTTTTTAAGTTTGAAATAATTTCCAACTTTAAAAAAGTTGCAAAAATGGTACAAAAAAGTTCTCCATAGCTCCTTCATCCAGCTTCCTCAAATGCTAACAATTTCCATAGACAGTACAATGATCAAAACCAGGAAATTAGCACTGATATAAGACCATTTACTAATCTAAAGATATCCAGGAAACCCTAGCGGTGTAGTGGTTAAATGCTATAGCTGCTAACCAAAGGGTTGGCAGTTCGAATCTACCAGGTGCTCCTTGGAAACTCTATGGGGCAGCTCTACTCTGTCCTATATGGTTGCTATGAGTTGGAATCGACTCAATGGCATTGGGTTTTTTTTTTTTTTACAGATATCCAACTTCTACCGGTTGTCCACCTAACATCCTTTTTCTGGCCTAGCACCCAATCCAGGATTCCACCTTGCATTTAATTGTCATGTCTCCTCAGCTTCCTCCAGTTGGGGATAGTTTCTCAGTATTTCTTTGTCGTCCCATGAACTTAACACAACTGAAGAATATAATAAATAAAGGAGGCATGATGAACTATTATTTCGTAGACTGCCTCTCCATTTGGGATGGTCTCATGTTATCACATTATTAAATTCAGGTGGTGCATTTTTTGGTAAGAACACATCTCTCTGGTTGCCAGATAAAATACTTCACACCTAAATACAGCATGGGACATACTAATACTAAAAAATTACTTTTTGTTTACCTAAAATTCATATTTAACTAGGCTTTCTGTGTTTTTCTTTGCCAAATATGGAAAAAGCCTGTATAAGTGATGTTCCCCTTCTCAGGGGGAAGGGGTTATCATTTTGATCTCTCTCCTCAGTTTCGGGGGCACTTGATTAAGGTCAAGTCTTTCAGGGTTCTCCACTGTAACATTATCATGTTTTTCTTTTTAATTAGTAAGTACGTTGTGGAGAGATACTTTGAGACTATGCAAATATCCTATTTCTCATCATGCTTCCACCACGAATTTTAGCATCCATTGATGATTTTTGCCAGGACAATAATTACTATGGTGTTTGTAAAATGCTGATTTTATATGCCTGCCATTCCTTCTACATTTACTAAGTGGGATTACACTTTAAGGAATACAGTATATAAGGAATATAGTTCCTCTCCCACAATTTGTTTATTCAATTATTAGTGGATATTTATTTTTATTGTATGGGTGTTGTGTAACAACCCAGAGGTGCCCGAACCCAAGGTCAGCCGCGTCTCCAAAAGACCGAAGAAAGACTCCAGAACCAGCAATCATGACATATGGTTTATTGGGCAGCTTGCTTACTGGATTGTGGCCCAGGGCGGTGGCTGGACCAGTTTAGTGCTCTGCAACCACCTAACGTGGGACGCAAGCTTATATACCATTCCAGTTGAGACCAAAGCTTAGTGTTTTTCTCCCAAGTCCTTAGGCAGTCAGCGTTCCCGGGACTTCACGTCCAGGCCCAGATGTTTTTCTTCTTGTTGCTAAGGCATTCCTCCGCCTTGGCCACCGGTCCAGTCACACCACTCCTGGCCTTGTACCTTAGCCTGAGTCCATCCAGAATTCATCCCCAGCATGCTTCGGCGAAGAGCAAAACTGACTCCATTAGGAGGGCATGCATACAGCTGAACAGCCTTACCCGACAATGGGCAATAACCTGCTACTCCCATTATCTATTTCGTTGCTCATGGTGCTGCAGATTTGGCCATATGAGTTGGATCCTGCATCTTTTCAATATGCCTTCATTATTCTTTGAGCCCTTCCTTCCTTTCTGGCACCACCACATGTTCCAGGCTCATCCAGAAATCCTCCTACCCTAGAGGCAGCCATTTCTCTAAGAAGCTATTGTTCATTATAGTGGAGAATGGTTATTTAAAAACCAAGATCTGGATGCTAGGTGGGCATTGTCTATATTTTTCAATAGGGTTTTAATGTTTTTTCTTTAGCAGGTATTTTTTTTTAACTATTTAGCTAAGTTAAAATATTTTGATAAAGTTTTTGTTCTTATTGTAAATCTTATTACTTTTATTTATTGGTTGGGCATTGTAGGTATACAGAAATGCTATTTTTTCTGTAGTACGATGTTATATTTAACAACCTTATTAAAGCTTCTAGCTTGTCCTAGTATCTAGTACATTTGATTTTTTAGTCAGGCGTATTAAATACAAACAATGAGGTCCTATTTCTTTCTTTGCAATCTTATATCTCTTTTTCTTTCCTTATAGCATTTAGCACAATAGGGTTGCTATTAGCACGTTAAAATGTGAAGATGATAGTGTGTATCCTAATTTTTCTCACAAACGTAGAGGAGATGCATCTAAAGTTGTTTCTTTATGTATAAATTCTTGATATATAACCTTTGCCCCATTAAGAAAATTTTCTTCTCTACTTGGTTTTCTGATTTTTTAAATTTTAAATCATAAATTACTGTTAAAACTCATCAAATATCTTTTCTTGCACTGTTGTGTTGTTGAGATAATCACTTATATTTCCTCTTTCAATCAACCGATGTAAGAAACCCTTTAGCTACTTTTCTCTGTTTAGCCATCCTTGCACTCCTGGAATAAGCCTTTCTGATCATGATTTATTTTTTTTTTAAGTGTCATGTTGGGATTTGTTGGCTAAATTTTATTTAGGATTTTTGAAACTATACATATATGTGTATATATATACATATTTTAAACGAGTGTAATAAAAACATTTTTATTCACTTAAATGAATAAAAAGATATTCTTCCCTTGGATGTTTAAGCAGCATCATTGTGACATGTACTGCTTGGTTATGGGCTTTAGTTATTCCTTTTAACAGAAGGTGAAGGCATGAGCTGATGGTTTTCTGGTGTTTACCTTTTTTTTTTTAATTAATATTTTATTATGCTTTTGGTGAAAGTTCACACAAGTTGTTCAGTGCCATTAGTTTCATTTTTCACAATGAATCAACATTCTCTTTGTGTTCTGGTTGTTCTGTTTCCAGTGCTCTAGATTCTCTGACTCCTTTCTTCTCATCTTTGCCTTAGAGTAAATGTTGACCTTTTGGTCTCATACAGATGGTTTTTAAGTACAGCACTGTACTTACTGGTAATACTTTTTATTTTGTGTCCCACTCTGTTATTAGGCTGAAAGGTAATCTCAGGGGATAGTTTTGGTTCAAGGTTTCAAGAGCATTACAGGGCGGTAGTCTCAGGGAGTCCTCTAGTCTCACCTGGCCCAGTAAGCCTGGAATTTTAAGAATTTGAGTTCTCTTCTATATTTTTCTCCATTTCTATCAGAGTCCATCTACTGTGGCCCTGATCAGAATGCTTGGTAGTGATAACCAGGAACCATCTAGTTCTTCTGGTCTCAGGGTAGACGAGGTTGTGGCTTGTGTAGATTATTAGCTCTGTAGAGTAGTTTCTTCTCTGAGACTTTGGTTTCCTTTTTACTCTTTTGCTCCTGATGAGTAGATACCAATAGTTGTATCTCAAATGGTTTCTCTCAAGTTTATAAGACCCCCAGATACTACTCACTTCTTTAGGATGCAGAACATGAACTTTGTGAACTGTATTATGCCAATTGACTGAGTTGTCCCATGGGACTAAGGTCCTAAGCCTTCAAACCTAGAAAACCACTCTCACAAGATGTTTGGTTATGTCTGAGAAGTATCTGTAATTGTGTCTTCTATGAATATATGTGTCTGCACACATATATCTGTACTTACATGCATATATAGATACTTATATCTGTGCACACATGTACCTACCTGTATACATATATGCCTGTATGCATACATGATGTGACCACGCACTTGTTTTTTGGTCGTTGTAGGTATACGGGTACGCCAAATTATATATGTCAAATTCTTGCCTTTGTTTGATTTGGGGCTAAAGATGACACTAAAGATGCCACTAGTTTCCTAAAAATGAGCTAGACTACTTTTTGTTCTTTTTAGGTATTCTATAAAAACTTGTTTAGAAGACTTAACTATTCCTTAAAAGTTTGGTAGACCACTAAAAACTGTTAGAACTAATAAATGAGTTCAGCAAAGTTGCAAATATAAGATCAATATACAAAAATCACCTCTTTTTCAATATAAAAACAATAAGCAATCTGATAGTGCAATTTAAAAAGCAACCGCATTTACATTAGCACCAGAAAGAATAAAATACTTAGGAATAAATTTAGCAATAGAAGTGCAAGACTTGTGCACTGAAAACTACAAAACATTGTTGATTTAAATTGAAGAAGATCAAAATAAATGCAAGTACATCCCACATTCATGGATTGGAAGACTTGCTATCGTTAAAATGAAACTATTCCCCCAAGTTCTTCTACAGATTCCACGTAATCTCTACTAAAATTCCAGCTGATTTATTTGCAGAAATTGACAGGCTGGTCTTAAAATTTATATGGAAATGCAAGGGGCTCTGAAAAATAACAAAGTTGTGAAACTCACATTTCTCAATTTTAAAACTTACTAAAAGCTACAGAAATCAAGACAGCCTGGTGTTGGCATAAAGACAGGCATATAAGTCAGTGGAATAGAATTGAGAGTCCAGAAAATATTAATAATTTTCTGCAAAGGGGCTAAGACAATTTAATGGGGAAAGAATAATCCTTTCAACAAATGTTATTGGCACAAGTAGATATCCATATGCTAAAGAATGAAATTAGGCTCTTATCTCATATAATACACAAGAATTAACTCAAAATGGATTGCAGACCTAAATGTTAGAGCTAAAACTGTAAAATTCTTATAAGGAAACACAGGAATAAATTTTTGTGGCATGGGGTTAGACAATGATTGCTTAGCTACAACACCAAAACCGCAGGTGATCAAAGGGAAAATTGGTAAGTTGGACTTTATCAAAACTAAAAATTTTTGTGCTTCAAAAGGATACTATCAAGAAAGTGAAAAAAACAATACACAGAATGGGAGAAAATATTTGTAAATCATATGTTTGATAAGGGGATTTTATCCAGAATGTATAAAGAACTCTTACAACTCAATAATAAAAAGACATATAACCCAACTTAAAAAATGAGCAAAGAATTTGAACAGACTTTTCTGCAAAGAATATAAGCAAACAGCCAGTAAGCACATAAAAAGATGCTCAACATCATTAGTTATTAGAGAAATGCAGAGTGAAACCACGAGATACCACTTCACCCTGCTAGAACAGATATAATCAAAAAGACAGACAATAACAAATATTGATGATGACTTGGGAAAATTGGAACACAAGTACACTGCTGGTGATAGTGTAAAATGGTGCAGTCACTTTGGAAAACAGTCTGGCAGCTTCTAAAAAATGTTAAACCTGGGGTTATCATATGATCCAGCAATTCCACTCCTAGATATCTATCCAGGAGATATCAAAACATATGTCCACGCAAAAACTTGTACAGGACTCTTCATTCATAGCAGCATTATTTATTATGGCCAAAAAGTGACAACAATCCAAATGTCCATCAAGGAATGAATGGATAAGCAAAATGTGGTATATCCATGTAAAACCAAACCAAAACCAAGGCCATTGCCATCGAGTCAGTTCTGACTTATAGTGACCCTAAAGGACAGAGTAGAACTGCCCCATAGAGCTTCCAAGGAGTGGCTGGTGGATTCGAACTGCTGACTTTTTGGTTAGCAGCTGTAGCGCTCGACCTCTATGCCACCAGGATTTCCATATCCATATAATAGACTATTATTGGCAGTAAAAAGAATGATACATGCTATAACATGGATGAACCTCGAAGACATTATGCCAAATGAAAGAATGATAAAATTTATATGAAATGTCCAGAAGAGGTAAATACATAGAGACAGAAATAGATGAGTGATTGCCTACGGCTGGATGGGGGGCAAGAGGTCGGGTTGGGGAGGGAAGTGGGAGTGACTGCTGGTGAGTGAAAAGTTTCTTTTCGGATGATGAAAATGTTCTAAAATTAGATTATGATAATGGTTGCTCAACTCTGTAAGTATAATAAAAATCATCGAATCGTATACTTTAATGGGTGAACCTTACGGTTTGTAAATTATATCTTAATAAAGCCATTAAAATGAAAAAAGTTTGGTGGCATTTCCCTGTGAAACCATCTGTGCCTGGGATGTTTTGGAAGGGGAGATCCTTGATGACCAATTCAATCTCCTTAATACGTGTTGGAGCTGATTGGAAGGCCACTAACAATGGCATCTCACAGATAATGAAACAGCCCTTTGTTACTAATATGTAGTTACTTAACATTCCTGAATGAGATTTTAAAGAAGCCTGTTGTGCCGGAGTTTGCACTTGACTACTAACTAAAAGGTTGGCGGTTCAAACTCAGTCAGTGGCAACACAGAACAAAGGCCTGCCAGTCTGATTTCATAAAGATTATGATGGCCAACAAAACCCTACGGAGGAATCAACTTGATGGCAACAGGTTTTTTTGTCGTGGTAGTGGGAGTAGCTGGAATTCAGGAGACTTTGGTTAGAATTCCATCTCAGTCATTTGCTAGATCTGTTATCTTAGGCGAAGGACATAGCCTCTCTGGAGCTCTGTTTCTACATCTGTAAAACGGGCACAATAATACCTACTTGGCAAGGTTCTGGTGGGGCTCTGGGAGGTGGTGGCACCCAGCCAGTGCCCAGTCTGCAATCTCTCCTATTACTCAGAGATCTCATTTGTGTGGACTTCTCATCTCCCCTCTCAAAACTTCACGTTAGGCGTCAGGAAGACGCTGGCCTTCTTTGAGTCAGGAGATTATCTTCTAAACATCCTACAGCTTTTGCAACACCGGGAAGCCAAACACATGTTAGCTAGAATTATAGGTCCATTTCAGTAACACCGCTTGCTTGACAAAACAATTTGCTGATTCATTTTGTTTGCTGAGTGCACACTTGGCAGTATTTTTGTGCTAAAGAGGATTTATTTAACACTTTTATCATTTAATGAGAGAAAGCATGTTTGTAATCAGCTTGTGTGTATTCCAAAATGTTCTTTGTCTTCCCACACTTTGTACGAGATTCCCTTTCTCGGATGGAAAAATGCTTTTGTGCAGGGAGCCTTTCTTAGACGTTTTTATACTTGGAGTTTGACTGGGGGATATTTATGGGCGAGAACTCAGGTTTCAGATTGCGGGTGTCGATATGACTTGGCCAATCAGAAGGTGGGTTTGCTCGGGTCATTTGCATCTTGCAGCCTCTTCCCTGCACATTTGTGAAATATATCCTTTGGGGGTGTCACGGCTTTGGTTAAGATTTCCTTTGACTCCTTAGCTGGTAGCGCAATTCTGATGATGGCTACTTCGCATGTGCGGACGGGGCTCTCTCCACAGAGCTGTCAGAGTGTAAAATCTTGCCGCCTCCTGACTGCACCTGAGGAAGACAGGAATGACAATGAGTCTTTCATACCTTCTACGACTCTGCTCATTAATACACTGATTTACAGCTTGTTGTTTTTCTTTGGTGCACTGTGACATTAGTACCTACAAAAAGGCAAACATATGTGAGAGTGCTTTTAAGGCAAAACCCATTTTTGCAAAGGTCAGAGTGTTCTAAAATTGGAAAAAGTACAGCTCAATACAAAAAAAAAAAAAAATTTAAATAAATCCCAAGGTGCCTGAACACTTTTTTTCCCTCTAGGTTTTCTTGGTGGTAAAGTTTCTCTGGACATGCTATCAGATTGGTTCTGTTATTCAAAAATATTTTTAACACAGGGAAAAGCTAATAAGTTTCATATTGGACATTTTGCAATGTGATCCAGTCATCTTCTGCAGTCCCAGATGTTGGCTAGTATCCTGCAGTCAGGCTGACAGCTTAAAATGGATCTTCTAGAAAGATCCATTCCAAAGCTCTGAAACAATGCCCAGGCTGAGAAGGGGCTCATATATCACCACAGGAACAGGATACGAACACGCTCTGGACTCAGACACGGCAGGAGTCAGAGGGCAGATCTAGCTGGTAATAGAGGTTAGACGTTGTTGTTAGGTGCCCTCGAGTCGATTCCAATTCAGAATGACCCTACATATAACAGAACAAAACACTGCCCAGTCCTGCGCCATCCTCACAATCCTTGCTATGCGTAAGCCTGTTGTTGCAGCTGCTATTCAGCCCATCTTGTTCAGGGTCTTCATCTTTTTTGCTGACCCTCTACTTTACCAAGCACGATGTCCTTCTCCAGGGACTGATCCCTTCTGATAAAATATCCAAAGTATACGAGACAAAGTCTTGCTACTCTCACTTCTAAGGAGCATTCTAGTTGAACTTCTTCTAAGACAGATTTGTTTGTTCTTCTGGCAGTCCATAGTATATTCAGTATTCTTCACCAATGGCATAATTCGAATGCATCAATTCTTCTTCAGTCTTCTCTATTCATCGTCTAGCTTTCACATGTATGTAAGGCAACCGAAAATACCATGGCCTGAGTCAGGTACGCCTTACTCCTCAAAGTGACATCTGTGCTTTTTAACACCTTAAAGAGGTCTTTTGCAGCAGATTTGCCCAGTGCAATACTTGGGCATTTGATTTCTTGACTGTTGCTTCCATGGGTATTGATTGTGGAGCCAAGTAACGTGAAACCCTTGACAACTTCAATATTTTCTGTTTATCATGATGTTTAGTGGTCCAGTTGTGAGGATTTTTGTTTTCTTTATGTTGAGGTGTAATCCATACTGAAGGCTGTAGTCTTTGATCTTCTTCAATAAATGCTTCCAGTCTGCTTTCAGCAAGCAAGGTTCTACCATCTGCATATTGCAGGTTGATAATGAGTCTTCCTCCAATCCTGATGCTGCATTCTTCTTTATATAGTCCAGCTTTGCTGATTATTTGCTTAGCATACAGATTGGATAAGCATGGCAGAAGGATACAACCCTGATGCACACCTTTCCTGATTTTAAACCAAGCAACATTCCTTTGCTCTGTTCCAATAACTGCCTCTTGGTCTATGTACAAGTTCCTCATGAGCACAACTAAGTGTTCTGGAATTCCCATTCTTTGCATAGTCAATAAAACACAGGTAAACATCCTTCTGGTATTCTCTGCTTTGGGCCAAGGTCATCTGACATCAGCAATGATATCCCTTGTTCCGTGTCTTCTTCTGAATCCGGCTTGAATTTCTGGCAGTTTTCTGTCTATGTACTACTGTAACTATTTTTGAACGATCATCAGCAAAATTTTACTTGTGTGTGATATTAATGATATTGTTCAATAATTTCCGCATTCTGTTGGATCACCTTTCTTTGGAATGGGCACAAATATGGATCTCTTCTAGTCAGTTGGCCAGGTAGCTGTCTTCCAAATTTCAGGCATAGACAAGTGAGCGCTTACAGTGTTTTATCCACTTGTTGAAACACTTCAATTGGTATTCCGTCAATTCCTGGAGCCCTGTCTTCCACCAATGCCTTCACTGTAGCTTAGACTTCTTCAATACCATCGACTTTTGATCATATGCTACCTTCTGAAATAGTTGAACTTCGACCAGTTCTTTTTGGTACAGTGACATTTGTATAAATGAAGCTGTTTGGGGTAGAAAAGAGCTAGAAGACAACACTTAGATACAATTCTAATTTGTGCCAGACCATGCGGGTGGGTAGGTGGAAACCTTCCAAAGCACTGTCTGGGCTGTCTTCACGTGTCTTCAAGAATGTATGCCTGCGAGAAGATGCCAGAAAGAAAAATCTGCTGTCCCCTCCTGGTGTAAACAGGCTTCTAGAGAAGTGCTGTGCATGTATGCTCTATTTTCTGGCCTCCCTCTCAGAGAGGATAAGGCTGGGATGTGATTCTAAGGCATCCCTGGTTGAGGCAAACAGTGAACATGCTCAGCTGCTAACCACGATGTGGGAGGTTGGACTACACCTAGGGGCACACTGAAAGGCCTGGCTATCTACTTCCAAAAACCAGTCATTGAAAACCCCGGGGAGCACCGTTGTACTCTGACACACAGGGGTCTCCAGGGGTGGAGTTGAGTGGTCAGCAGCTTGTGGGGGTTTTTGAAAAAGGGCAAAGACTTCTTAGAGCCCCCACCAGTCCAACCCAATGCAGCTCTTAAAGGGCTTGTGGGCTAAGCAGCAAAGATCGAATCTTTAGAACGATAGAGCCCAATACAATTTTTAAAATGCATTATAGACTTTCACTTACTGGTTTTCTCCAAAGAGCTGTGTTGAAATCCTAACCTCCGCTACCTGTGAAGGGAGCCCTGGTGATGCAGCAGTAAGCACTTGGCCACTAACCAAAAGGTTGGTGGTTTGAACCCACCCAGCAGCTCTGTGGGAGAAAGGCCTGGCAATTTGCTTCCGTAAAAATTACAGCCAAGAAAACCCTATGGAGCAGTTCTACTCTGTCACAATAGGTCAGTAGGAATTGGAATCGACTCGACGGCACCTAACAACAACATTACCTGTAAATGTGACTTTGTTTGGAAATAGGGTCTTTGAAGATATTATTGTAATGGAATAGGGTGGGTCCTAATCCAATCTGAACAGTGTCCTTATGCAACCAAACCCAACCTATTGCCATCGAGTCGATTCCGACTCATAGCAACACTATAGGACAGAGTAGAACTGTCCCGTGGGTTTCCAAGGCTGTAAATCTTTATGGAAGCAGTCTGCCGCATCTTTCTTACATGGAGTGGTTGGCGGGTTCAAATTGTCGGCTTTTCTGTTAGCAGCTTAGTGCTTAACCACTGTGCCACCAAGGCTCCAGCATCCTTGTAGAAAAAGGAAAAGAGAGAAAGGACATCACATGAATATGTATCTACAAGCCAAGGAAAACCATTAAAGGCCTGGGACCACCAGAAGCTGGAAGAGACAAGGAAGGATCTTCCCCTAGAGCCTTGGGAGAGAGTGTGACCCTGCAGGCACCCTGAATTCAGACTTCCGGCTTCCAGACTGTGAGAAAATAAATTTCTGTTCCTTAAAGCCATCCGCCTATGCTGTGGTACTTTGTAATAGCAACCCTAGGAAACTAATACAAATAAGCTCCAAGCATTTTGCTTGAATTTGAAATATCAGAGGTATAGAATCTTGTGGAGTTGGTGCATAGGCAAAGTACTCTTCTTCCTGGGTCAGCTGAGTACAGAGAGTTGAGTGACATCTGCCTGCACCTGGCTGCTGTGATAGTTGATTTTATGCATCAGCGTGGCTAGGTTGTGGTGCTCAGTTGTTGGGTCAAATCCTAGTCTAGGTGCTGTTATGAGGTAGTTAACACAAAAACTAAACCCGTTGCCATCGAGTTGATGTCGACTCATAGCGACCCTTTAGCAGAGAATAGAACTGCCCCATAGGGTTTCCAAGGAGTGTCTGGTGAATTCAAACTGCTGACCTTTTGCACCACCAGTGCTCCATGAGGTAGTAAAAAGGTTTTTTTTTTTTTTTTTTTTTACATGGGACTAAATCAGCTGGCCTTAAGGAAAGCAGATTACCCTCCACAATGTTGCTGGCCCCCATCCAATCAGCTGAAGCACTTAAGAGCAAAAAGGGAGTTTCTGTAGGGTGTATTCTGCCTCCAGACAATAAATAGGCATTTTGCCAGAACTTGCTCACTCTTCTCATCACCTGACCTATGGATTTTGGGATGCAAGCCTACAGGAGTCTTCAGCCTGTCCCCTGAACTACAGATTTTGGATTTGCCAAACTCTACAATTGCATGAGCCAATTCCTTAAAATAAATCTCTTTCTCTGCATCTATCCATCCATCCATCCATCCACCCACCCACCCATCCACCCATCCACCCATCCACCCACCCACCCACCCACCCATCCACCCATCCACCCATCCACCCATCCATCCACCCACATCACTGTTTCTGTTTCTCTAGAGAACCCTATCTTTTCTGACTGGGGCAGGGAGTTGGGAGTCATGGAAAGGAAATGGCTGACTCCTAACAAACCACCCCCCAAATGTTCTTGGGGAGGCATGTTGCACTTTCCCAGCTGAAAAACAGCATGGCTGTCTCCAAACCGCTTGTATGCAGAGTTGCTGCCTTCATGGGTCAGCTGTCTTTCTAGTGGACTCTTGCTAGTGCTACCAGTACCAGGGGCTTGTTGCAACTTATCTGGCAAGGGGAAACCCAGGATTGCTCCGGTTATATTCAGAAACAGCACAGCACTTTAGTTTTTGTGGCAAGTTAGTGAATAGGAAGATGGAAGAGAAATTTAAGGTCTACACAGCACTTAGAGTGTTTTTCTTTTTTACACTTAAGAACTTAGCGGGGAGATACACCATCACATACTTTATAATACATAATTTGGGGAAGAGGCTTTGTCAAGGATCATGAAAACATTCAGAGAGACATTTAGCTGCATACCTCTGACCGAGGTCTTTCCTGTTCATGTCACTGGGCTGCTTAACATGCTGCCCCCATCAATGATGTGGTGATTTAGAGGTGGGGTTGGTTGGGCTCCAGCTTGCAGAGTGAGATCTCCAGAGCTGATGCCATGACTCTCCTGCAGGGCTAACCAGGAACCAGTTGCTGTCGAGTTGACTCCAGTTCCTGGTGACTCCAGGTGTGTCAGAGTAAAACTGGGCTCCATGGGGTTTTCAATGCCTGACTTTTTTGGAAGTAGATCACCAGGCCTTTCTTCTCAGGCACTCCTGGGTGTTCTCAAACCTCCAGCTTTCTGGTTAGTAGCTGAACACGTTAACCATTTACAGCTCCCAGGGATTTCCTGCAGTGTTAGCTACGTCTAGTAGCCAGGCCAAGGCAGGGGGTAGGGGATGGCACCATGGAAACTTCTAAGGAGAAGTAGAGGGGCATCCTCAAATCACCTTCGATTTGTTGTCTGAGAGAGCAAGCTCCCCGGTTCATGATGTCATGACATATGAAGAGTGTCAGGTACGTGGCTCTTGATGCCATTAATAAATCCTTTTGCAATGTTTGAATGAGAGGGTTTTTGCTGTTTGCATGGCTGATTTCTTCTGTCCATCATTATCATTGTCATCATCATCTATTATTCCAACCTCCTCTCTGGCATTGTGCACTGGAATGAAGTTTGGAGACCTGGGCTAGCGTCTGTTTCCAACGTGCTCTCGTGTGCTGCGAAGTCCATTGTTTCACCTTTGGGTTTAGTGTCCCAGTCTCAAAATGAAAGTAATTGTATTTTTGCTTACAACCCAGAATGGTAGCAGGGATCAAATGAGATGAGAATTGGTGGGAAAAAAGCCACAGTATATAAATATAAAGCATCACTTGAGCGAAAGACACTTAAACCCCCATGTGTCTTCCTCTGATGGTTTCCATGAGAAATGGCCCGGAGATGGAGATTTGTGGGCACAGGAAGGATTCAGCAGGGCTCTCAGGAAGAAGTAGATAGAAATGAAGTTACAGGCGAGGTCTTGGCCCATCACAGGGAGAGTTCTGGCCTGGGTTGGCCCCTTAGAGAGGTCTAGAATGAAGATGAGGAGTCAAGCTGTTGTACCCGGCATGAGGCTGTTGGGGAGATGTCCCCTGGGGGAGGCAAGCCCCTTGGGGGAGGCCATCGCAAAGAGGGACTCAGTTATGAGCAGTCCATAGCTGAGGGGTAGGTGCCTGAGTCCTGAGGGGCGTCTGCACAGAACTCCACAGCCCCCTCTGCTGGGCTCCATATCATCGGATAGTCACACCCCCAGACCCCACTGCCAGGGGTTGAAATGACCACTCTGTACACCAGATCCCATCCAACACTTACCCTATCCCTCCATGGTGCCCACATCTGGAGGGGTCAGGCTCTTGCCAGTTGCCAGGATAGCAACGGACCAAGCAAATTTAATGCAGCTCAGCTTCAAACCAAAGTATAAATCTGACAATTTGGGCTTGCATGATTGCATGAAGCCAATCATAATGCAACGTAAGGAGACAGTTGTCTAAATGCATAAGGAATACAAATTAGGATCAGCACAAAGCTGGTTCCTATGAGGTGGAGGTCAGATATACCTCCATTTTCCCAATTGCGTCACCCTTTCCGACACCAGTTGCCTCTCCCACAGCGCTCTCTACTTCTTAGCTGGGTTTGATAATTCATTGCAATGGCCACACTGACCTCAGGGTTATGTGACTTATTAGGGAAGTAACAGGCTACAACTTGGGATCAGGATCATCTTAGAAGCAAGAACAAATTGGGATCAGGATCAGGATCCGGAAGCGCACAGGTGAGATCTGAAAGGCTGCCCCGAGGTGGAGAGCACATCCGACCCTTCAGCGCTCAACAGCCTCCAACCAGGGCAGCTCTCTCAGCTGCTCTCTGCTGTTGGCCTCTACGTCTTAGGCCTCCCCACAGACCCTGCTGTTAGCGTGTGGCTCAGGACTCTCCCCAGGATGCCGACACACCTTCAATGGAGCCAGCAATTAAAGAAAAGGTCACCAGGAAGGAACAGGGCACAACCAGCACTTCACCTAACGATTAAAGAGACCTGTGAGAAACTCGGAAATGTGAAAATGACTTTGCAAAATGACTCTTGTGGTAACGGTGATGAAAGTGCTAATGTTCAGTTTTATTGGAAAAACTAACACCAGAAAAACAATAACATGAGACATTCTTTGCTGAGTCTGAGGATTATTGCATACATGTGATCATAGCTAAATTTTGTACAAAATAAATTTAAACTACTGCATTTATCTAATTTGGTTTCTTCTTTTTTAAAGGTAAAAATATCAACAGAAATCTTTTTTCTCCCACTATTTATATGAAATTTCAATCTAGTTTGGAGTAGATCGAGCAGCTTCTTCCTGGGACCAATTATCCTCAGATAACATGAATCTCCAGCCTCCCCTGACATTTCCTGAGTCAAACTCAGTTCCCTCTGAGGATTGCAGCTGATGGGGCTGCAGATAAAAATCTAGGACACACTGCACACTCTGGTGGAAATTTCTCTTTCGATGTCCTGGGCTAACAGTGGACATTTTGTTCAGCTCAACATTTCATAGCTCAGAGAATGGTCTATCGGTAAGTAGATTTCTTCAGCCTAAGGTCCAACACGCTTCTTCGCATCTGCTCTTTAGTGTAAGGAAATCTGGGTTTAAGAAGGTCTATTGAAGAGGGTGGAATCTTGATATCTAAAGTCTTGGAATTTTAGTCACAGCTTAGATTTTGACATTTCCTCAGTTTTTCCATCAAAGACATGGGGAAAATGCCAAATTGTCTTTCATTGCAAATAATGCATAAGTTTGAAATAGCTGCTAAGTAGATTCTGAAAACACTAAGATTCTAAAATGAACGACTTGAGGCATTGAGTTTGACTGTGAGAGATAAGACCCCAAGGTGGGTGCACAGGACATCATGATCATCAAACGGTGGTCAAGGGTTATGGGGGAAATCCTGTGTCCACACATGTGGTAACCTTCAGTATCCACATTTCTTGCAGTAGAGGTTCCCGTATTTGTACATGAGAGGACACAGCGGGGAAGCTAAAGTAGCCTTGATGAATGGTGAGGCGCCTCTAGGGACACAATGACAAATACCCAGGCAAAATTTAGGAAGTATCAGGGGCATGTGTTTCAGCAGAAGTAATGTGAAACCCGACCACCTGTCTGTCAGTGTTTTGCACTGTGGTGGCTTGTGTGTTTCTATAATGCTGGAAGCCATGCCACCAGTATTCCTAGTACCAGCAGGATCACCCACTGTGGATAGGTTTCAGCAGAGCTTCCAGACTGAAAGAGACTAGAAAGAAAGGCCTGGCAATCTACTTCCAAAAATTAGTCAGTGAAAATCCTGTAATGGAAACTCAAGCAGCTGTGTAAACCTTCACCAAAAACACAATAAAATATGGAAAAACAAAATAACAACAAAAACCCCCTATGGATCACCACAGCATATTGTCTGATATAGTACTAGAAGACAAGACCCTACGTTGGAAGGCACTCAGATACATGGCCACAACGATGCACTCGAGCTCACCAACGATCACGGAGATGGTGCAGGACTGGGAAACGTTTTCTTCTGTTGTACTTGAGGTTGCCATGAGTCAGAGCCAACTCCATGGCAACGAACAACAACAATGTGAAACTAGAAAATTATTTATAGAGTCGGGGGCTGGGGCATGCCATTAATGAGTTCACATACGCACGCGTACACGCACACGTACCGACAGAGGTTAAAAATACACCTACTACTGGTTTAAAGATCACAAATAACCCAGTGAATGGGTCCCTGCACTTATCAGGGCCGGTGGTTTGTCAAAGAGCTGGGGGAGGGGAGTTGCCTCTCAGGCCATAAATTGAGATTAGGGGCCAAGATTTCCTTTCCAGAAACTTCACACATTACTGAAATGTTTCAGGAATTGAGTTGTTTAGTGCTTCCCTGGGAGTCTTCCTGATTTTAAGAGGATCGCTTTTCTACTCTTGAAACCTGTGTTTTTTCCATTCTCCTCACCTGAGTGTGGCTGCTCCCCTGCTCCGGCTTCCAGCACTTCCCTCTTGATTCTTAACCTTTTGTTTCATTTTGGTGCCTGGCAGGAAGGATTTCAAGAAATTGCTATACACGCTGACAGAAATAAATACGTAGTTCAGAGTGAATGTCACAAGGCTGGAGAATTTTTTGGCGAAATGAAACAACTAACCCACTCTCTTTCTAGCCACTTTGTTAGTGGAACAGAATAGCTAGGCTGTGCCTGCTGAAACACTCTAGTCTGGAGTCCTCTTCCATAATGACTCAAAAACAAAAACCCGTTGCCGTGGAGTCAATTCCCATTCATAGCGACCCTATAGGACAGAGTAGAACTGCCTCCACAGGGTTTCCAAGGCTGTAAACTTTATGAAAGCAGACTGCCACATCATTCTTCCATGGAGCGGCTGGTGGGTTTGAACCACCAACCTTTTGGTTAGCAGCCGAGCCACCAGGGCTCCTTCAGTAATGACTCACCTGGCTCTTGATTCACCTCAGATAGCATGCCGAGAAGAGGATGCAGCTTCTGCTGGACTCCATGGCTTCTACTCCACCTGAAAAAAGCCAGGGACATACCACGTTCAGTGAGCTGCAAAGCCACAGGCCAATGCAGTTCTCAGGCCTCGTTCTTGGAGGGAATATCAGCTATTAACTCAACGCCTTTGGTCAACTTCCCAGTAGTTTTTTGAGCCTTGCCTAAAGGATCCTTCACACCTGATCTAACAATCCAAAATGCAGATAACAAAAGGCATGGCCCATGTTCAGGGGTCGAATAGGCAGCAGGAAGTTTAGACGAAGTCATCAGCAAACTATGTTGACTTCCCTGAATATTGCTCCAGTGTAGGACTGTAAAAGCTAGGTGGTCTGTGGAGAGAAATGAGCCCTGCTGAAGTTAAGAGAGTGCACTTTCACCTTCCCTATCAGCCCCCTGGAGCCCCTGGTGGTGCAAATGGTTAACATACTTGGCTGCTAACCGAAAGGTTGGAAGTTCGAGTCCACCCAGAGGTACCTTGGAAGAAAGGCCTGGTGATCTACTTCCAAAAATCAGCCATTGAAAACCCTATGGAGCACAGCTCTACTCTGACACACACATGGTCTCCCTGAGTTGGAGTTGTCCAGACGGCAACTGGTTTTAGGCATCCGTAGGTTGGAAGGCAATGTTCCACTGCTATTCATAAGGTTTTCACTGGCCAATTATTTTCAGAAGTAGAGCACCAGGTCCTTCTCCTAGTCTGTCTTAGTCTGGAAGCTCAGCTGAAACCTGTCTGTCGTGGGTGATCCTGCTAGTATTTGAATACCAGTGGCATAGCTTCCAGCATCACAGCAACACACAAGCCCCCACGGTATGACAAACTGACAGATGTGTCGGGGGAACATTGTCTGATATAGTGCTGGAAGATAGCCCCTTAGGTTGGAAGGCACTCAAAATACCAATGGGGAAGAGCTGCCTCCTCAAAGTAGAGCCGACCTTAATGACATGAATGGAGTCAAGCTTTCAGGACCTTCATTTGCTGATGTGACATGACTCAAAATGAGAAGAAACAGCTGCAAATATCCATTAATAATCAGAACCTGGAATGTATGACATATGAATCGAGGAAAATTGGAAACCATCAAAAATGAAATGGAATGCATAAAGATCAATATCCTAGGCATTAGTGAGCTGAAGTAGACTGGTACTGGTCATTTTGAGTCAGACAAACATATATGTTCTACTATTCCGGGAATGGAAACCCTGGTGGCATAGTGGTTAAGTGCTGCAGCTGCTAACCAAAGGGTCAGCAGTTCGAATCCACCAGGCACTCCTTGGAAACTCTACGGGGCAGTTCTACTCTGTCCTATAGGGTCGCTATGAGTCAGAACCGACTTGACGACACTGGGTTTGGTTTGGTTTGGTTTATGCCAGGAATGACAACTTGAAGAGGAATGGTGGTGTCATCAAAAAGAATGTTTCAAGATCTATCTTGAAGTACAAAAAGAACATTTCAAGATCTATCTTGAAGTACAGTGCTGTCAGTGATAGGATAATATTCATCTGCCCACAAGGAAGATCAGTTAATACGACTATCATTCAAATTTATGTACCAACCACTAAGGCTAAAGCTGAAGAAATTGAAGATTTTTACTGACTTCTGCAGTCTGAAATTGATTGAACATGCAATCAGGATGCAATGATAATTACTGGAGATTGGAATGAGAAGTTGGAAACAAAAAAGGATTAGTAGTTGGAAAATATGGCCTTGGTGATAGAAGCGATGCTGGAGATCGCATGATTGAATTTTGCAAAACTGATGAATTCTTCGTTGCAAATACCTCTCTTCACCAACAT
This sequence comes from Loxodonta africana, assembly GCF_030014295.1. Classification (NCBI taxonomy): domain Eukaryota; kingdom Metazoa; phylum Chordata; class Mammalia; order Proboscidea; family Elephantidae; genus Loxodonta; species Loxodonta africana. The sequence goes on along the minus strand of NC_087352.1, from coordinate 32,144,939 downwards.
AAATGGCAACTATACATATGGACCTTGCCAGATGGAATAGACAGGAATCAAATCGACCACATCTGTGGAAAGAGACAATGGAAAAGCTCAATATCATCAGTCAGAACAAGGCCAGAGGCTGACTGTGGCTCAGACCATCAATTATTCATATGCAAGTTCAAGTTGAAACTGAAGAAAATTAGAACAAGTCCACGAGAGCCAAAGTACAACCTTGAGTACATCCCACCTGAATTTCGAGACCATCTCAAGAATAGATTTGTTGTGTTGAACATTAATGACCAAAGACCTGACAAGTTTTAGAAGGACATCATACATGAAGAATGCAAGAGGTCATTTAAAAGGCAGGAGAGAAAGAAAAAAAAGACCTAAATGGATGCCAGAAGAGTCTCTGAAAGTTTCTCTTGAACATTGAGTAGCTAAAGCAAAAGGAAAAAACGATGATGTAAAAGAGCTGAACAGAAGATTTCAAAGGGAAGCTGGAGAAGATAAAGTATTATGATGACATGTGCAGAGACCTGGAGATAGAAAACCAAAAGGGAAGAACACGCACGGCATTTCTCAAGCTGAGAGAACTGAAGAAAAAATTCAAGCCTCAAGTTGCAATACTGAAGGATTCTACAGGGAAAATATTAAATGATGCAAGAAGCATCAAAAGAAGATAGAAGGAATACTATACAAAAAGAATTGGTTGATGTTCGACCATTTCAAGAGGTAACGTATGATCAGTAACTGATGATACTGAAAGAAGTCCAAGCTGCACTGAAGACATTGGCAGAAAATAAGGCTCTGGGGATTGACTGAATACCAGTTGAGATGTTTCAACAAATGGATGCAGCGCTGGGAGTGCTCACTCGTCTGTGCCAAGAAATATGGAAGACAGCTACCTGGCCAACAGACTGGAAGAGATCCATATTTATGACTATTCCCAAGAAAGGTGATCCAACCAAATGTGGAAATTATCCATCATTAATATCACATGCAAGCAAAATTTTGCTGAAAATCATTCAAAAGTGGCTGCAGCAGTATACCAACAGGGAACTGCCATAAACTCAGGTTGGATTCAGAAGAGAAGGTGGAACCGGGGATATCATTGCTGATGTCAGATGGATCCTGGCTGAAAACAGAGAATACCAGAAAGATTTTTACCTGTGTGTTATTGACTATGCAAAGGCCTTCCACTTTGTGGATCATAACAAATTATGGATAACATTGCAGAGAATGGGAATTTCAGGATACTTAATTTTGCTCACGAGGAATCTGTACATGGATCAAGAGGCAGTCTTTTAAACAGAACGAGGGGATACTGCATGGTTTAAAGTCAGGAAAGGTGTGCATCAGGGTCGTGTCCTTTCACCATGCCTATTTAACCTGTATGTATGCTGAGCAAATAATCGGAGAACCTGGACTATATGAAGAAGAACGGGGCATAAGGACTGGAGGAAGACTCATTAACGGCCTGCATTTTGCGGATCACACAACCTTGCTTGCTGAAAATGAAGAGGACTTGAATCAATTACTGATGCAGATCAAAGACCACAGCCTTCAGTATGGATTACGCCTCAACATAAAACAAAAATCCTCACAACTGAATCAATAAACAACATCATGATGAACGGAGAAAACACTGAGGTTGTCAAGGATTTCGTTTCACTTGGATCGACAATCAACAGCCATGGAAGCGGCAGTCAAGAAATCAAAAGACCTGTTGCATTGGGCAAATCTGTTGCAAAAGACCTCTTTAAAGTGTTGAAAAGCAAAGATGTCACCTTGAAGACTAAGGTGCACCTGACCCAAGCCATGATGTTTTCAATCACCTCACACACGTGAAAGCTGGACAGTGAATAAGGAAGACCGAGGAAAGATTGATGCCTTTGAATTGTGGTGTTGGCAAAGAATATTGGAGATGGCATGGAGTTCCAAAAGAACAAACAAGTCTGTCTTGGAAGAAGTACAACCAGGATGCTCCTTAGAAGCAAAGATAGTAAGACTACGTCTCGTGTGTTTTGGGCATATTATCAGAAGGGATCAGTCCCTGGAGAAGGACATCATGCTTGGTAAAGTAGAGGGTCAGCGAAAAAGGGGAAGACTCTCAACGAGATGGATTGACACAGTGGCTGCAACAATGGGCTCAAGCATAGCAACAATTTTGAGGACTGCTCAGGACCGGGCAGTGTTTCCTTCTGGTGTGCATAGTGTTGCTACGAGCCAGAACCCACTGGCGGCACCTAACAACAACTACAACGTACTCTGCCTCTCTCTATTCACCCCTTGCCTGAGACAGCGACCTCGTATACAATGTTGTCGTTAGCTGCCATGGAGTCTGCTCTAACTCCTGGCGACCCTGTGCACAAAGGAACAAAACATTGCCCGGTCCTGAACCATCTTCATGATCTTTGGTGTGCTCGAGTCCATTGTTGTGGCCACTGTGTGTTTGAGTGCCTTCTAGCTGAGAGGGGTCATCTTCCAGCACTATATCCAACAATGCTCTGTTGTGATCCAAAGGATTTTCCTTGGCTAATTTTTGGAAGTAGATCACCAGGCCTTTCTTCCTAGTTTGTCTTAGTCCAGAAGCTCCACTGAAATCTGTCCACCGTGGGTGACCTTGCTAGTATTTGAAATACTGGTGGCATAGCTTCTAGCAAGCCACCACAGTTAAGATACACTGACAGACAGGTGGTGGTTGTACATAACAGGTGCTCAGTAAAAACACGTTGAATTAATGCATGATGTATAAGGGAGGAAAGGAAGGGAAATGGGGCCAACAAGGGGGCACTAGCATTTTCAGGTGCCCACCATCTGGTTTCGTGCCAGTGTTTCACATCTCTTCTGTCGTTATTTCTTTGCCACAACTTGGGACGTAGACTGGATCATGTGGGGTGGAGAGCCTCCTCATGAAGGGAGGGGTTTTCACCGTGATATTTTCCACGTGGGGCAGATGATTCAAAAGGTGTCAACTCTTCTTCGGTCTTCCTTATTCATTGTCCAGCTTTCACATGCATATGAGGCGATTGAAAATACCACTGCTTGGGTCAGGCGTACCTTAGTCCGCAAGGTGACATCTTTGCTTTTCAATGCTTTAAAGAGGTCTTTTGCAACAGATTTGCCTGGTGCAATGCATCTTTTTTGATTTCTTGACTGCTGCTTCCATGGGTGTTGATTGTGGATCCAAGTAAAATGAAATCCTTGACAACCTCAATCTTCTCTCCGTTTATCATGATGTTGCTCATTGGTCCAGTTGTGAGGATTTTTGTTTTCTTTATGTTGAGGTGCAACCCACACTGAAGGCTCTGGTCTTTGATCTTCATCAGTAAGTGCTTTAAGCCCTCTTCACTTTCAGCAAGCAAAGTTGTGTCACCTGCATAACGCAGGTTGTTAATGAGTCTTCCTCCAATCCTGATGCCCCGTTCTTCTTCATATAGTCCAGCTTCTCAGATTATTTGCTTGGCATACAGCAATAGGAATAGGTATGGTGAAAGGATACAACTCTTATGCACACCTTTCCCGGCTTTAAACCGTGCGGTATCCCATTGTTTTATTTGAATGACTGCGTCTTGATCCATGTAGAGATTCCTCACGAGCACAATTAAGTGTTCCAAAATTCCCATTTTTTGCATGTAATCCATAATGGGTTATGATCCACACAGTCGAATGACTTAGGATAGTTGATAAAATACAGGTAAACATCTTTCTGGTATTCTGTTTCAGCCAGGATCAATCTGACATCAGCAATGATATCCCTGGTTCCATGTCCTCTTCTAAATCTGACTTGAATTTCTGGCAGTTCCTTGTTGATATACTGCTGCAGCTGCTTTCGAATGATCTTTAGCAAAATTTTCCTTGCGTGTGGTATTAATGATATTGTTGGATAATTTCCACATTTGGTTGGCTCACCTTTCTTGGGAATAGGCATAAATATAGATCTCTTCCAGTCGGTTGGCCAGGTAGCGTCTTCCAAATTTCTTGGCATAGATGAGTAAGCACTTCCAGAGCTGCATCCGACTGTTGAAACTTCTCAATTGGTATTCAGTCCATTCCCGGTGCCTTGTTTTTCGACAATTTCTTCAGGGCAGCTTGGGTTTCTTCCTTCAGTACCAGTAAATAGAGAGAGGCAGAGTATATGGACCCTATCATAAAAGACTTTGTATTCTAGTTGGGAAGACAAACCTACTTATTAAAGATGTTAAATATAAACATAAGGTAGCCATACCAGAGGTGGCACAAAGCAATGCAGGATGCTGCACTGTGGGGATGTGGACACAGGAAATCTCTGCGGTCCATCTCTGTGGATGGGAAAGGCTGATGAGGGGAGACACTTTACCTGGACGAAGGTGGTAGGACATTGAGACATCAGAAAGTGTATGCTCTCATGACAATCAAATACTTTCCCTGCCTGCTCACTAACAAAGCATTTCCAGTGTCAGAATTAAAGTTTAAAATAGAGACACTACTGAGAGTGGTAATATTTTGACCTAAGTCTAACTATAGTGTAAATGGCTAATACAGAATCCTTTCCTCATCTGTTCCAACCGATTCATTCTATTTCAAACTCATGCTGAGAATTTGGATTTCTAACCAGTTTCCTGCTGAGAATTTGATTTCCACCCCAGATATACTGAATCAGAATCTACATTTTAAGAAGATCTCCAGGGGATTCTTATGTACAATTTCCTGGGAACTTGTTACTGATGAAAATTCTCAGGCAGGAGCTTGTTAGAAACGCAAATTCTCAGCAGGGGTGTGAGCAGGAACCAACCGGTTTGAATCCCTGATTTGGACCAGGTTATATGGCTTTTCCACAGCAGTTGCTGAGGGATTTTCTAAGGAGATTTTTCCCAAAGGAAAATCTTGATGGGGGAGGGAGGGGCTATTGAATCTTTGAAAGCAAGAGGCCACATGGCAAAGACATCACCTTCAAAGGTCTGTCTGGGGCTGGTTCTACAATTGCGGAGCTGCGGATACCAGAGGCAAAGTTGGAATCAGGCCAGGTCTGCTGAGGAGCGACCTCGGCGCTTGCAGGGGCCTTGGGACTACTGCGTTGTGCTGTAGTCAGGTGCTGCGTGGGCCCTGCCCTAGGCTGTGGACACGCGGGCGTCGGTTTGGGTCCTGACCTGAGCATCTCCTGTTCCAGGGAGCGCAGCAGCAGCAGCACCCCTTCTCCGGGACCTGAGGTTCAGTGGAGAGGCCCCCAGGCTTCACCTGCAGCCAGGAGGGAACACGGCAGCTGCCTGCTGGCCCCTCACGCTCAGAGGTGGGCGCTGCGGGGCTGACAGCCCCTTGGGGAGGGCCTTGGCCACGTGATTAGCCCAGGTGCAGGCAGCGAGGTCTGCGCCCACCTCCTCCTTCACAGTGATGGTTTGCACCTGCGCATAAAGCGTGACGTTCCCAGCAGGGACTCTGAATACCAAGCGCAGCTATGGCTGTGGGTGGGTTGGTGGCCGAAGGACCGTGCTTTAGGGCACAAGCAACCCTGCGCTCTGCAGACCCCGGCTCTGAGGCAGCAGTGCCCAGCTGTCATGTGTGAGCTACAGGCTGCCCACCTCAGTGAAGATCTAAGACCCCAGCAGACACAATTAAGCAGACCCAGAGTGAAGGTGCAATAAAGCATCCCACACCTCCGCCCCAAGCCGCTGCTTCTGCTGGGTCCATTTACAGCTCTTTCTTGTTATCAAGAAAGAGCCTTATCTGCACCAGGAAGGTTTTATGGAACAACAAAGCAGAGTAACGGAGACACAGCTTCTGTACTCTTTTTATTTGTTTCTTTCATTTAACACCGAGTGTTACCATCTCTGGAGCACTGGTGGTGCAGTGGTTAAAGGGCTCGGCTACCAACGGAAAGGTCAGTAGTTGGAACCCACCAGCCGCTCTGCATGAGAAAGATGCAGCAGTCTGCTTCCCTAAAGATTTACAGCCTTGGAAACCCTATGGAGGCAGTTCTGCTCAGTCCTACAGGGTGGCTGTCAGTCAGACTCAACTCAACGACAGTGGGTTTTGGTTTGGTTTCCATCTTTTCTGCAAAAAGGATAAAACCTTTCATTGTTGCATCCTTTGTTCACATATATGTGTGCACATTGCCTTTATGGAATTGCGTACCTGGTTTTTTGTACCTGTTAAAAGAGTCCTCAAGCATAGGAGTTTCCACCTCTTGAGGAGGATATATGGAAGTTCAGAAAACCCAGGGTTATGGGAAGGAGCCCTGATGGTGCAATGGTTAAGTGTTTGGCTGCTAACAAAAAGGTCGGTGGGTTTGAACCCACCCAGTGGCTCTGCAGGAGAAAAGACCTGGCCATCTGCTCCTGTTAAGATTATAGCTGAGGAAACCCTAGGCTACTCTTGTCATATAGGGTCAGTATGAGTCGGAATCGACTGGATGGCATCCAACAACTACAGGGTTATGGAAAATGTTTGTGTCCATAAAAGCTGAGATGCATACAGTCCGGTTAAACAAGTAAATCCTTGACTTTGCACCCCATCCCAGGCATTCTTCAGTTCACAGAACTGAGCCTGACCCCACTGACTTGGCAGGGCTGTTGAGAGGCCACCTTGGTCAGAAGCTGAAGTGTGTTGGCTCCCATTCCCACCACAGCATCGCCTCCCCCACTCCAGACTGCTTAGCGTTTTTATGTTTCTTTCCTCTTCAGGTAAACACTCTTCCTGGCTCTTTCACTCTTCTCACTCGTGAGTGGCTTTGCTTTTCTCTTGCTTGAAAATGTGTCCTTTCTCTCTTCTCATAAGCCCCTAAACACAGGATGGAAGCACTGCAGAGCTTGGCTCTGTCACCCCTAGCCCCTGAGAGCATCAAGACTTCTAGACTTGAGTCTGGGAGCTGATCCCGGCAAAGAGAGTTTGTCCCACTGTCCTCTGAGGTACTAGAGTTGGAGGCATTAGGCGACTAAGAGGAGCTTTCTACAGCCTCCACTTCTCTGGGGAGAAAGCAATGTCACCCCCAAGGCCAGATAAAGAGATGTGCCTGTTGAGCACCAGTCCGAGGCAGATCCCTGATACTAGGTCTGGTTTCTTCTTTTTTCCTGCTAGAGCTATTAAGATGACTTGGAGATGGCATTTAAGTGTTGAAAATGGAAATGAAGCCTCACCTCCTGCAGGAAGCCACCAAGACTTATCCCATCTCACTAGGGTCAAGACTTGATTGTCCTCTTACTTGTGTGGGATTTGATGTGTGTATTTGGGCTTCTAGCCCCCAAAACTATGAGACAATAAATTTCTGCTCTTTAAAGCCACCCACTTGTGGTATTTTTTTGTTACAGTAGCACTAGGAAACTAAGACACCTTCCTCTTGTGAAAATTGAGTGCAATTTCTCATCTTTTCCTATGCTGACCTGACTTCAACAGTCACCTTCTAGACAGACAAATAAAATCCCGTGTTGAATCATATTTGGCCAATGTGTGACACAATTATAAAATGTTATGGAAAAGAGCTTTGGATTTGGAATCAGGAAGTCCAGGCCCAGGCCTCAGCCCCAGCTCCAGCTCTGCCAAATTTGTTTAAACTCCCTGAATCTCATGCTCCTGCTCTCCAAAGGGGAGAGAAATGTATGCTCTACTTACCACTTGAGGTTATCATGAAGACCAAAACAAAAATGAGGGGGAGGAAAAGTGCTTTGTAAATGTACACACCCTATGAATATAAGGTATTATCTCATTTTTTTCTTTATAAGTACTTCCACTTCCAAAGCCCAACCTGAGACGTCTCAGAAACTGGTCTCATTTTAATTATGCGAAAAATTGAGATTCTCTTTATGAAATCAGGAATCACTTTATTTTTTACAACACGAGCTCCACTCATGTACCTCCTAGGCAGCATTGCATTGATCTGGTTCACATATGCATTCCAGATAACCCAGGGAAATGCTTTTCTTGTCCTCCTATATACAGGCTGTTTTAGGAAGGGCTATATGAGACCTGGGAGCCCTGGTGTTGCAGTGGTTAAGAGCTCGGCTGTTAACCAAAAGGTCAGCAGCTTGAATCCACCAGCTGCTCCTTTGAAACCCCACAGGACAGTTGTACTCTGTCTTATAGGGTCACTGCAAGTTGAAATCGACTCAGTGGCAATAGGTTTGGTTTTTTAAATATGAGTCCTAAGAGCTATTGGCACCGATTATACTTATTTTGGTTCCACTTGTGCTGTTAGGACAACTATTTGTTCATCCTTCTGAGGTGGAGAAGCTAAGATGGTGAGTTCTCTCTAGTCCTACTTGGATCTTCAAGCTAGCCTTAGAGTACCAGGCAGATATATCAAAATATTTACAATGAGGGACTGGGGCTAATCAAAAAATTGATGTATGTTTTGCTGTGTATATTCTCGACAACGACAAAATAAATAAAATTTTGAAAAACCACCACTTGTTCATAAACTTTTTTTTTTTCAGTCAAGTTGTAAATTTTTTTAATCTACATTTAGCAAACAAATACAGTGTTTTGTTTCTTCACTGAACTATATGGGTTTTTGTTTGTGTGTAAATATGTGTTTTTATTTCTGTTCTTGCAAATTATTAATATCTGATCACTTAGACTGTCTATATCTATACATGGGCTTGACTGAAATTTTTCATCTTTGTCTAAAACAATGCTTAATTATTGCTAGTGTCCCTAAATATGTTACTTTACAAACTCTTAAAAATTGAACATGGAGACCAATCTTGAAACATCGAACAACAGTCTAATTTTTTTAGCCAACAAAATATATTTTTTTACTTTTGTCTCTTAACTCAAAGCTACTCTGAAAAGAACTATTGTTTTAATCTAAACATCGTCACTTAAGAGCCTCTGACCATATGATGTTCAAAAGCAGCTTTTAAGACACTTGGTTACATATCTGGACTCTCATTGGTGAAAGGCCCAAAGGGATATCTCCATCACAAGCCAGCTGCCTATGTTTGTTTGTCCCACAGGGGAAAAATAATCACATTTTGATCATACGTGCTAATGCTTTGGACTGAATTGTGTTCCCAAAAAGTTATGTTGAAGTCTTAATCCCTATGCCTGTGAACGTGACTTTGGTTAGAAATAGGATCTTTAAAGATGTTATTAGTTAAGTTAACTTGAGGTCATACTGGAGGAGGGTGGGTCCTAATCCTATACGACTGGTGTCCTTATAAAGGAGAAGAGACACAGAGACAGGGAGACAGAGGAAGGATACCATGTGATGCTGTAGCTGCAAGCCAAGGAATGCCAGGAGCCATCAGAGCTGGGAGAGAGGCAGGAACAAATTCTCCCTCAGAACCTCAGAAGGAATCAACATGGCTGACACCTTGATTTGGATTCCCAGCCTCCAGGACTGTGAGGCAATACATTTTTGTTCTTTGTTCTTATAAGCCGCCCAGTTTGTGGTGTTTTGTTACAGTAGCCCTAGGAAACCAATATGGCCAACAACAGTTGAAACTGGCTCATCACCATCCTGTCATCTGGGGTACACTTTTAAGGCATACATGAGGGTCACACAATGAAGAAATAACTGTCGTTTTAGAGCCTGAAACACATGCTTTCACAGTTAGTTTTTTTACTTTAATTATGTGCAGCACAAGCATCTTGTGCCTGTGGAAACGTGACGAATAACGAATGGTACCATTACTAACACACCTCCTTGTCTAAGAAAAGGCTCTCAAAAACATCACAGTTATTTTGTTGCCCTGAAAAAGTAAGGCTGCTTTTAGAGAATTATCAAAACAAAACAAAGATAAATGATGCCCAAAACCCAATAACCTTCCAAATCTTACAAGGATGTTTTGATCCTTAAAACTGTGCCAAAATAGTTAACTGGCCGGTACTAAAAACCACCTGAGCCTTCAGACCAGTTCTGTGAGACTTGTCGAGATTCGGGGGTGTGTGCTGCTCTGGGGAAGGAATTCCAGCCTGGATAGCCCTGGGAGTGTTTGTGGACCAGAAGCGAGTACATCCCTAACCCATTAAGATAGGGTCACATGGACAGATATCAAAATCTAACCTTATCTGGGTACACTTTGAGTTGATTGAAAGAGCCCCCAGTTTTCCTCAGAGGACTTCACACACACAAGTCCCTCCCCATCAAGACCAAAAGCTGCTCCAGAAATGCAGTAGAAATGGAGCCAATTAGAGAGCTACAGCGACCCTCACTGGGCAGGAGGGCACTACTCCAAGGAGAAATCTTTTTGGCTTGAAAACAGAATCTACGTGGAAGTAGCAGAGGCAACAAGAGTAGAAGGACTGTCTTCCAGGGCCTGTATTGTCATAATGATTTAAAATCCGGTGGATTTGGGGAAATAACAATAACAATGTGAATGTGAATGCCGGCCTTGCCAATCTGTGAGGCTCTCTGCCAGGGATTCCCCCACCTCTGCGTTCATTAGACCCTGCCCTCCCCACTGCACAGGCCTGGCTCTGACCCCTGGGACACAAGGAAACGTCTGGCCTCTCAGACAGCAAATTGCAGCATGAATGTGAGTGGAGTCAGCCACAGAACTTAAAATGATTTCCGATTCCTCTGAATTTCTTATTCTCTAAGGTAACCCTAACCCTGGAGCCCTGGTGGTGCGGTGGTTAAGAGCTTGGCTGCTAACCAAAAGGTCAGCAGTTTGAATCCACCCACCAGCCACTCCTTGGAAACCCTATGAGGCAGTTCTACTGTGTCCTACACGGTCACTATGAGTTGGTATCTACTCGATGGCAATGGGTTAGGTTTTTGTTTAACCCTAACCCTAGAAGTAACCTAGACTAGTTATGTCTAGGGTTAGGGTTAGGGCTAGGGTCAGGATTAGGTCTAAGGATAGGGTTAGTTTTAAGGGTAGAATTAAATCTAGGGCTAGGGCTAGGGTTAGATTTATGGCTATGGTCAGATCTGGGGTTAGGGTTAGGGTTAGTGCTAAGGCTAGTGTTAGGGTTAGGGTTATGATTTGGTTTAGAGTTAGGGTTTTCCTTCTGAAAAAGTTAATCCAGAAATTCAACCTTCTTAAATGGTCCAAAGGCATGCAGTTAGTGGGTGGTGTGGACTCTGAGAGAACCATAGCAATTGCTTGAAACTAGAAATACAGAGATTGGTATCTTTTTAAAAAGCACCAGTTTTACCAAATATGTGCTTTTTCTCTGTCTTCCCTGCTCTCTAGGTCTCCTTGAATCAAGAAACAAGGACTCCTCTATCACATGTCTCTGAGCTTCACTGAGCTTTTACAAATCCTGAAATTAAAATTGTTTGCCATTAGCTAATAATCTGAATTTATTTCTTAACCTGTGGCCAGTACCGTGCTAGGAAGGTATGTGTCAGGAATAGGAGAGGGAAGTATGAGGAAATGATAAAATATAGTTTTTGTGACTCAGAGAGTATATAATATTACAGCTTAGGTTGGTTGGTGGGGGAGGGGAGCTATCTACACACACACAAAGCAATTAGAGAACAAAGTAAGAGCGCAGTTATTATGTGCTAAAGTGTGTGGCACAGATTACATGTCCTTTAAAGAGTTCAGAGGAAAATAGACCAGTGCAGACTAAAGCCATCTGAGATGATTTTATTACAGCCTCACAGATCCATTTTTAAAGGCAAATAATAAAGGGGTAAGAGATGTTCATTTAGCGGTCAGCATTAGAAAGGGCTGTTTTAGGGAGGAAAAAGGAAAGTGCACAGTTTCATGCAACCAAAAAACCAAACTGAACCCTGCGCTGTCGAGTCGATTTCAACTCATAGCAACCCTATAGGACAGAGTAGAACTGCCCCATAGAGTTTCCAAGGAGCACCTGGAGGATTCGAACTGCTGACCCTCTGGTTAGCAGCTATAGCACTTAACCACTATGCCAGGGTTTCCGTTTCCTGCAAAGTCACTGCTAATTTGAGTCAGAGAAAGTTCAAGCTCTGATGAAATAAAAACACATCCTTTACTGGGTTGATTAGTTGGTGCATTACAGCGAGGAGAATGTGCCTATCAGAGGGGTGCTGAGAAGATACGTTCCCAATATCTGTGTCCCCATTCGGAATTTCTCTCATTTGCTCGTCCAATATATTAATTCCTTGCTATAGCTATTGAAAGAATTCTTTTGAGCCTCTTATGAAGACCCACAACAAACAGTCTTAAAAATAGCTGCTCTCTGACAGGCTTTCTAATCCTCGCCCCACATTCCTTCTCCCCTCACTGCCCCGACAAGGATCCTGTAAGCTGTCTTGACAGAACCTCAATGTGCTAAATGAGGACTGTTCTTGTTAGTTGCCATCCAGTCGAATCCCAGTCATGGCGTCCCCATGTGTGCAGAGTAGAACTGCTCCATAGGGTTTTCAATGGCTGTGACCTTCTGGAAGCCGGCGCCTCTGTGTGGGCTTGAACCAGGGCTTCGAACCACTTCGAACTCCTGCTGAGAATTTGCATTTCCACCCCAGATATACTGAATCAGAACCTACATTTTAACAAGATCCCCGGGGGATTCTTATGTATAATAAATTGTTCCTGTTTTTGAAGGAATATTTATTAATTATAAAAATAGATAACATAGGCTTATCTAACATGTAATTTTATGCCACTGCAGTTAAAGCAAAACCACCGCTTTAGTGGGTAAAAAGAACTTGCTTTCTGTGTACACACTTCAGCGCAATTAAAAAATGCTGTAATTATAATTTCAGAACTTCAGAATTTGAATAGATGACAATTGCCTATGTTAATACGGGAAAAGGAAATGTCTTTGAAAATCGTTGGAAGCTTGGACAAAAATTCCACAGCTATATTCTTAGGGTCACTCTGCAGAGTCTTCATGATTCGGACAACATAAGCGAAGCTTCAATTCAACCTTTCAGAGAAGACATTCCAGCTTGCGTGATCGCATCAGCCAGGAGACTGTTGACAGCGATCACAGTGCAGGCATGAAGAAGTTGTTTCTCGGTACAATAGTTATCCCATATGCCTGCTTCTGCTGCTACCGTAGGCTCACCTGTGTTTAAGTCTACACTGACAAGCTGACAAGATTCCGAATGTTCTGCTTGAACATTTACTAGTGTTTCCTGAAGGTCAAAACCAGAATTCTGAGCAAGAACCTTGGCAACAATGAGCAAGGCATCAGCAAATGCTTGGACTCCAAGTTGGGCCCTGCCCTTGACACTGGGCTTGTATTTCATCAGAACTTCCGTCATTGCCACTTCCACTGCACCAGCACCTGGAACCACACAGTCATCATCCGTAGCATTTTTGACCACCCTCAAGCCATCTCTTATCGTATCTTTGATGTGAGTGAGTGTGTGCTTATTTGGTCCTTTGACCTGTAGTGTGACAGAGTGAGGGTTGTTGCATCTCTCAATGGAGGTGAACTTCTCTTCTCCCAATGTACACTCATAGATGAGTCCTGCACGTCCCCAAACAGTCAGGATTTAGGTCATCTAAACAATTTAGAGCCACCCTTCTACAGGAAAGTGTGAGCCTCTCTGTATTTCTTTGTTTAGCTCTGCGCAGAACTACTATGCCTTCTTTTGCAAGGAAGGGCATCTGAGGAAAAAGGGTCAATTCCCTTTTGATTAATAACGACAAATCCTTTATTTGTATCCCCACAGACTTTCTTTTTCAGTTCTATTATTTTGTTAACTCTATCTTCAACGAGGAAACCCTAGTGGTGTAGAGGTTAAGAGCTATGCGACTGCTAACCAAAAAGGTTACCAGTTCAAATCCACCAGTTGCTCCTTGGAAACTCTATGGGGCATTTCTACTCTGTCCTATAGGGTTGCTATGAGTTGGAATTCACTCGACGGCAACGAGTTTGTTTTTGTTTTTTTGTCTTCAATGAATTTTCTTTCAGCTTTTGCAAGTTTCTCTTCTGCACTCTTGTAAGAGAAGCCAGAGTTCACTTCTGTTTTTTCATATTAGAATGACACAGTGCATGTGAGGATGTACGCATCTTCTATTCTTTTCTTCGTATCAGGATACTGTGTGCCATGCTCCAAAACAAGCCCTCTGATTAAGCTTGTATCAGTTGCAGATTTATATTTCATCTCCACGATTTCAGCCATGAAACGGTCAATAAGTTCATCAGGTTTTTTAATGGCCAAAATGGAGACAGCTACAGCCTCTGTTACTACGTCAGCAAGTTCGGCACGAACTTTAGTATGCAGACATATTCTGGCCCCGTCTATAAGTGTTTCTCTGTCCATCTCTTTGTTTACTTTGATTTGTTCCAAACACTAAATTGCCTTTTCCTTTGCAACTTCAAATCCTTCAGTTATTATTCTGGGATGCAGACCTTCAGCGTAAAGGTCCACCTGTTTCAGCAGCTCTCCAGTGATCAGGACATTGGAAGTAGGACCATCACCAATTATGTCATCCTGGCCTGTTGCTAATTTTGCTATTAAGGGGGCTGTTGAGTGTTGAGTTTGTATTTCATGAGGTAGCACATTGCCATCTTCAGTAAGCTTGATGTCTTCAGCGCCAGAAACAAGCATCTTCATGGTGCTCTCGGGCCCCAGGTTGGTCCTCAGCACATCCTGTAGCCGCTGGACCATGCTGATGTTGACCACCATGCTGCCTGGGCTGTGCCGCCTTGGCTTTGGGGCTCAGGGTCTTCACGCCTGCCATGGCGGGCCCAGCAGAGGAAGAGAACGAGACCCAGCCTGCAAGGCCAGCTCAGTGTCTATGTATAAAAATCCGAGAACCACTGCTCTCCTAGTGGTTCTAGAATTGGTCCCTAAACAGCAGCATTAGCTTCACCTGGAAACTTGTTAGGAATACCAATTTTCAGGGAGGGTTTGAATGTGAAAGAACTGATTAGAATCCCAGGTTTGAAACACCAACTTTTTGGCTAGTAGTCAAGTGCTTAACCAGCTCATATAATCTAGTCAATGAAAGATGCTGAAACCATGGGCAAAAAAATGCAGTTACAAGTCCTCAGACCCCCGAACCCCAGATGCAGTGGCACTGCCTGGTTGCCAAGGGAGGGCGGCTCCTAGAAGAATGCCCACTTTCTTCCAGCTGGTTCCAAAATGCAGATTGTCCCAACAGCACACCCTTGATTTTTCCCATGTTCCTTCTTTTTTTTAATTGTAGTAAAATATATACAACAAAAGGTTTGCCATTTTACCCATTTTTAAGTATACAATTCAGTGATGTTGATTAATTCATCATGTGTGCAACCATCACCACTATCCATTTCCAAAAGTTTTTCATCACCCCAATCAGAAACTCTGTACCCCTTCAGCACTAACTCTCCATTTCCCTCCTCCACCAGCCCCTGCTAACCTCTAATCTCCTTTCTGTCTCTACGCATTTGCCTATTCTAGATATTTCATATCAGTGGGATCATGGGAGATTTATCCTTTTGTGTCTGATTTAGTCCACTCAGCCTAATGTTTTCAAGGTTCATTCATGTCATGGCATGAGTCAGAACTTCATTTCTCTTTTTGACTGAATAATATTCCATTGCATGGATGAACCACGTTGTGTTTATCCATTCATCTGTTGATGGACACTTGGGTTGTGTCCACCGTTTGACTATTGGGAACATGCTGCAATTAGAATTAATGCACATGTGTTTGTTTGCATTCTGCTTTCAGCTCTTTAGGGTATATCCCCAGGAGTGGAATTGCCGGGTCACATGGGATTTCTATGTTTGACTTTTGGAGGAACCACCGAAGTGCTTGTCCATGAACAAGACTCACAGAATTTAGGGCTGCACGGACTTGACCGAGAATTGAATTTGGACCACTCGGTTCACGGTGGAAATTGTGTCCCTGAGAAATCTTTCAGGGTCCCCAGATCCCCAATCCTGCAGTCCACCACGGCCTTGGGCCTTTGCTGGTGGTAGACTGTGGGGTTGGAATTACTCCCTGACCCTCCTCAGTGGTCACTTTGAGTCCTTGCCTCTGCCCGACAGCTCACCTGGTCTTTTGGTTCCTGAATTCCTCCCACCTTAGTTTTTACACCACAGGCTCTAAACTCCGTTATGGGTGGAAGTCTCAGCTGCAACCCCCAGAGGGGCCCTTTGCTAGAAGAGTGTCAAGTCCCCACCCTTTAACCTCACCTCTCATGTGATCACAAGCCTCGTGCAGAAAGCCAAGCCACCAAGGACATCATCCTAGGAAGAGAATCTTTCCCCTCTCTTCCAAGCACACCAGTTCCTTTGCCGGGTCCCCAGCCCTCTGCTCTGTCTCTGCTAATTGCTCGTTTCCTTAAGATGACCCCTCAGTCACCATGGAGAGTCCTGTCCGCAGTGGAGACAAAGCCCCCAAGAATCGGTATGACAGAAGAGGAGCTCTTGAATTGATTCTTATTTCTAGTTTGATTTACCTGCCGTGTCTTGGATGCAAAGCTTTTAGAAGTTAGAGAAAACCCATTGCTGTTGAGTCAATTCTGACTTATAGCGACCCTATAGGACAGAGTAGAACTGCCACATAGAGTTTCCAGGGGGCACCATGAGATCATACTTTAAATCTCATTATCCATGTCCTTATTGTTGTTAGTTGCCATCGAGTTGACTCTGACTCATGGAGACCCTGTGGGTGAAGAAAAGAACTGCTCCATAGGGTTTTCAAGGCTGTGACCTTTTGGAAGCAGATTGCCAGTCCTCTCTTCTGAGGGACCTCTGGGTGGATTCAAACACCAAGTTTCTGGTTAGTAGTCGAGTGCTTAATTGCTTGTGCCACCCAGGGAGTCCACTGATGTCTTTACTGGGTGCTTAATAAATATTCTTACTGAAGAAGATGACGATTCACTTTGCTTTTCTGTAGGCGTTTATTTCTTTGTCTCTAAAATGGAAATGGTCCATTTATCCTCCTAGAAATTTGGAGGATTAATTTAATGAAGGGTTTAAGAGGAACGGACAGGCACTATGGAATACAAGAATTACTGGGATTTCTCCCGCAGGGGTGTGCCTTTCCCCTGCAAAGCCACTGAGGTAAACAGAAAGTGCATTACAAGACCAAGCAGTCCCCTTCGTCTCACAAAGCCTTAGAACAGGGCTGGTCTGCACCCTGGTGTTAAAAGTCCAGTGAAAGATAAGAATAAACCACAACCCTGTAACAGCTCTTAGCTGGAATCTTCAGATTCCAGAGCAAGATATTTTAAATCAAAGAAAGAGAAAGCTTTCTCATTTGTAATGAGTGGAACCTGAAAGTCATTGCATCAGATACTCTATCTGTTAATGACAATTCTGGCAGTCTGAGACACACAGGTCGGTGATGTCGTACTTTGAAATTGGGCTGCCCAGACACAAGGCTGTTTAAATACCTCTACGTACAGCCAAGGCCTCTGTTCAGATCTCCAGGTCTGGCTCAGTAGCCCCCAGAAGGCTGGGGACAGTTGCCAAATTAAAATGCTCGGCAGCCCTTGTTCCTGGATTGAATGGCTGAAAATGCAATAAAACTGGTTGCATTCATTCTTTAAATATTTGCTCTCTGCCCCAGGGATGAAAATATTTTTTCCCACTAAGATGGCGAAAGAAACACAAAAGAAAGACGCAGCCTGTTTGGGAAGGAAACGCTGGAAGAGTGCAGCCGCGGCTCAGGGAGCACCCGGCATGGGTTGAGCCAAGGACACCACTTGTTTGTTTTTATCAACACTTGTCTTTCAAAGGGAAGAGAGACGTAGGCTTTCTGCACTTCCTCTTCTCTGCCGCAACAAGCCTTTCTCTTGTCATCTTTCCCCTTCCATGCTTCTCAAGCATGGAGCTCATATGCAAGGATTTTCTGTTCTAGAGAAGATAATTTTCTTTTAAAACAGATGTCCTGGTTCTTAGATGAAACATTGTTTACTCATATTTTCCAACACGTTCTTATCTTTTAGCCATGTTGTGCTTCTTGGAGTTACGGAATTAAAAAAAAAAAAAAAACCAAACCAAACCAGTTGCTGTGATGTCATTCTAACTCATAGTGACCCTATAGGACAGAGTAGAACTGCCTCATAGAGTTTCCAAGGAGCGCCCGGTAGATTTGAACTGCAGACCTTTTGGTTAGCAGCCGTAGCTCTTAACTGCTACCCCACCAGGGTTTCTCCAGTTAAGGAATAAACAAACAAACAAAAAACCAAACCAGTGGCCATGGAGTTGATTCTGACTCATAGCGACACTATAGGACAGAATAGAACTACCCTGTAGAGTTTCCAAGAACCGCCTGGTGGATTCGAACTGCCATGGCTCTTAACCACTATGCCTCCAGGGTTACGAAGATACAATTGTTGAAGCAGCTGTTTTTATGGGATGCATTTGAGGAAGAAAATGATTAACATTATTCTCTCTTTTAACGTTCTTAATAAAAACTGCAAACACTTGACCGGCATTCCCTATGTGCTGGACATGCTTTTGTGTGTTTATACAAACATATTCAGGTGTTCAGTCCCTACAGGCAGTAAATGAGCAAACTGAGGCATAAGGGAGTTATGTGATTTTCCTCATGTTGTAAGCCTATGCGTAACGGAGAGAGACCTTGAGCCAGGCAGCTGGTTCCCAAGCCCTTGCTGTTATCCTGCCTCCAGGCCAGGTTCTGCAAAATTTGGAAAGTAATAAAAAAAGAGAAAAAGAAAACGGTTTGCAATTCCTTAAGATCACTTCAGAGACACCCCTCTTTTTTGCATATGCATTGTTTTCTAGGATTCGTGTTACTGTGTAGTTTTCACGTATGTAATTTTAATGCCTGTATAGCAGTCTACCTAACATATGACCCCTGTTGTTGGATATTGAAGTTACTTCTTCTCGTAAATAGAAATAATGCTTCCGTGAGCATCTTTGCATTGCACATTTTTTCATTATTTCTTTAGGATAAAAGGAACACATTACCAATAGTAATAAACAAAATTAAAAAGGTATCAAAGGTCTTCCCAGTGGTTTTAAAATAAAGTTCTATAAAACCAAGGCATGGGTAATTCCTATGTTACTTAAATAATTTCAGAGCATGACAACATTTTACAAGAATCTTCTAATCCTCATACTAAAACCATAAAAAGACATTTCAAAAAAAGATGAAAACAATGAAACAGAGATCCAAATCTTATGGAAAAATATGCAGATCATGCGGAAGTGAAAATGTCCTGGGGTCGCTAGGAAAAATTTGAAACAGAATGAGCAACTTGGGTATTCAGTCCTCCCAGCTGGTCAGCTCTAACATGGGGCTCTAGTGCACAGATAGACAGCTGATTTTTAGAATATAATAGAGACGCTAGGAATAGGTTCAGGCCCATTTTGGGATTTTATAAATCCTAAAGAAGACATTTCTTAGAGTGTCTTAAAGTGGCAACAGAATATACAATAAATAGTAAAAGTAACTTTTTTAGGGGGGGAAGGAAAGAAAAAAGTTGGCCTCCTCCCTTACGATGTACGTAAAATTAAATTATTGATGGGTTAAACTATATGTGTTAGAAGTTAAAAATATAAACTAGGGGAAAACAATTTAATTTTGGGATGGGGAAGTTTTTGTGGTTTTATTAGAAAACCGAGAACAAAAATGTAATGAAAAAAATAATTGGCCAAAGATATCGTAAAAGACAAATGACAAATGGTAGCTTGTCCAATAAATGAAGTATGAATATTTATAACATATAAAGGTCAAAAAGTCAACAAGGAAAAGACAAACAACCCAACAGAGAAATATGTGAAACTAGACCCTCATGTGGGAACAAGACCTTCAAATGGCCAATGGATATATGAAAGGTGCTTAGGTTTCACAAAAATCAAAGAAAATTCAAGTGAAAAGAATTGGGTATTAATTTTCACCTACCAGATTGTCAAGGATTAAAATAATAATACTACTCATTGGAGAAAATGTGAATTCATGGATACGTCATGTCATGGATGTCACATTCTCTGGCGGAAAACTTACAATAGCTATCAAAATTTTAAATGTGCCCTTTGACCTGACAATTTCACTTATAGGAATTAAGCTCAAAAACATTTCACATGAGCACAGAGTCTTATTTTCAATACACATGTGTATAATAATATTTACTGCAAAAAATTTAGCAGTGACCTGAGGTCCCTGTTCCTGAGAAGCTCCTTGACCATGGGAAGATTGAGGACAAGGACATTCCTCCAGAGCCGACGGAGAGAGAAAACCTTCCCTTGGAGCTGACGCCTTGAATTAGGACTTTCATCCTACTATACTGTGAGGAAATAAGTTTATCTTCGTTAAAGCCATCCACTTGTGGTATTTCTGTTATGGTAGCATTAGCTAAGTACGACATCGGGATTCATGGGTCCAGGAATCAAGGGGTGGAAATTTGAGTGGCGCCACTCACCATTACCCCTAGTGACCCACTGGCAAAACTTTTGCTTCCTGTCTCTGTGACCCTATGATCTGAGGGTTTGGAGGTCTTAGTTCCAAAGTGTAGAGTGCTTACCAGGAGACACATCACTGATTCCATTGAACTGGAAGTTAAGACTGCCACCCAGCCACTTTGGGCTCCTCGTGCCTCTGGATCCACAAGCAAACAAGGGAGTTACTGTGTTGGTTGGTATGATTGATCCTGATTACCAAGAGGAAATCGGATTGATATTACATAATGGAGGTAAAGAAAAGTATGTCTGGAATACAAGAGATCCCTTGGCATGTCTCTTGGTACTACCGTGCCTTGTGTTTAAAGTCAATAGAAAACTGCAGTAACCCAATTCTGACATGACTACTAATGGCTCAGGCCCTTCAAGAATGAAGGTTTGGCTCACCCCACCAGGTAAAGAACCACGACTAGCTGAGGTGCTTGTTGAAGGTAAAGAGAATATGGAATGGGTTGTGGTGGAAGATAGTTCTAAATACCAGCTATGACCATGTAACCAGTTGTAGAAATGAAGACTGTAATTGTTATGAGTATTTCTTCCTTGTATGTGTGCATTAAATATTTTTTGTTTTCTTCACTTATAAAATATAAGATATAAAAATAGGGCTAGTAAAAAAAAAATTTAGCAGTGAAAAATTGTTGTTGTTGGGTACCATCGAGTCGGTTCTGACTCATAGCGACCCTATGTACCACAGAACCAAACACTGCCTGGTCCTGTACCATGCTCACAATTGTGATTAGGCTTGAGCTCATTGTTGCAGCCACTGTGTCAGTCCATCTCATTGAGGGTCTTCCTCTTTTTCGCTGACCCTCTACTTTACCAAGCATGTTGTCCTTCTCCAGGGACAGATCCTTCCTGGCAACATGTCCAAAGTATGTAAGAGGCAGTCTCACTATCCGTGCTTCTAAGGAGCATTCTGGTTGTACTTCTTCCAAGACAGATTTGTTCATCCTTTGGTAGTCCATGGTATATTCGATATTCTTCGCCAACACCACAAATCAAAGGTGTCAATTCAGTGAAAAATTGAAAACGTCCAAATGTTCCTCAAACATAGGTTGGGCGAGTAAGTTATACTCTTGCCGTATACTGGAATCGCATGCAATTACTAATAAAAATGTGGTAGCTTTATATTAATTAGACTGACCTGCACAAATGTCTGTGACATATTTTTAAGTCCTGGAACAGAACCGAATGCGCACAGAGCCTTTTTATTTAAAAATGATATAACTGCCGCACACACTTCTTTATACTATGCACGTGATACACTATCGGATATACATAGACACAACCTTACACACACCCATAGCAACCTATCGGACAGTGTAGAACTGCCCCATAGGGTTTCCAAGGCTGTAAATCTTTATAGAAGCAGACTGTCACATCTTTCTCCTGAGGAGCGGCTGGTGGGTTCAAATGGCTGACCTTTCAGTTAGCAGCCAAGCATTTAATCACTCTACCACCGTGTTTCCTTCTTGCACACACACATACATCTATTTCCAAATGGACGGTGAGAGGTTTGGGAGGACTTTTAACCGTGTATCTAAGGGAGGCAGAATTATGGAGATGCTTACTGTCACTTTGGCTGTATTTATTTTGTATCTTTTGGATTATTTACAAATAGATATCCCTCCCCCCACACACAAAAATATAAAGCAGTGCAAATACTTAAAAATTTAAAAGATTAAAAGGTCAAAGGATATGAACATTTTTATAGCATGGAAAGCCTAGTGCTTGCTTTCAAACGTGTTGGGCCAGTTTGCTTGTCGAGTTCCACGTTGAGTGTTTCTCATCATTCCTTACGAGAGGTGACCTCCATGGCTGTAGTTCTGAGGAAACTGCCCCGGAGCTCCTGAGTGGGCACAGGGAGCCTAGGGGGTATGCGGTGTCTAGAATTCTTTCTCCCCATTCCCCATTGTCTGCTGAAGCTCGTGTCTTTGATGCTGCTAGTTAACCTCTGATCAAGAACACTGTTGTTGTTGTGTTCCCTCGAGTTGATTCCCACTCATAGCGACTCCATGTGACAGAGTAGAACTGCCTGATAGGGTTTCCTAAGCGCTTGGCTACTAACTGAAGGGTTATCTGTTTGAACTCACCAGCCTGTCAGTGGGAGAAAGATGTGGCAGTCTGTTTCCATAAAGATTACAGCCTAGGAAACCCTATGAGGCAGTTCTACTCTGTCCTATAGAGTTGCTGTGAGTCAGAATCAACTCCAGGGCAATGGGTTTTTAAAAAAATCTTTACAGGAGCAGATTGCCAGGTCTTTTCCTCCACGGAGTTGCTGGGTGGGTTTGAGCCGCCAACCTTTCAGCTAACAGCCAAGTGCTTAACTATTGCACTACCGGGGCTCCTGGACCAAGAGCATGGTCATGGGCATAAAAACCAGCAGCACCAAGAGTAAAATTCCAGTTGGCCACCTTGTTCTTTCTTTGTGGCACTGGTGAAAAATGTAGTGACAGAGTGTTGAAATGAACGGCTAAAATTAAGGAAAACATTTATGGATTTCAGTGGTCCACAAAATTCCCTGCAAGAGAACCCCAACATTTCCTCCTCCTCCCAGTGTGTCTGCCATATTTGTCTTCCCCTCTCCCTCTGCACTCCAGCACTTTGGTTCCTCTTCTTTCTTTCCTCATAGCTCTTCCAACACACCATTAATTACCTGTTCATTATGTCTGTTGCTTCTGGTCTGTCTCCTCCCGTTAGAATGTAAGCCCCACAAGATCAGGGTCTTGGTCTGTTTTGTTCGTTGATGTAATCCAAGTGCCCAGAACCATACCCAACACACAGCAGGTGCTGGATAACTGTTGACTCAACTAACAACACTTCTCTCCTCGTGGGGAAGTGACTCCAAAAATGTTTCCAAATGGCCATGCGCATGGGCCGTGTATGATTTCCAGCAGATGGCAGAGCTCAGATAAGCTGTCTGAAAAGATGAGCATCTTCCTGGAGGTTGGGAGGCCACGAAACCCAAACATAGATCGAAGGCCTGCTCTGTGAACATTTGCCTGCCTGGTCTTCATCAACTCCCAGGACCAGAGAACTCTCCAGGCCATAATAAAACATGATTCCATTTAAAATTTTTCACTTTTCAAACATCTGAACTTACATGAATCCAAATTCTACCTTTCTGTAACTTCCATCTATGTCCTAATTCTGCTTCCCGCAACGTCAAGAGCCTGATAAATTCTGTCAAATTTCCTCCCCACACAGTGGGACATACTTGAGTTTAGCCACCATGATGCTCTGTAAAAGTTTCCCTTCCCAGGCAAATCATCTTCAGTCCTTCAAAAGTGTGCTATGGTTAGCGTTCCCAGATCTTTCGCCATCTCTGTTTCTTTCTTTTGGAAACATTGCTAGTTAGCTGATGAAATATAGTGCCCAGAGGTGAAATAAATGGATTTTTCACATTGGAAAAGGAAGAGATGCGAGGCCTAATTTGGAAAGGCTTCTTACTCTAACCATTTGAATGCAAGGGAACGTCTAGTCCCGGCCAAGTCCCAGATATTCACGGAGGGAAAATAACTCATGCTTCTGTAATCCATTTCTCAGGGGTGCAGGAACAAAACACCACAAACTGGGAGGCTTATGAGAGCAGGGATTTATTGTCTTACAGCTCTGGAGGCGGGGAGTCCATATCAGGGCCGTCTGGCTTCCTTCTGAGGCGCTGAGGGAGAATCTCTTCCTGCCTGTCTCCCAGCTTCTGGTATCTGCTGATGATCATTGGCCTACAGCTGCACCGTCACAGGGCATCCCTCCTTGGTCTCTGTATCTTCCTTCCTGTGACTTCTCCTGCATAAAGATGCCTCTCATATAGGCTTTGGACCCACCCTATTCCAGTCTGACCTCACGTTAACATCTTCATAGAACCTATTTTCAAACAAGATCGCATTCACAGGTACGAGGGGTTAGGACTTCAACAAATGTTTCTGGGGGACACAGTTCAGTCCTTGACACAGCCCTACCATGAAATTGTTGACTATTTGCTCGGTGACAGAGCATAGTGGTTGTGAGTATGAGTGTTAGTGTGGCAAACGCTGGCTTGGGTCCACGCTACCACTTACGAGGAGGGGACCCCTGAGTCCCATCTCCTCCTCTATAAAGGTGAGTTCATTAAATATGATCCTATAATTTAGGGACTTAATACCATGCCTGCTTCAATAAATGGTGGTTATAATGATTTCATTTCATTTAAGCAACAACTGTATGAGATAGACAGGGGTGATATTAAAAATATTTGGCAGACCATATGGCCTTAGGGGAGCTCTGGTGGCACAGTGGTTAAGAGCTATGACTGCTAACCAAAAAGTTGGCAGTTTGCATCCACCAACAGCTCCTTAGAAATCCTATGGGCAGTTCTACTCTGTCCTATAGGGTTGCTATGAGTCAGAACCAATGGCAATGGGTTTTGTTGGGTTTTTGGTATGGCCTGAGTATTGACCAACCAGAATGGGCAATTGCCATGACCACAGCAGCCAACTAGCTGACTACTAACCAGCCTGGGAAACAGGAATAACAGGAATAACCTAGTAAAACAGGAGTAATTTCCCACTTTGTAAACAGGCTCATAGAGTTACGGCCCCAAATAAATTACTGCAGTGAAACCCATGAGAGCTGGAACTCGACTGAAAAGCCTTGCTTTTCCAGGTCTTGAAAGTTTTCCACCTTTGACAGTGTGCCGTCTTACCACTTTCCTATCACTATTAGTGGAAAATATCTGAGGTTTCCTTCTCTGACAGGTTTCCGCCTTACACAGGTTCCGGTTTTCGCGGATTTTACTGGATGTGCTTGAAACATGAGGAGAATTTGAGAGTTTGAGAGAGAGGGGTTTTCCTTTACCACATTGGTAACGAACACTTTGCATGTCCAATGCACACATCTTTCCATCTTTCAAAGGCTGAAGTGTGAAATCAGTCTCATCCCAGGCTATGAAGAACAGCATCCCATTTGCAAAATGTGTGTGTACCTTGTGATTTGCAACGACATTCTATAATGAAATAATATCTGACTCTCATGGCATTTCACTGGGCAGTTCTGTGGCTGCTGCCCAGGTGCAGCAAGAGAGGAGATGAAGACCGTGCCAACGGCAGGGAGTTTAATAAACGTGTGCTCAGCCCTGCTCTCATCTCGGGAGAATGCCCCGGTGCCAACACCCAAAATGTGTTCTACAGACAGGAGTGTCCTGAGGATAAATACTTAAATTATAGCTGGAATCACACACACCCGTGTTAAAATAAAGTCGTTAGCCTCAGGGAACCTATTTCTGAAATGCATGGAGTCCATAAGCGATACTGTAATTCCAGTAATTCCTATTGAAAATACACCTATGCCTGTTTTTACTTAAATGTTGGAAACATGTGAAGCCCCTAGGCTCTAGTATTGAAATACATCTCCTACTTATGACACCCTTGCCCGTGACTTGGGAATTAACTACCCCCTCACCCAGCGACGTTATTATATCACTGATAGGAAGAGACTGTGATATTTCTGTGTAATTTCCATTCATAGCATCTTAAATTGCTCAAGATGCATATTCTGTCAAAGAAAGTACCATTTTATAAAATTACTTACTATTTCCCCATATGGAGATGTCAGACATTCCCAATAAAATCCTCAAATTATCGCACACAAGTGTCTTTAGGCAAAGAGACATATTTCTGACAGTGTAGCATGAAGTGGTCTGCTCAGCCCTTACTTGAGTAACCAGTCTGAGTTTTGTCTGTTTATAATCCAGGCACGTGTGGGTGTGTGGTGTCATCCCTACTGAGAGGATCCCCCTCCTTTTTCCCTTCTTTTAGTTACCTCGCAGACATAGAAATTAAAAAGCAGAATTAAAACATAGAAGAGGTCTCATTTCCTTGATTTTGTAACCCTATTAATGAGTAATTTTCAACTTTACTCTGCAGAGGGAGCTTGTGGAAATCCATATTCTTGAGGCCAGCCTCAGCAATTCTAATTTAGAAACCTAAAACCAAACCCATTTCCACTGAGTCAATTCCTACTCATAGTGACTCTATAGGACAGAGTAGAACTGTCCCATAGGTTTCCAAAGAGCAGCTGGTGGATTTGAACTGTCGACCTTTGGGCCAGCAGCTGAGCTCTTAACCGCTGAATCACCAGGGCTCCTCTAACTCAGAAGGTCTACAGAACGGCCTGGTAGTCTGCTTTTTTGACAAGTGCTCCAGTTTTTTACACATTGAGACATGTTACTAAGTACATTAATAGTACTTACATAGGTCTGTATTCAGTGTAAATTTCTTTTCTGTTTTTAGGATGCCACTGAGTCCCTCAAGCCTTATAGGTTTCACTCTTCTTCCAACCTGTTGCTGTCTATCAATCCTTCCCTCCACCATCCATCCTTCCTTCCTTTTACCCATCCTCTGTTCATTCTCTACCCTTCCTTCTTTCCTTCCTCCCACCCACCATCCACCCATCCACCCACCCACCCATCCATCCATCCACCCATCCATTCTCCATCCATTTTCCACTCTTCCTTTCTCCCTCCCTCCCTTCCTTCCAACCTAAACCATGCTCTGATTTAGGCAAACAAAAAAACACAAAACAAATACAAAACCAAAACCATCGTGAAATTTATTTGAATTACTTACCATTACTTCCACCCACAGATTATTATTGGTTAAAATTGAGGAGTCACATTAAGATTGTAATGAGTTTAGAATCTTATGGGAAAAGTATTCAAGGCTGCTTCCTTCTCTGTCTCTGTCTTTTTCTCTCTCTCTCACACATACACACGTATAACTATAGAAACTCTAGTGAAAATGACCAACTCTGAATTTAGTATGTTTAGAATAAAACTATTATGTTTTTTCTTTTTAAAATTCTGTTTGTGGTTATATATATAATATATATATGAAAAACCAAAGAAAAAAAAAACCAAACCTGCTGCCATCGAGTCCATTACATATATATAATATTATTCACCTTTTATTGTATATAATATATATTTTACAATAATATATTTTAACCATTTTTTATTTAAGAAATTGAACATTAGTGTTTTAAAAAATTTATTGTGGTAAAATATATGTACCAAAGTATTTGCCACTTCAACCATCTTTTGGGACCCTGGTGGCATAGTAATTAAGTGCAACGGTTACTAATCAAAAGGTCAGCAGTCCAAATCCACCAGATGCACCTTGCAAATCCTATGGGGGCAGTTCTACTCTGTCCTGTAGGGTTGCTATGTGCTGGAATCGACTCGGCGGCAACGGGTTGTGCCCACCTTTAAGTGTTATGATTCAGTGACTTTAATTACATTTACTGTGTTGTGCAACCATCACCACTATCCATTTCCAAACGTTTTTCATCACCCTACACAAAAACTCAGTGCCCCTTAACCAATAACTCCCTATTTCTCCCCTACCCAAACCCTGGTAACAACTAATAAACTTCTGCCTCTATGCATTTGCCTATTTTAGATATTTCATGTAAGTGGAATCATCTAATATTTTTTCTTCTTTCCCTCAGCATAATGTTCTCAAGGCTCATCCATGTCGTAGCATGTATCAGAACTTCATTCCTTTCCATGGCTGAGTAGTATTCCATTGTATGAATACATCACATTGTGTTTATCCGTTCATCTGCTGATGGACACTTGGGTCCTTCCCACCTTTTGGCTATTGTGAATAATGCTGTAATGAACATTGGTGTACGTGTATCTGTTTGAGTCCCTGGTAAAGGATTAACATTTTAAGGAATTTAAGGATCCCAGGCTTTCCTTTCAAAATTTTTACAGATTGCGGGTCAGTTGGCTTGTGAAAGGCTTCCTGGTAGTTCAGTCCAAAGCCAGCTGCTGTTGAGTGGAGTCTGAGTCATGATGACACATATGTCAGAGCAGAACTCCAGAGTGCTCCAAAACATTTCCAATCATTGATTTTTCAGAAGCAGATCTCCAGGCCTTTCTTCTGAGATGCCTGTGTGTGAACTTGAACCTCCAACCTTTTGGTTAGCAGTCAAGAACTTAACTGTTCGTGCCACCCGGGTAATCCTGGCGGTACAGTACTTGTTTGATTATACCAGGGTCAGGTTCCCTCTTTCTCAGGCAATTTCTTGTCTTTTCATCTTATGATAGATTTAGTTTGTCAGGGAACTTGTGCAAAGTAGGTTATGTAGAGGACCAATCCTAGTGTGACAGTCAGTTCCTTGTATCTTCTTTTTGTGTGTGGACAACATGAAAACTTTTATTTAGGGAAGATAAAAGCTAAGAAACATTCCTTTAAAAAAATATTTTATTGTGCTTTTGGTGAAGGTTTACACAGCTCATTAGGTTCATTTTTGACAATTTCTACACAAGTTGCTCAGTGACATTAGTTACGTTTTTCACAATGTGTCATCATTGTCTTTAATTGTATTCTGGTTGTTCCATTTCCAGTGCTCTAGTTTCCCTGCCCCCTTAGCTTCTCATCCTTGCTTTAGGGTAATTGCTGGCCTTTTGGTCTCGTACAGATGGCTTTTTAATGGAGCACCGTACTCGAGGGTAATATCCTTTCTTTTGTGTAGCAATCTGTTATTTCACTAAAGGTGCCCTCAGAGGATAGTTTTGACTCAAAGTTTACAGAGTATCTCAGGACAATAGTCTCAGGGAGACCTCTAGTCTCAACTGGTCCAGTAAGTCTGGCCTTTTTTTTTTTTTTTTTTTTAAGAATTTGAGTTTTGTTCTACATTTTTCTCCCATTCTGTCTGGGATCCTCTACTGTGACCCTGGTCAGAATTGTCAGTAGTGGTAGGTGGGCGTCATCTAGTTCTCCTGGTCTCAGGGTAGATGAGGCTGAGCTAATGTAGGCTATTAGCCCCAGACACTAGTTTCTTCTCTGACACTTTTGTTTCCTTCTAAGAAACTATTTTTTTACAAAAATATTAAGCCTAAATCCAGTAATACTTTGAAAGTTGTACTACATGGAAATTTGTATCTAGTAGAATTTTATCATGTTATCAGGAGGGACCAGTCTTGACAACATGCTTGCTAAAGTAGAGGGTCGGCAAAAAAAGACCCTCAAAGAGTTGGACTGACTCAGTGGCTGCAACAATGGACTCAAACATGGCAACGATTGTGAGGATGGCAGAGAACCAGACAGTGTTTCGTTTTGTCGTACATAGGGTTGCTATAAGTCTGAACAGACTTGACAGTATCTAAAAACAGCAACAGTAGAATTCACTTGTATTATTTCATAACCACTTTCTTCTTCAAAATAATTTCTCATACATTAAATGTCTATCAAAAGTGCATATGAAGATTTAAGGTATAGTCCATTGTATGTGTAATTTCTAAGAAGTTCTAAGATCTACATTTCCCCCTCTAAGTCAGGAGTTTGAGAGGTTGGTCTCAAAAGCAGATTTTTAACTGTGATTTTGAAAAAGATTTCTACTTTCTAGAAACTTTGCATTTATTGGGGGTCTCCCAAACAACAAATAGCTCCCACCAGCTCCATGGTGCTGGTATATGTTTTCTTTCCATTGTGATGCAGGTGTCTCTTACGGGTTGAATTCTTTTGAACTCTTGAAAGGATGAAAAGATGGCCTGTTTTGAAAACCAGAAATAATCAAATTAATTGTTGTCGTTAGGTGCCATCAAGTTGGCTCCAACTCATAGTGATCCTGTGTACAATAGAATGAGACACTGCCCGGCCCTGTTATGTTTGAGTCCATTGTTGGGAGCCGCTGTGTTCGATGACCCTCTACTTTACCAAGCATGACGTCCTTCTTCAGGAACTGGTCCCCCCGATAAAAAAAAAAAAAATTTTTTTTTTTTTTTTTTTAGCACGTCCAAAATATGTGAGAAGTCTAGCCCCCCTTGCCTCTGATGAACATTCTGGCTGTGCTTTTTCCAAGACAGATTTGTTCATTCTTTTGGTAGTCCATGGTATATTCAATATTCTTTGCCAACACCGTAATTCAAAGGCATCAATTCTTCTTCGGTCTACCTTATTCATTGTCCAGCTTTCTCATGCATATGAAGTGATTGAAAATATCATGGCTTGGGTCAGGCGCACCTGAATCCTTAAAGTGACATCTTTGCTTTTTAACACTTTAAAGAGCTCTTTTGCAGCAGATTTGCCCAATGCAATGTGTCGTTTGATTTCATGACTGCTGATTCCATGGGCATTGATCGTGGATCCAAGTAAAATGAAATCTTTGACAACTTTAATCTTTTCTCCATTTATCATGATGTTGCTTATTGGTCCACTTGTGAAGATTTTTGTTTTCTTTATGTTGAGGCATAATCCATACTGAAGACTGTAGTCTTTGATCTTCATTAGTGAGTGCTTCAAGTCCTCTTCACTTTTAGCAAGCAAGGTTGTCATCTGCATATTGCAGGTTGTTAACACGTCTTCCTTCAATCCTGATGACACATTCTTCTTCATATAGTCCAGAGTCTTGGAGTATTTGCTCAGCATACAGATTGAAAAAATATGGTGAAAGGATTCAACCATGATGTACACCTTTCCTGACTTTAAACCGTGCAGTATCCCCTTGTTCTGTCTAAATGTCTGCCCCTTGGTCTATGTACAGGTTCCTCATGAGCACAATTAAAAGTTCTGGAATTCCTATTCTTTGCAATGTTGTCCATAATTTATTATGATTCACACAGTCGCATGCTTTTGCATAGTCAGTGAAACACAGGTAAACATTTTTCTGGTATTCTCTGTTTCCAGCCAGGATCCATCCATCTGCCATCAGCAATGATATCCCTCGTTCCACATCCACTTCTGAATCCAGCTTGAATTTCTGGGAGTTCCCTGGCCATGTGCTTTTGCAATCACCTTTGAATGATCTTCAGCAAAATTTTCCTCAAGTGTGATATTAATTACATTGTTTTGATAATTTCCACATTCTCTTGGATCACCTTTCTTTGGAATAGGCATAAATATGGATCTCTTCCAGTCAATTGGCCAGGTAGCTGTCTTCCAATTAAAAAAAAAATTAATTATGCCCCTTAAAGTGCTCAACCTCTACCTTAACGATTCATAACGATTCATGGCTGTTAACCATGAAATGTCCCTCATTGGTCATGGTTAGTGTGGGTGCTGAGCTGCCCTTTGAAAGCTATAGATTGACTTCTTTTTTAACTGTTGGCTGCTGATTTCATGGGAGGACGACTAGTCATTACTCAAAATGGGGAGAAGGAGTTACGTGGCTTGGGTTACATTCTCCAGACAAATTCTGTATTTATTGTTTTGAATCCTTGCGCATGCCCTAAGTACAAAGAATGACTGGTCACATTCTAGTCTTTTAAAAAATGTCCACACAAGCAAATAATGCTAACACTTACGAACACCATCTTTAATATAAACATGTGCATTGAAGGGGCCTCTGTAAAATGACCCAAGGCAAGTAAGGGAAATATTTTTATCAGTAGAGTTTCTACTGTAATCAGATGTTCCTCTTGACTTTCTTCACTAATAATCAAGACTTTGTCTGTATCTATGCAGAATATTGTCACTTTAGTGTAGAATATTTCAATCGTGTGAGTTTAAACTTCTAATCACATTTCGTAAACTTTTTTTGGGGGGGGGAAGAGTGATGGTGGAAGGAGTGAAAATAGGTCTCTGAATTTCTACCGAGATCTCAGAGAAACTCAAGTTTAGGGTGTACAAATCAAAAAGTTTTCTCAGACCCCTGTGAGTGTCACAGACTCTCAAATCTCCTCTCCCCACACCCCGCCTTCCAACTCCCATTCTCTTAGCATCCTTGCTAAGCAACGTTAACCAAGTTGCTCAAGTTCACCTCTACAAAGGCAACTGTGGGTGAAGTGAATGGTATCCTTCAGAGGGTTATGCTTGGCTCCTCAGGTGCTGGGGGTTGGTAGTGTCATTGCCCAGGGACGAAGGGCCCAACACCTGAGATTTACCATTTCCCACCAGGAGACACTGTGTGCCTCAGGCCTCATGAACCTTAATCTATAACAGAAATGCTATTGTTCTTAGTTGCCATTGAGTCGGATGTGACTCATGGCGACCCCATGAATGACTGAACAAAACATTGCCTGCTCCTGTGCCCTCTTCACAATTGCTGGTATGCTCAAGTCCACTGTTGTAGCCACCGTTTATTCTGAGTGCCTTCCAACCCAGGGGGCTCATCTTCCAGCACTACATAGAACAATATTTTGTTGTGATCCATAGGGTTTTCACTGGCTAGTTTTCAGAACTAGATCACCAGGCCTTCCTTTCTAGTGTGTCTTAGTCTAGAAGTTCCACTGAAACCTGTCCATCATGGGTGATGCAAGGATGAGCCAGGTGATACATGTATTATGAATGTTAAACTCTTGTGTTTTTGAATGAAGTGATTAAAGCTGCAGCTTAAAGCAAAGCCCAGATCTGAAGAGCAAGTTCCTAGTCCGTGTGACCATCTGTCTACTCTAAACCACCGCGTCTTAATTTTCCCCTTTCTTTCTGAATGCATCACTCTGTACTCCGTCATCATTTGAGAGACCCTGGGCCTTCCTCCTGTATTTAATTCCAATGGGTCTTAACCTGCCCAGTGTTTTATGTTGAAATTATTTTCTCCCAGAGAATCTGCTATGAAGAATGCACAGCAGAAAGATGCCAGGGCAGCACCACAGCCACAGTGGTGTGTCAATTCACAGTTTAAAACCTGTAAGGCTTTTCTCTTTTTAGCTGCGAGCATGTTTATTTTGACCGATCAGTGAGGATTGTCCCTGGCTGTGGTGCTTTCTGACAGCGGTGGTGATCAAGTGACCAGATTCAAGGCTCAAGTTCGGGACAACTCCTCTGAATCCGTGGGGTGTTTGCCAAACTTTTTGATTCCACATTTGCAAGTCTCCCAACACCTGCTGTCACCTGCCTGAAATCGGATGCCCTGTCAGGGTTGGTTCACTCTGTTTCCTGCATCTCCCACTTCTCACACCCCCGTTCTTTTCCAGAGCAATTCAGAGCCGATGAGTGGATTTCTCAGAGAAGTGCTGTCATTGGATATATCTGTATTTTTATGGTAACAGCAAGACATTTTTTGAACAGCAACAACAACAAAAAACTGCTCAAATCTCCTCTTGTAAGCTGTCAATGTGTAAGTTATTTCTGGCTTCAAACATTATTTTAATGAATACATATTTTTACTATGTAAACACTCAGGCAGCTCTCTTTAGGAGTTATATCCTCCCAGGGTGTGAAATGAGAGGTGTCTGGTTTCAGTCACGCACTAAATGCAGTGAGTCAGCAGAAAGAGTAAATTATACGAGAGAAGTGTGGTGTGTGTGTATTTGTATATGATGGGATTCCCACAGAGTTATTGTTATTAGTATTCTCACCCTTGCAGCTTGGAAACATACCTAATCCAAAGGGCCTAGTGTTTAATGCCAACATGGCAGCCTGGAAAGCAAGGAGCTGAGGCCCAGCCATGGCCTTTCCATAGGGCCTGGCCAGGCACCTTGCATTCTGACTGTCCTTAGCCATGGGGATTCTCCCAGACAAGGCCAGGGCCTGAAGAGGATTTTTTCTCAATCCAGGATGAGGAAAATTTGATATTGACATATTGGGACCAACATGCATAGTCACAGATATTCAGTCGGAGCGATATTGGTAGAGAATACAAGGCAGAGACTAGGAGGATGACCTCCAGGGGGCAGAGGCAGTCTTGCTCTCCCATGGCCCCTCCCCTCATTCAGCTCCCCACCCCTACTGAACTGCCCCAGCAGCTCTTTGAATCAGGCAGGGTCAAATACATAAACATAGCCTTCCACTTTTACATATTTACACCTGATCAACAAAGGAAGTCCCTGGGTGGTGCAAATGGTGAATGTGCTTGGCTGATAATGGAGGGTCAGTCCACCTAGAGGTGCCTCAGAAGAAAGCCCTGGCAAGCTACTTTTGAAAAATCAACCAGTGAAGACCCTGTGGAGCTCAGTTCTACTCTGACATACGTGCGGTTGCCAGGAGTCAGAGTCAGCTCCAGGGCAACTAACTGGTTTTGGTTAATGAATAGATGGGAGTTTTGACTGCAGGTCCCAATGGGCCTAAGTGACATGGAGAGGGAAAAGGCCATGGAGTTCTGTCCAACAGGACGCTGTTGAATTAGCAACGATGGTTGGAATGCTCTCTTTGCCTCTGCCTTCTGGGGAGTAGCCCTCAAAGAGCATGGTCTTCCCGTGGGGGTGGGGAAAGAGGAGCCCAGGTAGGGGCACAACTGGGGCTGAAGAACTTACTAATACAGTGGCCTGGGGAAGGGTAGAAGGGTGATGGGTCAGAGAGTGTAGAGTGGAAATCCAGGGAACACAACAGTGGTGTTCAGCTGCCAAGGGGCAAAGCCCAAAAGCCAAACCTGTTGCTGTAGGGCTTAACCACTGCACCACCAGGGCTCCTGTCAAGGGGCAAGAGAGGGCTTTTCTTTGTCTTATTCTACCAGTGCTCTTCAGCAACCCAACCTCTCCCCCTACCCAGCCCCCACTGAAAATTTGCAAAACATTTCAAGTGCTCTGGGAAAATGATTAGGGCAGGGGTACAAAGGGGCTGCTGGTCAGAGTCAGCCATAGCAAGAGCTGACATTCGAGTGTCTTCTAAGTACCAAGAACTGTGCCTACAGCATCATGCATGGCTATTCAGGGAGGGTTGACGGGCCCTCTTTTGCTGCTGAAGAAACTAAGACACAAAGGAATAGGAATTTAAATGACAGCGCCTGAACTGAAATCCTCATCTCCCACCAAGGCCCTGACAGCAGCCCACCCAGGTCCACAGTGAGATTCCTCTCCTGGAGGAGAGGTAATGGAGAGGTGAATGGCTGGTGCCGACCCGCCTCTCCCTCGTTTCTGTTATTACAGGGGATACACGGAAGCTCGTATCCTTGTCTGGAAAGTGGAGATGCTGTGGTAATAGTGCCTCCTGCAGTGGTTAAGTGCTTGGCTGCGAACCAAAAGCTCAGCAGTTCGAATCCGCTAGTTGCTCCTCGGAAATCCTGTGGGGCAGTTCTACTCTGTCCCGTAGCGTCGCTATGAGTTGGAATCGACTTGATGGCAATAGGTTTGGTTTTTTTGGCTTGGTGCCCAGGAATTGCTCACTCAATTGTACCGTTGTTACTACGTAAAACAGGCAGGGCCAAAGTGAAGGTGGAGAATGGGGCATTCGGAGACAGGTTTGATTTCAAGTCTGTTTAGCTGAGATGGGTCACATGGTACCCCAGAACCTCAGGTTCTCCCAGGGTCAATGCCACATAAACCCTTTTTTTTTTTTCTTAATATACATTTATATATTTATAAGTTCCAATTATTAACATATACTTTTTTTCTTCTAAATTTTGTTCATTTTGTTGTTGTTGAAAACAAACACAGCAGAACATACCCCAGTTTAAGTTTCTACAATTTAGTGCCATTGTTTACATTCTTTGAGTTGTGGCAACTATTCTCATTCTCCTTTTCTGAGTTGTTCCTCTCTCATTAACACAAGCTCACTGCCCGTAAGGTTCCTATCTAATCTTTTGAGTTGCTGTTGTCAATTTGATCCCATATAGATAGTTCTTAAAAAGTATAATGCTCAAGGCAGACATTTTTTACTAGTTAAGCTAGACTATCATTCTATTTTAAGAAGACTTCAGGGGATATTTTTGGTTTAAGGTTTGAAGATTATCTCAGGGCAATAGTTTCAGGGGTTCATCTGAGCTTCATGGCTCCAGGAAGTCTGGAGTCAACGAGACTTTGAAATTCTGTTCTATATTTTCCCCCTTTTGATTGGGATTCTTTATAGAATCTTTTTTTTTTTTTTTAATTTTTATTGTGCTTTAAGTGAAAGTTTACAAATCAAGTCAGTCTGTCATACAAAAATTTATATAAACCTTGCTATATACTCCTAGTTGCTCTCCACCTAATGAGACAGCACACTCCGTCTTTCCACTCTCTATTTTCGTGTCCATTCAGCCAGCTTCTGACCCCCTCTGCCCTCTCATCTCCCCTCCAGCCAGGAGCTGCCCACATAGTCTCATGCGTCTACCTGATCTAAGATGCTCACTCCTCACCAGTATCATTTTCTACCCCATAGTCCAGTCCAATCCCTGTCTGAAGAGTTGGCTTTGGGAATGGTTCCAGTCTTGGCCTAACAAAAGGTCTGGGGACCATGACCTCCGGGGTCCTTCCAGTTTCAGTCAGACCATACATTAAGCCTGGTCTTTTTACAAGAATTTGAGGTCTGCATGCCACTGCTTTCCTGCTCCCTCAGGGGTTCTCTGTTGTGTTCCCTGTCGGGGCAGTCGTAGGTTGTAGCCAGATACCACCTAGTTCTTCTGGTCTCAGGATGATGTAGTCTCCAGTTTATGTGACCCTGTTTGTCTCTTGGGCTCATAATTGCCTTGTGTCTTTGGTGTTCTTAATTCTCCTTTGGTCCAGGTGGGTTGAGACCAATTGATGCATATTAGATGGCCGCTTGCTAGCGTTTAAGAGCCCAGACGCCACTGTCCAAAGTGGGATGCAGATTGTTTTCTTAATAGATTTTATTATGCCAATTGACATGCATGTCCCCTGAAACCATGGTCTTCAAACCCCCGCCCCTGCTACTCTCGTCTTCAAAGCGTTCAGTTTATTCAGGAAACATCTTTGATTTTGGTTTAGTCCAGTTGTGCTGCCCTCTTCTATATTGTGTGTTGTCTTTCTCTTTGCCTAAAATAGTTCTTGTCTACTATCTAATTAGTGAATACCCCTCTCCCTCCCTCCCTCCCCACTGTCATAGCCATCAAAGAATATTTTCTTCTCTGTTTAAACTATCTTTTGAGTTCTTATAATAGTGGTCTTTTTGCAACTGACTAACTTCACTCAGCACAATGCCTTCCAGATTCCTCCATGTTATGAAGTGTTTCACGGATTCATCATTGTTCTTTATCGATGTGCTGCAATGAACATGGGTGTGCATATATCTGTTTGTGTAAAGGCTCTTATTTCTCTAGCATATATTTCAAGGACTGGGATTGCTGGATCATATGGTAGTTCTATTTCTAGCTTTTTAAGGAAGCGCCAAATCAATTTCCAAAGTGGTTTTACCATTCTACATTCCCACCAGCAGTGTATAAGTGTTCCAGTCTCTCCACAGCCTCTCCAACATTTATTATTTTATGTTTTTTGGCTTAATGCCAGCCTTGTTGGAGTGAGATGGAATCTCACTATAGTTTCAATTTGCATTTCTCTATTGGCTATTGATCGTGAGCATTTCGTCACGTATCTGTTAGCTACCTGAATGTCTTCTTTGGTGAAGTGCTTGTTCATATCCTTTACCCATTTTTTAATTGGGTTATTTGACTTTTTGTAGTTGAGTTTTTGTTGTATCATGTAGATTTTAGAGATCAGACACTGATTGGAAATGTCATAGCTAAAAACTTTTTCCTAGTCTGTAGGT
Organism: Loxodonta africana; assembly: GCF_030014295.1. Lineage (NCBI taxonomy): Eukaryota > Metazoa > Chordata > Mammalia > Proboscidea > Elephantidae > Loxodonta > Loxodonta africana. Next base: position 32,107,395 of record NC_087352.1, on the reverse strand, counting down.
AATCTTTTTACTCTTTTGGTGAAGTCTTTGGATGAGCATAGGTGTTTGATTTTTAGGAGCTCCCAGTCATCTAGTTTCTTTTCTGGTGTTTGTGCATCGTTAGTAATGTTTTGTATACTGTTTATGCCATGCATTAGAGCTCCTAGTGTTGTCCCTATTTTTTCTTCCATGATCTTTATTGTTGCAGATTTTATATTTATGTCTTTGATCCATTTTGAGTCAGTTTTTGTGTATGGTGTGAGGTATGGCTCTTGGGATTTTTGTTTTCTTTATGTCCGGGTATAATCTGTACTGAAGGCTGGGGTCTTTGATCTTCATCAGTAAGGGCTTCAAGTCCTCTTTACTTTCAGCAAGCAAGATTCTGCTATCTGCATAAAGCAGGTTATTAATGAGTCTTCCTCCAATCCTGATGCCCTATTCTTTGTAGAGTCCAGCTTCTCAGATTATTTGATCAGCATACAGACTGAGTAAGTATGGTGAAAGGATACAACCCTGATGCACACCTTTCCTGACTATAAACCACTCAGCCAGAATGATTAGCTGAAGAAGTTCTCCCTCTGCCCCACACGGTGGTGGGTGTGGAGTCTCATAGGGACCCCCAGGTGATGAGAACTTGTTTGCTTGCTGTTTGCTTGCTGACATGTTGAACAAGGTCAAACTGCAGAGAGACCCTACAGAAAGACACGTCCAGCAGGCAGCCGGAAATGTGAGGAGGGCATTTATGAAAGGAGTCGTTCAGCCAGCAGGTGAGCAAATACTTACTGAGTGTCCACTCTGAGCCTCATGCTGTTCCAGGTGCTGCAGACACGGCTACAAAACACTGCAAGTGGTTGTAGAGGTGTTGGGGGCGGGGTGGGCAGAAAACAAGCCAGCACACAGATACCTCAGCCAGTGACAAATCAGGCAGGATGCTGGAGAGCGTGGCCACGGGCAGGCCAAAGGACTCTGAGGAGAGGATGTGTGAGCAAGGCCAGCAGGGAAGGCCCTCCGCTACCTGGACAGGTTCTGTGGGAAGCAGTCTGAGCGTGGACCGTGTCCTGGTGCCCTGGAGGAAGTGCCAGGGGCCAGAGTGACTGGAGTGTGGGTGCAAGGCGTGTCAGGACTTGGAATCTGAGGGGCGTGGGAAGGCCCTATCAACAGAGGCCTTGGTTAGGACACAGTTTTACTCTGCATGATGTGACAGGCCATCAGACGAGACATGAAGGCTTCGGAATGAAGCCTTGAAGCCGTGATCTACTATGGGATGAAGGAGGTGGCCTCAGAGAGGTGGCCATAGGGGGATGACAGCTGGCCTATGGAGCGACGACAGAGAGGTGGCCTGTGGGGGGTATCTGAAGGGGGCAGAAGATTGAGCCAGGGGATAATGCACTCCAGGGGCCCACGAATGGACAGAGATGACAGGGCCAGGGAGTCGGTGGTGACTACCCACTCTCAGGCCTCTTGTTCACTCAGTCCACAAATATGAGTTGTGAACACCAATTGGTTATAATCTAAGTCAGGGCTTCCCATTCCCTGTCTTGAAATATTTACTATAGAAGTCATCCATCATGTTCTGGGATTAGATAGTGGTGATGGGTGCACAAACTATGAATTGACTAAAAGCCGCTGAACTGTATTCGTTAGAATGACCCTCAATGAGATGGATTGACACAGTGACTCCAACAACGGGCTCAAAGATAGCAATGATTGTGAGGATGGTGCAGGACTGGGCAATGTATTGTTCTGTTGTACACAGGGTCGCTATGAGTTGGAATTGACTCAACTGCACCTAACAGCAACAATAACCAGTAAACCAATTGCCACTGAGTTGACCTGACTCATGCTTAAACCCATTTACGCCAGGATAGAACTGTGCTCCGTAGGGTTTTCTACTGCTTTTTTGGACGTAGGTTACCAGGCCTTTCTTACGAGACATGGGCTAGAACCTTCAACTGTTCAGTTAGCAGCTGACCACATTAACTCTTTGCATACCCAGAGACTCTTAAGTGGCTCTATGTCAGTGGGGATTTAAATGTTTTCAAAATTTTGCTATGAGCACCTGTCCTGACTATGCTTGTACCTATAACTGTGTGCACTTCGGCAGATAGATATGAGGGAAGGATTCCTAGGAGAAAACTCATAAGCCAAACGACCTGCGTGTTTTAAATTTTCGATAGATATTGTCAAATGGCTCCCAAATCCCTCTCCCTAATTTATATGCCCCACAGTCCCTGTCAGCTCCAGTTTCCTCACACCCTCTGGGTTTAAATCTTCTTCCTCCGGAGCCATTTCAAGGACCACTTGATGGGAGTGGAGAGAGAAGGAAGGGGAAGTGGGTGGCACCCACCATGACTTCAACCCCGCCATAAGGACTCAAACAAGCACATGAACGCACATGCTCATTGTAGCACTATTCACAACAGACAACAGGTGGAGACAACCCAAGTGTCCACCATCAGGTGATGGGTGAACACAATGTGGTCCATCCATTGTTGTTGTCAATTGCCACTGAGTCAGCTCTGATTCATGGCGACCCCTGTGTGTCAGAGTAGAACTATGCTCCATAGGGTTTGCAATAACTGATTCTTTGGAAATAGATTGTCAGGCCTTTCTTCTAAAGCACCTCTGGGTGGACTCGAACCAGCAACCTTTCCGCTAGTAGACAAGTGGTTAACGATTTGCGCTATCCTGAGACCCCAGTCTACCCATATAATGAAATACTACTCAGGCATAAAGAGAAATGAAGTTCTGTGACATGCTACGACATGGATGAACCTTGAAAACGTTATGCTGAGGGGCAGAAACGAAGCAGACAAGGTCACATATTGTATGACTCTACTTACAGAGCCTGGGACCAAGGTGTACTTTTCTTAATCAAAAGCTAATACATCTTGTTTCCCTCTTGAAGGTCCTAGCATCCCCTGAGTCTCTTGCTTGTTAAACACAACAGTGGAGGCTTTGTGTTTCTCTCCCAAGTAAAACTTTTATCTTAAAAGAAGAAAATGTATCCAAAGCAGCAGGTCCTCCTTGCAGTATTCAGCTCTCTGGCCACACTGGTGGGGGCGGTGGAAGTTCAGGTTTACCTCTGATGGGAAATCGCCAAAGAGGTTTGCTCTGATTTTTTCTTTGTCTCCTTCCGGATCTCTGTTATTACGGAATGAAGGCACACAGGAAATTGAATTCCAAAACTTGGCTTTGTTTTTTTTTTAACCCTGTAAATGGTTACAAAGCTCTGACTGTGTGGCAGGTGAAATGTGGCTTAAACACCCATATGTGTGGGCCGCAGACAAAGGGAGGAGAAATTCTGAGCTTGGTTCTTTGCTGTGGAGCAATCTGCCATTCCCACAGGTGTGTCTCTAGCTGGGAGCACATGGCTGCAAGGTGTGTCTGACTTCTTCCAGAGTCGCTGGTTCCCTGTGAGCACCAGTGAGGAGTAGGGCTGGGTCACAGGCCTCTGTGTGCCCAGCTGTGGAGTGCCAGAGTGTGAGGGCTGCCCACCACTCTCCCAGGGAAGCCCAGGCAGTCTGTAGATCGATCAGATCCTCTCATCTCAGCCAGCAGGTCTGCATAAACTGTTTCACCAAACCTACAAACCTGCACTTTATGTTGCTGTTAGCTGTTGTCCAGTCGATTCCAACTTATGGTGACCCCATGTGTGCAGAGTAGAACTGCTTGCTCTATAGGGTTTTCAAGGCTGTGACCTTTGGAAGCAGATTGCCAGGCCTTTCTTCCAAGGCACCTCTGGGTGGGTCGGAGCCACGAATCTTTCAGCTAGTAGTTGAGGGCTTGACCTTTTGTGCCACCCAGGGACTCTCGGTTATTTCATACCAGCCTCCTAACATCCAGGCAGTGGCCTCAGCAGCTGGGCAGAGACAGAGGAGGGGTGATTTGGAGGCCACTCCGTGTTTTGCATAGCTGTATACAGGCGTCCCTTTTACAAGGCATTTAATGGAACGAACGCCCTGATGTTACACCACAGAGCCCTCTACCGATGTTTGTAATACTCTGAACTTGACTGTGAGGGAGTGTGGCCGGAGGAGAAAAAAAAATAGGGTGTTTCTAAAAACAACCAGACACAAACGCCCTGGTTTTCTGTCAGTGCCTGCAGATTCCTGCTGCCTCCGGCTATGGTTTCATCACTCACTCCAGAGCGGTCAAATGAGGTCACTGGGTTGTGAGGTGCTGAGGGTGGGAGCAGGGAAGGTGCAATGGGAGCGGCAGGACTGACCGAGGGCTGAGGGAGCCCTACCCCCCCAGAGAACAGCACGAATGAGTAGGCTTTTGGGGGAGCTTGCGGGGTGTTTGGGGGCTTGCGACCACGTGAAGGCGCACTGCAGGGGGAGTCTGTATTTGGACCCGGAGGAAGTTTTCCTCTGGAAAATGTAAGCAGGAAATGGAAACCATATCAGCGGAGACACCACTCTCCGTGCTCAAGGGGATGGTGCGTCCCAATGGCCAGCTCTGTGGTCCTGTGTGGGCTGGTTTAGCTTGGGGTGGCTGGGGGAGGGGTGGCTTTTTCCTCTTGCAGTGTTGTTTTTCCAGCAGGTTCTCCCCTCCTCCCCCGACTTGGCGGCTCCCGGGGGATGCCTCCCTTGTCCCCACCACAGGCACTGGTTCTGGCTGAGTGCGCCCCCCGCTGGCGGGTCCCAGGGCCGTCCACAGGGACGCTTTCTGCTGCTGGTTTCTGGAAAGGCCATGGCCGCCAGCAGATGCCGCCCAGGCTTCCTGGGCCTACCCGCTCAGACCGAGGTGTGTTAGGCCCCGAGAGGGCGCTGGGGGACAGAAGTCTCCGCAGGAAAACAGGACAGCATTTGCTGGAGACCTCACTGTCCTCCTTTCTGCAGCGGGGCAGACAAATCGTGTGGCCCTGCCAATGAAAGCTTTAGAAAATTGACACATTGAGCCTTTGCAGAAGATGTTATTCAAGCCGCAAACGCCGGCAGTGTGAAGGTCTTAAGTCCACATACGAAACGGCTTCAGTCAGGACCAGATGAAAGATGCCAGAATTTCGCTTTGGAAAGTGTGACATCTCAGTGCCAGCTCAGCACATCTGGAAACCGATGCCAAGGGGGATGTGGGGTGGCCCCCATGCCCCTACTCAGGCCTGCCTGCCACTGTGCAAACTGGAAACAATGGGAACTTTCCTGGCTGGCGACTGTAGCTGGGATCTCAGAGGGGCTTCTAAAGCGCTGAAGGATGTGTGTGTCAGCTCCCCTCCCTGTGAGGCATCAGGTCCCTGGGTCCCAGGCAACCCTACCCGCACCCCCTGTGAGGGATGCCTGTGGTCGCCTCTGGGGTCAGCCTCCTGGCCCCCCCAATACCTTTTGGGTGCTCAATAATTAAGCAACAAATACCCAACGTTGAGCAAGGCTCTCGCCAACAAGATACACTGCTGTGAACCTGGTTCTCTAGAATCAATAAAGGAAAGGCTCTTATATTAAAAAAAAAAAAATTATGAAGTCAGACTTAAGGCAGAGAGCACAGCAGCACTGCCGGCTGAAACAACGTTGCTAGAGTGATTTGCTTCTGAGACTCCAAGCATGAGATTCTTCAACACTTCTGGCAGCCCCCAGAGAAGCTCACCAGTAAATATTTCCATGTGTGAGAAAACTGCCCTTGGAAAGGCAGATTTTTCTACTCAAAGGAGAAACACAGAAAGGTAGAACTTCTTTATTGGCAATGTTCATTATTTTTTTTTTTTTCCCATTTGAAAATTGTGTGCATTTCCATTAGGGCTCTCAGATGGTAAACACCAATTCCCCTGTGTATGGAATTATTTGACAACCCCCCTTGCTGAGTCAGGGAACAAAGGAGGGACCTCTGGCTCACAGATTCCGCCTTCGTTTGATGCTCTGATTATTTGTGAAGTTAAAAACAGTAATATAAGAGAGCTCGGACCCTGCCTCACACTGAGTGTACGTTGGTTACTCTATCCTCTCTTCCATTTCTGAGTTTATCCTCCAAAGATTAAAAAAACAAGGTTGGCTGGGGGAACGTGTCCTCTGGGTTTGAAAGCAGAGCATGATGCAATGGACTGTCAGATTAGTGGGTGGCAGCAGAAGCCTGCCACAGGATGGAATCATTTTCTGTTCTATAGATGGCTTTTCTTCTTTAATAAAAATATTCTGACTAAAGGCAGTGAGTGTACTGCTTAGTTCTTGGGCTCCCTCAGACTGGAGAGTCTCCAGGGAGTTTCCAAGCACAAGAAACTTTTCAGGAGAAAATTGCAGGCAAGGCTTCCAATGGCTGAAATGCCAACACAGTATGGTCAGTGTAAATGAATCACACTCAATCCAAGTAAAATTAATTCATCCACCCGCCCACCCACCCATCCATCTACCCACCATCCATTCATTCACCCATCCATCCATCTGTCCATCTACCCATCCAGGCACCCACCCAGCCACCCACCCATCTATCCAACCGTCTATCCATTCTATATTTATTAATTGAGAGCCTGTTTTATAGAAGTGGCTGGCACATTCTAGAAGGCCAGGATTCCTCATGTAAATTGTCCCTGAGACCACCACATGGCACATACATGCATGACCTTGAGTATTTAATACGAATTCGTGAGGTTACTGCAAGATTGCTGCACTGCTAGCTGTCTGGCTTCTAACTTGTAGGGGTCTTTTTTATCTGACTCCAATGGGTTGTTTAATCTAAATTTTAACACCAAACCCAGAGCTGCCCAAAATGTGTTTAGGAGACGATAAATATAGTCTCTTGGTGGTGTGGAAAGGATATCAAAGTTTCCCCAGCTCATTAATGAAGGCTCTCCCCTCCCCCATCTGGGGCCTCATCCTAGAATGTAAACAGCTACTAATAGCTCATATTTCTCTTTGTTCAAACAAACAACAGTCTTTATAACGAGGAAGAAAATGAGCATTAGGTGAAAGCCTCATTTTTGGGTGCTTAAAGCATTTTCTTTTTTCCAGAAGAACAAAGTACAAGTAATCTTAAGAAGAGGAATTCACATGTAAAGTTTGGAATGCGACACAACAAAGGTCTGTCTTTAACTGTGCCGCAGACACGCTTGTGACTGGGTTTCAACTATTTTTCTTTGCTTACCTTTCACCTCCTAGCTAAGTAGGCTGAAGTCAGGGAAGGGGCAGGGGGGAGGAAAGAAGGTGGTAGAAGACCTGGCTTTAGCTCTGACCTGCTCACTTTGTGATTTTGTGACAGTCGGAAGAGAAAGCTGGAACCCTGGTGACTTAGTGGTAAAGAGCACCACTGCTAGCCAAAAGGTCGGTAGTGCGAATCCACTAGCCGTTCCTAGGAAACCCTATGGGGAATTTCTTCTCTGCCCTATAGGGTCAGTATGAGTTGGAATTGACTTGACAGCAACGGGTTTTGGTTTTGGAAGGCAAAGCCTTCAGACTTCCGGAGCAAGGTTTCCTTGCCGAATGAGTGGATTGAATTTACAGATGTTGAGGGGGAACTTCAAAATGGAAAACCAAAAAACAAACAAACAAAAAAACCAAACCCACTGCCGTAGAGTGGATTCCAACTCATAGCGACCCTATAGGACAGAGTAGAACTGCCCCATAGAGTTTCCAAGGAGTACCTGGTGGATTTGAACTGCTGATCTTTTGGTTAGCAGCTGTGGCACTTAACCACTATGCCACCAGGGTTGCCACCAGGGTTTCCTTGAAACGGAAGATGAACTAAAATATGCTTTTGAAGCACTTACTTCCTCCGGAAGTGCACAAGGATTCTCTTCCTGCTTGCTCATAAATGCATGAAAACACCATCCGATGGATATAAGACAGGCTTTGTGAACATTTTATACTATTCCATGAAATAAGTTCAATTTAGGTGAGGTCCTCACAGAATAAGGTAGTGACAGGCAGGTCTGTTGGTAAATCTGAAAGGCTGTATTGTCATACTTTAATACATTTGATTAAAAAAAAAAAAAACTTTCAAACAATTATTACTAAAGTCATTGGAACAAGAACAGTGAGCTAACTCATTGCTAATCAGTGATTCCAGGAGGTGCAAAAGCATTACAACTGTATTTTAATACATTATTCCCAGCAATTTGGTGTGACTTTTCTCCTGGTTTGTGGTGGCATTTGATTTATTTACTTTGTATTCTAATATACCAGTAAAAAATAGATAGGAAGAAATCGCAAAGATTTTTTTTTTTTTTTGGCTTAAAATAGCTTTTAATATTTGGAGTTTAGTGAAACTAAGCAATAGAGATAGATAACCAATTAGCCTTCATCTCTTGAAGGCACAGAAATTGAGAGTAAGTTATAGCAACTTCATTTTTTTAGAAAATGGAAAATACTGGTCAAGCAAGGAATGAACCGTAAACCACCTCTGCTGTCAAGTCGACCACGGCTCATGGCGACTCCATGCACGTCAGAGGAGAACTGCGCACTGTAGGGTTTTTGAGGACTGATTTTTTGGAAGTAGACCGCCAGACCTTTCTTCCTAGGTGCCAGTGAGTGGACGGAAACCTCTCACCTTTTGGTGAGCAGCCGAGTGTGTTAACCATTACACTGCCCTGGGACTCCAGTGGTTCTCAAAGTGGGCTCCCTGGATCAGCAGCACCAGCATCATCTGCTATTATTGACTGAATTGTGTCTCCCTCCAAAAATGTGTTATAAATTCTAACCCCTAGCCCTGTGGAGGAGCCCTGGTGGCACACTGGTTAAGAGCTACAGCTGCTAACCAAAAGGTCAGCAGTTCAAATCTATCAGTTGCTCCTTGGAAACACTGGGGGTAGGGTGGGGGGAGTTCTACTCTGTCCTGTAGGGTCACTATGAGTTGGAATTGACTCCATGGCAATGGGCTTTTTATACCTGTGGATGTAATCCAATTTGGAAACAGTGATTTCTTTGTTGTGAAAATGAGGCCATTTCAGTGTAGGGTGTGTCTTAAACCAATCACTTTTGAGATATAAAAGGAGTAGTTTAGGCACAGAAGCAAGAAAGGCCAAACAGGAAGATTGATGCCACGTGAAGATCACCAGGGAACGGAGGAACAAAAGCTGAAGAGACAAGGACCTTTCCCCCGAGCCAACAGAGAGAGAAAGCCTTCCCCTAGAGCCAGTGAGCTGAATTCGGACCTCTAGCCTCCTAAACCATGAGAAAATAAATATCTATTTGTTAAAGCCACCCACTTAAGGCATTTCTGTTGTAGCAGCACTAAGAAACTAAGATAGCTAGGAACTTGCTAGAAAGGCAAACTCTCAGATCTCACCCCAGACTTACCAAGTGGAAACTCAGGGAGGGTTTCTCAGCAATCTCTGTCTTAACGATCCCTCTGGGCGATTCTGGTGCAGCTGATGTCTAAAAAGTACTGAGCCTTTTCCTCAGAGACTGTGATTAAATTGGTCTGGGGTACAGTCTGGGTGCTGGGATTGTAGAAGCTCCCCAGGTGATTCCAACATGCAGCCTAGGGTGACAAACACTCTTCTACAGCAGGCTGCCCAGTAGACCTTTCTGAGATGATGGAGAGCCAGCCACAGGCAGCTATTGAGCACTTGGAATGGGCTAGTCCAACTAAGGAACTGACTTTTAATTTTTACTTAAATTAATTTAAATTTTAATGGCCACATGTGGGTAGTGGTTGTTGTTGTTAGCTATCCTTGAATCTGTTCTGACTCATGGTGACCCTATGTACAACAAAATACAACACTGCCCGGTCCTGCACCATCCTCACAATCATTGCTATGTTTGAGCCCTTTGTTGCACCCACTATTTAATACATCTCATTGGGGGCTTCTTCTTTTTTGCTGACCCTCTGCTTTATCAAACATGATGTCCTTCTCCAGGGCCTGGTCCCTTCTCATAACTTGTCCAAAGTGTATGAGATGAACTCTCTCCATCTTCCCTTTTAAGGAGCATTCTAGCTGTACTTCTTCCAAGACAGATTTGTTCATTCTTCTGGCAGTCCCTTGGTACATTCAGTACTCTTTGCGGACACCATAATTCAAAGGCATCAATTCTTCTTTGGTTTTCCTTATTCATTTCCAACTTTTGCACACACATGAGACAATTGAAAATACCATGGCTTGGGTCAGGCTCACTTTAGTCCTCAAAGTGGCATCTTTGCTTTTTTTTTAACACTTTAAAGAGGCCTTGGCAGTAGATTTGCCCAATGCAGTAAGTTTTTTGATTTCTTGACTGCTGTTTCCATGGGCATTGATTGTGGATCCAAGTAAAATAAAATCCTTGAAAACGTCAATCTTTTCTCTGTTTATCGTGATGTTGCTTATTGGTCCAGTTGTGAGGATTTTTGTTTCTTTATGTTGAAGTGTAATCCATACTGAAGGCTATAGTCTTTGATCTTCACCAGTAAGTGCTTCAAGTCCTCTTCACTTTCAGCAAGCAAGGTGGTGTCACCTGCATAATGCAGGTTGTTAATGAGTCCTCCTCCAGTCCTGGCGCTGTGTTCTTCTCCATACAGTCCAGCCTCTCGGTTTATTTGCTTAGCACACAGACTAAGTATGGTGAAAAGATACAACCCTGCCCCACACCTTTTCTGGATTTTAAACAACACAGTATCTTCTTGTTCTATTCGAACGACTGCTTCTTTGTCTACGTACAGGTTTCTCCCATCCTCTCTAAGTCGTCAACTTCTAGGGGATGTGGATCTCAGTTATTTGAAACAACCCAACTGATGGAGAACATTGGAGTCTAGTCAGCACTAAATCCACCTTAGAGCTTCTTAATGCCTTTCACCTGGCGTCTCTAACACGTGTAAAAGGAAAAGAAGTTCATCCCTGGCAGACAGCAGGTTGAGAAGCTTCAGCAACCACCAAGGACGAGACACAACCACACCCTATTGGTAAACAGGCTTTTCCCAGACCTCTGCCCATAATGCCTGCATAAAATCATTTCAGGATAGACTATGATATTCATATCAGACAATGAAACAACATTTCAGGTGCTACTTGTTGTTAGGTGCCATCAAGTCAGCTCCGACTCATAGCAACGCTATGTACAACAGAATGAAACACTGCCTGGTTCTGCACCATCCTCAATCATTGCTATGTTTGAGCCCATTGTTGCAGCCACTGTGTCAATCCATCTCGTGGAGGGTCTTCCTCTTTTTTGCTGACCCTCTACTTTACCAAGCGTGATGTCCTTCTCAAGGACTGTTCCCTTCTGATAACATGTCCGAAGTACGTGAGACAAAGTCTCACCATGCTTGCTTCCAAGGAGCGTTCTGGCTGTACTTCCAGCTCAAGCCCCAAGTCTATTGAATACATGTTTTTCCTTTTTGAAGCAGAAAAGAGTGTAGCTATCTGGTCATATCCAACATGGAAAATTCTGTCATTGAAAATATCTGGGCACCTTGATGTTTCTCCTTAAGTAATAATAACCAGTTACTCCTCTAAATGATTTTATATCTACTAGCTTGCTTAATCCCTACAGCAACCCTTTGAGTTGGGGACTGTCTCTGTGTCCGTTGCACAGATAATAGAGAGAAAGGCTAAGAAATGTGCCTCAGGTTACATAAGCACTACATTATGGGGTTAGGCTTTGAACTGAGGCAATCTTGCTCAAAGGAGGATGGTAGTCCAACAGTTAAGCACTTGGCTACTGCCCAAAATATTGGTGATGTGAACCTACCCAGCTTCTCCGCAGGAAAAAGACCTGGCAATCTACTTCTGTAAAAACTGCAGCCAAGGAAACCCCATGCGGCAGTTCTACTCTGTCACATGGAGTCGCTATGAATCAGAATCGACTTGATGGCAAACAACAACAACAATCTTGCTCAGGAGTTTAAGCTGTGATCACCTGTGCCATGCTGCTCCTGCCCAACAAAAGGCCTCAGCATCAGCCCCATGCTGGCTTGGGAAAGTCTTAACATACATTGAGTGGGCCAGTCTGAGTATCTTGAGTAAAATTTGGATTAAGCATAAGGTTCAACATCCCCTTATCGATAGGACATAAAGACCCGTGTTTCAAAAAGAAAACAAAAAAAATTTTGGGGGGGGGGGGTTATTGAAAAGGCACTACTTTTATTTAAACAAAGAAACATGTCCAGAAGTACAGGAAAAAAAAAAATTCTGGATTATAATAGCAAGATCTACAGCTCCAAGAATGGCACCACTTACTTAATGCTCTATTTCTTCTTCTAAATACAATTGATCCTTTTAAAATCTATGGGGAAAATCTGTTTTCCCTCATCTGGTTACTTACATCCTATTTGTCAGAAGCAACTGATAATACATTGGGCATAAAAGTGAAATATTTGAAATATTTACTGAAAAAATATGAATGTATACTGCTACTGAAACATTTATACAAGAGGAAATTTCACGGTGATTGAATTACTTGTAGGACTGCTCTTTTGAAATGTCTTTGTAAGCACATATGACTCAGATTGCATTTCCTGGAACGTCAAGCATTCAGTAAATGTTTGGAAGCAGAAGTCTGCTTACGTGTGGATTCCGTCGAGTTTGCCAGGGCTAGTAGGAGGGAGACAGGCTACTCCAAGTACTCCAGCCGTGGATGAGGACCAGCGTGTGGATCACACTATTCTTCACTTGGCAGAACTGGGGGATGCAAATGGTTTGCATTCAGCTACTAACCTAAAGGTTGGCAGTTCAAACCCACCCAGCAGTGCTGCAAAAGACAGTCCTGGTGATCTGCTTCCATAAAATTCACAGCCAAGAAAACCCTATGGAGCAGTTCTACTCTGCACACATGCAGTCGTCATGAGTCAGAATCCACGCAACAGCAATGGATTTTTTGATTCTTCATTTATCTTATTTTCATTCCACCCTTTACTTATTTGAAAACAATCCAGTTCTCACTTATTAAATTATGTAAATAACCTTGAGTATATACAACCTAAATTATATAAATGACCTTGAGTATATCCCATTGAATTTAAAGACCATCTCAAGAATAAATTTGATGCATTGAACACTAATGACCAAAGACCAGATGATTTGCAGAATGACATCAAGGACATCATACATGAAAAAAACAAAAGGTCATTAAAAAGACAGGAAAGAAAGAAAAGACCAAAATGGATGTCAGAAGAGATTCTAAAACTTGCTGTTGAACATAGAGTAACTAAAGTGAATGGAAGAAATGATGAAGTAAAAGAGCTGAATGGAACTTCTCAAAGGTAGGCTCCAGAAGACAAAGTAAAGTATTATAATGAAATGTGTAAAGACCTGGAGTTAGAAAACCAAAAGGGAAGAACATGCTTGGCATTTCTCAAGCTGAAAGAACTGAAGAGAAAATTCAAACCCTGAGTTGCAGTATTTAAGAATTTTATGGTCAAAATATTGAGTGACACAGGAAGCATCAAAAGGAGATGGAAAGAATACACAGAGTCACTGTACCAATCATTTCAGGAGTTGGCAGATGATCAGGAGTTGATGGTATAGAAGGAAGAAGACCAAACTGCACTGAAGGCATTGACAAAAAACAATGCTCCAGGAATTGACGGAATGCCAATTGAGATTTTCAAAAACAGATGCGATGCCGGAAGCCCTCACTCATGTATGCCAAGAATTTTGGAAGAGAGGTACCTGGACAACTGACTGGAAGAGATCCATATTTGTGCCCATTCCAAAGAAAGGAGAGCCAGTGGAATGTGGAAATTATTGAACAATATCATTAATATCACAAGCAAGTAAAAATTTTTTTTTTAATAATTTTTATTGAGCTTTAAGTGAACGTTTACAAATCAAGTCAGTCTGTCACTTATAAGCTTATATACACCTTACTCCATACTCCCACTTACTCTCCCCGTAATGAGTCAGCCCTTCCGGTCTCTCCTTTCGTAACAATTTTGCCAGTTTCTAACCCTCTCTACCCTCCCATCTCCCCTCCAGACAGGAGATGCCAACACAGTCTCAAGTGTCCACCTGATACAAGTAGCTCACTCTTCATCAACATCTCTCTCCAACCCATTGTCCAGTCCCTTCCATGTCTGATGAGTTGTCTTCGGGAATGGTTCCTGTCCTGGGCCAACAGAAGGTTTGGGGACCATGACCGCCGGGATTCCTCTAGTCTCAGTCAGACAATTAAGTCTGGTCTTTTTATGAGAATTTGGGGTCTGCATCCCACTTCAAGCAAGTAAAATTTTGCAAAAGGTAATTCAAAAGCATTTGCCACAGCACATCAACATGGAGCTGCCAGAAATTCAGGGCAGATTCAGAAGAAGACATGGAACAAGGGATGTCATTGCTGATGTTAGGTGGACCTTGGCTGAAAGCAGAGAATACCAGAAAGATGTTTACCTGTGTTTTATTGCCTAGTCAAAGGCATTAGACTGCGTGAATCATAGCAAATCACGAATAATATTGAGAAGAATGGGAATTCCAGAACACTTAACTGTGCTCATGGGGAATCTGTACATAGATCAAGAGAAAGTCGTTTGAACAGAACAGGGAGATACTGCAGCTTTAAAATCAAGAAATGTGTGCATCAGGGTTGTATCATTTTACCATGCTTATTCAATCTGTATGCTGAGCAAATAATCTGAGATGAAGAAGAATGGGGCATCGAGATTAGAGGATGACTCATTAATAACCTGTGATATGCAGATGACAACCTTGCTTGCTGAAAGCAAAGAGGATTTGAAGCACTTACTGAAGATCAAAAGCCTTTCGTATGGATTATACCTCAACATAAAGAAAACAAAACTCCTCACAACTGAACAAATGAGCAACATCATGATAAATGGAGAAAATACTGAGGCTGTCAAGGATTTCATTTTACTTGGGTCCACAATCAGTGTCCATGAAAGCAGCAGTCAAGAAATCAAATGACGCATTGCATTGGGCAAATCTGCTACAAATTAAGATTTCTTTAAAGTGTTAAAAAACAAAGATGTCACTTTGAGGACTAAGGAATGCCTGACCTAAGCCATGGTATTTTCGATTGCCTCGTATGCATGCCAAAGTTGGACAATGAATAAGGAAGACCGAAGAAGAATTGATGCCTTTGAGTTATGGTGTCGACAAAGAATATTGAATATACCATGGACCGCCAGAAGAACGAACAAGTCTGTGTTGGAAGACACAGCCAGAATGCTCCTTCGAAGCCAGGATGGCGAGATTTCATCTCACATACTTTGGATATGTTATCAAGAGGGACCAGTCCCTGGAGAAGGACATCATGCTTGGTAAAGTAGAGGGTTAATGAAAAAGAGGAAGATCCTCAACTAGATGGATTGACACAGTGGTTGCAACAGTGGGCTCAAACATAGCAATGAGTGTGAGGATGGTACAAGACCTGGCAGTGTTTTGTTCTATCCTACATAGGATCACTATGAGTCAGAACTGACTCTACAACACCTAACTACAACAGCAAATTATATTTTAACAATGTTATGACCTAGTAGAGCACAAAACGAAAATAAACCAGTATAGTTCACCAAACATGTATAAACAACACATATCAATTGCTCTTTCAAATTTGGTTCACATTTAAATAGTAAAAGTATTTAATTTTTGCTCCAGAAGAGTAAAAGTCCTGCTGTCTCTCACTGTTCTTTCAATATTGCCAGGATTTTCTTCCTACCTTTAGTGGCCGTTTATTGTTTTCATGCTTAGGCCGGGACGCTTTGTGCTGACGGTGCAGTTATCTGGATCTAAACCATTCATACTTCCGCTCCTCCGTGGTCTTTACTGGTGGTCAAAGGATAAGAATATGGACTTCTGGCTCAGAGAAAACAGAGCTAGGAAACTAAAGTTAGCAGAGTTTATGAGGAGCCTGGAAAAAGCAGGAAATCATTTAAAAAAAAAAAAAAAATCTC
Source organism: Loxodonta africana (assembly GCF_030014295.1). NCBI lineage: Eukaryota > Metazoa > Chordata > Mammalia > Proboscidea > Elephantidae > Loxodonta > Loxodonta africana. The sequence continues at coordinate 32,091,675 of NC_087352.1, read as the reverse complement.
TGCATGGGAATTTTAAAAGCTTAAAGTCAAAAGTTAGATTTTGACTCATAAAATCCCATGTGACAAAGTAGAACTGCCCCATAGTGTTTCCAAGGCTGGACTCTTTATGGGAGCACATTGCCAAGTCTTTCTCCTGAGGAACCCCTGGATGGGTTCGAACCACAGAGCTTTTGTTAACAGCCAGGCACTTAACCATTGCCTCATCATGGCCCCTTAAAGTACTTGAGGAAAATTAAAATCACAGTACAGCCTCAGAGTCAATGATGGAAAGCGTGATGCTGTCTGTCTCTAGAAGTCTGTTTAGGCAGAGGGCTGACAAAGTGGCTTAGGTTTTATTAGCCTTCTCCTTTTTCCCTGAAAAAAAAAAAAAAGTTTAAAACTTTGCACAAAAATACCGTTTATTCTAGAGAAGTCATCTTTTTTTTTCTTTTCTTTCATTTCCTTCCTCTGGCAGCTTTCTGAAAAGGCCATACCTGAGTCATTCACTGATCACAAAAATTTCTTCAAGTGAATGAGAATGTCAGTTTTTTCCTACTGGGGCAGAAAATCCCACATGTTCTCAAATTTTCTTACCCTGGCAGCTACAGTTTACATGGGTGTGGACAAACACCACGATACTCTCAGGAAAGTCTCCAGGAACCACGAAGCCATTAGCTAGCCGGTGTTGAGGTAAAGTAATAAAGGTGAGGGCAACATCTTGGGTGAATCTGTTTAGACATCCCCATTCAGAACCATTGTTGGTCAACTCCCCAAAGCTTTCAGCTACATCTGGAACTAAGGGGCTGACCACAGAGCACCAGATGGCTTATTGGACTATACTGCTGAGAATTTCCTCATTCCGAATGTTGGAGGAATCAAACAGGACAGATCCTGTCACTAACCTGATCTCTAGCAGGGAAGACACAGTTGGGGGGTATAACTATCTGGAGCTGGGAGGTCCAAGGTCTAGAGGGATTTGTCACAATGTTTAAAAGGAAGGAAAGAGTGAAGCCAGAAAAAGAAAGAAAAAGCGCTTTCGGAAGGCAAACATGTTCTATTTACAGTGGCAGATGCACCATCTTTTCTCCCTCAACACCCTGCTAACATGAAGGAAGCATTTTACAGAGATTCTTCAGAATAACGAAGAGAACGGGAGTTAAGAAAGCACAGGTGATATTTCAAGTGCAAGGAGGACAGGAAGTAGGTGGAGAAGCGGTGGAGACTGTGGAGCAGAGAACCTGTCTACAGTGGGGACGTTGATGGGAGGGAGGCGACTCACCTCTTGGACTCCCAGGATGCTCCTCCATTCTAAGCCAAGAACTGTCTATAAAGGGGACATTATGGGAAAGAGGTCACTTGCTTCCAGGACCCCCAGGATGCTCTTCCATGCTGAATGGAGAACTATCTATAGCAGGAACATCAATGCAGAGAAAGTCACTCACCTCCAGGACCCCCAGGAGGCCCCCATTCTGAGCAGCAGGTGAGGAGCACTACCCTTGATTGTCTTGCAAGAGACAGAAGGTTTATTCAATGGAGAAACTGGACAATAGACGTGCTGTACTTGGAGTCCAGGCTGACGTTCAGGTAAGGCTGGGTTCCAGGCTCCACGAGGCCCCCACCTGCTCCCTGATGGTCAGAAACCAGGTGTCAGCAACCCTCCCCCCAGCAGGGACATTAAAGAGCTCTAGAGAAAAGACCCTCAGAAACTGCCCGAGCACCCTAGCTCACCAGTGATACCCACCGGTCCACAGACCTCACTCCTGGGCTCTACCGATCTGGTTTCTAGTACCTCAGTCATAAACATCAAAGGGCTATCGTGCATCCTGAGAAATTCAACCCTCAAGGCTGAGAAAAGGTTTGCAAAGATAGAGAAAGGCTTCCCAGAGAGAAACAGAGAAACAGCATCACACAGGAAACCTGTTTTACTGCACCGTGTGGCTCCTTCAAAGAAACCATTGAGGAAATAGGGAGATAAGACAAGAGTGGTATGCACCAGAGAAGCCCATTGACCTTATGAAGGTTCCGTAAACATCCCTGCAGCCCAGGGGAAGGAGTCAACAATTTTATGGATGGAAGCTGAAATGACCACGAGATTGCCAATGTTGCCAATGGAGGATAAAGTTACTGGGCCATGCCATCTTTGCAGAGCACCGGTTCTTTTAGTATGCCCGGTTCCAGAAATGTATCCCCTATGCTCAACCAGGTATGTGGGTTGCTTCTCTTTGAAAAAGTTTCCTATGATTAGTATGTTTCATTCATCAATAATAATCATGTTTTCCTTTTTGCCATAGCTGCCAGGAAGCTCAAGGCTAAGTTTTGTGTTTTTGCAAAGAAACTAACTTTTTGCCTGAGGTGTCTGGTATTGATTTTTGCCCCTTTCTCCATACACTCTTATATTTCGTCCTCATTTCTTTTGTTCTTTTTCCAATGCTCATTCGAGGGGCAGAGCCTAGACACGCTAGAAACTGATCTCCACGAGGGCATGGCTCTTGTCAATGGCTACCACACAGCTTTCTAGAGCAGTGTTAGGAAAGTAGAAGTGGCATGGGCAAATGAGAAAAGTTGTGGTGTCTCTGTCTTTGAGAAATCTCTAAATGAAAATAATATACAATTTTCTGTTCTGTACGAGCTTGGCATTTACCTGCCTAAGGGAAGGAGGCTAGTTGGGCAATCTTCCAGTATCTTTTCAGCTATGTGGTTTTCTGTGTCTTAGTGATTCATTTAGGAGCCCTGGTGGTGCAGTGGTTAAGCACTCAGCTGCTAACTGAAAGGTCGGTGGTTCTAACCCACCAATCGCTCCTTGGGAGAAAAACCTAATAACCTCCTCCCATAAAGATTACAGCCTAGGAAACCCTATGGGGCAGTTCTGCTCAGTCATATGGGGTCGCTCTGAATCAAAATCGACTCAACGGCACCTAACAACAATTCATTGGGACAATAAGAAAATATTCAAGGGGGTTCGTATCGCTAAGTGGCAATGTCATTTTAATTCCTGTTTTGTTTTTTTTTTAATTAAAAAAAATGAGAAAATGATGTAAATAGTTTCAGCTTAAGATAGAACAATTTTCTATTGAATATTGAAAAGCATATTAACTAAACATGTGACACTTAGTGGCCATGTAAAAATATAAATATTATTAAAAAAAAAAAAAAACAGTTGGTTTTAAAGCACAAAATGCAAGAATCCCAAGCAGATGATGATGACAGTGTTTTTTGACTGTTTTTATTACAACAGGAAGCTAACTGCCCATCCACCTCTTAGTGTATGTAATGTACCCAAACCAAACAGGATATAATACGCCATTTTAAAATGCACTGGTCAGCAAATCATGCTTTTACCACATAATTAGCTTAAAATAAATCAGATTGAGAATATCACTGTTTCAATGGGAACAGTCAAAATGTGCCTTTAGAGAATGAAGAACACCAAAGACATGAGGGAAATATTAGTCCAAGAGACAGAAAGGACCACATAAACCAGAGACTCCATAAGCTTGAGACCAGAAGAACTAGATGGTGCCCAGCTACCACTAATGACCACCCTGACAGGGAACAAAACAGAGAGGCCTTGATGGAGCAGGAGAAAAATGGGGTGCAGAACTCAAATTCTAATAAGAAGATCAGACTTAATGGTCTGACTGAGACTGGAGGGACCCTGGAAGACATGGCCCCTGGACTCTTTGTTAGTCCAAAACTAAAACCATTCCCGCAGCCAAAGATTAGACTGGACTATAAGACATAAAACGATACTTGTGAAGAGTGTGCTTCTTAGCTCAAGTAGATACGTGAGAATAAATGGGTAGCTCCTGTCCAGGGGAGAGATGAAAATGCAGAAAGGGACAGGAATTGGTTGAATGGACATGGGAAACTTGGGGTGGAAAGGAGGAGTGTGCTGGCACATTATAAGGAGAGCAACTAGGGTCACATAACAATGTGTATATAAATTTTTGTATGAGAAACTAATGTGAGCTGTAAACTTTCACTTGAAGCACAATTAAAAAAAAATGAAAGTTTCTAGCAAAAAAAAAATGTGCCTTTATACATTCTAAAAATTACCAACGTTTCTGTTAAAATGAATTTTATAGTTCAATCTTTGATGACATACTGGTCAAAAAACACTTATTAAACTTAATATTACTTCTTCTTCATGCAAAAGTGACTATATGATAAAAATATTCTTGTACGTGCTTGAGATTAGATGGATATGACTGTAAAAGAAGGTTGTAAGGCAAAAAAAGAAAAACGTTGGGAAAGCATGCTCTTGGCTACACTTCCTCATTGGAAACTCACCCCTTTGTTTTCACCCAACCACAAACCCGCCTCATTTCTGCAGTGCCTTGTGGAGTGGGCAGATATTGCTCACCCAAGAAGGCGCTCCACTTACAGTATCCACTTGAGGCTTGGAAGACACCTTCCTTCACATTCCAGCTTTCATACCAACCCGGGAAAAAATACTTAAAAAAAAGCCTCCCAATTTAGCACTGGTGATGATCAGCTGGAAGGTTGGGAAAGAGGAAGTGAAGAAAAGAAACTGGTAAACCTACCAAGGGCACCAGCTTCATCTGAATAAGTAAAACGTTGCTCTAGTTTTAAAGAAACATGATTTTGTCAAGCTGAAAAAATGTAACGTTTGTGCAAACAATGGCAAAGTTTTGATTTAGGCTCAAGAAATATGTGACTCTGTGTCCAGGTCAATTCACAGATGTGTTCTTGTTTAACTCTGCCTATACACAAGGAGCCCTGGTAGCACAGTAGTTAAGAGCTCAACTGCTAACCTAGAGGTCGGCAGTTCAAATCCACAAACCACTCCTTGGAAACCCTATGGGACAGTTCTACTCTGTCCTATAGGGTCTCTATGAGTCAGAATTGACTTGACGGCAATGGGTTTATCTACACAAAGGAGCCCAGGTAGTGCAGTGGTTAAGCACGCGGCTGCTAACCAAAAGGTTGGTAGTTCAAATCCCCCAGTGGCTCTGTGGGAGAAAGACCTGGCAATCTGTTTCCATAAAGATTACAGCCTAGGAAACCCTTTGGGGCAGTTCTACTTTGTCACATGGAGTCACCATAAGTAGAAATCGACTCAATGGCACTCAACAACATTTACACACAGAGGGGGCAGTGGTGGTTCAGTGGTTGAACTCTCACTCTCAGTGAGGGAAATGTGGGTTCAATTCCTAGCCAATGCACCACATGGGCAGCTGCCACCCATCTATGTGTGTTGCTATGAAGCTGAACAGGTTTCAGCAGAGCTACCAGACTAAGGCAGACTAGGAAGAAAGGCCTGGTGATCTGCTTCTGAAAATCAGTGAGTGAAAATCCCCTGGGTCACAATGGTTCAATCCCCGACCAATCATGGGGATGATAGAGGACCAGGCAGCATTCAGCCCCATTGTGCATGGGTGATGGCAGCTAACGGTAACAACGTGTACACACGCAGAACCTAGATAGATTCACGTATAGGCACGGTGCATATATTAAATTCTTTTTTGCAAGGATACATTTAAAAGGATATACTTAATTATATTTTGCATAAGACAGTGGAGTAGATTTGAAATCCTGCTGCTTTGGGTCCCAGCTGGGCCCATTGTCTTCATCTGTAAAGAAGCTTAATGATAGGACCCACATTTATCCCCAAAGCAGAAAATTAAGTAATACCCATAATGTCTTTAGAACAGTATCTGTCGTATGGCAAACACCTGAGAAGTGTCTGTCATATAAAATAAAAATAACAGACCCAGCTATGTTCCTCCTTGAGGCATCTGAAATGTGAAGTGCAGGACTCCTGAATTCTGCTCAGGGTCATCTCCCAAAGGGTAGTCTGCACGTATGTGTCTTCCCCGAGTCTCATCTCTTAATTCCTATTAATTCCTAGTTTTAACTACTGGTCCCTCCCCTTTACTATTGCACAACAGGATTAGCAACACAGAGCTGAGAGTGTCAGGGGAAAACAGAACATCACGGAAGACAGAAGAACACGAGAACGGGGAGATGTGAAGGAGAAATGTCTTGGTTAAAGGGCTTTGAACCAGGTGTTTAGACGAACACCAGCTGGGGTGCGCAGCGGAGGGGGTGACCCGGTGCTGATGATTCAGGGCAGCTTCAGCCTGACCTGGCGAGAGGTCCTGGGTCCTTCCCAGATCAATGGGGCTTGCTGTGAATCTGTGCCCCTCGATGTGGGAGCCCAGAGTGGCAGGGACCTGGAAACTACACAAAGCACTCTCTCCTCCTCTGTGCATGGGCTGCCCCTCAGAGCAGCACTTCATAGTCTAGAAAATAGCTGTCAGTTCCTAAGCCCTCAGCCTCTACTCTCTCCAGACCTAACATTCTTCCTTTGATGTTTTCTCAGGCTATCTTTCTAAACTTTAATGAAATATAGTCAAGAAACACAGTTAAAAAAAAAAAAACAGCTGCTGTCGAGTCAACTCTGACTCGTGGTGACCCTATTAATCCATATGGTTTTCAATGACTGATTCTTTGGAAGTAGATCACCAAGCCTTTCCTCTAAGGCGCCTCTGGGTGGATTTGAACCTTCAACCTTTCGGTTAGCAGCTAAGTTCATTAACTGTTTGTGTCACCCAGGGGCAGGAAACATAGCAAGGCATTATTATTTACCTGCTCAAGGCTTTGTTTGAATTTTAAACTTTTCTAGGCTTTGGATGTCATTATATATTTTGTTCATCATCAGGATTTCCAATTAAGAAAATGTTAGTGCTACATAGTTTATATAGAAAACGTTCTACATTCTACTTTGGTGAGTAGCGTCTGGGGTATTAAAAGCTTGTGAGCAGCCATCTAAGATACTCCACTGGTCTCACACCATCTGGAGCAAGGGAGAATGAAGAAAACCAAAGACACATGGGAAAAATTAGTTCAGCACAACTAGATGGTGCGTGGCTGCCACCACGGACTGCTCTGACAGGGATCACAATAGAGGGTCTCAGATAGAGCTGGAGAAAAAAGTAGAAAATTCTAACTCACACACACAAAAAAAGACCAGCCTTACCGGTCTGGCACAGACTAGAGAAACCCCGAGAGTATGGCTTCTGAACACCCTTAGAGCTCAGTGAAGAAGTCACTCCTGAGGTTCACCCTTCAGCCAAAGATTAATCAGGACCATAAAACAAAACAAGATTAAATGGGTATACCAGCCCAGGGGCAAGGACGAGAAGGAAGGAGGGGACAGGAAAGCTAGTCATGGGGAACCGAAGTTTGAGAAGGGGAGAGTGTTGCCATTTTGTGGGGCTGGCAACCAATGTCACAAAACAATATGTATATTAAAAATTTAACGAGAAGCTAGCTTGCTCTGTAAACCTTCACCTGAAGTACAATAAAAAAAAAATTAAAAAAAAAAAAGGTTAGCACTTTAGTGCTCAGAGAACAGTAGGGTGGGACCAGGCAGGGGAACTACTCTCTTCGGAAATGCTGTGTGTTCAAAGGACCGTTTCCCAGTAGTTTTGCCAAAATTCCTTCAGATTCCTTGGCTTCTCCCCACAGCGTGCAGTATTTCTGGGCCTGAAATAGGATTTCCACAGTTTTGTTGCCACACCCAACTCTGGGGAAGGCTCAAGAATATCTCCCTGGGAAACTAATTTGCTCTGTAAGCTTTCACCTAATGCACAATAAAAAAAATTAAAAAAAAGAATCTCTCCTTGGGCCTCCTTTCAGCTCAGAGCTGTGCATTTGTACTGCTAAGCTCTCAATTGAAATGAAAAACCTTTTTATTAACTTTGAAAACATACGCTACTTAAAAATTTCAAAAATATCCAAGTAATCCAAGTTGAAAGAGAAAGCATCATCCTACTGATGGCTAAAATGAAACCATATGTACTATAGAGCTAATCGGCAGAAAAGCCAACTCAAACCTCCAAGTTCTGCACTTCTGTTTCAATTCACAGTTTGATGTCAACACAAGTGACAGCGTGGTTGTGTGCAGGAAAAAACCCATGTTCATACAACGTCTGCAGGTTGGAAACATTTAGAATCAATTAAAATTTATGCTGAGACAGAGATAGGAAAGATGCATCTATTTGCTTGCTTGGGGAAAATAAATTCTAGAAAGCACTTTCCTTTGTTTTTAATATTTTAAGGAAAACATACTTCTGATGTCCTATGGCTCCTCTCATGTGTTGTAGATGTGCCTGATTTTTTAGTTGTCTTTCCCAGTCTACAAAAAATCCTCACAAACTATTTCATTTCATCATCTTACCAACTCCAGGATGTTGGCAAAGCAGCTATAAATAGCCCCATTTAACAGATGGAGGACCCGAGGCTCAGAGTAAGGGACTTGCCCAAAACCACAGGCGTTGGTGGCTTGGAGCCCAGCCTTTCCAAGGCCTGGCGCTCTTGGCTACTCCTGTCTGGTTTCAAATTGTCATCTGGTGGCTCATCTCCACATTATTGCACAATTTCTTCCCTCGGATTCTGTTTAACTCGAAATCAAGTCCTGTCCTCTTTTTACCTCAGGATGTACCACAGACTTACCTGGAAAACAAGAACTCAGGTGTCACCCCTTCCCCAGGACCCCGCATCATAACCCAGCCCTAATGTACTTTTCATATGTGACACTTCACCTACAAGTACACCCTGCTTTCTCAGTAGTGATTGCTTTCCATTTTTAACCAACCAACCAGTTGCCATCGAGTCAACTCCAACTCATGGTGACCCCGTGCATGTCAGAATAGAACTGTGCTCGTAGGATTTTCAATGGCTGATTTAAAAAAAAATTTTTTTTTTTTTTTTTAGATTTTTCAAAAGCAGATCACCAGGCCTTTCTTCCAAGGTGCCTCTGGGTGGGTTCATACTGCCATCCTTTTGCTTAGCAGCCTAGGGTTTAACCGTTTGTGCCATCTAGGAAAGAGCCCCTTTCCTTTTTATATTATTTATGACAATGTATAAACATTTACTTAAAAAAATAAGTTAAAAAGCACTCACAGTCCTCTAAGTCCAGAAGAACGGTTTACCATTTTGCACCTTACCTGCAGTCCTCATCCAGATGCCTCGCTATTTCCTTCCTCTGCAGCCTGAATGGGAGAAACAATGTTTGAAAGCTCCTGTGAGCCCCTTGGCTGTGGAGGTGACAGCTGCCTATTAGAAGCAAGCAGGAGGTCCCAAAAGGATCACCTGACATTCCTAGAGGGAAAATCAAGGCCACAGAAAGTCCAAATTGACTTCTGTGCCCTGTGCCCTTCTCTGAGCAGACCACCTCTTGGCACCCACCTAGAACCATGTCCCGACCTCGTGGAGCCTGGAGCTTCGTAAGTGACGGATGCACTCAGGGGCGAGAACATCACAGAAAATGAGGTGGCCACAAAGCCATCTTTCCTGGATCAAAGGGCACATGGGAGCCCAAGAACACCAAGGAAGGTTTTTTAATCTATTGAAATATAACTAAGTGAAGTTTGTAGCTGTGTTTTCCTAAGGATTGTCTTTTGCGTAATGTGAGAGACATGTTCTAGGCTCCGTTATTAATGATTAACCTCGCCTCTGTCGACGTAAGAGGAGAGACGGAGAAGACTGGGAACCTGGACCAGACCCGAGCTGCCCCTCCGGACAGGGTCACATACAGCCGGTCACTGCCCAAACGATATGTGCACATTGTTCTTGTGTGCTTTTGAGTTGATTCTGACTCATAGGAACTTTATAGGACAGAGTAGAACTGCCCCATGGGGTTTCCTAGGCTGTAATCTTTATAGAAGCAGAATGCCACATCTTTCTTCCCAGGAAGAAATATTTTAATATTTTAAATGTTAAAAATTGGTGGGTACAAACCACTGACCTTTCAGTTAGCTGTCGAGTGCTTAACCACTGTACCACCAGGGCTCCTTGTGTGCACATGAACCCATTTAATTTCTCTAAGCAGGCCTAGGAGGTAGGTTAGTTTTCTTCAGAGTGTGGTGGTGGGGATGAAAGGGTTGGGATTGCTTTGAAACAGGCATTTTATTTCCAGCCCTGGAGTTTGGAGGTGGGACTGGGCGTGCGTTTGGGTATCTTCTTGGGCATGGGTTCATCTCTGAGTTGGATGCAAGAAAATGTTCTTTCTTCCATAAATAGTTCAAAGAAGCAATTGTGATGATGTGGCAATGTGTCTTTCAACCTAATACGGAGATTTTCCTCCCTTAGTTCTTACAATTACAGTTTTACAAAAAGTATTCAAACTGCTCCTAGTTGAAGCAAATTGTGCATTCATGAAGTTCAAAAAAAGCAAGGCTTCTCAGCCACCTGACCTCCAAAATGTTCATGATTACGTTCTCTACCTGTCCATCAAGATTCACTGAACAGTGGCAGTATCAAACACCTAAAAAAACCTACAAACACCTACAGTGCCACAAATAATGCTTCCTAACTGAGGAGATTTTAAAAAGAGCTGTCGGTACAGCGACATCACTAGGGGGATGCAGGGGGTGTGGACCGCACCAGGTGACACTGTCAGAGGGGGTGACACCAAAATGACTATCTATAAAGTTTTTATGCAGTGTTTCAGCAAAAATTCATTATTTTTTTTAATAAAAATATCTCAACAAAAACATTTTTGCTGTAACAACAAAAACTTTTTTTCTTAAGCACAGCTTCCATGTATCAATAGACCCACAAGGCTAAAACTCTATGCTAATTGACTTTTCGAACCTTCTAGCACTCCAGTCAGAGTTGTCATTATTACCCAGTTACGATGATTCTTCCAATTATCTGGTTTTGTCTGCACGCACTGTTTTCGTTGCTGCTGGTGTTTTTATAGTCGCTGACTTTGTCAAATTTTTGTTGTTTTAGCTGCAATACTGTAGTAATTGGTATTTGTGAACCTATATCAATAACTTTTTTGAGAATGAAGTTATAATTTAAAAAAAGGAGAAAATTATAAAAAGGCTTGCTCTCAGTTACTAAAAATGTTGTAACTAATAATGTAATTCAGTGCAGAAAGATTTTACGAAACAGTTTTGTTGCTAATATTGATATAGTCTAGGAAATACCACATTTAAGCAATTTATGGCTATAATTATCACATATTATTCTATGATTAAAATAGATAATAAACATTACTAAGGATTCCATACTACCTGGTACGGGAGGAGGGGTGACATCACGAGTTACTGCACTAGGTGACACCAACCCTTGTGACACCCTGTGTCAGTATAGTAGCATAATTTTTATAGTTGTGGGCAGGCTTAAGACATCAGGAGAAAAAAGTGTAAGAAATCAAGGAAACTTGTTTAAGGGTTCATGTTTCAGGAAGATTTGAGCAAGAGTATTACAGAAACTTAAAATACCTTTTGCATTTTAACAATAGTAGAAGTGCTGTCTGAATTAGTATGTAAAAAAAATTTAAACCCTAATTTGTCGAAGTCCCAGGACAGTTATCTTGATTGTTATCAGAAGAACATGGGAATATTGTAAAGGAAAAATGCTTGGATGTAATGACTGTGAGCTCTTTGTGGGTAGGAACTGTGTGTATGTACGCAAGTGAGTGTGTGTGTGAGTGTTTGTGCATGCATGTTTTTGTATGTAAAACAGATTAGATTTAACTTATATACTGTTCACTTTACCCACTTGGCTTATACAATTCAATGATTGTTAGTGTTTCACAGGGTTGTGCAACCATCACCGCTATCTAATTCTAGCATATTTTTGTCCCTCCTGTACCCATTAGCAGTCACACCCTACTCCCGCATCCCAGACCAATCCCCAGCCCTAAGTAACCACTGCTCCACTTTCTGTCTACTTCGGGCATTTCATATCAAGGGAACCATATGGTTATGAAGTCTTTTGTGACTGGCTTCCTTCTCTTATTACTATATTTTCAAGGTTCATCCGTGTCATAGCAAGTATCAGAACTTCATTACTTTTTATGGCCAAATAAGATTCTACTGGAAACCCTGGTGGCGTAGTGGATAACAGCTACGGCTACTAACCAGAAGGCTGGCCGTTTGAATCCACCAGGTGCTCCTTGGAAACCCTATGGGGCAGTTCTACTCTGTCCTATAGGGTTGCTATGAGTTGGAATCGACTCAATGGCAACAGGGTTTTTTTTTTTTTTTTTGTAAGATTCTACTGTGTGAATATACCACAATTACTTCTATCTATTCACCAGTTGATGGCTATTTGGGTTGTTTCCACTGTGTGGCTGTTACGAACACTTGTGTACCAGTTTTTGTGTGGACATATACTTTCATGTCTCTAGAGTATATACGGAGGAGGAGAGACTTACATTTAGTGAGAAAAAATCTTCATCAAATCACTCATGCAAACTTAAACTGAGGAATAACCAATGTTTTAGTCTTCATATAATTCTCAAGTCTTCATAGGAGGCATGGACAAAAAATAAACAGGCACTTATTTTAAGAATTGAATAAAGATCTCACTTAAAATACGTTCTCCTTTACTTGAAACATATAGTGGTCAAGAGCCATGGTTGCTAACCAAAAGGTTGGCAGTTCAAATCCACCAGGTGCTCCGTGGAAACCCTATGGGGCAGTTCTACCCTGTCCTTTAGGGCGCTATGAGTTGGAATCGACTCAACAGTAATGAGTTTTTTTGGGGGGGTTTACTTGAAACATAGCACAAATAGGTTCCTTTTTGCTGTCAAACAAATGCTACATTCGTGTTGTGGCTGCTTCCGGTTGAGTTGATTCTGATTCATAGTGACCTCATGTGACTGAGTAGAGCTGCCCCATAGGGTTTCCCAGGCTGCAATCTTTAAATGGGAGCAGATTGCCACGTCTTTTTTCCCACAGATCAACTGGGGTGGGTTCAAACTGCTGACCTTTCAGTTAGTGGCCAAGAGCTTAATCATTGCACCACTAGGGCTCCTACGTGTATTTATAAAGGAGCTATAAAACCATTTTTTAGTTTATCTGACTTGTCAAAAATGTTCCAAGAATAAATATTTCAGATAACTGAAGCCCTCATCTTTTAAAAATTTTGCCATTTTTTTCATGGAAATAATAGATATTCATCTTTTAGAAGCATATTTCCTCTAATGTTTTCTAATGATTTAATGTTAACAAGGGAAACCCTCCCTGAGATGGATTGATGTCGTGGCCACAGCAATGGACCCAAACGTACCAATGATCATGAAGATGGTGCAGGACCGGGAACATTTCATTCTATTACACATAAGGTCACCAGGAGTCGGAGCTGACTCAATGGTACCTAACAACAGCAACAACAAATGTTATCATTACTAACATCTATTTACTGTATTATCGCCACACGTTAATATCACAGGAGATACTGAAGTATTGTTTTAGGATCTGCCCAAATTAGGGCTACCTTCTGGCTCTACCGTAAATAGTTCAAAGAATCAAGTGTCATGATGTGGCAATATAATATAGATATTTTCCTTCCTCAGTTTTTATAATTAGTGTCCAAACTGCTCCAAGTTAAGGCAAATTGTACATTCATGAAGTTTAAAAGTAAGGGATCCCAGCAACCTGGCATCTAAAACGTTCACCATTACAGTATCCACCTACCCGTCGACGTTCATTAGCAATGTCAACGTCACACTCTGGCAGTGCCACAAATAATGTTTCCTAACTGAGGGGAATTTTTGGATTATTGTCATTTTGGTGGATATTTCCAGAAAACCAGGAACTGGGACCAGTTAAGTGTTCTCATGTGTCCTGTCCCCCAGCAAAGTTCACTTGTTACCAGCACTGCTTCACTTGTTCCCGGCATCACGTTAAGCCCTCTTCTGGAGGGAGCATCTTGAATTGTCCCTGCACCTTGGGTGTCTGGGGCAATGGCAGATGGGCTGGCCAGATGACTGAGGCCCTATGGGCAACAAAACCACCTTCCTCATTATTTCTTCAATGCAGAAAATTTCCTTTTGCTTCACTTGGGATCCAAAGGGCAGATTCTTCTCCATGGATCATGCCTTAGGACTCCTTGGATTGTCAGTAAGGGACACCCAAATCTAGCCAGCTAAGACATGAAGGCAGCACCCAGCACAGAAACCCTGTGGGTGTCTGGTGACCCTGATGATGGCTCTGGCTGTGTTTCTGGAGCCCATGGCTCTACCCCACTGGCCCACTCACCTTCCTATTGATGCCATGTTGTTTGTAAAATGGCGGTGGCTGGCATCAGGCTTCTGGCTCCTTCTTCTACATCCATGGCAGGGAATGCGTCTTCTACAATGGCCGTGCTGGGGTGGATGAGCCCTAACAGATCTCAGAACCAGGGGAAGTCTAGGGTTGGATGTCCTCCCAAGGACCTGCGTGCTTGGGGGAGGAGGAGATGGTAAACAGAAAGGGGAGAGAAGTGGCAAATGAGCTCCACCTGCACACAGGGAAGACAGCCAGGGTCTGAAAGCTTGTGCTCACTCTCCCTGAGGGCTGATGCCTCCCTAGCCTCCATTCTAGAAGAAGGCACCTCCACATTGGAATAACCTCCGCAGGGACAGATGCCCTTAATCTGAACGGTCTAATGAGAAGGAAAAATCATGCCATTTTGGGGCCAGAAGTTCCAGGCCCCATTTTGGATTTTCTCTTTGACTCTCCATAACAGGAATATATACTGTTTGCCCCATACCAAATAACCTGAACTACAGAGCTGTTTGTATTGGGGCCGTGGTGGTTCAGCGGTAAGGCTCTTGCCTTCCATGTAGGAAACTCGGGTTTGATTTCCCAGCTAACGCATCTCAAGCTCAGCTACCACACACCTGTCCGTGGAGGCTTGCATGTTGCTATGATGCTAAACAGGTTTCAGTGGAGCTTTCAGACTAAGTTGGACTAGGAAGAAGGGCCTGGTGATCTACTGCTGAAAATTAACCAGTGAAAACCCTATGGCTCACAATGGCCTGATCTTCAATTGATCATGGGGATAGCATAGGACTGGGCAGCATTTCGTCCCGTTCTGCCTGGTCGCCATGAGTCAGGGGCTGGCTTGACCACAACTACCAAGAACAGTGTCTTAGTTTATTTTATTACCTTTATAAAGTGTGTGTGCCCCCTTTGCCATCAATGTGTCAGCCCTCTCTTCTTTCTACACCCCACCCCGCGTCTCTGGCAGAGCCCCTCAATTCGTCTTCCAAATTTTCTATTTCTAATAGACTGTGGGCTGAAAGACCAAGTAATCGAGCTTGTGAGAACCGTATTGGAGAGTAAGTAGGTTCTAAGTGATGCCCCAAGGGCTCCATTAGGCAGATGATATAGTGCACGTACTTTGTAATATTGAATTCGACTGCTCAGAGGCCTTGCTTCCTGAGTCTGGATCACGTTCTGGCTGAGTGAAGCCACCAGCTAGTTATCCCTGGCTAAGGGGCTGTCATTGTACTTCCTCTGGCGATGGTACCAGACCCAGCCTCAGCTGGCAGGGGTAGTTTCTGCAGCCCCATTACTGGCTGTCTTGCCCCCCGTCTACACTGCTAGTCTCTATCCTGCCCACCCCAACAGTTCAACAGCTTTCCCCTCCACCCCTTTTTTAGCTTATCCTTCATCACAGATGGAGAAGTCTGGGAGACCCCACTGATTCCTTTTGGGTTGGCTGTTTTCGGTCTTTTTAAATCCCTGTACCTGCACTGAGTGAACTGTGGGGTGGGGCATGGGTGTCGGCAGAGCTGCCAGGACAGAGGTCCTCAGGTCCAGTCCAGCAGAGGTGGGCACAGCCCCGAACCCACACTGCCCAGCACCAAATGGACATGGTCCTCAGCCCATGCTTTGAGAAATGCACATTAGGGGTATGTGTGTTTCCTAGGAGTCCCTGAGTGGTGCAAATGGTTAAGCACTCAACGACTATTAACTGGAAGATTGGCAGTTCAAACCCACCCAGAGGCACCTTGGAAGACAGGCCTGGTAATCTGCTTCTGAAAGGTCACAGCCTTGAAAGCCCTGTAGAGTGATCCTACTCTGCCATGAGTTGGAGTTGACTTGACAGCAACTAACAACAACAGCAAAGTACCACAAACTGGGTGACTTAAAACAACATAAATTTATTCTCTCATGGCTCTGGAGGCCAGAAGTCAGAAATCGGGGTGTAAGCAGGGGCCATGTTATCTCCCAAAGCTATAGGGGAGGATCCTTCCTGGCCTCTCCCACCTTTTGGCTGGCTCCAGGCGTTTCTTGGCTTGTGACTGCATCACTCCGGTCTCTGCCTCCGTCTCCACATGGCCATCTTGCTTCTGTGTGTCTGTGTGTCTCCTTTCTCTTATAAAAACATCAGTTTTTGGACTTAGGGCCCACCCTAATCCATTATGACCTCATCCTGACTACTTCTGCAAAGACCCTACTTCCAAATGAGGTCATAGTCGTAGGTTCCAGGATTAGGACTGGAACACATCTCTTAGGTTGTCAATTTGGGATATACTTATAATAAAGAAAAAAATTTTTTTGAAATTCAAATTGAAGTGGGCATCTTTTGTTTTTCTTTGCGAAATATTGCTGTTAGGTACCATCAAGTCAGCCCCATGTACAGACCCCTCGTTCTGCACCATCCTCACAAGCATTGTTGCTGTGTCTGAGTTCATTGTTATAGCTGCTGTGTCAATCCATCTCATCGAGGGTCTTCCTCTTTTTTGTTGACCCTCTACTTTACCAAGCATGACATCCTTCACCAGGGACTGGTCCCTCCTGATAACCTGTCCAAAGCATGTGAGACGAAGTCTCGCCCTCCTCACTTCCGAGGAGACTTGGGGAATCAGGGCTGCACATCCAGTCCACACAGCTCTGTCGCCGTGCACAGATCAGCACTGGGGACATCTGCTAGAATCTGCTCAGGCCTCGGGGTGTCAGCATACAGGCAGCTGCTTGAAGCGGTTTCTGGGAGAAGACCTCTGACTTGAAATCTCAACTCGAGGCCTGAGATGACTCCCCCAAACCAGGGTGCAGTGCCTCAAGCTCTGATCTCAGTCAGGGTTGCAGACAAGCTGAGGACATCACAGGAGGCCAACACCCAGCCGCTGGAAGAGCATGTAAAGGCCCAGCTCCCCAATACACCATCCTTCTAGTAAACGCGGCCTGGAGATACAGGTGACGCCTTGGAAAAGGAGCAGTATACCCTCATACAGGGGGGCACCCGCCACTCAAACTTGCAGATCTTTGGGTCGGTTTCTAGCATGTTAAAATTTTAAGTTGGACCAGGCATCTACCAGAGCTCAAATGCTCTGTCCCTGCCTCTGGGACACGTGCAGTGGTGGGGCTTTGTAAGGGGACCCGCAGGCAGGCCGTGGAGGCTTGGGAGAGAAGGGATTCACTTTGGAGCCGTACTCTGTGTGTACGGCACTTGTGCCCATAGGAGCACATTCAAGTCTGCAGCTCTCATGCCTGGTGGCCATGCCAGGTGTCCGTGACTCCGTGTGACGAAGGAGGAGACACATTTAGAAAGGGGCAAACCCAGAACAAAACTGGCCTGCTAGACTTTGAGGGCCTGCAGACAACCCAGGTCTCCGTGCTTCCCCCCACTGTCCCCTAGTGCCTGCCCCTGGGAGGTGTGCTCGGGGTCTTGGAAGAGTGAGTGGGCCCTGAAGCACAGGGGCAGGCTTCCCAATCAGGTCACTAAAGCAGGACCCCACTCAGCTACGTCACTTTCTTGGACCCTCGATCAGGAAAATCCACCCTTGCTGGGTCCTGGCTTCCGTCACTACTATTAGTGAAATAAACCTATCTGCTCTGTAGGATGGGCTGGGGAGTTGAGATAATCTGTATACGGTGCTAAGCCCAGTGTCTAGCAAAAAGTAAGGGTCCACAGGGCTCAATAAGTAGGGCCCAATATTAGTATGAGTCCTTGAGTAGTACAAATGGTAAATGAACTCAGATGCTAACTGAAAGGTTGGAGGTTTGAGTCTACCCAGAGGTGCCTCAGAAGAAAGGTCTGGCGATCTACGTCCAGAAAATCAGCCATGGAAAACCCTACAGAGCACAGTTCTACTTTGACACACGTGGGGTCACCACGAGTGGGAACTGACTCCATGGCAACTGGTGAACTGGCTAATATTATTAAAACCACAATTTAAGAGGGAAAAATTTTACAGCACAGTCCATCTTTATATTTCAGTTTTATATAAAAAAAAATTTTTTTTATATAGCCATTAAAAATCGTGTTTACATTTTATGTTTACAAAGTTATTTAACACACGAGAAAATTTTTATGACTTGGTAAATTTCTTAAGTTTCCAACATTGTATATACTGCATGATTTCAATTAGGCTTTTAGGAAAAAAAAAAAATTCATAAAAGCCTGGGGCGACTAAGACAAAATGTTAATAGTGGGTATATCCAGGTAATGAGATTGTGAGTAACGATTTTGCTACTCCCTTACACTTTAACATACTTTCCAAGAAGCAGATAACTATCTGACTATACATGTAAGAAATCAAAACTGTAAGTAAAAGGAAGTATGCACAAATCCAGTTTTATTGTTCTGTCTCATAGCTGTCTTTGGCCCTGGCTGCACGCAAGAATTACCTGAGACTTTTGAATGTCTGGCGTCCTGCTGCACAGGTGTCTGGCTGCACAGGTGAGTAGTGACAGGGACTCCGTGTGGCAGAGCCAAGCGGGATCTGCATTAAGGATTGGGCCTGATATAGCACTGCAGACAGTTGTCATCAGATTCACGAGCGGTCTCTACAAACAAGCAGTGTCGTCTTTGTTTTAAAGCCACAGGCAGACAAAGTCTGTCTCTGGCTCACAGTCCCCAGGACGAGCATCTGATATAGACTCCCAGGACGTGGGTGGCTAAGAGTGGCTGCATAGCTGTTATCTCAGCACGGGCACCTGTTGTCCCAGCTGTAAGCTGCCTCACCATTGCTCATCACTGCCAGATTCCAGCTTTTTCTATGAAACAAAGATGAGTAGGGGCCTCAGCGGGAGCCCCAGAGGCCGCTGTCGAAACCTGGCCGGCAGCTCAGGGCCAGTAGGGGCTTACGAAGACACTGGCGTTATAGGGACAGGAGTCAAGTCAGAGGCAATAATGGGTTCTAGGATTCATTCCACCCCTAACTTCCGCTGGTCCCCTCAGGAGCCACGGAGTGCTTATCCGTGTCTGCAGCCCAAGCCTGCACTAAAAGGAGACCATACCTCAGTGAGGGCGTGTGTCCATCCACATGCCCTAGTAATCTCATTTCTTTTTGACTGTCTGTACCCAAGCATGCTACCTTTCCCGTCCTCCACACATACGCGCTTGACCCTGGAAAGGTGACCTGGGAAAGCACTGGGTTTGGAAACTATTGGTCCCTGAGAATTTCATTCCCCTGAAGTGATCCTCTGTGTGTGTGAGTATGTGTGGGTGAGCATGTGAATGTGACAGTGCGAGTGTGTGTCTGTGTGTGAGTGTGACTGTGTGAGTGTGCCAGAGGGTTTGTGAGTGTGTGAGGAAAAGTGTGTGTGAGTGTGTAAATGACTATAAGTGTGTTTGTTAGTGTGTGTGTGAATGTGTGTGTGACTTCAGTGTTCCACACCGAGGCCTATCTGCACACCTCTCCTTGCCAAGCTCTGTCCTCATACAACCCAGTCCTGGCTGTCACACCCGAGACCGCCCCTGCCCCTGCCTCAGGGTGGCTTGCAGGGGGAACCAGGGAGTTTATGGGAAGGGACTGACTAGACACTTTTGGCCTGAGGACCATATAATGAGTAAGCCGTTCCAGCATCTTTCACCTTCACCCTCCATCTTTCTGCACCCTTCCCTCCTCACCCAGCCCACCCCCAGCCCCTCACCTGATGGGAGGCAGAGTGTGGGTGCAGGTCATCAGGGCACATCACTCAAGGTGCTGGGCCCTCGTGGTGTCAGAACGCTCACGTGGGCCCCCTCTCCTTCTCTGCAGTCTCCCTGACCCCTCCTGCTCTGCCCCAGCAGGAGCCTGGATGACAGGGGCCCTGCCTGGGAGCCCCATAATTTTACCAGGTTAAATCCCAGGGTCTATATATGTCCCTGTTCCAGCCTCTGGGAGCCCTGTCTTCCTGCTCTCAATGTCCTTGCCAGCCAGGCCTGGTCCCCTCCCTCCTCACCCAGGGCTATGGCACAAGGGCCTTCCTTTGTTGGGTCCCTGGGAACCAACCCTACCCCATCAGATGGAGCCTTCCTGATGGGGTGGCCCCTGAATCACACAGCTCTCCGGGCCACCTCACAGGGTGCCTGAGCCTGCCCCTCCTGCCCTCATCCGGCTGGTCTCCTAGGCCAGTCTGGTCCCTTGTGTCAGCTGAAGGTGGCTAGATAAATCCTGATGGGTTGCTCTTGGGTGCCTTCAAGTCAGTTCCGATCATGGTGATCCCATGTGACAGAGTAGAACTGCCCCATAGGGTTTCCTAGGCTGTAATCTTTACGGGAGCAGATCACCAGGTCTTTCTTCCTTGTCTGTCTTAGTCTGGAAGTGTCACTGAAACCTGTTCAGCATCATTGTTGTTGTTGGGTGCCCTAGAGTCAATTCTGACTCATAACAACCCCATGTGACAGAGTGGAACTGCCCCACGGTGTTTCCTAGGCTATAATCTTTAGGGGAGCAGATCACCAGGTCTTTCTCCCAAGGAGTGGTTGATGAGTTGAAACTCCCAACCCTTCTATTAGCTGCTGAGCGCTTAACCATTATGCTACCAGGCCTCCTTGGCTGATTGGTTAAACAGGGTGATTTCCACGTTCCTTTTCAGGCCCTTGAAGCCCGAATCTTTGGTTTCCTCCCAGGAACACCAAGAGCTTCCAGGGTTTACCACTCGTCTTCCTGCCGCCCTGGGAGCCGAGCGGGGTGCGTTCCCTCTGAGGCCGAGCCTGTGCTGTTGCGGAACAGCCGCCTCAGGCGCGGCCCCGGCTCGGCCCCCTCCGCCCGCCTGCTCTGCACGTTGCCGCCTCACAGTCCACACCTCCCAGAGGTCAGGGGAAGGAGAAGGGAAGAATAAATATTTGTTCACTAAGTGACGGAAGCCCCTGTTAGTTCTCGGCGCCCTCGTGCCCGGTCGTCGCACTCTGCTGACTCACTTTGTGGAGAGAAAGCCTTCCACTCAGGGTCAACTCCGCGGGGAGGAGCAGGGCGACTGCCGTGTCTTCTGACGCCGCACTTTCAAAGCTGATTTGCACATTTTGCACAGGCTTCAGTGATGGTTGGCGCCCACCGCAGACCTTCCTCTCTCCGCGGGTACGCCATTTCCTGCCAGGCCTCTCGGCAGCACCTCCAATAAATGAACGGCAGCGCGTTGTCCCGTACCATCCCGTGCTCCTGTCGCTTGGCTCCCCCTTGTCCCCCCTCCCCCAGAGCACCAAGCCGCGACGTCACTGTCTTCCAGGTTGCCTCTGACCGCAGGGTACATAGGGCGGACCTCACCCCTGAGTAAACGTGAACACTGCTGCCCTGACGCCCTGCACAAGGGCTGCGGAGGGCAGTCTCTTCACAAATGTGTCAGGCTGCATTCCGCCCCAGGGAGCCAGTGTCTGTGAAATCTGGACCTTTGGGTTGTTTTTTTTTTTTTTTTGAGGCCAAATATTGTCGTTAGAGTTCACATGACCCCAAAAATGATGGCATCCCTGAGACGAATATGAAGATCCCTGAACATATTAACAATGGTGTTTTTAGTCTGATGCGGCTCTGTGTTTGGACTCTTTGTGCTCTGTTACAGCCTGTTACATGCGCCGCACTGATAGGCTTCCCCTCTCCTCTTTGGCAGATGGTTGTCATTATCACAAGTCCTGAATTAGGGCAGTCAATGAGCAACATTCAAAGTTCAAGAAAAAGACAAAGGTTAAGGGCAAATCAAAGTATCTCTTACTTCTGCCTGTCAGCCTGTTGTTCTGTGGTGGCTTGTGTGTTGCTGTGACGCTGGAAGCTATGCCACCAGTATTTCAAATACCAACAGGGCTACCCAAGGTAAACAGGTTTCAGTGGACCTTCCAGACTAAGACAGACTAGGAAGAAATTCCCGGGGATCTACTTATAAAAATCAGATCACAACAGAACGTTGTCCGATATGTAGAGCCGGAAGATGAGCCCCCTATGCTGGAAGGCACTCAAAATACACAGCGGCCTCCACCATGGACTTGAGCATATCAAAGATCATGAAGATGGCACAGGACCAGGTAGGGTTTTGGTCTTTTGCAATGGGGTCATCATGAGTTGCAGCCAACTTGACAACAACTTTCCACAACTGGCCCCACTGGGAAGCGTGAAGATGATTTTTCGAATCCGGACGCCCTCTTCTGGGCGCCCAGGGAAAGGCAGGATGGGAGAACAGCGCCTTGTTTTGTTTCTTCCTCTTCAAAGCATGCTGGTGCCTCTGGGGTGTGGATCCACTGCAGGTCACATTGACTCGAATTCGTTGGCTCACAGGCTCAGAGAACAACAACTCGGTGGCGTGTCCCCCTTTTGCCAAGAGGTACGCAATATACAGGGAGTTGACGTCAGCAGATCTTTGTCATGACCCCCACAAGTGATGTAAAAGTGCTGGCCGCTGACCTTGCTACAAGGTTCCTTCCAAGTCCAGCTTCCGTGATGCAACTGTGGCTTCCTTGTCCTAAAAAAAAAAAAAAAAAAGAGGAAACACCATGAAGTCTAGGAAAAGATACTTTTAAAAACTTAATTTAAGTCAACTTCATTAACATACAGCTTTTCCTGAAGGACCCCAGATTGGCATGATTCCAGAACATTCTGTCCTGTTGTTAACCTTTCTCCTCTTCTTTCCCCTGCCCCAAATGCCAAGTACTGTGTTTCTGGAAAATGAGGGTTTTAAGATAGGAATGATTCAGTTCTCCTTTGAATAGACCTTTTAAATAAATATGAGTCATTTTCTGAGAATAAGTCCTTGAAATCAAATTGCACAATGTGCCGTCTTCCTAAATACCTCCACTTCAAGGAAACAGGAGTACTTCAACATCATATTTTTCAACTGGCAAACAAAAGGGACAAAGAGGGAACGAGAAGCTAAGGACCTTTTCCTGAGTTTTGGAGAGGTAAATAGTAATGTGGAATCCCTGGGTGGAGCAAATGATGAATGCACAAGACTGCTAACCAGAAGGTTGGAAGTTTGAGTCCACTCAGAGGTACCGTGAAAGAAAGACCTAGCAATTTTCTTCCAAAAAATCAGCCACTGAAAACCCTGTGGAGCACAGTTCTACTCTGAAACACATGGGGTCACCATGAGTAGGAGTGGACTTGGTGTTAACTGATTTTTACAATAGTAACTTATCAGAGCATGAATATTTGGTGTTCTCTTTGAGGAGACCAAAGTGCAAACCTCAGTACTGTTCACCAGCCACTCTTTGGACCTGGTGACTGGATATGTGTATAAAGTCAGTTTTAATTAGCTTTCATGTAACATGGTGTGGACTGGTTGTTATTTGTGCTGCTTTCCAAGAGTTTCCACATTGTTGTTGTTGTTAGCTGCTGTCGAGTCAGCCCCTGATTCATGGCAACCCCCATGCACGATGGAATAAAACGTTGCCTGGTCCTGCACCATCCTCATGATTGGTTTTGGCTTCGACTGTTGTGACCCATGCGGTTTTCACTGGCTGATTTTCAGAAGAAGATCACCAGGCGTTTCTTCCTGGTCCATCTTAGTCTGGAATCTCTACTGAAACCTGTTCAGCATTATAGCAACATGCAAGCCTCCACTGACAGACAGATAGTAGCCAAGCATGAGATGCATTGGCTGGGGAATTGAACCCAGATCTCTTGCATGGGAGGTGAGAACCCTACCAAGTCAATGCCCTCAGTTTCTCCATATAAGGTCCTGTTTCATTGGTCATTGGTATCTTGCCTGCTCAGAGATATGGTCAGAAAAGATGACCAGTGTCCTGTACGTATTATGCTCACTAGTAAGCAGGAACGCAAGTGCTTTTCAGTGAGAAGCACCGTGGCATTGAAAAATCAGCTCAGCAGGGTAAGTCTGGAAGGTTTAAGGTGGGGAGGGAGGGGATGGGGTTCCAGTGATTTATAATGAGTCTGAATTGACTTGATGCAACCGGTTTGGTGTTTTTTTTTTTTTTTTTGCAGTGGGGGAGGTGGGAGGACCTATCACTTCCCAGGGCTTAAAAAAAAAAAAAGTTGCCTTTGAGTTAAGTTGACTCATAGCAACTGTATAGGACAGAGTAGAACCGCCCCATAAGGTTTCCAAGGAGCAGCTGGTGGATTCGAACTGCCAACATTTTGGTTAGCAGCCAAGCTCTTAGCCACTGTGCCATCAGGGCTCCTCCCAGGGCATAGTGTGCCACTATCTGCTAACCAAAACTCAGGGAGTACTGAGCTCCTGACTGCTCAGTGGTTAGGAAGACACCAGAAGCAAGCTTCCTGAAAAGACCACTCAGGGAAATGTCCAATCCCCAGGAAGAGCATTCTGGCTGGCGTTAACCCGGATTGCAAACACATTATCTTTTTTAAAAATTCAAGTGGGAGTTTTTATGGCAGAGTGGGAAGTCCTCAAGCACCCAATGAGAAGCTTTACAAAGGCTTATGGAAGCAACAGCTGGATCATGGCTCCTAACGCACAACTTTCACAGGACGAGACGTGAACACAGGACAAGGCCCCTCATCCACACAAGGTGCCACCTGCTGCCACTACCTGGAATACATCTGGTCATTAGGAGCTTGGTCAAAACACTGGTTGGATTAAAAAAAAAAAACCCGAAAAGGTTGAGGGAGTATGCCCTGAATTCTATTTCCTTAACGCGGCTTCAGAAGCGTCAGGTTTTCTTCCCTCAGCACGGCTCAAACGCGGCGATGGGACAGACTCCTTTGGGCCAATGGCCTGTAGGGATATATCTTATAGGCATGAATTCCTGCTTAAAGTGGGTAAAATACAACCTGTGACATACCATTTTCCAAACACAACAGAGTCCTCCAGAAGCCATCTCTGCACAAGGGGTGTGACACATGAAAAATGCAAATGGAATCTCTCTTCTCCTGTCTCCGTCCTTGGACACCTGAACACCGGTCACCCACACTCACGTTATACCTGGCATTGCCCCAACTGGGGTGTCTGCCATGAGGAGCTGCTTGATGATGACCATCAGCTGGCCAACGTCACCTAACAAGGAAGGATGGGCAGGTAGAAGTGTCCATGTAGCCTCCCTGGTCGGCCTGTGTGCAGCTCTGTGCTGCAATGTCAGTGAGTCACGGGGTTTTGGCCCCCTTTGTGCCCAGTCAGGTCAGGCCCACTGATTGTATCTTCTGCAGCACCTTTGCTTCCCTTGTAGCACCCCCACAAGTCCAGCGAGACGTGATCTCAAGCCAGTGCATGAGGGGAAATGTCTGCCACCTCCACAAGAAGCCCCAGTCCAGGAGCTGGTGGTTCCTCTGTCCTTTCTTCACTATGGCCCCTGGGGGCGCCCCTGACCTGCTGCAGTGCACTGACAAACCCCACGTCTTCCCTGCCGCGCCGCAGGGCCCGGGGTGGCTGCACTCACAGTCTTCACGTTTAAACATCTGACCAGCAAGTTCCAATCAGCAGTCTGCGCCCGAAACAAACTTTGTGTCCTTAGCTTCTAACGAGTATCAGACTCGTAGGTAGATGGGCAGCTTATAAGCACCTGCTTCAATCAGTTTTCACAGCCCCTGGGCAGAGAGATTCCAGTGAATACAAGGCCTCTGACAATCTTCTCATTTGTTCTAGGAAGTCCACTCCTTCAAACAGGTGCTTTTACTCACACTAGATCAGGGCAGTGGTAGTTCAGGGGTAGAACTCTCCCCTTCCATGCGGGAGACCCAGAGTCAATTCCCAGCCAGTGTACCATCAGGAGAGGCTTGTGTGTTGCTATGGTGCCGAACAGGTTTCAGCAGAGCTTCCAGACTAGGATAGACTAGGAAGAAAGGCCTGGCAATCTACTTCTGAAAATCAGCCAGTGAAAATCTATGGATCATGACAGTTCCATTCACAACTGATCATGGGATGGGGCAGAATCATGTAGCATTTTGTCTCATTGTGTATGGGGTCAGGAGCCTACCGTGATGGCAGCTAACAACAAAAACACTCACGCTGGCAATATCCAGATAAAAACAAACAAAAAAAATATATATATAACCTGCTACTGTCCTCATAGAGCAGTGGCTCAGGGTTATGTGCTGCAGGGTTTATAGCATGAAGTGTATTTCATAAGTTATTGTTAAAACAAACAAACAAACCAGCAGTTGTGATGAGGAAAAGCTTTGAGGCCTGCCAGCTCTCAGATTTGCCTGTCTCCTGGGAGAGGCGCCTTTTAATAACAAACGACCTCCCTGATGAAGTCCAGACTAGCCTGTCCACTGACCCAGGTGTTTCAGACCCACATGCAGAACGATCTTCCGTGGAGAACACAGCACTTCTCAACTCTCAGACTATTCTCATTGCTTTTGGAATAGAATCCCTGCGAAAAAAATGTTAATCCTGCCCACAAACCATCCCTCAAGAAACAACAAAATAATTTTAAGAAGTACAGCTTTTAAAGAATGAGTTTGCAGGACTTTATTCTCATGATGGGAGCCCTGGTGGTGCCGTGGTTATGTGCTCTGCTGCTCACTGAAAGGTTAGAGGTTCAAACCCACTAGCAGCTCTTGCAAGAGAAAGCTTCTGTAAAGATTACGGCGTAAGAAAGCCTATGGGGCAGCTCTACTCTGTTCTATAAGGTCCTATGAGCTGGAATTGACTAGATGGCAGTGGGCTTGGTTTTTTTATTCTCATGATGGGAATTCACTCGCATGGTGCAAATGGCCATGGGGCCCTCTCTCACACATGGCAAAGTATCGGTATAAAACTGTAAAACAGGAGAGCCAGGAGCAACAGTTGAAGCAGCAAGGTTGATGTAACTAACAAGCAAGTTTCAACTTCAGGAAAATGAAAGCAACCTTAGAGATCTGCTTGTTATTCTAAGGAAATCACACATGGATAATTCTTGAGACAGGAATAAGTATGACTGTGGTCCAGTGACCGTTTGATCATCTGGAACAATGAGGAAAGAAACAAGCTGACAAACTTTTGATCAAATGACCTGATGTGCTAAAGTGATCATTTGTGTAGTCGGAATATTTTTCAAAGGTGCTAGGACTTGTGACAAGTTTAAGTGGAAGAAATAATGATGTTTCCCTTGTTCCCAGGGTGAAAAAAAAAATAATGCACTGAAGCCTAGGGCACGTGTTATTCACTGAGTAAGCCCTTATAGAACCCGCCAGAGGCTGAGAACAGCAAGGTGGTCACCCCTGCAGCAAGGGAGCAATGCGTGTCATCACGAGGTACGTCCTTCTCAGAAATGTTCTTTTCATTATAACTCAACTAGTGATTCACGTAGAGTATCAGTGACTTGCATATCCAGGCACATATTCTTTGCCTACATTCCCAACTCTGAAATGGAGGCTTGGTGGTTGGTGTTTGGAGGCAAAAGATTGGAAGCTGTGTCTTGGAAACAACTGAGTTTGATTTTGGTTCGAATCCCGCACACCTGAATTAAGTTAATTTCAAATTTAATCTATGCTAAATCTTTCATTTTAATTATAAATGCCTGTTGTGTTAAGGCTTTTTAAACTTGGCAGAGAATGTATTCAAGGCTGATTAATTTTAATGAAAAACATCCAAGTAACAAATGTCATTTTAGAAGATAAAAATGGTTTCTTGCTTGAATTTATAAAATTTAAAGTGAAAAGGATGGTGTCTTTCTCTAATCAAGGTTTTCTTGTGTAAACACACACACACATACACAGGCTCACTTTTACGCTCTCTGAGATAAGCAAGTAATCCTGAGATCCAGCAGCAGAAGCAAGTTGCTTAGGGCCCTGAGGAAGAAAAACCTAAGGGGGAGTGCTATTATCTTGTGCAACAGCTTTTTCTGCAGAATATGAAAGCATTTTATAAATATTAATTATCTCATTCATTCTCATCGAATGGTAAGGGCCAAAGGCATTATAGATGGCCAGTCACCCTACTTGACAAGCAAAACATCTCAAACCGCATCTCATGTGCATCATTTCAATTCAAAATGCTCTTGCTGCCCGCTATTCAGAGATCTTAATTGCGTTTACCAAGAATCTTGCTCCCTTTGGCTCTTCCCGTCTCTCATTGCTGAAAACCTTTGAATTGCTAAGCATTTCGGCCTCGTTCTCACCTCTTTTCCTTTTTGCGCATGTCAATTTAGCAAAATTAGAGAATGTAGATAATTAAAAACAAAGAGAAGTTACTTGTAAACCCACAATCATTCATAACTGCCATTGACAGGGGGTGTGTACCTATCTGAAAGTTTTCTAGCTGCCTGAGGTCATGTCTTTTTATTTCCTTTAGTACTCTTTCCTGTTCAGTTACAGCGCTATTTTTCAATATCTACAATTACATATATATATACATATATAAATATTTTTAATAGCTGGGTATTTTTTTGCAATACAGATGTGCCATAATTAAATTAACTGAACCCCTAAACCTAAGCACTGAGGTTGTTTCGACATCTTGGGTGTTATAAACCTCTGCCGCAGCCCAGGTATCCAGTTTGATACGCATCCTTCCCAAACCTTCCTTAATAGCCAAACAATCATATAAAAATAGGTGCACATATAATGTTTTTTTTGTTTCTTTTGCAAAAGTGGTTTTATACCCTGCAACCTGCTTCTTTCACTTAAAAAATATATCAGAAAAATTCTTCCAGGGCCTTCTTCAGCAGCAGCATAATATTTTATACTATAGATATATCTCGAGGTGTCCAGTCCTTTCCTCGATGGGCCTTCAGGCTGTTTCCTGACTTTCACCATATGCATAACTGCCACACTAAATATCACTGAACACTAATGCCTGTGTATTCGAGTGCTAAGTTTCATAGTGTAAGGGCGCAGGAGTGGGGTGGCTGAATAAATGATGTGTACATTTGTAACATTCCTAGGTTTGTCGGAGACACTTCTTAGAGGCACCCACGCCAATGACGAAAGAACTCAAGTTGCTCTGTCCGTGTCACATACAGACTCTGGCTGGAAACACTGCCTATCTCCTCTGCACACACGTGGGCCACCGATGCTCAGAAAAAGGAACTTGCTCAAGATCATACGGCTAGATACATCAAGTCGGGACTCTGACCAGGACTTTTTGTATGATACCGAGCCTTTTTCTGGGGGGAGAAGGAGAGTTGGTAAAGAGACAAAGAAGAGGTGTATGCATGTATCAGTTAGCTGCTGCTGTGTAACAAACTGCCCCAAAACATGGTAGGTTAAAGCAACAGCCATTTATTTCATTCTATGTGGTTCATTTATGTCATTGTTTATCTGGCTTGACTCTTCGGGGTGGCAATTCAGTTTGGGCTTTGCTGTGAGGGTCTTCCATTCTGAGGGTCACACACACGTCGTCAGCTGTGGGGAAGGGTCCTCCACATGGCCTCACCCTACAGCACGCTCCCCTGGGCTGGTCCCCAACTAGGGGCTGTGTGTCAGGCTCCCGAGGCCCAGAGCTGGCACATTGTCACTTCTGCCATATTCCATATCCAAAGCGAGTCACAGGATCAGCCCAGATACAAAGGGAGGAACTGCAAAGTTGCATTGCAGAGAGTGTGTCTGCGAATGGATTGTGTCCCCCCAAAAGACACATTGAAGTCCAACCCCTGCACCTGGCACATGACCTTGTTTGGAAATACGGTCTTTGAATGTATCATCAGTTAGGTTAACATGAGGTCATACTGGAGTAGGGTGGGTCCTAATCCCATCTGAACAGTGTCCTTATAAAAGAGAAGACACCCAGAGACACACACACAGAGAAGATGACCATATAAAGATGCATCTCTACATCATGAAATGCCTGGGGCCACCAGAAGGTGGAAGAGACAAGGAAGCGTCTTCTCCTAGACCCTTCAGAGAGCATGGCCCTGCCAATACCTGAATTTGGACTCTCAGCCTCCAGAAGTATGAGACAATAGATTTCTGTTCTAACAAGGCACTCAGTTTCTGATACGTTGTATGGCAGCCCTAGGAGACTCATTCAGCAGGCTATAGGGAGAGGTGGTGAGTGGGGCCGTGTTGTCTGGTTAACCGAATTTCGATCCCACTTTCCCAACAATAGCTTTGGCATCACGTTGACACAGCTGTTTGGATAATCATGGCTCTGCTTGGGCAGAAAGAAAACAATATTTGTAGTAGAATCTCAAAAAGTTCTTTCAAGATACCTGAGGTGCATCTAGAGCAGACCCATATGAGGCACTATTACCATTTTTAAAAATAGATTTGTCAGATTAGAAAAATTTATCACTATGGCCATTTAGCAACAACATGACCATTTTATTCTCATTATTATTATATTACATTAAAAAAAAAAACAAAAAACCAATGCCGTCGAGTTGAGTCTGACTCATAGTGACCCTATAAGACAGGGTAGAACTGCCCTGCATGGTTTCCAAGGAGCGCCTGGTGGATTCGAACTGCCAGCCTTTTGGTTAGCAGCCATAGCTCTTACTTACTACGCCACAGGTTTTCCATTTAAGAATTACGATTCTTAAATGCATTTTCAGAGAGTTGCTGACTTATCTTCTCTATATTGCTCCATTAGAAAGCACTGTAGCTATATGGGGCTTTGTGTGTGTGTGTGTGTGTGTGTATTTCATCATTTCTCTTTAATTTTCCGTATCACAATAAATGAGCTGAGATGAGGGTCATAAAAAATAGCACGCAATAAATACAGTTGAACACGGCACACTTTCTTTTAACGTTTCCACAGAAGTGTGTCCTTTGAGGGGCACAGTGGCGGTGCAGGGTTAGTGTCCACACATCACTGGTTCAGTGGGGCCCAGGGGCCTGCTGTTTGTGAGGACAGACTAGCCCCCTAGGGTGACTCTGTGCCTTGGGGAGAGAACAACCTCTGTCCTGAGAATCTGTGGGCTTAAGCCAAAAATAAAATGGATCTGGGATGTGGGTGAGGACAAGGGAGGGAGCACTTCTGTTAACGTTGTCTTTGTTCCTTCAGGAGTCAGTAGCTCAGGGTGGAAAGTGGTCTTGGTAGCACTCCCGTTGTCTGTGGTTATAGGCAGGCAGTTTGCAAGAAGAAACCAACATGAAAGGCAGGTGATTTCTTTTACAGGGGCTTTCCAGAAGTGTCTGGGTGTTCCTTGTAACTACTTGTACCTCCCAGCGACTGGCTTCTCCACCTGTGTGAGCAGGTAGGCAGCCCAGGTAGAAAGCACTCAGCATTCTTCATACAGAGGCTGGGTGTTCAGTACCCCCTTCAGGTAGAAATTCACAATAGCTGAAAGTGTTTAGGAACAATTAAAAGAAGCTTGTGGGGAATAACTAACTCGTAGGTGTCAATAAAAAGTACTTCAGAGATGGAAGCTGAGGCAGGGTGAAGTGGGAACTCTTTTGTTTACTTCAAGGTATGAGAAGAAATAGGCCAGTGATCTGTTTCCATGGTGACTCTTATTGAACTAAGACAAACTGGCACCAATGTTCCCTTTATTTTCCTATTCAACACCTTCTGAAAGATCTTTTCAATCTGTTTTGGTTCTTGAATAGAAACAAAAAGATCAAGTCATCTTTCATAAAAATTACCTTTTGCCACTTGCAAATGAGGCTTTTAAAAACTGATAAAATTAAAATAATCCAGATTCATGCCATACCAGTTTGTGACTTTAAGTAAAACGTGTGTTTTACCTGTAGGAATTGTGTTTTGGGTATTGGCAATTTTTAATTATAGTTCTTCAAGTCATATTTGTTCTTGCTTTACTCAAACAACAAGGTATTTATTTGTTGCCGACCACCTCTGAAGCCATATTACAAGCGTTTGGCTCATGAAGTTGAACACTATCTACACACCTGAGTGACTGGTTTTAATTAGACCTTTAAAGCCAAGATTAACACGAGCGTAGACATGGAAGGTGGCTGTGGAATGAGGATTCCAATTGTGTTGGCCGTTTTAATGATCAAGGTGATCCGAGGCACAATGGCGCCTGCTGAGTCATCAATATCAATTTTCCAGACAACAGGAGTGCCCCACCAGCCTGACCCAGCGGGTGTGGTGGCTGCGTGTTGCTCTAATTCCTAAGCTAAGGCAGGGTGAAGGAACAATCAATGTCCAGCCCACTTGATCGGTGGAGGTGGGCAGTCTGGAGTTGGTCTGAAGTGTCTTTTTCTCACAGTATGCTTTCTATGTCCACATCATTTCCTTGGCTCAGCCCTTTACCTTTGTAAACACAACTTTAGTGGATCAATTCTCAACTGGGAGGTGTGAAAATCAAGTGGGATCCCTCGTTCCAAACCCTTGTGGCAGAGTCAAGAGAAGGTTTTACTGAACTGGGTTGTCCATGAACTGTGTGTTGTGTGCAAGTGTGAGAGTGTGTAAGTATGTGTGTGTGTACACAGATGGGAGTGAGTGTGTGAATGTATGTGAATGTGTGTATATAAGTGTGTGTGAATGTATAAGTTCGTGTGTGTGACTATGAATATATGTGAATGTGTGTGTACGAATGTGTATGAGTGTGTGTATGTGAATGTATATGGTGTGTGTATGTAAACATGTGTGAATGTGTAAGTGTGTGTGTGTGAATGTGTGTATATGTGAATGTGTGTGTGTGAGTGAGTGTGACCGCATGCATGTGCTCTTGAGGCGAGAAGGAGATTGTAAAGGGAGAAGCAGGTTTTAGTGTGAAGGGCTTTGTAGCACATATATGGTATGAGGATGGCAGTGTCTAAGAACTGATTTTCCATGATGAACATGACCAATGTCACTGAACTGTACATGCTAAAAATATTGAATTGGCTAATGTTTTGTTATTTTTTTTTTTACCACAATAAAACAATTTTAAAAACAAACAAATCATGTTTTCTCCAACTACCCACCCTTTGCCTTTGAGTTGAATCTGACTCGTGGTGACCCCATGTGTGGCAGAGTAGAACTGCTCCATAGGGTTTGTTGTCGTTGTTGTTAAAGGCTGTAGAGTTGGTTTTAACATAGAGACCAGAGTGACCTCAGAGTGACCTCATGTGACAGAGTAGAACTGCCCCATAGGATTGTTCTAGGCTGTAATCTTTACAGAAGCAGATTGCCAGGTCTTTCTTCTGTGGAGCCTATGAGTGGTCTCAAACCGCCAACCTTTTGGTTAGCAGCCAAATGTGTAACCACTGCACCACCATGTCTCCTCCAGGTTAGCTAACTCTTAATGGTTTGCTCCCTGATTTCTCCAGTTGGCGAGCTGGCCCGGGTTCCTTCTTCTCTTCTCTTCTCTTCTCACTAGCTATCTTCGAGCTATTTTGCTACTACTTGGCGTCTTCACTGGTATGATGGTGGGAGAAGAAGAGATGATTTCTTGAGTAAGATGAGGGGAGCAGAAAGTTGAACCTTTTGGCTAAAATTAGGTGTGAAGATTATCAGTGGATCAGGGTAAAAGTAAGCAGCTTTAGTGACTGTCTTCACTTCTTTACGAGTCAAGGGTCCAGTCCTCATTTCTCTTGCACAAATGTTTGTCAGACAAATGTATTTTCTATATTTAGGGAGTCATTATTTTCTCACAAACACACAAACCAACTAATCCTAGAGCTAGTATGAGACAATAGCATTGTGCTTTGTGAGGTAAGAACTTTGGCCTATTTCACAGCAAAGCTAATCACCCTTCTTAGAAACATCTAGCTTCTGTGCTGAAGTGTTTGGAGAGCAAGCTCTCCTACCCAGTGGCTGGGGCTGGAGCTGAGAAGCGGGCTCCACATTTAGACAACATCGCACCTTCCCCTCTGGTCTCTCCTTGCTCACACCCTTCCTCAAACATGGCTGTGGCCTCTGGTAGCAACACTTGGCTGGGGGAGGAGGACAGGTAAATTTTTGGTGAAGAACTATCTGGATTCATTAAAGTCTGCCCTGTCCATTTCTGCCTGTTTCCCGAGATGAAGCTGGTCTTGCAGGAATAGGCCAGCTCTTCTTCCAGGCATTGTTTTCAGTGTAAGATGGCAAAAAAAAAAAAAAAATCCAAGAGAGGGTCATGGCTAACAGGGACATCTGTGGCCCTAGTACATGGAAATGCAGACAGGGATGAAATTGAGGCCAGGCAAAGGGTGAACTTGTGGCTTCAATGAGCAGGAAGGGGGAAGGCGCCAGAGTTTTGTTAAAAGCCCATGAAGACTGCCCCTTCCAGCTCTTGCTCCACCAGGTGTCCTGGGCACCTGTCTCCAGGTCATCTGGGGCCCTCCCTCCATGGCTCTCTCCTGCTCCGGGGGTGGATGCTGTACAAGACAAGGGCGGGTGATGGAGACGGCGGTGGGCCCACCACCCAGAGCGCCATGTACAGGTTCTGGGCCAGTGTCAGCCTAACCAGGACCTGGGCCCTTGACTGACAGCTAGGGTCTCTGCCCCAATGGTCAGGGCAGCTCTGGCCTCCAGGAACTGACCAGGTGCAGTGACCAGCCTGGCCTGTGTGTGCCCAGACTGGGGCCAACAGGACCATGTATGCCCAAACCAGGCCAACGGGCTGACCAGGCCTGACCTATGTGTGCCTGGGAGCCAGCTGACCAGGTGGTGTGGCCTAGGACCAAGTCGACTGGGCCTTGGCATCTTTTTAAGCAGATCTTGTGCTCAGCTCTCACGGGTGCCTCCCCGTTGCCTACTTGGGCCCCGCAGTCCTGGTCAGATACCCTCATCCCTGCCTCCACCCTGGACTGCCTGGGAGACGGAGATGAAATAATTTGCTGCTCTCAGAAAGGTGAGAGGTGAGGGGTAAAGGGCGAGAAGTGAGGGGTGAGATGGCATGCCTCCCCAGGGCTCCCACACTTTGTTACCCAGCATGCCCCAGGGTTGTCGCATGATCAGTTAAGTTGCTGCCCAATGATGATTTAGTTGTCACATGATCGTATTAAAGCACTGTCACTTGATATTTTGTTGCTGCTCCCAAACCTGACCCTGGTTTGAGTGTCTGTCTGCCCAAAGGCGACAGCCCTTTGAGACAAGAACCTTTAGCGTCTCCGGGAGGCCTCCTGTTGGTGGAGACAACCGAGGTCGCCTTGGAAATTCTCATTTATAAAGGCAGACCTTCCGCAGGTGGCTGAATCCTCTCCTTCAGCCATGAGCGCTCGGCTGGGATTTTTATTTGCCTCTTTTCAGGTGTAATTACAGCTGGGGCTTGGAAGGGAGAGAAGCCGAAGGATCTCATTGGTTATGGGTGCTTGCTGCTGTAATTAGGGTAATTTTCAGAGTTAAAAAAAAAAAAAAATCCAATACCTGCAGTCCTCCCACTTAAATTGCATCTCTGGGAGGAGCTCCTCTGGTGATTTGAATGTGCAGCCGAGGCTGGGAGCCACCCACATTGGGAGAGGTGAAGTTTCTTTCTCCTTTTCTGGTAGTCCCCCTCTGACAACACCAGTCACTGAGAATAAATTAACTGTGAGGCATTCTAAGCCTAAAGTTGAGGACCAACGTGCCGGAAATATTTTCCAGGGCTGAGTTAAACAGGCAGAGTATCAAAGGAAACTTCATTTGAATTTGTATATAAAATGAGCCTTAGGATAATTTAGTATGTGCTAAGAATTCACTCAGATAATATCAATTTTTACCTTCAACTTACTTTAATCTAAAAATAGCTCTGAAATCTTGTAAGCACTGGAGCGTCAGCTAAGGGTAATGTTACTGAACAGAAAGGTCTAGAAGATACGCTGGTTCTTCTACAGCACTTTGCACAGAGACACAGGGAAGGCTGCAGGGCTGGGGGGCAGAGAAAAGAATGTCAACAATTTTAGAGACTTAACACATAAAGCTTTGGGTACATGCCATTATTTCTGGCGTTTAAAAATCTGACCGAGAACTTGCATTAGTGAAGGCATTGTGCAAGCAAAGGGAACAGCCTGGACCAGAGTCATCGTCCTGTATCCTGGGAAGTAGCACAGGCCCTGAAAATCTGTGTGCCCAGGAAATCCTGAGTCGCTACCAATATGCCATGTGATATATATTTATTTATAACACCTGACACATGTACACCAATAATCACTGCAGCATTATTCTCGGTAGCCAAAAGGTGGAAAAACCCAAGTGTCCATCAACAGGTGATGGATAAACAAAATGTGGTCCATTCTTGCAATGGACCATTACTCAGCCATAAAGGGAACTGAGGGCCTGGTACATGCTGCGACATGGAGGAACCTTAAAAACGTTATGGTGAGTGAAATAAGTCAGACACAAAAGGACGAATATTGTAACCCACTTGTGTGAAATATCTGTTGTTGTTGTGAGGTGCCATAGAGTTGATTCCAACTCATAGTGACCCCATGTGACAGAGTAGAACTGTCCCATATGGTTTTCTGTGGCTGTAATCTTTACAGAAGCAGATTGCCAAGTCTTTCTCCCGTGGAGCTGCTGGGTGGCTTCAAATTGCCGACCTTTCGGTTAGCAGCCAAGTGCGTAACTATTGTGCTACCGGGGCTCCATATGAACTGTCTAGAGTAGGCAAATGCATAGAAACAGAGGTTTGTTAATGGTTACCAGGGTCTGGGAGGAGGTGGAACGGGTCGTCATTACTTAACGGGCACTGAGTTTCTGTACGGGGTGATGAAAACATTTCACAACATGGTGAATGTATTTAATGTCACTGAATTGTACACTTAAAAATGGTTAGAACGGCAGGTATTTTGTTATATATATTTTACCACAGTGAAATATAATTAAAATAAGAACAATCTGGCGCTGAGTCCAACTCACAGCAGGTATTTAGCAAAAATGCGTCCTTCCCGCCTCTTGGCATCTGGAGGCTGTGATCTAGGCACCACTGCCACCTGGTGGCACTGCACTCAAATTACACCTTCAGGATTTGATGTGTTTTTGCTGTGTGAGCATGAAGTTACAAGGTGTAAAGACGTGCGGCAGGGGGCAGGAAGCAGCTAGTGTCCGGGCAGGATGAGGAAGTTGGACAACCTCCAGGGCTTCCTAATTCCCATCTTCACTGCAGAGTTACTATTTGAAATGCTTTGAATTCCCAGACCGTCAGACCCACTCAAAATGATAAGACAACAACATCTGCCTAAGACAAGCTGTAAATCACGTACGTTAGCGGTTATTGGGCTTACTTGCTTTATTCTCTCTCCCCATTGCCTTCAGTGTGCCTGTTTAATCAAGTCTAAGTTGAAATGCACGTGAACACCCTGATGTGAAGACGCAAAGCTGATTCCAGGCATCCACCCCCAGCTCTGGTCAAGTCCAGACGTTGAGCAGACCTAGCGGAGAACAGAACTTTTTTCCTCCCCCTCCCCTTGATGCTGAGTCAGATACCGGGCAGTGATCAGGTGCCAGGTGCTGGGACTTCCTTGTAACTGGTAATCATGTTCTGGAAGGTGACTGGTTCACAGTCTCAGTAGGGAGAGATGGAATCCTAGGAGATGCTGATGCTTGCTTGCATTGCAGTCCATGGTTCCTACAGAGCAGTGGAGCAGAGCCTGAGGGGGACCTGTGAGTGAGGTCCGGGGACGAGACAGAGGTGACCTCCTGGCATGCCCTCCTCTCCTCTCTCCTGAACATCATGAAAATCCAGGGTTCAGCCATAACCTCAGGCCTCTGGAGGTGGCGCTGACCTTCAGGTGATGCCCTAGGCCCCACACCCCAGTAGGAAAGACTATGGCCACATCCATGCAGTGTCAGGAGGGCCTTCCTCTCCAATCTCTGCCCTCTCTGACCTCTGCCCTATCCAGAATCTCCACAAGGACCCCTGCCCCCCAACCTCTGGCCTCTCTGAAACCTCCACAAGGGCCTCTGCCTCCTGACCTCTGCCCTCTCTAAAATCTCCACAAGGACCCCTGCCCCTCCAACCTCTGCCCTCTCTGGAACCTCCTCAAGGGCTCCCCCTCCCCTCCCTGGACTCTGGAGGCAACCAAGGTGCTGGGTAGCTTCCTAAATGCAGTAAATCTGTTTCCAAACTTAGACACCAATGATTCTGCACAAGCAGTGGGCTGCCCACTGCAGCAGGCTGGCAAGAAGTGACCCATAAACATCCTTGTGATGAAGTACACTGGCCGGGCCAGAGCACCTGTGCTGACTGAGGTGACAGGGGACACTTTCTGGTTGTGGAGACCCAGGAAGGGGCAGGGTTAGACAGAAGCAGAGCAGTGATAAATCCCAGCAGGATAAAGACAGAGGCAGAGTGGTGCCCCCAGACCCCGCTGCCGGGCTGCTCTTTTCCAGAAGCTTCCACAGCTCAGGTCAGCTCTGGTTCACACAGTGGCTACTTGGGGTTTAAGATGCCGCCAGAAACCCCGGTTGTGTAGTGTTTAAGTGCTACGGCTGCTAACCAAAAGCCAAAAGGTCAGCAGTTCAAATCCACCAGGCGCTCCTTAGAAACTCTATGGGGCAGTTCTACTCTGTCATAGGGTCGCTATGAGCCAGAATCAACTCAATGGCAATGGGTTTGGCTTATGGGTAAGATGCCACCACGTGTCACTGCCTGGGGTGAAGGGCCAAGAGTACCCACCTGAGGGAAGCAGACACATCCTAGGGGGCTCATGGGGAGCTGTACTGGAATTGTGGGACCTGAAGGTACTCATGGGACCCTGCATTCCGGCCTGTGGTCTCGGACACACACACCTGTGTTTTCACTCCCTTTACTTGTCCTTTACTTGGGCCCCTGGTCAGAGACAACTGCCCCAGGATCCAAGCAGGACAATCATCAGAACAATATTCTGTTTAAATGAAAAGCTGTTTAAAACAAACAGCTGAAGCATTCAGGAGGGAGCTCCCCCATGGCAGTACTTGACATTATTGAAATGCTAAATCTTATAATATTCAAAATTTTGCAAGCCAGAGTCTGTGTACATAGGCAGGGTCATCCTAACATTGGAACCTCCACTGTAGCTGAAACACCATCAACCAAGCATTAGGCACGTTGGGAGCACTTTGTTATAACAAACAGCTATTGACCAAGGACTGGATACCTGGTGCTGTGGTGGGTTGTTTGTAGGCCCCGACTCAAACCTGAAATGAAAATGACCAGCATCTTCACTGAGCAAGAAGGAAGAGCTGTCATGCAGATGCTGGGTCTTGGAACTTCCCGGCTTAGTCCACAGTATGGGTCCTGCTTGATCTGCTTATTCTGTTCTTTTCTAATGTACAGGGAGGTGAAAATAAAATAATGTACCAGTTCTGCATGCTGATGAATGTAATCTCACTACTTTTTAGCACAGTATAGATGCTCTGCTGAGACACTTGTACTATTTTATTTTTCCTGAGTTTCCAAAAAACTAAAGAAATGAGCAAGCACCACTTAAAGGTGCCAAGGTAAACTCGTAAGTACAAAAAGCATATATATATGTGTTCTCTGTGTGTTTGTGTATTAGAGAAATATCATGGATGAGACAAGAGAAGGGGGAAACTGGTCTAATAAATTACACTTGAAAAGGGAATTCTAAGTGCTCAGCTCAACGTCACTACTGACCACCGGCCATTGCCATCTCAAACGTCATGTCTGTTTGCCCATTGGACACTGTCAATACCCTTCACTTAGCATTCGTTCACACCCATGACTCTGGTCTCACTTCACATCACTTTCCACATCTCTCTCTCTCCCTTTACTACGCTTTCCTTTCTGCCTGGAAAACTCTTTTCCACTTTTCGGTCTGAACAACTCTTTAGCACTTATCATGTGTTAACTATTTCCTCTTTGCTGCTTGTATTAATCAAGGACATTCTTGAAGGCCAGACAGTGGTAATTATCCTTGGATCCTTGGTACATAAACAGCAAACAGAAACGAGTGGGGTAGCAAGGCCGCTGGTTGAGTCTCTCCTGGTTCCGTACGTCCTGAGCACTCAGGTCATGTAAGAGCAGGATCCTCCCCACTTCACTGTTATACTTTTCTCAACTTATGTGAATTACGTTCTCAACTAAAAGAAAAAAAAATTTCCAGCACCTAAGGTAGTGCTGGGCCAAACTAAAGACTTGAGAAATGTTGAGTGAATGAATGTATGAATGAATAAAAACCACCAAGTAAAATAGCAATCATATAATATGGAATACTCCCTTTTTCTTTGTAAAAGCACCTCCCAGGCGTGGTGAGCAAGGCAACAGCAAGCTCTCAGGTACTCCTTAAGGTGGCTGATTTTGCAATGTATCACAGATCTGAATCTTCAAAATAAAGTGCTAAACTTAAAAAAATATATATATATTTTTAGAAAAGCTGATGTTTATATACAGGGTTATGTCTTTCAGTACATTGAGTTTCAAATTAGCAAATAATATGAATAAATAGTACATTACAATAAAACTTAGTGTGAATGACATTAATATATTGGACTAAGAAATAGACTGAGTTCACATTGTTGACTGTAATACATTATGTCCTTGCTAATCATATGATCTAAAGAAGTACAGTTTGTGGTACAAGGAAAAAAAATTACTTCTCTTGAAAGCCTGATTTTCATATCCCCCAAGATGTAACTGTAATACTTTTCCCTCTAAGAAACAAATCTGACTGAAATCTTTCTTATGGGGTTTGAACCTATTAAATAAAATTCGCCTACTTTTTAATCTGATTCCTCATCACCATTTCTTTAAAAAGTGATCTGTACCAGACAACAAATGTATTTCTGCACTAATCTAGTAGCATTCTAAGCCATGCTTTAAAATAGGAATAAGTGTTTGGTTTATGGAGACAAAAATAGTTCACCAAAATAGAATATAAACATCTTCTGTAGTTTCATTGTTATTAATAACACACATTTGGGGGGGCAGGCTATTTCTTTATAAACTACAGAAGGGAATAGATTCCATTTATGCTGAACAATCATGTCACCAAAAGTTGTACTACCGTGATGTTGATGCCACAAATCCAAAGCTGTGTCATTAACTTATCTTTTGGTAAAAGAAATGTGCATTTCTTTTATTTTCGTTCTACTCAAATATAATTGTTTATATAGTTGAGCTTATACCATATACAGTATTCTGTCCTGTGTTTTAAACTTTTTATTTTGAAATAATTACATATTCATAGGAACTTTCAAAGATAGCATAAAGACGGCCTATGTACTCTCCACCCAGTTTCCCCCAGAGGTTACATCTTATATAACTATAGTGCAGTGTCAAAGCCAGGAACTGACATTGGTAAAACATGTGTATGTCGGTCTATGCCATTTCAGCACATGTGTAGATTCATGTAACCACAACCACAATCAAGATATAGAATTGTTCTGCCCCCTCTTGCTACCCCTTTAGAGTCATCCCCACCTCCCTATACCCCACCATCCCTACTTTCTGGCAACCAGTAATCTGATTTCCATTTCATTACTTTTGTCATCTTGAGAGTGTTATATAAATGGAACCATACAGTATGTGAACTTTGGAGACCGTATTTTTCAATCAGCATGATTCCCTTGTGTATACTTGGGTCATGATTTTTACCCACTCTGTCAATCTCTGTTTTTCAGTTGATGTATTTAGACCATTTACATTTAATATAATTTCTTTTTTCTTTTTCCTGTCTCTTTGTGTATTCAAGTTATGACAAACTGTACTTACAACTGTCTGTTTTTGTTTTGTTTCTTTTGTACATCTTATCATTACTAATAGGTACTATATACAATGTTAAAATATATCTGTAAGATTATACGTAATGTTCCAACCGTCAGAGACAAATATAGATTGGATTTATAAAGATACTGATAATGAAAAGCAATAATAATGAAAACTAAAAAAAAAAGAAAAAAAAGAGGTATTTGATATACATCAGAACTGACTTACAACAGAGTCATTGGAACGGAACCCCAATGTAATTTGGGAACTACCTGTATTCCCCCTACATACATTTAGAACCACATTAGAGTGTTAGAATTTTTGCTTCAACTATCAAATTTATTTGAGAAAACTCAAGAGAAGAAAAGTCTACTTATTTACCCATAATTTTGCTCTTTCTGCTGTTCTTTCTTCCTTCCTGATACGTCGAGATTCCTTCTGTTATCATTTCTGTTCTGTTTCACAAACTTCCAATAATGATTCTTTTAGAGCAGGTCTGCTAGGAACAAATTCTTTTAGCTGTAATTCACCTGAGAATACCTTGGTTTTCCTGAAGGATATTTTCACTGAATATTGGATTCTGGGTTGACAGTTCTATTCTTTCAACACTTCAAAAATGTTTCATTTCCTTCTGGCTTCCATGGCTTCTGGTGAGAAATCTACTATCATTCAAACAGTTTTTTCTTTGTAGGTAAGATATCATTTCAGTGTCACTACTTTTAAGATTCTTTGTCTTTAGTTTTTGATAGTTTAATTATGTCTTAGAGTGGAATTCTTTGGATTTATATTGCTCGGGGTTCACTCAGCTTCTTGAATTTGTAGTTTTATGACTTTTGCTAAATATGGGAATTTTTTAATCCATTGTTTCTTCAAATACATTTTCAAGCCCATTCTTTCTCCTCTCCTTTAGGACTCCAATGACACAAATGTTAGGTCTTTGTTATGGTCCCACAGGTCCCTAAGACTATGTTCATTTTTTTTTTTTAATCTATTTTCTCTCTGTTGTTCAGATTGGGTGATTTCTATTCTATTCTGTCTTCAAGTTCACTGATTCTTCTGTTATCTCCGTTCTGCTGTTGAGCCCTTCCATTTAGTTCTTTATCTTACGTATTTTTTCAGTTCTAAAATTTCTATTTGGTTCTTCGTTGTATCTGCTATTTTTTGCTGAGATTTCTATTTTTTTTTTTTTGCTTGTTTTAAATGTGTACATAATTGCTCATTGAAGCATTTTTATGGTGGCTGCTTTAAACTCCTTGTCAGAGAGCTCCAACATCTGTTTCACCTTGGCGTTGGTGTCTGTTGAATGACTTTTCTCATTTGAGATTTTCCAGGTTCTTAATATGACAAGTGATTTTCAATTGTATCCTGGTCATTTGGGGTATTTTTTTATGAGACTCTGGACCTTGTTTAAATCTTCTATTTTAGTAGACCTTTTCTGACACCATGCTGGAGAGAGATGAAGGGCAGGAAGCAAAATGACAATTAAGTTTTGGAGCTTTTTCCATATACTCAGAGCAATGAAATGTTAAAGCCTCTTTTATTTTTAGTTTTTTTTTTTTCCATTTAACCACTTTCAAGTATATCCAAACCTTGATTATATCTACCATATTGTGCTACCATCACTACTATCTATCCAAACTTTTTCATTGCCCCACAAAGAAACTCAGCACCCCTTAAACAGTAACTCCTTCTTTCCCCTTCCTTCTTGCCCGTGGTAGCCACTAATGAACTTTTGTCTCTATACATACATTTGCCTATTCTAGATATTTCATGTAAGTGGTATCATACACTATTGTCCTTTTGTGTCTGATTTATTTCACTCAGCATAATGTGTTCAAGGTTTGTTAATGTCATAGCATATATTAGAACTTCATTTCTCTTTTTTTGCTA
This sequence comes from Loxodonta africana, assembly GCF_030014295.1. Taxonomy (NCBI): domain Eukaryota; kingdom Metazoa; phylum Chordata; class Mammalia; order Proboscidea; family Elephantidae; genus Loxodonta; species Loxodonta africana. The sequence continues at coordinate 32,048,523 of NC_087352.1, read as the reverse complement.
AATAATATTCCATTATGTGGACAGACCACATTTTACTTATGCATTCATTCGTGACAGACACTTGGGTTGTACCCAACTTTTAGTTACTGTGAATAATGCTGCAATGAATATCGATGTACAAGTATCTGTTTGTGTTCCTGCTTTCAGGTCTCTGGGGTATATGCCTATGAGTGGAATTTCTGGGTCATACAGTAATTCTAAGTTTAACTTTTTGAGGAACTGCCAAGCTCTTTTCCAAAAACCTCTTTTATTTTAACCTTTATACTCTCAACATAAAAAAAAAGATAAAATAATAAATAGCACTGAGATGTACATTTTGCCATAGAGACTGGAGCTGAAATACAGAGAGGTTTCCCTAATTCACTTTCTCTATGTTTGCACTCAGAGAAAGTCAAAAATTGTACTAAACGTGAAATATGACTCTCAGAGACCATTACTTCTGACAATAGTACTATTTCTGACAATATTGCAGAGCCTCTTTTTCCTTCCTTGGGAAATTTTAAGGTAGGAATCACACTGAGATCAGATGTAAAGTAATCATTGCTTCAGGATGACATAAGTGTTAATCATGGCAGAGTTGTCTGCCAGGGTAGTATTATTATTCCAGCCATTCAGAATGAGCACAATGGCTTTATCTGAAAGGTTCCCAAATCAGGATTTCATGTCATTGTGACTAATTTTATACAGTTAAAATGCCATGGGGTTCTTTCAGAATTAAATAATTGATTTTTAAAGTGCAGCTCTTTAGGGAAAGAAGAGAAAATAATAATGTTCCAAAAACAAAAGCATAGCATCACACCACCTCCACCTCTTCCCTTCATCCATCACACACTCACACACACACACCCCCGAACTTGCTGTTTTCCCATGTGCAATAGTTCTATTGCTTGAATTATACTTGAGCTTACTTCACATTTTACTATTTTTGCAAACTCATTGGAGAGGAATTTTCGAGCTAGATGCTCAGAAACTGTGACCACAGGGTCCTTGTGCAACCCCGGAAATAGAACCCCAAAATGTGAGGTGATTAGAAGTGAGGGAGGAACCGAGTGGAAGTGAGAACATCTGCCCACTGTGTTTGTGCACTATGGTCTTCTATGGTTCAGGGCTCTTGGGCTGTAAGTGAAGGAGCTCAGGTTGACCCTGGAACATATTGGCTTTTGTCAGAAGGATGGGGTGAAAGTCGGGACAAGCTCATGTAATCCTCAGAGCAAGGCCAGGGGGTGGGCACCACTCCTATCCCTGCTCATTAGATGAGATCAATGAGTGAAAGCATTTGCAGCCTGCCCACAAGTTTAGATAGAGGGTACATTTAAGAATGAGTTTCGATTCTATCCGCAGTTTGAAATAGCTCCTTTATTTACAACCATACCTTAGTCTTGCTCAAAAAATAGCAAATGTCTGAACCAAAACTCTTTTAAACAGGATGTTACAAAATGATTTGGGTAGAAATGAAAGTGTAGCGTGTTCTCTTTTAAAAGCAGTCATACTCTAAAAAGAGCAAGATGTTATCACTTATGCTGACAGACTGTCTTTCTCTCCTGTTCTGTCTTGTGCCCACTCTACCATCAAGCCCCCTCTACAGTGGGCCTCCTTTTGATGAGTAACAACTGGAAACACTAATGAAATCATGTGTGGGAAAAGAAACCTTTGAAGAATCTTTATATAGGCACTAAGTACCATTTAAGGAGGATTCGTGATTCACTGATTTGATTACGGTGCACAAATTGTTCTTTTCTGGATGTATAACTGAAACCCTGTCTTCAAACTCCAAAAGGAAATTGCTTGTGATCTATACATGAAAATGAAAAACAGGCTTCTAACCAGGACGTTGGAAGAGCTCATGATGAATTTGAATCCATACACAATGGAACCCTTTCACACTTGGGGCAATTGAAATGTCAAATAATTCTTAAAGTAGAATGTACAGCTTGTTAATCCCTGCAAAAGTCTTAATGCTCTTTGTGCTGTGAAGAAGTGAGAATCAGAGCTGGGTGACAGTGGGAAAGGGACACTTGTCCACAGACTCCTCCGCTCTGTCCCTTCTCTGCTCCTAAGTTTGCGTCACCCAGAGAAGACAGGAAACAGAGGACCACCGACGCAAGTGCGTTTCAGGAAGATTAGCAAATCTGGCGGGGGGCGGGGGGGGGCGGCCAAGTCTTCATGGGCTTGAAAAATTTCCTACCAAATTTATAATCAGTGACAATCAAATAGCTTGAATGTGTTACTAACTAATCAGTTTAGCCATGTTCCCAATGGTTAATACAGTAACTGCTCTCACAGATCAGTAAGAAAAAGGCAAACCCGGCAGCCCTGCCCCACTAAAAAAATGGTCAAGGACCTGAACAAGTATTCACAAAGGAAAAAATTAAAAAGACTAACGAACGAATGGAACATGTCCGATCACATAAGTTGCTAAAGAAATGCAAATAAAAATATGGTATGATGAAAATAAAATTATGGTACAATATATCTTTTCTGGCTATACAAATTGGTGAGGATTTTTTTTTTTCTTTCCCAAACGGTAATGCAAAGATTTAGAAAGGGGCCATTTATATGCTGTTGGCGGAATGTAAGTGGGTGTAACTCTCTGGCGTGTGACTGGTGTTCACGGTTTTGTTGTTGTCGTTGTTGCTGAAACCGTAGCAATTCCTAAGAATATATAAAACTAAGAAAGACGAAGGGGTAAATGTAGTGATGTTAGAACAACACGAGGTACAGCTTTCATTTGTTGGCACGTGTGGTCAGCAGAATAACGGCCCCCAAAGACGTCCAGGTCCTGATCCCTAGAACCTGTGCTATCTGACCTCACATGGCCAAGGGGACCTGCTGATGTGATGAAGGTTAAAGCCCTTGAGATAGGGAGAGTGTCCTAGATTGGCCACGTGAGCCCCTAAAAGCAGAGAGCCTTTCCCAATTGTGGTCAGAGGCAGATGTGGGTATAGAAGAGGCAGAGAGATGCCACAATGTGGGCTCTGGAGATGGAGGAAAGAGGCCAGGAGCCCAGGAATATAAGTTGGAAAACACCAGGAAATTAATTCTCCCTTGGAGCCTCTAGAAGGAATGCAGCCCTGCCTACACCTCACCCAGTGAGGCCCCTTTCATACTGTGACCTCTGGAACTGTAAAATAACAAATTTGTGTTGGTTTAAGTCTGTGGTAATTTATTATACAATCTGATGAACATAAAAGGAGGTTTCCTTTGCTTCTGAAAATCCTACCTTTATATAACTAACTCCCCATAGAGGGACAATCCAGGAATAAACTTCAAGGTTTGATGAAAGCTGGGTAATTTGATTTTTTTTCCTCCAAGATGGAATTTATTTCTAAGATCCCAATCTCTCAGGGCCATTAAGAAAGTGTTATTGGTGCTTTTTTTTTTTTTTTTTTGGAACTGATGATGTTGTAGCAAAAGACTCAATATATATGTAGCCACTCAGCAATATGTAAAGATTTCCAAAGCGAAGATGCTGTCCATTTTTTCCTAGCGATAGAAACAAAGGCTGCTTAAATGGAACCATTTAGGTTCTCAAAGAAGTAGGACACGCCATACCTAAACTAATAAAAAGTTATTATCAGAGATGCAGGGTGGGGTAGGGGTGTTGGGAATGATGTCCAATGCAAATGACTTGGAAACATAAAGTCATCCCATTCCCACCAATAACTATGACCCGAATGGCGGTGTTTCCCTGCTCCCTTTGTCACTCCGTGTTCTGTGTCTACATTTTTGCACAGAAGTATTTTAAAATCATGAAACGTGAAAATTGGACAATGGGGCCTTGCAGCTATAGATTGTGAAGGCATCTTATGATTTTAATTTCTACGATTAAGCACCAGGAACAGAATACAGCTCCCAGGGTCCTAGGGATGTTAGCCCTGGTGGTGCCGTGGTTAAGTACTCAGCTGCTACCCTCAAGGTCAGCAGTTTGAACCCACCAGCTGCTCTGTGGGAAAAAAGTCCGGTAACCTGCTCCGGTAAAGATTGCAGCCCAGAAAACTTTATGGGGCAGCTACTCTGTCACATGGGGTCGCTCTGAGTCAGAATCAACTTGATGGCACCCAACAACAGCCCGCAAACAGCGCACGCCTTCTGCAGAGTACAAATTCATATCCAAATGCCATTCCTCAGTCTATTATCTAAAGGATTAGCATGTTGGGGAAAATACAACATGTAACTAAAAGCTGAGTTTACTGTGTTTTTTCTGATTATAAAAGTAAGGCATGCTCACTGCATTTGGAAATTGGTGAGGATGTAAATTTAAAAACATCCATAATCCGCTCTTCACATTTTGGCATTTTCCCCCAGTCTGTCTGTCTACCTGTTCTCCCGTCACGGGGTAGGGAAATAAAAAAGTTACTTTGGGTAGCATACAGGAGTAAAAACCTAAATGACCGCCATGTTTGTTTTTATCTTTTTTGGAGGGATTGTCCGCACTAACAATAAGTAGGTAAGCAAATAAATACACATTAGCCAATCTCACTGCTCCCACACTGGAGAAGGCTGCACAGAGCACTTAGGTAACCGGCAGCTTGAATACCAGATCAGTACAGTACTTGAAGTGTGGAGCGCCTGCACACTAGACTTTTAATCAGGGCTGGTACTACCACATCTGCAGTTCTTGGCCCACGGCCTTTCTCCCTGGATGTGAAGTCCAGGAGGCCCCGCTGTCCCTCAGGGTCAGCTGCTCTGAGAACACCTGCAAGCCTGATGAGGACCCCTAGGCTCCCCAAAGTCCGATTAGATGCCACAGAGCCAAATATACCCACCAAATTTGGGGAAGACATCCAACTGTTTTTTCCCCCCTTGCAGTAGTAAACCGATATAAACTTCATTTACAAAAATATTTCCTCTCATGTATGTAAGCAATTGTGGTTGGTTGTTTTTTGTTTTCAGGTGTTACACCAGCCTAAGAGGAGGTGGAAGTGAGGGGTGGACACCGACGGTGTCCAAAAAAGGTTGAACCCAGAGTCGATGTTGGTATTTTTTTTTTTAACAACATAACCATTTTGTTTTATTAAAACATAAAGATAGAAGGAAAGAAATAATATGCTAATGCATTCTGTCTGGAAGGTGGAATTATAGCTAGTTTGTATTTTCTCTCCCCCTTCCCTTGCCCCCCCCCCGCCCCGCGCTGATTGTAATACTGCAGACTCAGTTTCTCCTGGGGTGCTTTTATCTGCCACCATTCCCCACCCTAAACTGTCCCTGTTTTTGCAGACACCATTTAGAACTCGGCACTCCACTCAATGCACCCAGGAATCCTTTGGCAGATCCCAAGGATGGGCTTGTGGAGGCCCCTGGGGGGCAGAGGCTCAAGGACATCGGCTCCCAAGGGGGCCCGGAGCTGGGATGTGGACCTTGAAGGACAGCAACTTCATCTGCCGTCCAGGCTGTGCTGGCATTTTCCATGTCACCTTGGTGAGTGGTCACAATTGCACAGACCCGGTCACTCAGCCTGGCTTTCTCAGCGGAAGAAATTAAGGCTCAGATTGGCTATGCGACCTGCCCGAGAGCCCACAGAGCCGGCAGGAGCTGGACAGCCAGAGTGGCGCGGGCACTTCTTTTGGGGCTCCAGACGCCTCTTGCGCAGCCGTTTTGCAGCTCGGCACTGCCCCCCAGTGGCATCTGGGGTACAACACCCTCTCCTTTGCAGTAGGTGGTCCTGGCCGGCTCCTCCAGCCCCACCCTCTCCAGTCACCTCCCCCCCTTCCTCCCCGCGCCGGCCGTCCCCTTGGGCTCTCACACATCCCTAGTTCCCTCAGCCTCTCCAGCCTCCCTCGCTTCCCCAGGTCCCGTGGCTCCCCCAGCCCCCCTACCACCTCTTCCCCAGCCTCCCCTCTCCCAGCCCCATGGCTCTCTAGCCCTCCTGGTTCGCCCAGACCCCCATCCCCCAGCTCCCCTCTGCAGTGAATGCTCCCTGGCCACTCTCCGCCTGACCTGCCACTTCTCTTTCTTCTTCTGCACAATGCCCTGGGTCCAGCTCAGGGGAAGTTCTGTTCTTGAGGGGTAAAAAGCCTGAATTTTAGGGCAAAGCTGTTAGGTGCTCAGACGCCCTCTTTTGTGCTACTGGGGTCAATTGTGTTTTTATTTCTGGGTTGGAGGTGCTGTTTCAGATGGCTTTGGTCACCAGAAATAATTAATGCTGTATCTATACGTGAATGCATGGTCTTTGCCAAGCTTTACTCTGTTAAAAGATACTACTGATTGACAATAAGCCTATGTGGGCAGGATTTGCCCTGATTTTTCACCCTCCAGCACTTCCTGGGAAACCCTGGTGGCATAGCAGTTAAGAGCTACTTAAGAGCTACAGCTGCTAACCAAAAGGTCAGCAGGTCGAATCCACCAGGTGCTCCTTGTAAACCCTATGGGGCAGTTCTACTCTGTCCTATAGTGTCTGTTTCAGTCAGAATCTACTCAATGGCAATGGGTTTGGATTTTTTTTGGTTTGCACTTCCTGACCTCTAGCCATGCCCCAGGGCTGCGAAGTCCTAGCGCACATTTCTGCCCCCCAGAAAGCATGTAAGAAACTTCTGGCTAAGAGAGGTGTTTGAGACTGAGTCCAGCATCCTAAGGTTTCCCATGCTCCCTCCCCACCCTACCCCGTCTTGCCATTTGAGGTCTGCCCCTTCTGGTTCCAGTAGGATTTTAGCGACTTAGCCTGACTTCCCCGTGCTGTGTGTGCCCCATGGGTTCTGAGTGCCTGCTGGCTTTCCCCTTGCACCCTCTCTCCGACACACACCAACTGCAGATGGATCACCTGGTACCTATATCCAGCCCCAATGGGCCAGACCCCTACCCTGCGCTGGTGGCCCTGCCTCCTCACTGTCTTCTCTACTCCTCATTTCCATCCGTTATTTGGTGCTGTCCACAGTCAAAGTGCCAACACTATGTCTGGTGTTTCTCAGTGTCATCCACGCACCTGGCAATCTCAAAACACCTCTTGTGTGGATACAGCTGAGCCTTGACTTCTTCAAAACCCTCTTGGCCTCACCTCTCACTCCAGAGTCTTTTGCAGCTACCAGTTTGGGTAGGTTCTGCTGGGCTCTGCTAGGATGCCATTGGACAGCACCCTGCCTTGGTGCAAACAGGGGGCCTCAAAATTGCAGCCCAACCCTCTGGGTTCCTCATGCCAGTGGACCAGCAGGCAAAAAAAGGCACAAATCTGTTGGCAAGAAAATGGGCCCTGCTTACCCTTCAGGGACTAGTATTGGTGCTACACAGTGAGGACCAGAGAGAGTTTGCCTGGAGCCTAGGGTCCTCCTGGAGCACCTCTTAGTCCATGCCTGGTGACAGCAGTGAGGGTGGGCCATTGCTGCAGCCTAGCCTGACTCGAGCAAGATCATTAAGACGCCAGCCTAGGGTTGGAGATCTGGGCTACCGCACAGGTCAATAGCCAGACCAGGAGAAGAGCTAGCTGAGGGTGGGGAGATCCACAGAGAGGTGGAGGAGGGAAAGCGTGATGGTGAGGTGAGGCTGGGGACCAGCTGCAGTAGTGGAGTTGGGTCTGTTCTACCCACCTCCTTGCAAAGATCACAGTTGCCATCTCCTGGGGGTTTCTATAATGGGTCAAACTACAGAAACTACAGAGCTTGACTGGGTTTGGACTGCATTTGACATACCTTACGCACTAGTTCAAGACCCTCTTCTCCCCAGTTCATCCAGCTACAGCATCCTGGCTGCGACAGGTTGCCCAGGCTTTGAAGGACTCCATGTGGGGCAACTGGATGGAGCCTCACCCTGGACCTTGGCACATCTATAACGCTACCCTGGGGTCCTTGGGAGTCTGCTCTGTGCTCAGGCATGACCACCAAGACAGGCAGAGCATCCATGGGTGTCCCCTTGCCACCCGCATATGATTCTGGGCACGTTCAAGGGACTCCTCAAAGTCCCCTTCCTCCCCTGCTTCTGTCCTCCTGCCCCGGACCATGTTCCCCAAGCACAACCTGCTTGGGAGCCTTTGCCTCAGGTGTGCTTTTAGGTGAGCTGGGCTGGACAAACCTACTGTGGAATGCGGTTACACAGAAAACAAGGGCTGGTGGGATGAATTCTCTCCTGTTTCGTGGACTGGGAAAAATTCATTCTCTCCCTATCTTTTGATCCTTCATCGGTTTTGCTTAAAATTTCAAGGGCTATAAAATATTATGTGTCTCATCTGATTATTTTATTTTCTCATTTTGCCTCTGGAGAAACTTGTTGGTCACTGAGTGGATGAGGTACTTTGGAGAGTTGAAAAACATAAGCCTCTGGCTCCGCCATTCCACTCCAGGGAGTACACCCAGAAGACTTGAAAGGAGGGATGCAACAGACACTTGTACAACACTGTTCATGGCAGCATTGTTCACAAGAGTCAAAAGGTGGAAACGAGCCCCAACAGTCCGTCGGTGGATAAGTGGATAAACACAATGTGGTACGTACATACAATAGAATATTACTCAGCCAAAAAGAGATGTGAAGTCCTGATACATGCTACGACATGGATGAACCTTGAAAACATTATGCTGAGTGAAATGTCAGACACAAAAGGACATATCGTATCATCCCACTTATATGAAATATCTAGAGTAGACAAATACATAGAGACAAAAATTTATTCGTGGTTACTAGAGGTTGGGGGAGGGAGAAATGGGGAGTTATTGCTTTGGGTAATGCGTTTCTGTTCAGGGTGATGACAAAGTTTTGGAAATAGTGGCAATGGTTGCACGATACGGTAAATCTAATTACTGATACCTGTGTCACTAGGAGTTGGAATCGAGTCAACAGCAATGGGTTTATGGTATATTTGGAGCCTTGGTGGTACAGTGGTTAAGAGCTTGGCTGCTAACCAAACGGTCAGCAGTTGGAATCCATCAGCCACTCCTAGGGAACCCTATGGGGCAGCTCTACTCTGTCCTATAGGGTTCCTATGAGTTGGAATAGACTCGACGGCAACGGGTTTGGTTTTTGATGGTGTATTTCAAAACGGTTAAAAAGGCAAATTTGCAATATTTGTTATAAAACTTATATTACCACAGTAAGAAGGGGGAACAAAAGACTAAGAAAGCACAAGACTTGGAGACAGAATGTGGATGAGAAGGAAAGCTTGAAGACAAGCAGAGGCGCTGAGGAAGGTGGGAGGGGTAAGCAGGGCAGGTTCCCCTTAAGTCCTTTACCCAAGGCCGTGTGCTGCGAGGCACTGTTGAAAATGTTTTATACGCATCGGTCATTTACAATCCACAACCACCTCACGAGGCAGGTGCCGTGACCCTGCGTTACAGATGAAGGACACTCGGACAGGCCTGTCAGCAGAGCCAGCAGGTCTCGCTCTCAGGTGGGGCCCTGAGCCCAGGCTCTTCGTTACCACCAGACGGTGGATGCTCCCAACCAAACCCATTGCTGTGGAGTCGTTGTGACGCATAGCCACCCTATAGGACAGAGCAGAACTGCCCCACAGGGTTTCCGAGGCTGTAATCGTTACGGAAGCAGACTGCCACATCTTTCTCCGGCTGAGCGGCTGGCAGATTTGAACCACTGGCCTTTCGGTTAGCAGCTGAGTGCTTAACCACTGCACCACCAGGGCTCCTTCTGTTGGTGCTAGTTGTATTAAAATGATGGCAATTGACCCATTTTAGTCCCACAAGTATTCACTGATTTTCAATTTTGTTTTATGCCTATTCCTTTCTGTTGCTAAATGTGTTTAGCCCGACACACTGACACACAACTTGTTGGTCACACAGATCGTCACAGTAATCTCAGACTGGTTACTATTCTCTACCTACAGCTTTGTCCTTTGTTTCAATTCTCCACTGAGGATAAGGTAGGACCTTTCATTTCCTTCCTCTTGTGATTGAATGTCAGACAGACCTGCCACTTCCGCAGAGTTTTCTACATAGCAATTTCCAGTGCCTTCACAGTAAGCATCAGCGGTCACAGAACCGTGAGTGGCAGTGCTAGGGAGCTCACGGCAATCACTGACTAAGCAGATCGGTAAACCGAATCTCCGTGCGGTGAAGTGACTTCAGGCACAACCCACCGTGAGAAATCTGGTTTCCTGACCCCTATCCACCTGTCTGTCCAGTGTCACTATGCACAACATCTCCGAGAAAGTGCTGGAATCCAGTAGCAAGACAAATAAACCTGTTGCTGTCGAGTTGATTCGGACTTATAGTGACCCTATAGGACAGAGTAGAGCTGCCCCATAGGGTTTCCAAGGAGTGCCTGGTGGATTTGAACTGCTGACCTTTCGGTTAACAGTTGTAGCATTTAACCGCTACTCCACCAGGGTTTCCAGGAAGCTATAGAGTCTTTGCTAATCAAATCATTTGAAATTAAAAAATCACCGATGGTATAGGCCACATGTCTAAAATCAAATATGCTATCACCACGACCTACCTCTGGGAGTGGTAATTATATCAAGAAATCAAGAAAATTATATGCAGTGAAACCTGCGAGAGCCTGAACTTGACGGGACTGCCCTGTTTTCCCAGGTCTAGCAAGTTTTCTGCATCTGACAGTGTGCAGTCTGACCACTTTTCTATTGCTCATTTTAGTAGAACATATTTGACTTTTCCTTCTCTGACAAGTTTCTGCATTACACAGTTGCCTGCTTTCACAGGTTTTCATGTAATTTAAATCCGCATGTTAATGAGTCCGTGCACAACCCGTGGATGTCGATGTACGTAAGCCTCCTATGTCACAGGGCGTCACGTCCCACCAGCCTTGGAACAGAGCTGCCATGTCAGTGCAGCAGCCTGTGAGCAGGGAGCATCCATGGATGCTATAGTGATTGCTTTAATTACACGTCCAGGAACGTCCATGAAAAGAACCCATGTTATTGCCATTACTTCACTGTAAGTGGAAGATGGAAATAGATTTTCCAAAGAGTTGTATGCATACCACAGATAGCCTGGGGAATTATTTTAGGTGAGACACCAACAAATATGTTTCATTTCGACATCCCAGTGTGCAGAGAATCTCCATCCCCTAGAAGTTTTGAGCACAAGTGAGCATAAACACCATACAGCTGCACAAACTCAAGTGTCTCCTTCCAGGCATAGGGGCATCAGGGCCAGAGGCTGGAAAAAAAGGAACAAGGAGGATGTGGGGGGTTCCAAAGCTGGGAGGCTCTCTGGAGGCAAGATTATAAAGGATTGGGAAGATCACTGTAGGAAGTTTGACATCACCTTAGGGCAGGGGAAAAGGCTGATATAGGAAACTCTAATAACATAAAACATGAATTATCCAATTACAATTTAAAAACAAAACTAAAAACAGGCCACAGAACGGAGAAGACATTTACAACACATTTATCTGATACTATATTAGCATCCAGAATATATAAAGAATTACAACGTTGTTGCTGTCTTGTGCCATCAAATCGATCCCAACTCAGGGTGATCCCATGTATTACAGAGTAGAACTGCTCCATGGTGTTTTTTTTTTTTTTTAGTTTCATGCATCTACTTGAATCAAGAAGCTCACTCCTCACCAGTATCATTTCCTATCCCATAGTCCAGTCCAATCCCTGTTTGAAGAGTTGGCTTTGGGAATGGTTCCTGTCTTGGGCTAACAGAAGGTCTGGGGACCATGACCTCCAGGGTCCTTCTAGTCTCAGTCAGACCATTAAGTCTGGTCTTTTTATGAGAATTTGAGGTCTGCATCCCTGCTTTCCTGCTCCATCAGGGATTCTCTATCGTTTTCCCTGTCAGGGCAGTCATCAGTTGTGGCTGGGCACCATCTAGTTCTTCTGGTCTCAGGCTGATATAGTCTCTGTTTTATGTGGCCCTTTCTGTCTCTTGGGCTCATAATTACCTTGTATCTTTGGTGTTCTTCATTCTCCTTTGCTCCAGGCGGGTTGAGACCAATTGATGCATAAATGTTTCACGGATTCATCATTGTTCTTTATCGATGTGTAATATTTCATTGTGTGACTATACCATAATTTATTTATCCATTCATCCGTTGATGGGCACCTTGGTTACTTCCATCTTTTTGCTATTGTAAACAGTGATGCAATGAACATGGGTGCGCATATATCTGTTTGTGTAAAGGCTCTTTCCATAGAGTTTTTTAAAAAAAATTGTTTCCATTTATTTATTTATTTAACATCCATAGGGTTTTCTTGGCTGTAATCTTTACAGAAGCAGATTGCCAGGCTTTTCTTCTGAGGTGCAGCTGGGTGGGATTGAACCACCAACCTTTCAGTTAGCATCTGAATGCTAACTGTTTGTGCCACCAGGGAACCTTAAGGAATTACAATGGATCAAAAAAAAAAAAAACCCTCCTGGATCCCTGGAGTGGACAAGAACCTGTGATAGGCAGGGACACAGCATTCTCCAGTCATGCAAGGAGAGAAGTGTCTGGAGCTACAGGCACTCCGAAGGGCAAGAGTATCACAGCTGCACCTGAGACAGAAGACTGCACATACATCCTGATGCTGGAGGTGAGCAGTCTCAGGAGGAAGCAACTCTCCAAACACACATGTGAGCAGGCGGTACAGGCTGGCCAACATCAGGACATGGAGGCCAGTGAAAGGGAGGGGGAGGCCCAGGTTACTAACACACACAGAGCGTGGGAGTAGGATCACAGACGGAAGGATTAGGATCCTGTGGCCTGCCCTCTGTTAATGCTACTTCCCCAGGGAGAGGCAGCTGGCATCAATACCCTGCATAAATGAAGTGGGGGACTGCATGTTCAAGGGAATCACAAATAAATTTTAATTTTATGATCACCGAGTGTAGCTCTCCTGTCTGCAACTGGACCGTAGTAGGCATGCCCTGAGCCCTGGCTGTGCACATGCTCAAGGGCCACTGAATTGTGGCTGTTGCCCAGCAGGCTTCCTGAGAAAAACTGCGCTTGCTGTTTCAGGCCAAGTCACAGAAGCTGCCTGGGCCTTGAGGAGCAGCGAGCTTGGCCTTTTCCTTGTCCAGTGAGAGCTCTACAAGGTGAAGCCACACAGCCTGATCTTCCCGAGGCCACACAGCCTGACGCCTACATTCTCTGTGGAATGAAGAGCTCCCTGTCAGCATCTATCTGCAATCTGGGAGAGAAATGTGTTGGGAGTTTTCAAGCTTCAGAGAGCAGCTGTCACCCCATAAAACAGTACTACAGATTTTCGTTCCTGCAACTTCATGCATGTGCAGGTGAGGGCGTCCAGATGAGGGCGTGCAGGTGAGGCTGTGCAGGTGAGGCTGTGCAGGAAGGGGAGCAGCTCCTGGTACATCCTGTGCCTGCAAAGCTGGTCAGATGCAGCTGGGGGGTAAAAGAGGTTAAAGCAGCTGACGGAATGGCCCAGTTTACATAAAATCTCTCATTTTTTTGGTGAGGAATTTAGCAGATAAAGGTTTCCTACTTCCAAAATATGAGACACAGTTAAGAACATTTCTGTGTTTAATCAGCTCAGGAGAAAAATCAGGCATTTGCACCCATTGCAGGATGGAAACGGCTTCTCTAATTTTCTGGAAGAATGAGCTCAGGCTATCAGGCAAGGCTGAAGATTAGTAAAAGGCATGGAAAATTGCTAATAAGCAGGAGTCTCGTGTTATATTTTTAGTATTTCCTAAATTATCCATTATAAAAAAAATTGTTCCTTCTTTTCTCACTGTGATCAAAAGTGGCTTCGGTTTTCTTTTACTGAAGGGTATGTGTATTTATTGTGGATGTCTTTGTAAACACAGAGCCGAGGGTTGTGATCCACCTCCCTGCGAGACTGGAGGCCCGGGCTTTATCATACATAAAGAGTGCCAAACTCACACGACCACCCTTGTTCTCGTAGGGCTGCCCCTGGATGAACAGTGCCACGTGTGCCTTAAGTTCATGTCAACCCAACATCAGGTCAACGCCAGGCAGGCACTGACAATGACTCCATTGTGCGCTCCTGATGGAAACGCCACGATTCTCTGTCACACGCTGCACTAGCGCCTGCTCCTCCCCTACCCGGAGAGGTCACAATGCAACCCACAGAGTACGGGACACGTGATGCATTTTCGTTTACTTAGGTGTGGAGACACACAGAGATCCTACCTTCAGAATGATGGACAATCTGAGTCCATACTGACACAGCCCTGCACCGGTTTTCTAGAAACTCAGATTTATTGAGTGCTGCTGTACAATATACATCTCCATTTTATTTCAGTAAATAAGACGATGCCTGCAGAGTTTGGAAAGGAGTCTGTGCAGTTGTGTCACCAGGGGCATACTTAATTGTCCCTTCCAGAAAGGTTTAACACCTTCTCCCAGGAATCAGCTGTTGATGAGTCTGCAGGGTCACCGGACACACGTGCCCAGCAGTTCTTTTTTGGAACTCAGCACAGCTTGCAAGACTGTGACGCCCTTGGGAATAAAATGAAAAGCGGGACATTGCTGAATCGCTGTAAGGAGTAAGCGTGTCACCTCTTCCACTACATTCTGTAGAAGCAGATGTAGCTGTAGTTGGAGACTCTGTTACTTCTGCCTCAGTCCTTGTTGCAGGTGAATCAAGAAAAAGTATAGGACAACACAAGGACGGGTTAGAGAAGGCGCAGTAATCCCACTCTTGAGTTACAAGGGTGCACGTGTTCTATGCTGTCTTGGTATGTCTGAAGCCAACCTGGATGGCCCCAGCATCAGGACGCTGAGACAGCAGTCTTAGAGGAGTGGGCTGTGTTGGGGAGGTGGGTGGGAAGGATACGGAGTCAAGAAGTAAACAGAAGTCCCAGGAAAATGTTCAGGGAGGGGCAGGAAAGAAATGGAGGAGTGTGGGGTGTGTTACCCAGAGTTCTGGAATGATCTAACCGTGCAGTTAGGAAGGAGGAGCTGCTCACCGGTGTGTAGGTAGAACAAGGGACCCAGGGAGGGAGGTACAGGGACAGGGAAAGAGTGGGTTGTAGGAGTACCTTCTCCCCTCCCCTGCGAATCCCGAGAGGGTGGAGCCCAGGGCCGGGAGCGACGGGACCCACAGAGAATTAATGGGGGCGGCGAACAGGAGGAACACATATTTTATTAAAGACTAGCGATGCAAGAGCAGTTTCCTTTCAACAAACGTATGAAAAGCAGGGCCCTGCTTGAGCGGAAAATGAGTTGGTGCCCCCGAGGGTGATGCATTTTTTAGGAGGAGGGAGGATGAGGCGCGCAGCCCACGGGGTTCTCGGTGCAGGGCGGAGGCGGCGCTTAAGGGGCTGTGACCGACATGGGCGCCAGGTGGCGACAGAGGCCCGTAAGGCGCGGCCTCCAAGGCAACATTGTGCAAAAAAAACGACGTGTCCAGCGGACTAATCCCGAAAACCAACCGCTGAAAATCCTGTGGAGCGCACCCTCTACTCTGACACACATGGGGTCGCCATCAGTCAGAGTCATTGGACAGCATCTGGATATTATTGATGCCTAGGGCTCCCGTCTCCAATGTGTGTGCCAAGGCCCAAGGCTTTATTACTGGTTCACAAATAAACGAAACGATACTGATAAAAGCAAATAGAAACCATGACGTCACATGCACCTTCCAGCATCAGCCGATGTTCCTCCCCCTGCTCAGCCAGCAGGGAAATACAGCTTTGCTCTTCCTGCCCAAGGGGCACAGCTCTAGATTAAACAAGGATGTCCCCCTGGGCCACCACAGAACACCAGGAAGAAGAATGAGCTAGAAACAGCAGGCCTCCTGGTC
Source organism: Loxodonta africana (assembly GCF_030014295.1). Lineage (NCBI taxonomy): Eukaryota > Metazoa > Chordata > Mammalia > Proboscidea > Elephantidae > Loxodonta > Loxodonta africana. Next base: position 32,032,910 of record NC_087352.1, on the reverse strand, counting down.
CAAGTCAGACGTCGCTCCTTGGTCCTCTGCAGCCCAGGGGCAACGTATGTTCCAGGTCCACAGAAAAGGTCTTTGGAAATGCTGGATTAAACACGGTTAACAGATTGCTTTTTTTAACAGATTGCTTAGCTGTTGGATTTCTCAGAGGCGTAGACCCACTAATATGCCTTGTTTCCCAAGCTTACTCCACCTGAGCTCCATTTTTTTGTTTGTTTGAGGAGTAACTAGGCCAAAGTTTCTCAGCCTCAGCATTAACGACATTTGAGGTTGGTAATTCTTTGTTGAGGAGCCCTGGTGGCACAATGGTTAAAGAGCTTGGCTGTTACCTGAAAGGTTCAAACCCAAGAGCCCTTTAAGGGAGAAAGATGTGGCAGTCTGCTTCTGTAAAGATTTAAAGCCTTTGGAAACCCTATGGGGCGGTTCCAGTGTGTCCTACAGGGTCCCATAAGTCGGAATTGACTCCATGGGAGTGGGTTTTGACTCCATGGGAGTGGGTTTTGTTTTTGGTAATTCTTTGTTGCAGGTGTCTGTCTTGTGCATTGTAGTATGTTCAGCAGCATTGCTGGTCACTACCCAGTAGATGCCAGCAGCACCAGTCGTGACCAAACACATTTCCAGACATTGCCAAATGTCCTTTGGTAGGCAAAACTGCCCTCAGTTGAGAACTACAATTTGAGACAAGCTGAGATGTTGTTGTGGTGGTATTAGCTGCCATCAAGTTGGCTCTGACTCATGCAACTCCATGTACAACAGAACAACACATTGCCTAGTCCTGTGTCATCTCCAGCATCACTGGTATGCTCTGGTCCGTTGTTGCAGCCATTGTGTGCTTTCAGTGTCTTCCAACCTAGGGGGCTTATTTTCCAGTGCTGTGTCAGACAATATTCTGCTGTGACCCATGGGGTCTTCACTGGCTGAATTTCTGAAGTAAATCACCAGGCCTTTTTTCCCAGTCTGTCTGGAAGCTCCACTGAAAACTGTCCACCACGGTGACCCTGCTGGTATTTGAAATACTGGGGCAGAGCTTCCAGCATCACTGCAACAAGCAAGCCACCATAGTATGACAGTGACAGGTGTTGGAAGCTTAGAGGACAACCTGGTAAATTACCTCTAAAATACCTCAGAGTCTGTCTCTCTAGTGTCCCAAATGTCATGTTCCCCAAATTTGATGTCTCTTCTTTGCACAAATTATTTCTCAACTTTTTTTAAAGCTCCAAGCAAAGTATCCTCCTTGGGTTAAAGTATACTTTTCAATTTCATTTTCAGACATTGCTATATCATTGATTAGATTTAGCCATATTAACACAATAGACTGTGTTATGCAGATCTTAGTCATTTGTTACATTATGGGCTTAGATATGTTGATACAATCAGATTTCCTTAGATCGATTCAAATCATCATTAGACTTGCTAAAACATAAGCATCTCAGCCCCATATTTAATACATCTCTAAAGGTGTTCGTTCAATCCCCGTTGGGTTGCTTTTTAGTAATTTACTTCACAAAAAGTAATCTTATTTCTGGCATATCCTGACTACTCCCTCATTCATGGTACAACATACCAAAAGCTTTTTTTTTTTCTCTCTCTCTATCCTCTATCCTTGCAGTGCAATGGGTTTCTCTTTTATATGGTTTGTCTGGCCTTGGGTTTATAATTCTGCCAAAAATGATTGATCCTGTGATCAGTCTATTTTACATACCTTGCTAAAACAGGGTGTGTAACCCATCTAATAGGATTAAGTGATCTTTCAGAGATTGGTTGGTTTGTGGTCTGGCTGGGAGGGCCATGCCTTGAAATTGATAAGGAGCTTGCTTAAATAAGCAGGCAACCTGACAGAGGTTTTCAGAGACAGGAACCTCCTAAAAGAACTGTAATATGAGTCAAGAGCTATAACACTGAATACAGTGCAGGATGGTTTGAGATGGTGGCAGCAGTACAAGTGGAATGGAACCATGGGACCAGCAGGTGGCTGTGGTGGTGCTTGCCGGTCCAAGAAGGGATAGCTGAGCACCTTCAGGAAAGAGGTTTGCTGGCAGTGGAGTGCCTCTGGGTACTTGTCGTGGAGTCAAAAGAGCTGTAACACTGCCTGAGCAGGGCAAAGGCCTGGGAATGCCCAGTGGCAGAGGCCAAGCCCAGCAAGATCCAACAGCCAAGAGAAGGCCTGCCAAGAAAGAGCTGAAAGAGCTGGGAACTGTCCTGGTTGGAAGCTGTCCTGATTGATCCTGTCTCCTGAGTTGTATCTTGTTACTTCCCTTAATAAATCACATTAACTATTGTGAGTATGGCTTGTGAGTTCTGTGTGGCCATTGCAACAGATTACTGAACCAACAGAGAAGTAGAGAGTGCCGCGGGGAGGACGGCTGGTGTCAGGAATGGTATGTGTCACAGGAACCAGCTTTATGCTGATAGTGATTCTTATCCCCCCCGAAGTTAGACAACTTCTGATCTTAGATTACAATCCCTTTTCCACCTCCTTTTCACAAACACTCATATACTCCTGTATAAAACTCTTGCATAAAACAATAAATAAAAAAAAAAAAGAATCAAATTCTACCACTGGGCCAACCTCTATAGTAGCTGGCAAGTTTTGTCTGACGAAAAACTGAAGGGAAATCAGTTGGTATCAGGGCCATTTGCACTGCAGTGGAGGAATGGAAAGACTGAGACACCCCAGGCTTGCTGCAGGCAGGGAGGGCAGAGCGGAAAGAAGGGAGGCTGTGAAGGTTAGAGGCGTGGATGCAGGTGTTAAAGTAACCAATTCTGGAGTCAAGTCATAAAAAAGATTTTAACAAAGATTTTATTTGGGAGGAAACTGAATTGCTGCAGCACAGAAACTGGGTGCTCAAGAGGAAATGTCAAAGACTTAGATTTGAGAAAGACAGTGGTCTCCATTTATAGGAGGCTTTCAGGAAGTAAATTAAAAAAAAAGGGATAGGTTCTGAAAAGTTGTCATTTAAGCAAATGCAGGTCCTTTTGAGACAAAGGAAGCTTGTGACTGGGCCACATGTCCTTTCACTTGTAAGAGGTGCAGGGTTCTTGGCTTTGATATGACCGAGTCTCAAGAGAATGTGGGAAAATGCCAATTAAGTCAGGTTTATAGGTGGAAGCACTGGGAAGCACATACACTGGGTATGGTCATTTCTGGTTGACACAGGAGATGAGAACAGAAATAAGTGCAAGGTCACCCAGGTTATAATGCTCCATTTTGTAGTTTTTCTCACTGTTGGAAGGACCAGGCTGAAACACTGCGGACTCTCTTTTCTATATGCCTCTGGCCTCTGGTCCTGGGTCAGGTGATTGTTGCAGATATTTAGTCCCAGTTCTGTTGTAGACTTTCTGGTACTTTGTGGTATTGAAAATTATTCAAATAAATTTTTCTCACCTCTCAGGGAGTATGTGTAGTATGGTTTAAAAGCTCTGGAGATGAAGCTAATGCTCAATCAGGGTGACAACAGCTATTGTAATCCTCACGGCATAATGCTGGCAGCCAGTCTTCCCAAAACAGCTTCCATATCTCCGCTCAACAACCGTAACACCCCAGCAATGTCGGGGCATTTAAATGCAAACTGCCATGTCTGCATTCAAAACCCTCCATAATCGTACTCTTTTAATTGAATGGACCAGTGTCTCATTCACTGTATAACGAACGAATCAGCTTACTTGGTGAGAGTCTTCCTATTCTTCTCCAGAACTTCTGCACTAATGCTTGCTTCTCTAAGAAAATCCATCCTACCCTTTGAGATGCAGTTTAATTTACTCCATACAGTCTTCATCAACATCTCCTACATAATCACTCATTCATTAAATTAGTCACTGAGGCTTCTAATACTCACAGGGCCCAGTATTAGGCTTGAGGAACACAACAATGCATTCTGCCCTCTAAAATCTTGTCTAGTGAACAAGATAAGTATTTGAAGAGAAAATGATTTATCACTGTAATGTGATAAATGAGTTGACAGAAACACCAAGGAAGGAACAGGTATTTAAAAAGCAGCACATTCACAATATGTAATTTAACTCTTGAATGTGTGACTAGGCTTTAGCACTTCACTTTTCTTCAACCATACTCTAAACTCCAGGGAAGGAGGCTCTGTTTATATTGACAGGAAAAATGCGCAGACTTGACAATGGGCAAAAGAGATTACTGGGTGTCATTTCAGCATAGTGCTGGAAATTGTCTAGGGATAATCTGATTTTAAAAAGATCTGCCCTTTGATTGCTAATTATTTCTCTGTAAGTAGAAATTAAGGAGCCCTGCTGGTACAATGGTTAAGCACTCAGCTGATGACCAAAAGGTCAGTGGTTTGAACTCACTAGCTGCTCCATGGGATAAAGAGGTTGCAGTCTGCTTCTGTAAAGATTTATATCCTTGGAAACCCTATGGGACAGTTCTCTTCTGTCCTATAGAGTTGCTATGAGTTGGAACTGACTTGACAGCAATGGGTTTGGTGGTACAATGGTTAAGTGCTTGGCTGCTAACCAAAATCCATGGCTCAAAACCACCAGCGGCTCCACAGGGGGAAGGATCTGGTGATCTGCTCCCATAAGGATTATAGCCTAGGAGAACCCCACGCGGCAGATCTACTCTGTCCTATATGGTTGCTATGAGTCGGCAGTGACTTGACAGCAGTGGAGAAAAAGAAGTATTTTAATCTTATACTCAGAGGGTCACTATAAGTTGGAACTGACTTGGCTGTGCACAATAACAACAATAATAGGACTTTAATCAATTTTTTATCTATTAGTATATTCAGTATTCCTGATTTCATATATATGTATATATATACATATACACACACACCCCTATATGTCTGTTCTTCACATTCTTTTTTGAACAGTTTTAACATCTTACTTGTTCCCCTGGTAAATAATAATAAAAAAAAATCAAACTGGTTGCGGTCAAGTCGATTCTGACTCATAGCGACCCTATAAGACAGGGTGGAACTGCCCCATTGGGTTTCCAAGGAGTGCCTGGTGGATTTGAACTGCCAGCCTTTTGGTTAGCAGCCTTAGCTCTTAACCACTATGGCACCGGGGCTTCTAAGACTCATAGTGGCCCTACAGGACGGAGTAGAACTGCCCCATAGGGTTTCCGAGGAGCAGCTGGTAGATTTGAACTGCCGACCTTTTGGTTAGTAGCCAACCTCTTAACCACTACACCACCAGGGCCCCACGGTAAGTAATAAGTTAAATAAAAATTTTTTTTTAAATAAAATTTTTGATGTGTTTACATTTTACATGTATAAAAACATCTTTATATATATATAAAATGTAAACACATCAAAAATTTTATATATATTTAGGTGAAAGTTTATAGCTCAAGTTAATTTCTCATTAACTTGATACACATATTATACAAAAATTGATACACATATTATGTGATCCTAGTTGCAATCCCATAATGTGACAGCACACTCCCTGTCTTAGTCATCTAGTGCTGTTATAACAGAAATACCAAACGTGGATGGCTTTAACAAAGAAAAATTTATTCTCTCAGTCTAGTAGGTTACAAGTGCAAATTCAGGGTGTCAGCTCCAGGGGATGGCTTTCTCTCTGTCGGCTCTGGAGGAAGGCTCGTTGTCATCAGTCTTCCCCTGGTCCAGGAGCTTCTCAGGCACAGGAACCCCAGGTCCAAAGGATGCCTCTGTTCCCGGTGCTGCTTTCTTGGTGGCATGAAGTCCTCGTTATAGTAAGTGTCTTAATTCAGTTAGGGTAGTTCCCACTGTCAAATCTGACTTACATAAAATAGCAATCACAGCAGTCTTCAGGGATGCTAGCGCTTCCTTCACAAACTTGTTCCTCACAGTTGTAGAGCTTCCTTCACAAACTTGTTCCTCACAGTTGTAGAGCTTCCTTCACAAACTTGTTCCTCACAGTTGTAAAAGGTGTGTCCTCTGGGCATTCTGCGTGTGGGTCTGTGTGTCTAACCAGGTAAATCCACTCTAGCATGCCAATTTCCCTAAGCCTTTGGATACCTTCTTCTACAGTATACCAAGGCAGGTCTGGTACTTCAACTTGGTTTAGTGTAGGCCACCGTGTAATCCACGCTTCAACAACCCAGCCAAACAAACTATGAGATCCTTTCCTAAGTTCTTGAGCTGAAACATTGAATGAAGAATCTGTGCTTAGTGGACCCATATCAATAAACTCAGACTGATCCATCTTTATGTTCCTTGCACCATTATCCCACACCCTTAATAGCCATTCCTACACATATTCCACAGGTTTCTGCTTGTACATATTAGAAAAGTCAAGAAGTTCTTTTGGAGTGTAGCATACCTCCTCCTGGGTCACATTTTGTACTTTACCTTTTGGGGCTTGCTGGGATTTAAGTCTAGTTATAGGTCTAGAAGCCAGAATCTGTGGTGTGGAATTATTTTGAAAACATTCAACATTGTCTTGTAAAGGATCTGCCTCAGGCAATGCCCAAGGCAATGACTCAGGCAAGGGCTCTTTAGAGGTAGCTGGGCTAGGACTAATCTCATTAGATGGGAGTGGAGGGGCTAATGATTTTTCTGGGCAGAGTGCTGTAGCAGACACACATGAAGTAATCTCTTCAGATGGGAATGGTTCTGTTGGCAACAGTGATTCAACAGAATTTAGGGGCTCAGTGTCTCCAGCTTCCTGATTATCTGCCCATAGATCTCCATTCCAAATTTCAAGATCTCATTTCTTTCCAATCAATGCCCTCACTTTAACTTCAGACACACTCTCTAGGTTGGCAATTCAGCTGGCAGTGTAATTCAGCCACTCTTACAATAAGAGTCTGGGTTTGCCTTTCGGCAGCATCAGCTCTGTTACTACAAGAAATAAGGCTTTCTTTCAAAGCACAAGTGGAAGCTTTGAGGGTGTGTATGCAGCACTTGAGCTTTGACTCTGAAGCCCTGAGTGCATATCTTTCTTCCAACAGTTTGTCTAGTGAAAGTAGGACCCACCAACCAGCTTCCTTATACTTCTCGTTCTGACAAAACTCTAGAAAGATATCACACATGTTCACCCAGAGCTTCGCCTACTGTTGTTGATCTACTGGTGTTGATATTTTTCATAGTTGTATTGTCACCTCACCCCATGGATTAGCAGTGCCCTCTTTACTGCTGTAAGCAGTTATCAACATCTTTAACACTAACCAGAATTGAGAACCAGTTTAGAAAACTCATCCTTACAATTTTGTTTCTCTAGAACCACTGTTCCTACCAAATGTCTTAGGCTGGGTTCTCTAGAGAAGCAAAGCCAGTAAATTGTGTATATATATACATATATATATTTATATATATATGTAGATTTATATCAAGGAAACAGGTCACGCAATTATAGGGGTTGGAACATCCCAAGTCCTTGGTTCAGGATAGAGGGTTTTTCCAATTTACAGAGCCGCAGAAGCTGGTGAACCCAAGATGAGCAGGTCTGAGATCAGGGCTCCTACTCACAGGCTGTGAAGGTCAAGGAATCCCCAACGTTAGCAGGCGAGACTGCAAGGTTTCTCCTGGTTCACGTAGCTGCACGGGGGTGGCAAACCCAAGATACACAGGTCTGGGAGCAGGACTCTTGCTCACAGGCCGAGAAGATCAACGAATCCCAAGATGGACAGGTAAGCTGCTGGCTCAAGTCCCAAGAAGCAGAGGTCAGACAAGAGACAGCTGCTGGACCCAGAACAAGCCAACAACCTCTGCAAGGTGAGCAGGAAGAAAGTAGACAGCAGAAGGCAGAGAGATGAAGGTGAGGGGGCAGTGAGCTGCCACAGGCCCCACCCCCACTGGTACCACTCAGCAGATTCCATCATGGGGGTGATCACATATCAAATTTCAACAGGGAAGTCATCACAACATTATACATCTGCCAAAACACTGAGAATCACGGCCCAGTCAAGTTGACACACAATCTTAACCATCACATTCTCCCTTTCCACCCCAGTTTCCTGTGTCCATTCAACCAGCTCCTATTCCTTTTTGCCTTCTCATCCTGCCTCCGGACATACCCTGCTCATTTAGTCTCCTGTAAAAAAAATCTACTTATGTTTTATAGTCCAGTCTAGTCTAATCTTTCTCTGTAGAGTTGGCTTTCGGAATGGTTTTAGTTCCAGGTTAACAGAGAGTCTGGGGGCCATGTCTTCTGGTGTTCCTCTAGTCTCAGTCAAACAATTAAGTCTGGTCTTTTTATGTGAATTTGAGTTCTGCGCCACACCTTTTTCATGCTCCGTCAGGGACTCTCTGTTGTGTTCCTGGTCCGGGTGGTCATTGGTGGTAGCAGGGCACCATCTACTTCTTCTGGTTTCAGGCTGATGAAGTCTCTGGGTTACGTGGCCCTTTTTGTCTCTGGGCCAATATTTTCCTTATGTCTTTGGTGTTCTTCATTCTCCTTTGCTCCAGATGAGTTTGGACCAATCGATAGATCTTAGATGGCCACTTGCAAGCTTTTAAGACCCCAGATGCCACTCACCAAAGTGGGATGCAGACCATTTTCTTAATAAACTTTGTTATGCCAATTGGCCTAGATGTCCCCCGAACCATTATCTCCAGACCCCTACCCCTGCTACTCTGTCTCTCAAAGTGTTTGGTTGTGTTCAGGAAACTTCTTAGCTTTTGGTTTAGTCCAGTTGTGCTGACTTCCCCTGTATTGTGTGTTGTCCTTCCCTTCGCCTAATTCTTGTCTACTATTTAGTGAATTCCCATCCCCCTCCCTTCCCGCCCTCTTAACCATCAAAGAATGTTTTCTTCTGTGTTTAAACCTTTTTCTGAGTTCTTATACTAGTGGTTTCATACAATATTTGTCCTTTTGCGACTGAACGATTTCACTCTGCATGCCTTCTAGGCACTCCTTGGAAACTCTACGGGGCAGTTCTACTCTGTCCTATAGGGTCGCTATGAGTCGGAATCGACTTGACAGAAGTGGGTTTGGTTTTGGTTTGGAATGCCTTCCAGATTCATCCATGTCGCGAGATATTCCACGGATTCATCATTGTTCTTTCTCATTGCATAGTATTCCATTGTGTGACTATACTACAGTGTATCCATTCATCTGTTAATGGGCACGTAGGTTGTTTCCATCTCTTTGCTACTGTGAACAGTGCTGCAATGAACATGGGTGTACAAATATCTATTAGTGAGAGGGATCTTATTTCTCTAGGATGTATTCCAAGGAGTGGGATTGCTGAATCGTATGGTAGTTCTATTTCTAGCTTTTTAAAAAAAAAAAAAAAGCTTTTTAAGGAGGTGCCAAATAGATTTCCAAAGAGGTTGTGCCATTTTGCATTCCCACCAGCAGTGTATAAGTGTTCCAGTCTCTCCACAACCTCTCCAACATTTATTGTTTTGTGTTTTTTAGATTAATGCTGGCCTTGTCGGGGTGAAATGGTATCTCACTGTAGTTTTGATTTGCATTTCTCTAATGGCTAATGATTGTGAACATTTCCTCACGTATCTGTTAGCCACCTGAATGTCTTCTTTGGTGAAGTGCCTGTTCATGTCCTTTGCCCATTTTTTAATTGGGTTATTTGTCTTTTTGTTGTTGAGTTTTTGCAGTACCTTGTAGATTTTAGAGATTAGACCCTTATTGGATATTTCGTAGCCAATCCCCCCCCCCGCCCCCTGCAGTCTGTAGGTTGTCTTTTTTACTCTTTTGGTGAAGTCTTTTGATGAGCATAAGTGTTTTATTTTTAGGAGCTCCCTGTTATCTAGTTTTTCTTCTGGTGTTTATGCATTGTTAGTTATGTTTTGTATTCTGTTTATGCCATGTATTAGGGCTCCTAGCATTGTCTCTGTTTTTTCTTCCATGATCTTTATTGTTTTAGATTTTAAACTTAGGTCTTTGATCCATTTTGAGTTAGTTTTTCTGCATGGTGTGAGTTATGGGTCTTGTTTCCTTTTTTTTGCAGATGGATATCCAGTTATGCCAGCACCATTTGTTAAAGAAGCTTGTCTTTTCCTCATTTAACAGACTTTGGGCCTTTGTCAAATATCAACTGCTCATAGGTGGATGGATTTACGTCTGGATTCTCAATTCTGTTCTATTGGTCTATGTATCTGTTGTACCAGTACCAGGCTGTTTTGACCATCTTGGTGGTATAATTGGTTTTATAACCCAGTAGTATGAGGCCTTCCACTTTGTTTTTCTTTAATAGTGCTTTACTTATCCAGGGCCTCTTCCCTTTCTATATGAAGTTGGTGATTTGCTTCTCTATCTTGTTAAAAAGAAGTCATTGGAATTTGGATCGGGATTGCATTGTATCCGTTGATCGATTTGGATAGAACTGACATTTTCATAATGTTGAGTCTTCCTATCCATGAGCAAGGTATGTTTTTCCATTTATGCAGGTCTCTTTTGGTTTCTTGCAGTAGTGTCTTGTAGTTTTCTTTGTATAAGTCTTTTACATCTCTGGTTAAATTTATTCCTAAGTATTTTATCTTCTTGGGGGCTATTGTAAATGGTATTGATTTGGTGATTTCCTCTTCAAAGTTCTCTTTGTTGGTGTTGAGGAACCCAACTTATTTTTATATGTTTAGCTTGTATCCTGATACTTTGCTGAACTCTGCTATTAGTTCTAGTAGTTTCCTTGTGGACTCTTTGGGGTTTTCTGTGTATAAGATCGTATCATCTGCCAATAGGGATACTTTTACTTCTTCCCTGCCAATTTGGAGGCCTTTCTTTTTCTTGCCTTTATTGCTCTGGCTAGGACCTCCAGCACAATGCTGAGGAAGAGTGGTGATAAACGGCATCCTTGTCTGGTCCTCTTCTCAAGGGGAATGCTTTCAGAATCCCTCCATTTAGAATGATGTTGGCTGTTGGCTTTGTATAAACGCCCTTTATTCTGTTGAGGAATTTCCCTTCTATTCCTATTTTTCTAAGAGTTTTTGTCATGAATGGGTGTAGAACTTTTGTCAAATGCCTTTTCTGCATCAATTAATAAGATCATGTGGTTCTTTTATGTGATGGATCACATTGATTATTTTTCTAATTTTGAACCAGACCTGCATACCTGCATACTACTTGGTGATGGTGAATTATTTTTTTTTGATACATTGTTGAATTTTACTGGCTAGAATTTTGTTGAGGATTTTTGTGTCTATATTCGTGATGGATATTGGTCTGTAATTTTCCTTTTTTTGTGGTATCTTTACCTGGTTTTGGTATCAGGGTTATTTTGGCTTCACAGAAGGAGCTCGAGAGTATTTCATCCTTTTATGTGCTCTGAAATTCCTTTAGTAGTACTGGTGTTAACTCTTCTCTGAGAGTTTGGTAGAATTCTCCAGTGAAGCTGTCAGGGCCAGGGCTTTTTTTTTTGGGGGGGAGTAGTTTTTTAATTACCTCTTTTATCTCCTTTTGTTATAGGTTTATTTAGTTGTTCTACCTCTGTTTGTGTTAGTTTAGGTAGGTAGTGTGTTTCTAGAAATTTGTCCATTTCCTCTAGGTTTTCAAATTTGTTGGAGTACAATTTTTCATAGTATTCTGTTATGATTCTTTTAATTTCAGTAGGATCTGTTGTGATATTGCCCATCTCATTTCTTACTCGAGTCATTTGTTTCCTCTTCTGTTTTTCTTGTGTCAGTTTGGTCAACGGCTTATCAACTTTGTTGCTTTTCAAAGAACCACGTTTGGTCTTGCTAGCTCTTTCAACTATTTTCCTAATCTCTGTTTCATTTATTTCTGCTCTAATTTTTAGTATTTCCTTTCTTCTGATTTGCCAGGGCTTCTTTTGCTGCTCTCTATTTGAGTTGTACAGTTAATGTTCTGATTTTGGCCCTTTCTTGTTTTTTGGATGTGTGCATTTATTGCTATAAATTGACCTCTGAGCACTGCTTTTGCCGTGTCCCAAAAGTTCTGTTAGAATGTGTTTTTGTTCTCATTTGACTCTGTCAATTTCTTTATTCTGCCCTTGATTTCGTCTATAACCCAGTAGTTTTTGAGCAAGTTGTTGTTCAGTTTCCATATATTTGATTTTTCTTCCTTGCTTTTTCTGTTATTGATTTCTACTTTTATGGCTTTATAGTCAGAAAAGATGCTTTGTAATATTTTGATGTTTTGGATTCTGTTAAGACTTGCTTTGTGGCCTAATATGTGGTCTATTCTGGAGAATGTTCCATGTGCACTGGAAAAGAAAGTATACTTGGCTGCTACTGGGTGTTCTGTACATGTCTATGAGATCAAGTTGGCTGACTGTGGGATTTAGTTCTTCCATGTCTTTATTGAGCTTCTTTCTGGATGTTCTGTCATTCACTGAAAGTGGTGTGTTGAAGTCTCCTACTATTGTTCTGGAGCTGTCTATTTCTCTGTTAGAGGTTGTTTTATGTACTTTGGAGCCCTGTCATTGGGTGTGTAAATATTTATTATGGTTATGTCCTCCTGGTGTATTCACCCTTTAATCATTATATAGTGTCCTTCCTAGTCCTTTGTAGTGGATTTTGCTTTAAAGTCTATTTTGTCAGAGATTAATATTGCCACTCCTGGTCTTTTTTGATTGTTGTTTGCTTCATGTATTTTTTTCCCATCCTTTGAGTTTGTTTGTTTGTGTCTGTGAGTCTAAAGTGTGTCCCTTGTAGGCAGCATATAGACGGATGCTGTTGTTTAGCCATTCTGCTACTCTCTGTCTCTTTACTGGCGCATTTAGTCCATTTACACTCAGCATAATTATTGATAAGTATGAGTTTTTTTTTTTTTATGAGTTTAGTACTGTCATTTTGATGTATTTTTTTCATGTGTTGAGAGCTTCTTTGTTCCACTTAATATTCTGTGCTGAGTCATTTTTCTTTATGTATTATCTTTTCATCTTTTTCATTATTGTTGATTTTGTATTTGCTGAGTCTTTATGTTTTTCTTTATTTTGATGTGTGGAATTGTTAGTTTCCTTTGTGGTTACCTTAATATTTACCTCTATTTTTCTAAGTTTAAAACAATCTTTTATTTCTTGATATCACCTTGACTTCCTCTCCAAACGAAAGCTCTGTGACATCTAGTCCTTTTTTTTGTTTTGTTTTAATGTTGTCATTTTTTACATATTGAAGTCTCTGTTTCCCTTCTCTGTTTCCTTATTTTCAATGTTTTAGCTTTGATTTATTTTTGTGACTTCCGTATCTGGGTTGATATTTGGTTGTTCTGTCCTATGTTCTAGTCTTGGTTTGTTATCTGATGTTATTGATTTTTTAACTGGAGGACTCCCTTCAGTATTTATTGTAATTTTGGTTTGGTTTTTACAAATTCCCTTAACTTCGGTTTATCTGGAAATGCCCTAATTTCACCATCACATTTGATAGACAGTTTTGAAGGATACATGATTCTTGGCTGGCAATATTTTCCTTTCAAGGCTTTACATACGTCATCCCATTGCATTCTTGCCTGCATGGTTTCTGCTGAATAGTCAGGGCTTAGTCTTATTGACTCCCCTTTGTCAATGACTTTTCATTTATCCCTAGCCACTCTTAAAATTCTGTATCTTTGTTTTGGCAAGTTTGTTTTTGTCTTGGTGACTCTCTTTTGGGATCTACCCTGTGTGCGGTTCGATGAGCTTCTTGGATAGATATCTTCTCACCTTTCATGATCTCTGGTAAGTTTTCCGCCAACAAATCTTCAACAATTCTCTCTGTATTTTCTGTTATCTCCCCCTGTTCTGGTATTCCAATCACTCGTAGGTTATTCCTCTTGATAGAGTCCCACATATTTCTTAGGGATTCTTCATTTTTAAAAAATTCTTGTGATTTTTCCTCAAATAAATTGGTTTCAAGTGCTTTATCTTCAGTTTCACTAATTCTGACTTCCATTGCCTCAATTCTGCTCCTATGACTTTCTATTGAGTTGTCTAATTCTGAAATGTTATTGTTGATCTTTTGGATTTCTATTTGCTGTTTCTATATGGATTCTTGCAGCCTCTTATATTTGTCATTATGTTCTTGTATAACCTTTTTAATTTCCTCTGTTGCTTTGTCTGTGTGTTCCTTGGCTTGGTCTGCATTTTGCCTGATGTCTTGAAGAGCTCTGTATGTTAATCTTTTTTTTTAAAAAAAAATTTTTATTGTGCTTTAAGTGAAAGTTAACAAATCAAGTCAGTATTTCACGTATAAACTTATATACACCTTACTACATACTCCCATTTACTCTTCCCCTAATGAGTCAGCCCACTCCCTCCTTCCAGTCTCTCCTTTTGTGACCATTTTGCCAGTTTCTAACCCCCTCTACCCTCTCATCGCTCCTCCAGACAGAAGATGCCAACATAGTCTCAAGTGTCCACATGGTCCAAGTAGCTCACTCCTTATCAGCATCTCTCTTCAACCCATTGTCCAGTCCCTTCCATGTCTGATGAGTTGGCTTCCGGAATGGTTCCCGTCCTGGGCCAACAGAAGGTTTGGGGACCCTGACCACCAGGATCCTTCTAGACTCAGTCAGACCATTAAGCCTGGTCTTTTTTTTTTTTTTTAATAATTTTTATTGAGCTTTAAGTGAAAGTTAACAAATCAAGTCAGTCTGTCACATATAAGCTTATATACACCTTACTCCATACTCCCACTTACTCTCCCCCTAATGAGTCAGCCCACTCCCTCCTTCCAGTCTCTCCTTTCATGACAATTTTGCCAGTTTCTAACCCTCTCTACCCTTCTATCTCCCCTCCGGACAGGAGATGCCAACACAGTCTCAAATGTCCACCTGATACAAGTAGCTCACTCTTCGTCAGGATCTCTCTCCAACCCATTGTCCAGTCCCTTCCATGTCTGATAAGTTGTCGTCGGGAATGGTTCCTGTCCTGGGCCAACAGAAGATTTGGGGACCATGACCGCTGGGATTCCTCTAGTCTCAGTCAGATCATTAAGTCTGGTCTTTTTATGAGAATTCGGGGTCTGCATCCCACTGTTCTCCTGCTCCCTCAGGGGTTCTCTGTTGTGCTGTCAGGGCAGTCTTCAGTTGTGGCCGGGCACCATCTAGTTCTTCTGGTCTCAGGATGATGTAGTCTCTAGTTCATGTAGCCCTTTCTGTCTCTTGGGCTCATAATTACCTTCTGAGCTTGGTGTTCTTCATTCTCCTTTGATCCAGGTGGGTTGAGACTCATTGATGCATCTTAGATGGCCGCCTGCTAGTGTTTAAGACCCCAGATGCCACACTTCAAAGTGGGATGCAGAATGTTTTCTTAATAGATTTTATTTTGCCAATTGACTTAGATGTCCCCTGAAGCCATAGTCCCCAAACCTCTGCCTCTGCTTTGCTGACCTTCGAAGCATTCAGTTTATTCAGGACACCTCCTTGCTTTTGGTTTAGTCCAGTTGTGCTGACCTTCCCTGTATAGAGTGTTGTCCTTCCCTTCACCTAAAGTAGGTCTTATCTACTATCTAATCAGTAAATAACCCTCTCCCACCCTCCCTCCCTCCCCCCTCTCATAACCACAAAAGAATGTGTTCTTCTCAGTTTAAACTATTTCTCAAGTTCTTATAATAGGGGTCTTATACAATATTTGTCCTTTTGCAACTAATTTCACTCAGCATAATGCCTTCCAGGTTCCTCCATGTTATGAAATGTTTCACAGAATCATCACTGGTCTTTATCAATGCATAGTATTCCATTGTGTGAATATACCATAATTTATTTATTCATTCATCTGTTGATGGACACCTTGGTTACTTCCATCTGTTTGCTATTGTAAACAGTGCTACAATGAACATGGGTATGCATATATCTGTTCATGTAAAGGCTCTTATTTGTCTAGGATATATTCCGAGGAGTGGGATTGCTGGGCCGTATGGTAGTTCTATTTCTGGCTTTTTAAGGAAACACCAAATCGATTTCCAAAGTGGTTGTACCATTTTACATTCCCACCAGTGTATAAGTGTTCCAATCTCTCCACATCCTCTCCAACATTTACTATTTTGTGTTTTTTGGATTAATGCCAGCTGTGTTGGAGTAAGATGAAATCTCATTGTAGTTTTGATCTGCATTTCTCTAATGGCTAATGATTGAGAGCATTTCCTCATGTATCTGTTAGCTGCCTGAATGTCTTCTTTAGTGAAGTGCCTGTTCATATCCTTTGCTTAATTTTTAATAGGGTTGTTTGTCTTTCTGTGGTTGACTTTTAGCAGAATCATGTAGATTTTAGAGATCAGGCACTGGTCGGAGATTTCATAGCTGAGAATTTTTTCCCAGTCTGTAGGTGGTCTCTTTACTCTTTTGGTGAAGTCTTTAGACGAGCATAGGTGTTTGATTTTTAGGAGCTCCCAGTTACCTGATTTCTCTTTGTCGTTTTTAGTAATGTTTTTAATTCTGTTTATGCCTTGTATTAGCGCTTCCAATGTTGTCCCTATTTTTTCTTCCATGATCTTTATTGTTTTAGACTTTATGTTTAGAACTTTGATCCATTTGGAGTTAGTTTTTGTGCATGGTGTGAGGTATGGGTCCTGTTTCATTTTTTTGCAGATGGATATCCAGTTATGCCAGCATCATTTGTTAAAAAGACTATCTTTCCCCCAGTTAACTGACACTGGCCTTTGTCAAATATCAGCTGCCCATATGTGGATGGAATTATATCTGAGTTCTCAATTCTGTTCCATTCATCTGTGTGTCTGTTGTTGTACTAGTACCAGGCTGTTTTGACTACTGTGGCTGTATAATATGTTCTAAAATCAGGTAGAGTGAGGCCTCCCACTTTGTTCTTCTTTTTCAGTAATGCTTTACTTATCCGGGGCTTCTTTCCCTTCCATATGAAGTGGTGATTTGTTTGTCCATCACATTAAAAAATGTAGTTGGAATTTGGATCGGAAGTGCATTGTATATATAGATGGCTTTTGGTAGAATAGACATTTTTACTATGTTAAGTCTTCCTATCCATGAGCAAGGTATGTTTTTCCACTTATGTAGGTCCCTTTTAGTTTTATGTAGGTACTTTGTAGTTTTCTTTGTATAGGTCTTTTACATCTTTGGTAAGATTTATTCCTAAGTGTTTCATCTTCTTGGGGGCTACTGTGAATGGTATTGATTTAGTGATTTCCTCCTCTTCAATATTCTTTTTGTTGATGTAGAGGAATCCAACTGATTTTTGTGTGTTTATGTTGTAACCTGAAACTCTGCCGAACTCTTCTATTAGTTTCAGTAGTTTTCTTGAGGATTCCTTAGGGTTTTCTGTCTATTAAGATCATGACGTCTGCAAATAGAGATAATTTTACTTCTTCCTTGCCAATCCGGATGCTCTTGATTTCTTTGTCTAGCCTAATTGCTCTGGCTAGGACTTTCAGCACAATGCTGAATAAGAGTGGTGATAAAGGGCATCCTTGTCTGGTTCCCGTTCTCAAGGGAAATGCTTTCAGGCTCTCTCCATTTAGGATGATGTTGGCTGTTGGCTTTGTTGTATAAAAAAAAAAAAAAAAAATTTTTTTTTTTTTTTGTATAGATGCTCTTTATTATGTTGAGGAATTTTCCTTCTATTCCTATTTTGGTGAGAGTTTTTATCATGAATGGGTGTTGGACTTTGTCAAATGCCTTTTCTGAATCAATTGATAAGATTATGTGGTTTTTGTCTTTTATTTATATGGTGGATTACATTAATTGTTTTTCTAATATTGAACCAACCTTGCATACGTGGTATAAATCCCACTTGGTCACGGTGGATTTTTTTCTAATGTGTTGTTGAATTCTATTGGATCGAATTTTGTTGAGGATTTTTGCACCTGTGTTCATGAGGGATATAGGTCTGTAATTTTCTTTTTTTGTGGTGTCTTTAGCTGGTTTTGGTAACAGGGATATGCTGCCTTCATAGAATGAGTTAGGTAGTATTCCATCCTTTTCTATGCTTTGAAATACCTTTAGTAGTAGTGGTGTTAACTCTTCTCTGAAAGTTTGGTAGAGCTCTGCAGTGAAGCTGTCTGGGCCAGGGCTTTTTTTTTTTTTCTTTTGGGGGGAGTTTTTTGATTACCTTTTCAATCTCTTTTTTTGTTATGGGTCTATTTAGTTGTTCTACTTTTGATTGTGTTAGTTTAGGTAGGTAGTGTGTTTCTAGGAATTCAAATTTGTTAGGGTACAATTTTTCATAGTAATCTGATATGATTCTTTCAATTTCAGTTGGGTTTGTTGTGGTATGGCCCATCTCATTTCTTATTCAGGTTATTTGTTTCCTTTCCTGTATTTCTTTAGTCAGTCTGGCCAATGGTTTATCAATTTTGTCAATTTTTTTGAAGAACCAGCTTTTGGCTTTGTTAATTCTTTGAATTGTTTTTCTGTTCTCTAATTCAATTCTGCTCTAATTTTTATTATTTGTTTTCTCCTGGTGTCTGACGGATTATTTTGTTGCTCGCTTTCTATTTGTTTAAGTTGTAGGGACAGTTCTCTGATTTTGGCTCTTTCTTCTTTATGTATGTGTGCATTTATTGATATAAATTGACCTCTGAGCACCACTTTCACTGTGTCCCAGAAGTTTTGATAGGAAGTGTTTTCAGTTTTGGTACATTCTATGAATTTCTTTATTACCTCCTTAATGTCTTCTATAATCCAGTCTTTTTTGAGCAGTTTCCAAGTATTTGATTTCTTTTCCCTGATTTTTCTGTTATTGATTTCTACTTTTATGGCCTTATGGTCTGAGAAGATGCTTTGTAATATTTCGATGTTTTGGATTCTGGAAAGGTTTGTTTTATGACTTAATACGTGATCTATTCTAGAGAATGTTCCATGTGCACTAGAAGAAAAAGTATACTTTGCAGCTGTTGGGTGGAGTGTTCTGTATAAGTCTATGAGGTTAAGGTGTTTGATTGTAGCAATTAGATCTTCCGTTTCTCTATTGAGCTTCTTACTGGAAGTCCTATCCTTCACCAAAAGTGGTGTGTTGAAGTCTCCTAATATAATTGTAGAGGTGTCTATCTCACTTTTCAATTGTGTTAAAGTTTGTTTTATGTATCTTGCAGCCCTGTCACTGGGTGCATAAATATTTAATATGGTTATATCTTCCTGGGAAATTGTCTCTTTAATCATTATATAGTGTCCTTCTTTATCCTTTGTGGTGGATTTAACTTTAAAGTCTATTTTGTCAGAAATTAATATTGCCACTCCTGCTCTTTTTTGATTGTTGTTTACTTGATATATTTTTTTCCATCCTTTGAGTTTTAGTTTATTTGTGTCTCTAAGTCTGAGGTGTGTCTCTTGTAGGCAGCCTATAGACGGATTGTTTTTTTTTAATCCAGTCTGAGACTCTCTCTTTATTGGTGCATTTAGCCCATTTATATTCGGTGTAATTATAGATGAGTTTAGTGCTGTCATTTTGATGCCTTTTTTTGTGTGTTGTTGACAATTTCATTTTTCCACTTACTTTTTTGTGCTGGTTTTCTTTGTAAATTGTGTGTTCCTCATTTTCATAGTAGTTGAATTTATTTTTGCTGAGTTGTTATGTCTATCTTGGTTTTTATTTTGAAGTATGGAATTGTTAGACCTGTTCGTGGTTACCTTAATATTAACCCCTATTTTTCTAAGTAAAAACCTAGCCTGTATCATCATATATCGCCTTGTCTTCTTCTCCCTATGGAAGATCTATGCTTCCTGTATTTAGTTCTTCTTTTTTTGATTATTGTAATCTTTTACAGAATGACTTCAATGATTCTCTGTTTTGATCATTTTTTTCTTTTTTAAATTAATCTTATTTTGTTTTTGTGATTTCCCTATTTGATTTGGTATCAGGATGTTCTGTTCTGTGACCTTGTGTTGTGTTGTATCTGATATTATTGATTTTCTGACCAAAGAATTTCCTTTAGTAATTCTTGTACCTTTGGTTTGGTTTTTGCCAATTCTCTAAGATTGTGTGTATCTGTAAATGTCTTAATTTCACCTTCATATTTGAGAGAGAGTTTTGCTGTTTATATGATTCTTGGCTGGCAGTTTTTCTCCTTCAGTGCTCTACATATGTCATCCCGTTGCCTTCTTGCCTGTGTGGTTTCTGCCAAGTAGTCTGAACTTATTGATTCTCCTTTGTAGGTGACTTTTTGCTAATCCCTGGCTGCTTTTAAAATTTTCTCTTTATCTTTGGTTTTGGCAAGTTTGATAATAATATGCCTTGGTAATTTTCTTTTGGGATCTATCTTGCATGGTGTTCGATGAGCATCTTGGATAGATATCCCTTCATCTTTCATGACGCAAGGGAAGTTTTCTGCCAACAGATCTTCAACTCTTCTCTCTGTATTTTGTTATCCCTACCTGTTCTGGAACTCCAATCACACGCAAGTTATTCTTCTTGATAGAGTCCCACATGATTCTTAGGGTTTCTTCATTTTTTAAAATTCTTTTATCTGATTTTTCTTCAACTATATTGGTGTCAACTGCCTCGTCCTCTAACTCCCCCACTCTGTATTCCAATTCGTCAATTCTGATCCTCTGACTTCCTATGGAGTTGTCTAATTCTGTAATTTTATTGTTAATCTTTTGGATTTCCGAATGCTGTCTCTCTACGGATTCTTGCAGCTTATTAACTTTTTCACTATGTTCTTGAATAATCTTTTTGATTTCTTCAACTGCTTTATCAGTGTGTTCCTTGGATTTTTCTGTAGATTGTCTTATTTCATTTCTGAGGTTATCCCTGATGAAACATTCTGTATATTAGTTTTTCATATTCTACATCTGGCAATTCCAGGATCGTATCTTCATTTGGGAAAGATTTTGATTCTTTAATTTGGGGATTTGTAGAAGCAATCATGGTCTGCTCCTTTATGTGATTTGATATCTACTGCTATGTCTGAGCCATCTATAAGATACTGTCATGATTTATTTTCTATTTGCTTACTGAGTCTTATCTTCTTGTTTTGTTTTGTTTCAGTATACCCAGATGGGCTACTAGATTCTGCTGTCTTGATTGTTGTAGCCTTTGAATCACTTATGTCCTATTACCAGCTGGTTTGACTTGTTACCAGATATATGAGCCTGTGAGTCCATTCATTATTCTTGAATAGAATCGGCTTAGGTGTGCTGATTATGGGCCAACTAGTGTGTGGTGTAGGCTGTCACCTATTAACTTGGAGGAGTAGTGGTGATGGTTGTATGCACCAGATTCTAGTAGCGGCAGGGGTTCACACTCCGAGGAGGGCAGGATGCTGACAGCCTTCCCCCATGTGCCAATGAGGTAGGAATGTCTCTATTCCCAGAGCACTTTGGTGGGTGGGCTCTGCTGCTGTACCTTAAGCACCCAATACTTTTACCTCTAAAAATTGCTAGGCGTCACTATCCTCAGACTCCTTTAGCAGGTGGCTAGGTGGTGTGGGTGGAGCTTTAGCCCTCAGTTCCCTGCTGTGGATCAGTGAGGGCTCTGTTTAATAGGTATCAGACCTCCAAAACTTGTCTTTCCACTGCTTCACTAAAACATTTACAGTCAGATCTCTATCAGAATTGCCTTTGCATTATAATAGCCACCTGGTTCCCTGTAGGGATGAAAGCCAGAGACCCTGGATCTCTTTTGCTTGGCTGGAGCTGGTTGTGTATTATTATTCCAGTTTAGGGAAGTCAGGGAAGGATTTTTCTCTCCCGGATTGTTAATTGCGGCTTCTCTTAGGCCAGGAGAATGGGTTAGAAAAAAAAACAACCCCCCCAGAGCACTTCACTCCCTGGCCCAGGAAATTCCAATGTTAACGAAGCCGCCTGGGGCAGGGAGAGGAGGGATGAGATAAAGAGAGTAGTATGGCAATATAGACAAAGCTACTTATCTTGTTTGGTGAAGACTGTTTTATCTGATTCCAGAGGGGTGTGTAGCCTGTGTGCGCTGGCTGGGTCGAGATTGCCCCTGAGGGTCAGGCCTACGTCCAGCGCCTGCCCCATCTCAGGAAGCCATGGTCAGCTCCTCCGCTCCTAGTCCAAAGCCCAGCACCAAGGTTTTCTGGCTGGGACGCTGCACTCCAGGCTCCAAAACCAGTTGCTGCTTTCCCGAGATTTCTCCTTTTCCTGTCAGCCGTGTCAGTGTGCAGCCTGCGAGTGCTGGCTGGGTTTCTGGCCAAGGTTACTCCAGGGGGTTAGGGCTGTGTCCCGTGCTTGTGCTGTCTCAGGAAGCCGTGATCTGCTCCTCTGCGCTTAGTCCAAAGCCCAGTGCCAAGGTTTCCTGACTGGGATGCTGGCTCCAGGCTTTGAAAACAGTCGCTGCTTCCCCGTGGGTTCTCATTCTGTCAGCCTCGTCAGTGTGCAGCCTGCTTGCGCTGGCTGAGTCTCTGCTGAGGTTACTCCAGGGGGTTATGGGATAGGGCTGCGTCCCGTGCTTGCCCCGTCTCAGTAAGCCGTGATCAGCCCAACCAGTCTGGCACCAGGGAACCGTGAGGGCTCAAGGCTGTGGCAGGGGGTGCTGGTTCCAGAAGCGGTTGCTGCTTCACCATGCGGCTTTTCGCTCCTGTCACTCAGGTCAACTCCTTAGTTCTGTGTTTGATGGTCAGGGTTCATAGATTGTAATGTATGTGATCGATTTGCTTGTTTTTCTGAGTCTTTGTTGCAAGAGGGATCCGTGGTAGCTTCTACCTAGTCAGCCATCTTGGCCCTGCCTCCTGTATATTAATCTTTTGAATTCTACGTCTGGTAAGTAGAAGACCTTTTCTTCCTCTGGGAGGTTTCTTTGTTCTTTGTTTTGGTCACTTGCTGAAGCCATCATGGTCTTCCTTTTTATGTTTTATATTGACCGTTGTCTCTTGGACCATCAATAGGTTATTATATTTATTTTATGTTTGCTTACTGTGTCTTAGCTTCTTGTTTTGTTTTGATATGCCCAAATAGGCTGGTTGTGTGAGCTACTTTGATTATTTGCCATCTTTGATGCTCTCACACCCTGTCACCAGGTGGTCAGAACTGTAACTAGGTAAGCCAAGAGTCTGTTTACTTTTCTTGTATGGATTCAGCTCAGATGTCCAGGTCGTCAGTCACTAAGTGTGTGATGCAGGATGTCACCTACAGTCCTAGACGGCAGGGCTATTTACGGGAGGCTGGAGCAGGCATAGGTATCTGTCTGCAGTAGGAGGTTATGTGCTGAGCAGGGTAGGGGGCTGACAGTTGCCCCTGAGTGCCTGGGTGGAAGGCATGTCCTTGTTCCCTGGAGAGTGTAGGTGGGTGGGTTTTGCAGCTGGACTTTGGGCACCCAGTGCTGTTGGCTTAAGGACTGGGAGGCACCACTTATTCTTCGACCCGTCTCAAGTGGCTAGGTGGAGTGGGTGGAGCCACTGGTCCTAAAGCTCCTGATGTGGGTAGGTGAAGATCCTCTTAATAGGCAGGGTGGTGTCAAATGCCATGAATCTGACACTCCCCCTTAGCTGTTGCAGTTGGAAATAGGCTTTAGGTATATGCCCTGTTGTACTCTGCTGATGAGGGTCTATGCTACTGAAATGGGCCCACACAGATCTGGGAAGACGTAAAAAGCATTCAAAGTCTGTGGACCCCTTATGTCTGTGCCTAGGCAAAGGGGCTGTGCCTGCCCTAAGTTCTTGCCTTAGGGAAGCTGGCAGACTATTCTTCCCTATTTGCTTATTTGTTCCCTCCCTAAAGCCGAGAGAGCGGCTCAGGTGCATGATGGATTACCATTTCTGGCCCAGGGGGTGGGATGATTACTGAAGCCAAACCAGGGCAAGGTTTTTTTTGATTGTGCACGGTAGGTTAGATGTCCACACTTGGCTTTTGCAGATTCAGTGCCGCTTCTCCCTGATTCCAAAGGCTTGAACAGGCTCTGCTGCTTGGTTTCTCCTGGTGCAGAAAATGCATCCGAGTGCTACTGCTTGCCTCAGCCCATGCACGATGGCTTATCCAGCCTTCTGGGTGCCGGCCAGGTCAGCCCTGGCAAATCCCCACGGCTTCTGAACTGTCTCTCCCTCCCTGTCGCTCAGTTCGACTCCTCAACTTTGTCTTTGATTTTCAGGGCTCCTAGATTGTCATATACAATCGATTCATTTGTTTTCTCGGTCTTTGTTGTAAGAGGAACCACAGGAAGCATCTGAGTACTCCACCTTCTTGGCCTCACCTGAGAGTCATATCTTTAACTCTGAAAAACCATAGTTTAGTATACTTTTTTGAATTATCACTGTGGTGAAATATATATTATGGAACATTGCAATTTCAACATTTTGTTCAGCATGTGCAACCATCACCATCATCCGTTTCCAAATTTTATTACTCTTAATAGACACTCAGTACCCCTTAAACAATACTTCCCATTATCCCCTCCTGCCCACCCAGGCAACCACTGACAAACTTTTGTCTACATGTGTTTACCTATTGTAGATACTTCATATAAGTAGAATTATTCAGTATTTGTCCTTTTGTGTGTGATTTATTTCACTCAGCATAATTTTTCAAGCCTCATCCATGTGGTAGCATTTTCAGCACTTCATTTCTCTTTATGGCTGAATAACACTCCATTGTATGTGTATAACAAATTTTATGTGTTCATCTGTTAATAGACACTTGGGTTCTGTTCATCTTTTGGCTATCATGAATAATACTGCAATGAACACTGGTGTACAAGTATCTATTTGAGGTCTTGTTTCCAATTCTTTTGGGTGTATACTAAGAACGGAAATGCTGGGTCATACGGTAACTGTATATTTAAAGAAAATTAATAAAATGATTACCATAAAAGTCAAGATATTATTACTTTCCATGGTAAGGGAGAAGGTTATGATTGGGAAGGGGTACATGGGCAGTTTCTAGAGTGTTCGCAATGTTCTATTACTTGACGTGGGCGGTAGTTACATGGAGTTTCCTTTTAAATAATTTATTAATCTATTTGCTTTGTATCTTTTTTCTCTTTCACTTCATAATTAAAAGATATACTTTTAAAAGAACAGAATGGAAGAAATCAAAATAGATCATTTTTTGGAACTCGCCCAATTTTACAAGTTGTGATTCCACAAAGGCTTACTTTCTGCTGCAGTGTGGCAGCCCACTACAGTTTTCCCTTCCCCCGGATGCTCATCTTCTTCCTTTTTTTCAGTTAACAAACCTTCTTCCTTTCTTTATATTGGAAGATTTGAGTCAAAGACCTGGATTCTACTACCTGCTTCACTAGTCACTTGCTTTGTAACCTTGATAAAATCTTTTATCCATCTAATCTCCACTTAACCCACTACTTTTTAATTCAGTAGGTCAAAGTACACCTTAAAAACATTCCAATACAAACAATGCAGTCTTACTCATTTTACCCTGATAATTTCATAGGATTCTCAAGTTATTTCCAAGAAAACACTTTTAAAACCATTTTAAATTTATTCCTTGGTATTTTATTATTTTTTAACTATTGTAAATGGAATTGCTTTTAAATTTTAACTTAAATTGCCAATTATTTGCTTCTAGTATATAAAAACACAACTGATATTTTTATATTAACCTTGTATCCTGTGACTGTGCTAAATTTACTTATTAGTTCTAGTAGATGTTTTATAGATTCCTTAGGATTTTCTATATTAACAGTCATGTCATCTGCGAACGAAGGAAGTTTTATTTCTTCCTTTCTGATACTTATTTCTTTTCCTTGCCTTATTACAGTGGCTAGTGCCTCTGGTATGATGTTGAACAGAAGTGGTAAGAGTGGGCATTCCTGCCTTGCTCCTGATCTAAGACAGAAACATTCACTATATCAAGTATTATGTTAGAAGATTTTTTAGAGAAGCCCTTTACCAGCTTGAGAAGTTCCCTACTGTAATATTTTAAAACTTGATGTATCTGAGGGATAAAATAAATGAGTTGTGGTATCCAAATCTATTCGACTGAAAGAACTGCTAGAAACCAATACATAGTTATAATTAATTTGATACATACATTAAATAAACATATATAAAATCACTGTGAGAATTCAGCTATTGGTATAAAACCTGTGAAAGTGAATAATAAATACTAACACAACTACTTGAAATATATAGTATTTATTTCTTGATGGCACTGGTTTTTTTTTTTCTTGACTACTCAATTTGGAAAACAATTAGTTTCAGTAAACTAAACAAAGCTGAATAGTGTTATTCCGAACTGAATGCAAGGCTTAGAATAACTTACTAAAGATTCTAACACTAAAGATTCATTAGTCTCTTAGTAAATTCACCTTTAGTCAAAAATACCTAACTGAGCTGCTGTTCCGTGCCAAGCGCTCTTCTACATGATGGGAATACAGCTGTAAACAAAATCAACTCTTCCCTAATAGAGCTTATAGCTTACTGGCGGGGTATGGGAGCGGACAGCCAAATCGACAAGCAAATAATTTCAAAAACTGGTAAATGCCACAAAAAAAATGAAGTAAGGTTTTTGTATGTTTTAAGAACTGACATTTGAGACTTGGGAGATGATTGAGGGCCATGAAAAGATCTGAGAAATGTTCCAAGCATAAAATGTGTACAAAAGCTTTCCAAAAACCTATGGGGATCACATTAATTCTGACTTATAGCAACCCTATAGGACAGAGTAGAACTGCCCCATAGGGTTTCCAAGGATGTAAATCTTTATGGGAGCACACTGCCACATCTTTCTCCCACAGAATAGCTGGTAGGTTTGAACCACTGACCTTTCAGTTAGCAGCTACGTGCTTTGACTACTGCACAAGGGCTCCTTCCTAGAAAAGCGTTAGGAGGGAGCCCTGGTGATGAAGTGGTTAAGTGCTACGGCTGCTAACCACTGTCCTACTCTGTCCCATAGGGTCACTATGAGTCGTAATTGATGCGATGGCAATGGGCTTTTTTTTTTTTTTTTTTGGATTGAAGAAAGAGAGAGAGGACCAGTGTAGCTGGACACAAGATTAATAGGAGGGGATGGGTGGATATGTTCACTATTTTGGTTGTGGTGACGATTTCATGGGCGTATATGTATGTCAAGACTTGTCAAACTGTAAATTTTAGACACGTGCAGTTTATTGTATGTCAATTATATCTCAGTAAAGCTTTTTTTTTTTTTAAAGCTGTTAAAAAAAAATTCCTCCTAGGTTTGGGGACCAGCACTTATACCCCTTTTACATGGACCTGAAGAACCACTGTGGAAATGGGGCATTAACAGGCCTGCTTTAGTCTTGTTAAGTTTGACATAACTAAAACATATACAATTGGGAATACTGAAAAAGAAGTTAGAAAAACGTCAAACTCAGGGCAGAGGTCTTTGATTAGTAACGTAGGTAAGTCTTTCTCCTTTTTGTTATCAGTTAGGGCTATTTGCTAAAGGCAGAATCCCCAAACTGGATTTTTTCTTCTTTCAAGTGTACTTACTGGCTCACGTAATTGAGAAGTACATGGATATGCTGGGCCTGGGCTGCACTTGATTTACAGCTCCAGTGCTGTCAGACCCATATCTGAGCTGAACTTTCTCTAGTTGCCTCTGTTCTCAGGCTACACATAGCTGTAGCTCCAGAATTACATTCTTCCACCGCCAAACTCTGCATAACAAAATGAAAACGTCTCTGTCCCAGAAGCCCTACACACAGCTTCTCTTTGGTTCTTGAGGGGGTTATGTTCACTGTACTGTTATCACCGTGGCTCTGGGATAGGAAATGCCGACATGGGACCAAACTTCAGTGGCTGCCAAGTGGAGGAGGATGGGAACTAAATAAAGGAAAACCCAGGAGCTGCTGGCAGAGGGTGTAGGTGAAAAATGGATGACGAGGTGGCAATTTGCCTGTCAATTTTTTTTTTTTTTTTTTAACACTAGTCCAGCTGAATAAAACATATCTGAGTTCAGAGCCTTGCAACAACTGCTTTAGAAGGAGTCTGTCTTTGTTGTCAGCCAGGTCATCAGAAAACTGCCTACTTTGTATTGCTGTGACTCTTTGCTTTTGCTTTGACATCTGACCTCTATCTTCCATTAAGGGATTTTATTAAGAAGCAAGCCTATAAAACTTATGGTAGGGATTCAGCTGAAGATACTGCTCACTCTAGTACAGTAACTTTACAATAGTAACTATATAAAACTTTATGAAACTATACGAAACTTTCGTAACTTTAAGAAAACATTTGACATTTCTCTCAGAACCCATTAGGAAAAACATGTATCACCCAAATCACAGATCTGTCTTATGAATTAAATGTGAACCCTATAACTAATCATGTCTTCTTCCTTCTTTGGCTAAGAAGGCTGCAGTCCAATTTTCAATTCACCTTTTATAACTATAGAAGATTTTTCAGAATTAACTTAGGCACTTCCTCCCGGGCTTTGCTTTTCTCCTCTTATTTTTCTATCATCCAGATTTTCTCATCTATTTATTTTACCTCGACATACATGTATATTTGTGAGTTGTTACAAACCCTTTCTGAACAAAACAGGATATAAATTCATATTTACGTAACATTCAAATGGATTTAAATGGTTAAAGATATTTAAGTCTGCTTCCCATCTGTTAGTCTTATATTCCACTCCTACCCTAATAGCAATATGGCAATAGTCACATTTTATCTAAATTTATTATGTAGATTCCTCCTTTGATTCAACCAGAAAAAGTATGATGGGATTGAGGTAAACAGACTTGGTTTTGAATCTTGGATCCCGTTTATGTGGCCTTGAGCAAATTACTTAATCCCTTTGGACCTCAGTATCCTCATCTGTAAAATGGTAGTAATCATTCCTGCCTTGTAGGATTGTTGTATGGATTAGCAGTATTTTATGTAAAGCACTAAAACATAACAGGCACTCAAAAAAGCAGATGCTAGTAAGATATTAAATCTCAGCTTTGCCATTCACTGAACAGCTGATCTTTGGGGTTAAATAACCTGTGAGCTTGTTCCCTGTTAAATGATATGAGAAGACTGCCTAAGAGTTTTTCCAGGAATTAGAAAAATACATGTAAACATATATGAACCTGTATAAAGCACCTGGCACATAAAAAAAAACCCTTTAGTTGCCCCTAAAGGCTTGCCTCCAGTTGTGAAGATCTTACTCAACATCTCTGCTTGTTAAAATGCAACCATTTTTTAAGATTCAGTTAAATGGGTATCTTTCCTATTTATTTTTCCAACCATAATTAATCTTGACAATTTCAATGCTCTCTAGATTTTTGAAACCTCTGTAATTAATATTTTGACTAGTTCTCTTGCCTGTCTTCAGGTTCCAAGTATTTGGTGACTAGCCAGTCTTGTCTACCTTCATATTCTCTAAAAATGCTTTGCATGTAGTCGCTGACCATCATCTAATGCTTTCAATTAATTTTACTGAGAGTATCAACGTGTTAAGGCTACTTATTTAAACAAATGCCTATTCCTTCTCTGGCAATTTAGCTACTCAACCTCACCTAACCCTTTACTGCTTTGCTGTCACGTTATGGTGTCAGAAAGTCTGTGGAAGTTATTAGTGCGAGCAATAAGAAAAACACAAGATCGACGCATTTTAGATTTGACTGTAAATTTTAATGTATTACATCTGAGGAAAAGCGCATTAATCACTTCTGGCTAGGTCTTCCTCAGTCCAAGAGCAAGACTTTTGGATAAATTTAGCTTCCCAGACTTTTCGACACTATCAAGATAGCCTGTGCAGGGATGTTTCCGAAGGCCTTGCCAAAATATGGGAAGATGATGTGCCTAACAGAGTTTTCCATGGAATTAAATGATGCAAACATACGTGAACACATAAAAAGCACCTTGTTAGGTGTCCGCCAGTCGATTCCCACTCAGAGCAACCCTATGTGACAGAGTAGAACTGCTCCATAGTTTCCTAGGCTGTAATCTTCACAGGAGCTGACTGCCTGATCTTTTCTCCGCTGGGTGGGTTCCAATCGCCAACCTTCTCAGTCGAACGCTTAACCGTTGCCCCACCCGGGCTCCTTACCAGCCCGTGAAAGACGTTTACTTAATTTTAGCTTCTTTTCCTTCTTTATCCTGTTGTCTCCATCTGGAAAGCCGTTCCTCGCCGTCCTACCTGTCAAAACGCAGTCATTTCCCAAAATTCAATGGTAAGGTCATTTCCTTGAGTTGTTGCGGCCGCAGTTCCCAGCCGCGACCCGGCCTTACCCGGAGGCGGCCAAGAGGCCCGGCCTGACCAGACCGCGACCAGGCCCGAGCGCCGCGCATGCGCAGACGGCGCCGCCCCGCCCCCACCACTGGCCCGCTCGACGCCCGCCGCGGCCCGCGGGCCATGGCTCCCGCGCCGGTGTGCGCAGCCCCCGCCCTGCCGTCCCCGCGCGCCGGGGCCTCACCCCCGTGAGCCAAGCGCAGCGGCCCGGCCTGGCCCGGCCGGTCCGCGCGCCCCCGCGCCGGTCCCCGCGCGTGCGCGCCCCCGCGGTGTGAGCGGGCGGTGGTGGCGGCCGCGCACGCCGCCGGAGCCATGCCGCGGGGCCGGCCCCCGAAGCCCAAGGAGAGCAAGGCGCGCGGCGGCGACTCCGGTAAGCGCCGCGCTGCGGCCGGCCGGCGCCGTCCGCCGCGCATGTAGTCCCCGGCGGGCGGGCTGACAGGGCGGGCGGGCTAAGGCGGCCGCTCCGCCGGCGCCTGCTCCGCGACTGATCAGGGCGGAGGGAGCCGGGCGGAATGATACGGGCCGCGCCGCGGCCTGCGCCGGCCCCTCCGCCGCGGGCCTACTTTCGCGCCGGCGGGCGGCGTCCTCCCTCCTACCCAGTCCTCCTCCTCCTCCTCTCGGCCTCCTCACGCCTTCGGCCTCCTCCTCCTCAGCCAGCCTCCCCCGCCGTACTCCGCGCTTGCCCTGCCTCAGCGCACCGCCGCCGCCGGCATTATTGTTCTCCCCTCCCCCGTCCCCGTTTACCTGCCGCCGCTCAGCCGCAGGCTTGGGCTTTATTTTTTTTCCTTTAAAGTTGTGGAAAGCTCTTTCGAGCAGAAACTCATCTCCCCCTCCCCGTGCACCCCAACTAATGACGGACGGTTGAGGCGCCGACGCAGGCTCGCGACGGTCTCTCGTGGTGACGGCGCCCCCCGGACCCGGCGTCAGACCCCGACACCGTGGTCCGCGGTTCCGGGCGTCAGACCCCGACGCCGCCGTCCGCGGTTCTGGGGCGTCAGACCCCGACGTCCGGGTCCGAGGGGTCTGGGCGTCAGACACTGACGCGCCCGTCCGCGGGGACCGGGCGTCACACCTCGACGCTCCGGTCCACCGCACGCTTGCCCAAGATGTGGGGTGCTTTCTCTATATTTTTAGGTAGCCTTTAAGAGGTCCTTGTCAACCGCCTTTATTAAAGCTTCCAGCGCTGTCTCTAATTTCCTGGTTCTCCAATGTGTGATTTTTTTTCTTTTCCTTTCAGCTCCTGTAGTTGAAGAGTACGTTGAAGGCTTAAGGTCTAGAAAAAGATAGGTTCAGAGGCCCCTGGGCTGTTTGCTCTGGGCTGTTGAGTCACCAAAGGAAGGCTTAGCATTTGTGTTTATTTGAGGAGGTTTTGACTTTAAATGCAGAGAGACCTACTTGCGTTAAGAAGTGGTTTGACACAATGTGTGGCACACAGTAGGGAGAAAATATTTTCCGAAATTAATTTGATTATTGGTGATATTTTGCTAAATTAATTTGCTTTTTTTTTTTTAACAAGGAAATGGGCAGTGCCACAGAAATTCGAGAAATTTTAAAACAAAGTTGTAAAAATTTTGATGCCGAATCGTTTAATTTTCTCACAATCATAGGTGTTTATTTGCTTTCAATCGCCACCCCCGCCCTAAGCATGATTAAAACAATCCTATATTACTGCTCGGTTGTTTAGCTTGTATGACTGTTATACAGTTCTTTTTGAAGTAGAACAGCTTAATCAGATCAGAGGGCACAGGGCTTTGCTGAGTGCTGTAGTTTATATTCAGCCTGTAAAAAATACTTCGATAGGACTTAGACCCAAAATTTATGGTACCTGAAACACCCTCTGAAAATTTGAATGATTAGGGTGGCACTAAGTATTTGGAAAGGATTTTGGATGGCTACTCTAGGATTTAGTAGTTTATGCTTTGGCTTACATTTAATTTTGCTTAGCTGGTTACTTAGGTTAGTGACTGCTTGTTACACTTTTCTTGAGAATGAGTAAACTGAGGCTCATTAAAGAGCTTGTGACCAAAAGAAACAAAGATGTGAACTGGCAGTAGGCAAATGCACTGATTTCTCAGAAAATAATAAAATGGTTGGTTTTGAAAACTGCAGACTAGTATTTAATTTTATCCTCTGCAGAATGTTCAGGAAGGAAGAGTTAATGTCTAGACATTAGTGTAAAGTTAGCAACTGTCATACCAAACTAGGAGGTACTATTACTGTAATTGATAAAGTTGACCAAACTCTTGCTGTTGAATGAATTCTGACTCATAGCGATCCTATAGGAGAGAGTAGGGTCCGTAGGGTTTTGTAGGAGCAACTGGTTGATTCATAGGAGCAACTGGTTGATTGGAACTGCCAGTCTCTAGGTCAGCAGCAGAGCTCTTAACCACTGAACCACCAGGGCTCCAATAAAGTTAACAGATTTGTAAATTAGAGAAATTGTGTAGACGTAGTGTATATGAACTTCATCAAGAATATGTGCATTTCATATAACTGTGGACAGCTTGGAAAGATGTTGGTGGGATAATAGAGGTATGTAGATTTGCAGTTAGATAATTGCTCGGAATGTTGATGAATAGCTAATGTCTGGAAGGAAGTTTTTTTTTTTTTTTAAATTGTACCTTAGATGAAGGTTTACAGAGCAGACTAGTTTCTCATTAAACATTGTTTTGTGACATTGGTTGCCAACCCCACAACATGTCAACACTCTCCCCTTCTCGACCTTGGGTTCCCCAGTGCCAGCTTTCCTGTACCCTCCTGCCTTTTCATCCTTGCCCCTGGGCTGGTGTGGTCATTTAGTCTCATTTTGTTTTATGGGCCTGTCTAATCTTTGGCTGAAGGGTGAACCTCAAGAGTGACTTAAGTACTGAGTTAAAGGGGTGTCAGAGGCCATACTCTCGGGGTTTCTCCAGTCTCTGTCAGACCAGGAAGCCTGGTCCTTATTTGTGAGTTAGAATTTTGTTTTATATTTATCTCCAGCTTTGTCTGGGACCCTCTATTGTGATCCCTGTCAGAGCAGTCAGTGGTGGTAGCTGGGCACCACCTAGTTGTTCTGGACTCAGTCTGGTGGAGGCTGTGGTAGTTGTGGTCCATTAATCCTTTGGACTAATCTTTGCCTTTGCCTGGTGCCTTTGGTTTTTCTTCATTCTCCCTTGCTCCAGATGGGCTAGGACCAGTGGAGTATCTTAGATGGCCACTCACAAGCTTTTAAGACCCCAGATGCTACTCATCTATATAAGTTGTGTTATGCCAAATAAGCTAGATGTCCTCTGAGACCATGGTCCCTAGCCCTTAGCCCAATAATTGGGTCCGTTAGGGAGTTTGGATGTATCTATGAAGAAGCTTCAGTGACCTTGCCTTGGTCAAGTTGTGCAGACTTCCCCAGTATTGTGTACTGTCTTCCCCTTCATCAAAGTTACCGCTTATCTGTTGTCTAGTGTTTTCCCTCCCGAATCCTCCCCTCCCTAGTAGCCATGAAAGGTTGTTTCTTCCTCTAAATAAACCTTTTCATGAGTTTTTATAGTAGAGGTCTCATACAGTGTTTGTCTTTTTGTGATTGACGTATTTCACTCAGGATAATGCTCTCCAGATCCATCCGTGTTGTGAGATGTTTCGCAGAGTCATCGTTGTTTATCGTTGTGTAATATTCCACTGTGTGTATGTACCATTGTTTGTTTATTCATCTGTTGATGGCACTTAGGTTGTTTCTGTCTTTTTGCTATTGTGAATAATGCTGCGGTGAACATGGGTGTGCATGTATCTATTCATGTGAGCTCTTATTTCTTTAGGATATATTCCTAGGAGTGGAATTGGAAGAAAGTCTTCATAGCCTCCGTCACTACTTTGGCCTTGGCCTTATGTTGTTCAGTGTCTAATTTTTTAATATATCTTTTACTAAATATAATGTAAGATGCAGTGCTTCTCAGTTGGAAAGAGGATAGAGACAGAATGTAAAGTTTGTGTTGACATAAGGTAGGAGCCTCCTCCTTCCTCAGTCAGCCCTGTCTTACCAGATGGTATCACTATCCACTGGTTGTTCAAGCCCTAAACCTAAGATACTGTAATTCTCTTTCCTTCATTCCCTAAGACACTTCATAATTAAGCCTTGTACCTTCTACCTCAAAAATGTATTTCCAGCCTGCCCTGCTCTTTCCATTTCCAGTGGTACCACCTGGTCCAGTCATCTCTCTTCTGCAGGAGCCTTCTGTGTGTCTCTGCTAGTCTTGTCCTTCCATGAATGCACCATCTGTCAGCCTTAAAGATCTTTTTCAAAAATAAATTGAACAGCCCCACACTGATTAAAACTCTTCAATGGATTTCTGATGTCTTTAGCATAAAGTCTAAACTCCAAAAAAAAAAAAAAAAAGCCATTGAGTCAATTCCATCTGTGTGTTGCAGAGGAGAACTATACTCTGTAGGGTTTACAAGGCTGTGACCTTTTGGAAGTGGATTGTCAGGCCTTTCTTCACAGGTGCCTATGGGTGGGTTTGAACCACCAACCTTTCAGTTAGTATTTGAGCTTTTAACCATTTGCACAACGCATGGACTCCCACAGGATCCTTATTGATCTGGTCTTTGTCCTTCTGGCTCATTTATCTCTTTGCTCCAGCAACTCAGACCTTTTGTCTTGATGATGCCATATTTGTTTCTGTCTCAGCCTTTTGCCATTCTCTTTTCTGAGAATTCACCTCCTTTGTTGTGTATGTCTCAGTGCTTCAGCTTCTTCAGAGGCCTTCCTCAACCCTGTCTAAAAGTAACTTGTCCCTGTTTCACACCAGTCATTCTCTACCACAGTGGTCCACAAAGTGTGGTTCATGGACCGCTGGGGCTTCCCTGAGATCCTTTCAGGGGTCTATAAGATAAATACTTTCATAACGATACTGTTTGGCTTCTTCACTTTGTTGACATTTGCACTTATCGTACAAAAGCAGTGGTGGGTAAAACTGCTGACGCTTTAGCACGGATCGAGGTGGTAGAGGCACCCAAGTGTGAGGCTGGCTTATCTTCATATGCTGCACTCAGAAACAAGTTTAGCAACAGAGTGAATGCAGGCACAGCTCTGGGAATCCAACTGTATTCTATTAAACCAGACATTAAAATGATTTGCAATGATTTTTTTAAATTATAACTGTTCCATAAAAATATGCTTTTGTTAACATGCAGTAGGTTTATTTTTAAATGAATAAATATTTTAGAAATAGATCAGTTTTATTGTCTAATAAGGTAAATATCGAAAGATATAAACTCATGGTCTTTATAATCAATAATGTTTAAGAATAGAAAGGAGTCCCGAAACCAAAATATTTCAGGACCATTGCTTTGTCAATAACTCTTTTAATAATGTTTCTCATCATCTGAAATTCTTTATTTGTATATTTTCTGTACTACCCCATTCTGAATATTATGCCTAAGAAAACTACAGAGAGGAGAATTGAGGCTCTAAAAGGTTAAGTGACTTAGAAGGTCTACCCAGCTAGTAAGTGGCAGAGTTGGGATTTGATTCTACATTTGAGTCCAAAGCCTACATTTTGTTGTTCTGCCGTGATAAATACAAAGCTCTTCGTATGGGTTAATTCATTTATTCAACAGATATTTTTAAAGCACTTGTTGTGACCATGCTAGGTGCTGGCCATACAAAGTTGAATAACAGAGGCATGAGCTTTGCCTTTGCTCTTCAAGCTCTTCCAAGTCTGCTTCCTATGATGGTGGTGGTGGTTGTGTGCCATCGAGTCGATTCCAAATAGTAGAAGTGTGGTTGTTAGCAGCAAATGACAGGCACTTGATGGAGTCTCAGCTTCCTAGAGAAAATGATGTCAAAACTGAAACCTGAAGAAATGAATAGGAGTAGGTCCACTCAAAACACATTTCTTGAAGTAATAGTTTAGGGCATGAAGGAAGTGTCATCTCTAAGTGATGAGAGGCATTGGAGTACCTGCTCTTGCCTGACACTATCCTGAGGATAGAAAGATGAGTGCAGTAGAATTTTTTCATCATCATTATTTTAGTTTACTCTTAGTAAGCAGTAACGTGACCTTGATGGACGCCACATCTTGAAATCTTCTATGATGTCCACCTTTTTTTTTTTTCCAACAGACTGGCAAAATTTTTTTCCGTAGCTTGTACCTTTGCTTGGCCTCCTGCTAGGTTTCTTTTTGCTGTTGGAGGGATATTTTTAATATTTACTTCATTTCCAGAGAGCTGAGACAGGCAAACCTTGAGCCAAATAAATCAACAAGTTCTTTCTTGCTTGGATTATCAGTTCAGGCCATTTTAGATTTTCTTGGATGAATTCAGGCATGCTATGTGCTTCCCTCCAAGGAGAGGACTACTAGGATAAACCAGAAGTAATAGACCTTTAACTTTTTACAGGTCAGCAGGAGGTGTAGTGTCCTCAGGTTTTAAGGTGACTAGATGGTTTTTTTTTTTTTTTTTAGATGGAGTGCTCCTTTGCTTCGGCAGGCAAAACTAGGTACTGTTGGTGGGTGGTGATTAGGGAGAGACAGTTCTGCTTAAAATAGTAACTTTCTGACATCAGGTACATAAGGATGACAAGATTTCTTCGTAAAGAAGCACCCTCGACTCTCCGTAACTGAACTCATTAGGTAGGCAGAAGCTTGGTATATTTACTATTTTGAGGGAAGTATGGCGCAAAAAAAAAAAAAAAAAAAAAATTTTTTTTTTTTTTAATAGCGCAATGATTAAGCCTTGGGCTGCTAACCAAAAGGTCGGTGGCTTGAACCCCCATCTGGTCTGAGGGAGAAAGATGTGACTGTCTGCTTCTATAAAGATTTACAGCCTTGGAAACCCTGTGAGGCAGTTCTACTCTGCCCTCTAGGGTCACTGTGAGTCAGAACTGACTTGAAGGCAACAGGCAGGTTTGCTTTTTGGTTTTATGATTAGTTAACTTCTAAAGATTTTATGATCCTGGAGGCAAGTAGCGAGCTAACATGGGTACAGAATCTTTGTCTTTTACACAAAGCTAGTTTTACAGAAAATTGAGCAGATGATATAGACAGTTCTTACATATGTGGTCTCTCCCCCTTTCCCTATTATTAACATCTTGCAGTAGTATCGTGTATCTGTTACAATTGTTGAACCAGTATTGGTACACCATTATTAACTAAAGCTCGTAGATTATGTCGTTGTTGTTAGGTGCCGTCGAGTCGGTTCCGACTCATAGCGACCCTGTACACAACAGAACGAAACGCTGCCTGGTCCTGCGCCATCCTTACAATCCTTGTTATGCTTCAGCTCATTGTTGCAGCTACCGTGTCAATTGACCTTGTTGAGGGTCTTCCTCTTTTCCGCTGATCCTGTACTCTGCCAAGCATGATGTCCTTCTCCAGGGACTGGTCCCTCCTGACAACATGTCCAAAGTATGTAAGATGCAGTCTCACCATCTCTAAGGAGCATTCTGGCTGGACTTCTTCCAAGACAGATTGTTCATTCTTTTGGCAGTCCATGGTATATTCAATATTCTTCGCCAACACCACAATTCAAAGGTGTCAACTCTTCTTCAGTCTTCCTTATTCATTGTCCAACTTTCACGTGCGTATGATGTGATTGAAAATACCATGGCTTGGGTCAGGCGTACCTTAGTCTTCAGGGTGACATCATTGCTCTTCAGCACTTTGAAGAGGTCCTTCACAGCAGATTTGCCCAATGCAATGCGTCTTTTGATTTCTTGACTGCTGCTTCCATGGCTGTTGATTGTGGATCCAAGTAAAATGAAATCCTTGACAACTTCAATCTTTTGTAATGTATTTGCAATGAAGAAGTTGTTGGTCTTGCAAAATTCTATCATTCGATCTCCGGCATTGTTTCTGTCACCAAGGCCATATTTTCCAACTACTGATCCTTCTTCTTTGTTTCCATCTTTAGCATTCCAATCGCCAATAACTATCAATGCATCTTGACTGCATGTTTGATCAACTTCAGATGCAGCAGTTGATAAAAATCTTCTATTTCTTCATCTTTGGCCCTAGTGGTTGGTGCTTAAATTTGAATAATAGTCGTATTTACTGGTATTCCTTGTAGGCATATGGATAGTATACTATCACTGACAACGTTGTACTTCAGAATAGATCTTGAAACGTTCTTTTTGATGATGAATGCAACACCATTCTTCTTCGAGTTGTCATTCCCAGCATAGTAGACTATATGATTGTCCCATTCAAAATGGCCAATACAAGTCCATTTCAGCTCACTGATGCCTAAGATATCGATGTTTATGCATTCCATTTCATTTTTGATGATTTCCAATTTTCCTAGATTCATACTTCATACATTCCAGATTTTGATTATTAATGGATGTTTGCAGCTGTTTCTTCTCATTTTGAGTTGTGCCACATCAGCAAATGAAGGTCCCGAAAGCTTTACTCCATCCACATCGTTAAAGTCGACTCTACTTTGAGGAGACAGCTCTTCCCCCGTCATCTTTTGGGTGTCTTCCAACCTGGGGGGCTCATCTTCCAGCACTATATCAGAGAATGTTCTGCTGTTATTCATAAGGTTTTCACTGGCTAATGCTTTTCAGAAGTAGACTGCCGGGTCCTTCTTCCTAGTCTGTCTTAGCCTGGAAGCTCAGCTGAAACCTGTCCTCCATGGGTGACCCTGCTGGTATCTGAATACTAGTGGCATAGCTTCCAGCATTACAGCACCACACAAGCCCCCACAGTACGACAAACTGACAGACACGTAATAGATTACGTTAAGAGTTCACCATTTGTGTTGTACAGTTCTATCAGTTTTGATAAATGCATAATACCATATATCCACCATTATGTAGAATAGTTTCGATGTCCTAAAACTCCCCTGTGCTTGGCCCATTCAATTCTTCCCCCTCCCTTCAAACCCCTGGGAACCACTCATCCTTTTACCATCTGTAGTTTTGTGTTATCCAAAATGTCACATATCGTAATCATACGGCAAATACCCCTTTCAGACTGGCTTCTTTCACTTAGCAATACGCATTTAAGGTTCTTCCATATCTTCCTGTGTCTTGATAGGTCATTTATTGCTGAATAATATACCATTGCATGGATGGACCCCAGTTTGTTTATCCATTCACCTACTGAAGAACATTTTGGTTGCTGTGACAATTTTGAATAAAGCTGCAATAAACATTAAAGTACAGGTTTTTGTGAGAACATAAGTTTTCAACTCAACTCATTTGGGTGAATGCTTAGAAGTGAGATTGCTGGATCATATGAGAAGTTTATGTTTAGCTTTGTAAGAAAGGAGCCTTGGTGGCGCAGTGGTTAAGCGCTCAACTACTAACTGAAAGGTCAGCAGTTCCGACCTACCTGCCACTCCGTGGAAGAAGGATGTGGGCTTTTGTGAAGATTACAGCCTTGGAAACACTATGGGGTAATTCTACTCTGTCCTATAGGATTGCTGTGAGTTGGAATTGACAGCAATGGGTAGCACTGTAAGAAACTGCCAAACGTCTTTTAAAGTGGCTGTAACATTTTTCATTCCCACTAGCAATGAATGAAAGTCTCTGCTGCTCCACATCCTCGTCATCGTTTGGTATTATCAGTGTTTTTGGATTTTGTCCGTTCTAATAGTTGTGTAATGACATCTCATTGTTGCTTTAATTTGAGCTTTCCTAGTTACGTGATATTGAGCATCTTTTCATTTACTTATTTGCTCTATGTCTAACTTCTTTGGTGAGGGATTGTGTATCTTTTTATTATGGAATTATAGACGTTCTGATAGATGCTGAATATGAACTTTTTGTCTTTCCTGTTTACTCTTTGGATGATACCTTTTGATGAAATAAGTTCCTAATCTTAATGTTGTCCCATTTATCAGTCTTTTCCTTTATTCTTAGCACTTTTGTGATGTATTTAAGGAACTTCGGATAACTCTATCCATGTGGATAGCCAGTTAGTCTGCAGTATGTATTGAGAAATCAGGTGAGTGTACAGGTAGTCCCTGACTTACGTTGGGGTTCCATTCCAACGACTCTGTTGTAAGTCGGTTCTGACATACATTGGATACTTTTTTTTTTTAGTTTTCGTTGTTATTGCCTTTACTTACCAGTATTTTTATAAATCCCATTTTTACTTGTCTTTGGGGGTTGGAAACATTGTATGTAAACTTACAGAAATATTTTAATACATACATACCTAAAAAATACACAGATTATGAAAATTTTCTCTGACGATGAAGAGTTAGATGACATTGGCGATTTGTCAGTTGGGGTAATAACTCCACTTGTGGAAGGTTCTGGATTATCTGGAGTATCCCTGGGAATTTTCTAGTCAGAAAATTTTCTAGTCACAAAATTAATGGGAGTTGCTTGTATGGTCCTTTTCTTTTTTTTTTTTTTTTCATAAATTTCATGATAACATCTGCTTCCCAAATCTGCCTGTCAACTTTAACAGTGATCAGCGTTTGAGCCCATGTTTTCAAGCAACTGAAGCCCAATTTAGTTTTAAAAAAGCTCCAGCTAATCCTTTCACTGTAAAAAAATTTTGACGGCTTCTCTCCTTCCTCTTCCTCATTATTTCTTTCTTCTTCAGCATTTCTTTCCTCTTCAGAATTCATTAGGTTCTGGTCTGTCAGTACCCCTTCTTTGTGAACCATGAGCTGTTCTATATCAGTGAAATCAATCAAGTTCTAATTTCAGTGTTCCTGCCATATGGACGATTTTTCCACCCGTCTCTTTCATCATATTATCCTGATCAAGAGCTTGGAGCGTGTTCACATAACTCAGCAATTTTTTCCATATCCCCTCCCTGCACACATTTTTCTATAACTTCCTTCTAGGAAGACACAATGTTCAGATATGCTGTAGGTTGTGTGACTCGTCATAACTCGGATATATTGTAAGATGGTTACTATCTGTATATGTGAAGCACTGTTTCTGTACATGATTATGTTCTTTATATTTTTTCTACTCAGTATCACACTATCGTAATTACTCTGTGCTTACTCTGAGCCTTGATATCTGGTAGTTTTAGTCCACCAGCTCTGTTTTCTTTGTGTGATTATCATGATTATTCTTGGTGC
Organism: Loxodonta africana; assembly: GCF_030014295.1. Lineage (NCBI taxonomy): Eukaryota > Metazoa > Chordata > Mammalia > Proboscidea > Elephantidae > Loxodonta > Loxodonta africana. Next base: position 31,992,032 of record NC_087352.1, on the reverse strand, counting down.
TTTGCATTTTCATATAAATTTTAGAATCAGCTTGTCAATTTTCACCAAGAAACTAGCTGGAATCTTGATTGAATTGGATTGAATCTACCTTCAGTTTGGGGAGGAATAAAATCTTTATAATCTTGAGTGCTCCAATCCGTGAACATGGCATATCATGTCATTTATTTTGTTGTTGTATGCCGTCTAGTCGATTCTGGCTTATAGTGACCACATAGGACAGAATAGAACTGTCCCATAGTGTTTCCAAGGCTATAATCTTTATGAAAGCAGATTGCCAGGTCTTTTTTCCCACCAAGCCTCAGGTGGATTCCACCTTTTCATTAGCAGCGGAGCTCCTAACCATTGCGTCACCAGGGCTCCTTGTCGTTTTTGTAACTCACTATTTTCTTTCTAATGTTTTTTGGGGTTTCACGGCAGAGGATTTACACAAATATTGTATTTCATGTTTTTTGATACCATTGTTTATGGTATTTAAAAAATTTCATTTCCAATGCTAAATTATAGGGATGTAATTGATTTTTAAAAATTGATCTTCTATCCCATATCTTTTACATATTCATTTGTTATTTTAGTAGTTTATTTGTAGATTTTTTTGGAATTACCACATGATCACGTTTGTTAATAGATTTATTTCTTTTACAATAATTAACTGTTTTATTACATTTTATTTCTTGCTCATTGTACTGGGGAGGACTTCTACTATAATGTTGAATAAGTGTGGTGAATAATGGACATCTTTGACTTGTTTCTAATTATAGGAGGAAAATTATTCAGTTATTCTATTTTATTCATTAAGTAGGATGTTTGCTGTAGGTTTCTTTTCCTTTTTTTGGTGGATAATCTTTTATCAGATTAAAGAAGTTTCCTTTTATTCCTAATTTTCTATTTTTTTTGTCACGATGGGTGTTGAATTTTATCAAATGTTTATTTTGCATTTATTTAGGTGATAATGCGATTTCTCTTCCTATTTTTGTTAATGAGGTGAATTACATTGATTTTCCCAATGTTAAGCCATCCTTGCATTCCTGGAATAAAATGCTATATATCTGTACTTGATTCGCAAATTCTTTGATGTTTGCCTCTATGTTTATGAGACACTTTGACCTGCATCGTTTTTCCTCACATTGCCTTTCTCAACTTTTGATATTCATTTATTGCTGTCTTCAAAATATGTTTTGAAATCTTACCTCTTTTTCTTTTCTCTGTATGTGTTTGTATAAGTTGGCATTGTGTTCTTATATATTTGGTAGAATTCTCTGTTGAAGTCATCTGAGCTTTAAAAATTTCTTTGGGGAAAAATTTTAAATGTAGATTCAATTGTTTTAATAGATATAGGACAACTCTAATTTTCTTTATCTCTTGTGTCAGTTTTGGCAAGTTTTTTTTCCTAAGAATTCCTCTAAATTTTTAAAATTTATTAGCAAAAAATTGTTCATATAATTCATGCATCTTTTTATGTCTGTAGCTTTTGTAGTGATGGCCCCACTTTTTCCTGACATTGTAAATTGTGCTTTTTCTTTCTTTGTCTTGCTGGAGTTTATCAATTTTATTATTTTTTTATTATTTCAATTATATCAATTTTATTATTTGGCTTGCAGTTTAACTTGTACATATTTGTTGTATATTCCACTAATTCCTTCTCTTCGTGTCTTTCCTTCTACTTTCTTTAGGTTTTTTTTTTTTTAATTGCTTTTTGGTTAGAACAAAACCTATGGCTGTCGAGCCAATTCTGACTCCCAGTGACCCTATATAGGACAGAGTAGAACTGCCCCATAGGATTTCCAAGGAGTGGTTGGTAAATTTGAACTACTGACCGTTTGGTTAGCAGCATGCATACTTAAATAATTTTTCAGCCTTTCTTGTTTTCTAATATATGCATTTAAGTCTACAAATTTATACAGTTTGAACTGCATCTCAAGTTTTGAAATAGGATATATATATATAATTCTTTAAGATAATATTTTATTATGCTTTTGGTAAAAGTTTACACAGCAAGATAGGTTCCTGTTTGACAATTTCCATACAAAAATTGTTCAGTGGCATTAGTTACATTTTCCGTCGTGTGTCAACATTCTCTTTGTGTTCTGGTCGATCCATTTCCGGTGCTCTAAATTCCCTGCCTCCTTATCTTCTCTTTGCTTTAGAGTAAATGTTAACATTTTGGTCTCGTACGTATGATTTTTTTAGTAGAGCATTGTTCTGGTCTCAGGGTAGATGAGGTCGTGGCTCTTGTAGGCTGTCAGTCTTGAAGATTTGCTTCTTCTCTGAGATTTTGGTTGCCTTCTTATTCTTTTGCTCCTGACCAGTGACCAGTAAAAAAAAAAAAGTAGGGACCAATAATTCTACTGTAGGTAGCAGCTCACAAGCTTTTAAGACCTAGATGCTACTCACTTCACTAGGATGTAGACCATGAACTTTATGAACTATATACCAGTTGACTGACTTACCCCATGAGACTATGGCCCTAAGCCTCCAGACCTAGAAAACCAATTTTGAGAGGTATTTGTTTGGTTTCGTCTGAGGGGTATCTGTAGTTGTGTCTTCATTGAATATATGTGCCTGCATGCATATATTTGTATTTACACGTACATACAGATACTTCTTTCTGTTCTCACATATGTATACACCCTGTACCTACCCATATAGCTGTATGCCTATACCCATCTGTTTGTAATCCTAGACTTTTTCGGTCTTTGTTGAAGTTGTTGAGATCTTATGTATGTTCAATTCTTTAGTACAGGCATCTTTTCTCTTAAGCACTTCACATGCTATTGATATGGTATATTTTTATCTTCATCCATTTCAATATATTTCCTGATTTCTATCTTCTTTGACTCATAAGTTACCCAAAAGGGTGTGGCTTAATTTCCAGACATTTGGGGATTTTTAAATTGCCTTTTTTGTTTGTTTGTTTTATTTCTCGTCTAACTGCTTTGTTATCAGAGAACATACCTTGAATTATTTTAATCATTTGAAACTTGCTGAGGCCTGTTTTGTGTTCTGTGGCTATAGATGGTAATGTTACATGTGTACTTGAAAAGGATACATATTGTATTGTTGGGTGCGGTATTCTATATGTATATACAGTGAACCCATGTTGTGTTGTTGGGTGCAGTGTTCTATATGTGTATATAGTGAAGCCATATTGTGTTGTTGGGTGCGGTGTCCTATATGTATATGTAGTGAATCCTTACTACTATTTTTTGTTGTTGCTCTCTGTTTTCTGTCAATTACTCATAAAAGTGTATTAAAGTCTCCCACTATGATTGTAAATTTGTCTATTTCTCCTTGTATTTCTGTTAATTATTGCTTTATATATTTTGAACGTATGTTATTAAGCATATTAATTTAGAGATGTTATAGCTTCCCAGTGTATTAATGGTTTTTTCATTATGAAGGATCTCTCTTTATCTGTAGTTATGCTTTTTGCATCAAAGTCCACTTTGTCTGATATTAACATAGCTGCAGCACCACTGTGGCCTTGGCTAGTGTTAGAATGGTATTTCTTTTTCCATTCTTTACTGTTGGTCCTTCTACTTTTATATGTAAGTTGTGTTTTGCAAGCAGCATATAGTTGGCTTTTCCTTTTTTTTTTTCTTAGTACGGTTTGATAATCTTTGTGTTTTAATTTACATGTTGAGCCTGTTACACTTAAGGCAATTTTTGATATACACCTTCTCCTCACTTATCAGCTGTCTCATTAGCTGGCATTTAGCATTTATGACAATAGTAAAAAAATCTGCTATCCAACTATTTTGCACATTAATGACGAACATCTGACAGTAACGAACGCCGAACTTCAAGGTTAGAGTAACACTGGCTTTGATGCTTAAGATTATGTATCAGCTTGGTTGGATTATGATTCTCAGTGGTTTGGCAGTATGTAATGATGTAATTTGGCAGTTATGTAATGATGTCATCATCTTCCATTTTGTGATCTGATGTGGTCAGCCTCCATTTTCACATAACACTGATTTCACATAATGACCTGTTTTGGAGCCTAACCATGTCCATAAATGAGGAGAGGGTGTATTTGGGTTTATATCTAACATCTCATTATTAGTTTTCTACTTGAGTTGCTCATTTTATCTTCCTTTTTCTTTTGGTTCAATATTTTTTTCCTTTTTAATTTTTTTTGTTGTTGAGAATATACACAGCAGAACATACACCAATTCAACAGTTCCTTTCCTACATGTACACTTTTGTGACATTGATTACATTCTTCAAGTTGTGCAACAATTCTCACTCTCCTTTTCCAAATTGTTCCTCCTCCATTAACATAAACTCACTGCCCCCTAAGTTTCCTATTTAACCTTTTTAGTGGCTGTTGTCAATTTGAACCCATATAGATAGTTGTTAAAAAGAAGATATGGAATGTGTGGCTAATTGCCTCCATGAACAGCTGCCTCTTTTGCCATGAGACCAGAAGAACTGGATGGTGCCTGGCTACCATTATGGGATGCTTTGATCAAAGATTCTATAAAAGAATCCTGATCAAAAGGGAGGAAATGCAGAACAGGATTTCAAATTCTTATGGACTCCAGACTTTCTGAAGCCATGAAGGCTGAATGAACACCTGAAACTATTGCCCTGTGATAACCTTTAAACCTTAAACCAAAAATATTCCCTGAAGCCTCTTTAAAATCAATAAAGTACTTTTTAAATTCTATTTATCTCTCTCCATTAGCCTGTTACTTACACATTCTTTTACTGTTCTTTAGTGATTGACTTAGAGAATACAATGTGATTCTTGACATATTACAATTTAATATAAGTCAGTGCTTTTACCACTTGCCAGAAAATAGTAGGACCCTAGATTACTTTAATTCTATTTGCTGCCCTCTCCCTGTGCCTTTTGTAGTATCACTGTCATGCATTTTAATTCTACATAAATCTTAGTCCTCAGAACATTTATTATTTATTGTTGGAAACTGCATATAACGTATGTTTACACATTATGTTATGTGGTAAACTACACACAACACAATTTACCATCGTAACCACTTTGTACAGTTCAGTGGCATTACATACATCAACATGTTGTACAACCGTCACCACTATCTACTGTCACAACTTTTCATCACCCCAAAAGGAAAACCTGTACCCATTAAGTAGCTATTTTAGCTGGCTATAGAACTCTAGGTTGGGTGTTGTTTTCTTTTAGCCTTTTTTAAAAAAGGATATTCCAATGTATTCTGGCTCCCATTGATTTGTTGAGAAGCCAGCTGTCAGTCTTGTGTTTGCTCTTTTGAGAGTAGTGTGCCCCATTTTCCCCTGTTCCCCTCCTATCTGCTTTTAGGAATTTATTTTTCAGCAGTTTTACTATAATGCGTCACTGCAGACCTTTTAACCACTACACTACCAGGGTTTCCACAATGAGTCTAGATAAGGGTTTCTTTGCATTTATCTTGAGGGAGTTCATAGAACTTCTTGAATCCCTGGGTACATATCTTTAATTAGTTTGTTTTAGAAACATCTCAGCCATTTTGTCTTCAAACAGTGCCCTTATCACATATTTGTTCATTCCCTGCCTCTGTGGTTCAAGTTACATGTGTTTTAGACATTTTTTTATCGTTCACTGTGTTATTTCCTATTATTGTTTTTGGTCTCCGTTTTCCAATTATTTCATTATTGAAGGTGCCCTGGTAGTGCAGTGATTAAGCACTCAGATACTAACCAAAAGATCGGCTGTTTGAACCCACTAGCTGCTCTGAGGGAGAAAGATGTGACAGTTTGCTTCTGTAAAGATTACAGCCTTGGAAACCCTGTGGGTCAGCTCTACTCTGTCCTGTAGGGTCTCTATGGATCAGAATTGACTCAACAGCTACAGGTGCGGTTTTTATCTAGGGCAGGAGTTGGTAAACTTCCTTTGTAAAGGTCCAGATAGTAAATGTTTTAGGCTTTGTGGATCATAAGGTGTCTGTGGCAACTACTCAAATCTCCTGTTGTTATTTGAAAATAGCCATAGGTAATACATAAACCACTGGCCTTGGCTGTTTCAATGCAACTTTGTTTTCAAAAACAGGCTGGGCCATAGTCAACTCCAGATCTAGGGATAAGACAGGAATAGTGAAGAAAGTTATCTATTTATAACACTTTACTTTTAATTGAACTTTACATTGATATATAACATACAGAGAAGAACACAGTCTTAAGTGTTCAGCTCAATGAATTTTCAGAGACTCACTCTTGTAACTAGCACCAAGGTCAAGAAATAGGACATTAACAGTCCCCTAGAAATTCCCATTGTGCTACATCCCAATCGGTACCCTCATAAGACTAACCAATGTCCTGATTTCTAACAACATAGATTAGTTTTGGCTATTCGTTGGCATTTTTGGTCAATATGTTTGTGAGATTAATATGTATTGTATATAACTCCTTCTCATTTTTAAAACAGTATTCCATTATATGAATGACTCCAATTTTTTATCCATTCTACTATGAAAGGCATTTGGATTGCTTTTAGTTGCTGGCTGTAATAAATAGTGTACGTTGTATGCATTTCTGTTGGGCACATACTTAGGAGTGGAGTTGCAGGCTATACGGTATGCAAGTGCTGAGGTTTGATTGATACTGCGAAACAGCTCTACGGAGCAGTTGTCGCTATTTTCACTTTCTAGCAGTGTACAAGATTTCCAGTTGCTCTGTGTCCTCATCAAAGTTAGTATTATAGTATTATCTGTCTTTTTAATTTTAGCCATTCTGATGGTTGTGTACTTAAAAAAAGTTTTTTTTTTTTGTATTTTTGTTTCACATCACTATATTCACCACTATATTTGCATTACTGCTTTCATTACTATATCCAATCTTTTGGTTAAAACACTTGTTACCGAGTTCTTCACACACAGTTTTCCAATAGATATTTTATTTGTACCTTCCAAAATATTTCTTACCATACAGACTTTTCCAAAAGGAATAATAATATTAACTGATGTGGTCACAACAATCATTTTATTTGGGCCCAGGGAATCATAAAACATTTTCACTATTAGTTTAGTGCACAGACTTTGAAAGTGTAGTCTTTGAGCAAAATGGGGCTATAGCTAAAAATAAGTAAAAAAAAAAAAAAAATGCCTTTTCTTAAGCAGAGTCATTTTGTGAATGAAGTCACATTTTCTGAACTACGTTAATATTTCTTGAAACTGGAATTTACCTTTCTCAGGGATCTGCCAGAAATGTTTGTGTAGCTGTTGCCTGTATTCTCCTTCCTTGTCTCTGCCCTGTCTCCTACAAAGTCCCCACCCTGCTTCCTAGCTTTTGGGACTTCATCCCTGATTTAATGTTGACACCATTGTAGGTGAGGAGGACTGTTGGGAAATCGCAACTGCAGGCTGTTTTCTCAACCCAAAAACCCGTTGCTGACAGTCGATTCTGACTCATTGCGACCCTATAGGACAGAGTAGAGCTGCCTCATGGAGTTTTCAAGGCTGCAGTCTTTATAGGAGCAGATTGTCAGGTCTTCCTTCTGCGGACTTGCTAGTAGGTTCGAACTGCCGACCTTTCAGTTAGCAGCTGAGTGCTTAACCGGTTCACCAGGAGAGCTCCATGTTTTCTCAAAACAGGGGCTTAAAGGTCTGTAGAACATGGTGAGTGCCTTTGTCTACCACTTGCAAGCTTGGAAAGTAGAGCTACTTGGGACATTATATTAACCCCACCCTGCTCCCAAATTTCAAAAGTTCAATGTTTTTGGATCAAATTTGATACAAAGAGTTGTATGTGATGTATTTCTAGTCTTTATGGCTAATGCGTATAATACATTTATGCTAAAATGATAAGACTTCGTGTATAATTAAGGAGTCGTGGAGATTTATGGCATCTTTTATGATATTCTTGATGATTTTTGAGATTCCTGTGATACATTATTTGTCATATTTATTCCTACTTGAAAGTATTTTAAGTTTGTAGCAGCTTACCTGGGTGGGCTTATAGAAAGAAACACATTGCAATCCCTTGTCTTTCTAAACCCTAACTACGCAAGAGAACAAGTTTTTTTCTAATCAGCAGTTTTTAGAGACAGATTTAATTAGTGACTTTGCATTTAAATGCTTTTATTTTTCTACTAGAGGTTTGTTTACTGAGTTATTTAAGAAACTGTATTATTGGTGAACTCTCCAGATGGCTTAGAGGCAAAATGTCTCAGTGATTTGTAGTGATTTCGAAATAGTTTTAAGTAGGTATGCAAGGCTTAAGAACCATCCTTAGGCTTTTGTGTGTGTTTATGTGTGTGGACCAAATCTCGGGAGCTTAGTTTCAGGTTTCTAACAATCCTCCTAACAGAATTCTTTTTGCTAGAGTCTCAGTCATCTATCTCAACAGCTCTCATTTCTAATTTAGAAACAAGTCCATTTTTACCATCACCTAAAATCTCTCATACATTTCTGATATAACTTGGTTTTTAAACAATAACCAAACAATTTAGTTATTTTTATGTGACAAGAATAACAACAGGTGCTTATTGTCTATACTTATGCGATTTTATAGATGGAGTTTTAACATTGAATGCGGAGAACACTAATTATGCCTACCAAGTTCCAAACTTCCATAAATGTGAAATCTGTCTGCTGTCTTTCCCAAAAGAGTCTCAGTTTCAACGCCACATGAGGGATCACGAGCGGAATGACAAGGTATGTATTTTCAAGAGGGACGTCGGAAATGTGAGCGTTGAAACTGGACGTATTGTGAAAACTCGCATGTCAAATTGAATTTTTTTTTCTAATTTGTTTTGCAGCCAAGCTTTTAACCACTACAAGCTTGAGTTTTTTCTTACGATTTGGATTCCTTACTTGTAGCATATAGCCTATAAACCAATAAATATTTTGACTTTTTAAGTTATGTTTATGATCCCAGCTAGCATCAGATAATGAGAGAACAGGAGGGCTTGTCATAGTGTGTCTGTCTATTGATTGAAGTTATTTATGAATGGACAAAGGAATATTTTAAAAAGGTGATTTTTTAGGAGCTTCCATTTCTTGCTTGACTAAACACAGAATTGATGTTATCTTGAAGTGTTTTTCTCCCCCAGGAAGTTTTACCCTTAATGGTCTTGCATTTTAAAAGGACATTCTGGATGTTTTAGATTGTACTTCAGTAGAGGAACAACACTATCTTAAATAGAATCCCTTGTGGGGTATGCCAAGAATTTTAATGTCTTAATGGAATGATTTATCTGATAGATGGAAAGTGGCAGTTAAAACTACACTCAAAATAGTGACTGCTGAGTCTTTTTTAGATAGGAGAATATAAGCCAGGGAACTATTTGAGGCCAGAAAATCCAGGGCTTTCCTTCCTGTAGAATAGGGTGTGACCAGTTCAGGCTTCATTTTCAGCCTCACTAGTAAAAAAATCACTAGTAGAGTTGTTATAACTGTAACAATATAATACTGATTTCACTGCTCACTGGTATTATCCTCTCATGTTGAAAATCTGTAAATACCAATATATTGATGCTACCTCAGAGAGAAATACCAGGGATTACTTTATCTTTCTACAAGTAGGTGGCAGGATACTGTCCATTTTGGAAAATTTTAGACTGAGATATGCAACTTTGGTAAAAATCTGGTAAAATTTGATGTACGATTACATGATTTTGGTTAGAAATAGAAGCTAATAAGTTGAAGTTCTTCAAATATATTTCCATAAAGACTACAACCTGATACACCTGTGCACAGCATTTTTCATTAGAGGTATTTTCTACATGTAGGTGTTGTCCTTTCAGAAGGGTTTATTCAATTCAGATTTAGAAGAGACTTTAGAGGTTTCTCAGAAAGATTGTTCATATGTTATCATACTTGTTAATGTTTTAATAACAGTATTAAAGAAAGCATCTATGGAAAGATTGTATTTCAGTGGCTTCTTTACTTTTCTCTCCAAATAGCCACATCGATGTGACCAGTGCCCCCAAACATTTAATGTTGAATTCAACCTGACGCTTCATAAATGCACCCACAACGGGGAAGACCCTACCTGTCCTGTGTGTAACAAGAAATTCTCCAGAGTGGCTAGTCTCAAAGCACATATTATGCTGCATGAGAAGGAAGAGGTAATAATTTTGCCATATACTTTGTTAACTGATTTTTCATATGCATTTGACCCTAAATCAGGGGGATTTTAGCTATGAACTAGTTTAAAAAGCCTTTCGTGTAGGTTCAAGGAATTAATTATCATTCAGTTTGCCTTGGCCAATCTCTAGTTTATTGATGAAAAATTATGTTTTCTGGCTATAACAATACCTTAGGGCAGAGAGATCTTAATGTGTAGTGTATTTGAAGGATCATAGTGTACCCATGCTGGCTAGCAGAGCCCACCCTCTCCCCCACGTGTTTTTTTTTTTTTAAAACAGAAATTAACTTCCATGGGACTCTGCAGTAGCCAAAAGTGATTCTTCAGCCTCTGAAGATTGTAGAATCTCTTCACATGGCTCCTGGATCCCCTGACCCGTGGGTACCTGGAAAAAAAAAAAGGAAGAAATTCATAGATGGTCCAAAATAGTCTGTATACTAATGTTAATAGTCTTATAAGGTTTACAGTCATGTAGAGCCTTGGGGCAGCTTTTAGGAAGAAGGGTGACATTGGTGGTAAGTAAAAGAAGAGGCCTCCTGTTGTTGGGGTCCTAATTTAGATTATAAATGGCTATTATTAAAAAGGAGTCCCTGGGTGGTATAAATAGTTAAGTATATTCTCAGCTACTAACTAAGTGGCTACTAACCAAATAGCTTAGCTACCCACCCAGAGGCTCCTCAGAAGAAAGGCCTAGTGATCTACTTCTAAAATATCAGCCATCGAAAACCTTGTGGAGTGCAATTCTACTGTGCCACACGTGGGGTCACCATGAGTGAGAGTCAACTTGATGGCAACTAGTTTTTGGTTTTGATTGTTTAAAAAATATACTTCTGTTCCCCTATCCTCAATTATTGTTGTAGGAAAATACAAAAGGTAAAAAGGAGAAAACAAAAATCAGCTTTAATTCTATCATCCGGAGATAATTACCGATAGCTGTTAGGTATATTTTCTTCCTAAGGCAAAAAAAAAAAAAATACAGTATTTAAACTGCTTATCTAAAGTTTGTATCTTAAAAATCGAGTTCATACTTGCTTTATAAATAGCTTTCAATTCTCTTTTTTAGATATGCCTCTAATTTTTATGATAATTTATTTTTATCTTTTTCATCTTACTACATAAATGATGAAAACCCTGGCAGCATAGTGGTTAAGTGCTATGGCTGCTAACCAAAGGGTTGGCTGTTCGAATCCACCAGGCGCTCCTTGGAAACTCTATGGGGCAGTTCTGCTCTGTCCTACAGGGTCGCTAGGTGTTGGAATCGACTTGACGGCACTGGGTTTGTTTTTTTGGTTTTGACATAAATGATACATGCTTGTTTTGGAAAACCTTAGAAACAAACACCAGCAGAAGGAACATTAAGAGCGTGCTATTTGAAAGGAGATGTGTGTAGCCTTTCTTCTTTGCTGTAGATTCTTTCCATAATAGCGTGTATATTTAAAAAGCTATTATAAAAAAAAGGAAACCCAGGATATACTGGACTGGTTGAAACTGGAGGACTTCCAAGGCTATTGCCCTGAGATAGCCCTTAAACCTTGAACTCAAACTAACCGTTGAGGTCACCTTGTAGCTAAATAACAGATTGGCGCACAAAATAATGAATATACCCCGTAAGTACTGTACTTCTTTCAAAAGATCACCTGTTTGAGACCAAACATCAACAATTACTTTAAAACAAAAATGAGAATATAATGGGCCAGGGAGATTAGATTAATGGAAACAAAACAACCAGAAGGGAAATAATGAGAATGTTCACACATTGGGAAGAATGTAACTATGTCATTGAACAACTTGTATAGAAACTGTTAAATGTTAAACCTAAACTGGTGTGTAAACCCTCACCAGAAACACAATACAATGTTATCTTTTTAAAAAAAAGAAGAAAAAAACCCGTTATTTTAAAGACAAAAATAAGACGGTACCACTGTACGGACTGATTTGTAATCTGCCTTTTCCCATTAAGATATTGTAAATATTTTCTTTCCCTTTTTTCTTACTATATTGTAATTTTTTCTCATATCAGTGTTTGAAATTATTAAAGCTTTCAGCATCTGAGTATAAAACCAAAAAACCAAACCCGGTGCCGTGGAGTCGATTCCGACTCATAGCGACCCTATAGGACAGAGTAGAACTGCCCCATAGAGTTTCCAAGGAGCGCCTGGCGGATTCAAACTGCTGACCTATGGTTAGCAGCCATAGCACTTAACCACTACGCCACCAGGGTTTCCATAGCATAATGATATTTGATCATCTCCTTCATTGTTTGACATTTAAGTTGTTTTATACTTTTTCTGTGTTATAAATAGTACATCTTTGTATGCATCTTTGATTATTTCTTTAGGATCGATTCCTACACCAGAATGACTTTTTTCAAGCTCTTGATGGAATGTCACGCTGCTTTGTAGAAAGTGTGTGCTGCTTTATACCTTCTGTGGAGCGCAGGAGTGCCTGTCTCACTCAACTACAGCAGTGGTCAGAAGTGGCCAGTTTTATTTAAAAAAGCAGAAAGTGTTTGTATTAAACCATGATGTCTTAAACTGTTTTGGAATAAGTAATGCATGTACTCTGAGTTGGAATCGACTTGACAGCAGTAGGTTAATACGCGTACACAGAAAGCAATCAGACCACACGGAAGGATACATAGAGGGAAGAGGCACGTCTCCCTGGAGCCTCTGAGTTCCATTCCCTGCCCCAGAAGCAACTTGCATCAGTACTTTGTGTATCCTTCCAGAAGCATTCCATGCTTATGCAAATCTCCTTTGCACCTTTTTTTCCCAGCCCCCATTATATTGTGCATTTTTTTCTTTAACTGTATGTATATCTGAGATATTACTACACACTTGTCTCATTCTGCGCAACAGGTACATAGGATTCTGTGGTATGGAGATGTTGTAATTAAAAGGATGCTTTTATTGGGCACACAGGTTGTTTCCAGCCTGTTGTATATACAAAGTTAACAATGAGCAAATATCCTGGTTTGTGTTTGGGTACACTGGCTGATACAACGGTTCTCAAGAGGGGCAATTTCACGGGCGAGGGACCTTTGGCAATGTCTGCAGACATTTGGCTTTCACTGGAGGAGGAGGATGCTACTGGCACCTAGTGGCAGAGATGCTGTTAATATCCTAAATGACAGAACAGCCCCCACAAGAAAAAATGATTCAGCCCAAAATGTCAGCAGGGTTGAGACTGAGAAACCCTGGGTTAATATAAATTCCTGGAAATGAAACTGCTGGGCCAAAGGATATGTGGATTTAGAATTTTGATAGATACTGTCAAATTGTTCTCCAAAGAGATTTCGACAATTTATACTCTAGACAGTGGTGTGTGAAAATGACCTTTTCTTCATACCATTTTAAATACCGTATGTTAAAAGACTTGTTTTTTTCCAATGTGGTAATTCTAAAATGGTATGTTATTGTTATTTTAATTTGGATTTCTTTAATTATTAGCATCTTTCCATGTCTATTGGACATTAATTTTTTTTTCTCCCTGTTGATTTTTTCTTCTTTTTTAGAGGGTGGGTGGGAGGGTTGGATTTATTGGTCTTATTATTATAGATTTGTTTCATCTCTTTACATATTTAGGAAGTTGTAAAGAGGAAGTTGGTTTCTTCTATCTTGTGTGACAGAATTGTTTCTCAGTTTCTGATTTTTTTTTTTCCTGGCAGAAAATTTTAAATTGTTAGGTGCTCAAATTTTCAGTATATTTATTTACAAATCTGTTTTTCGTGACTCACTTAGAAATGCTCTCCAATATTTTAATTATTATTAAAAAAAAAACAACCCACGATGTCTTCTAGTGCAGATACATTTACAACACAGTAAATCCACGTACGTGAGAACTCATAAGTTCATGCCAGTACCTGCAGTTCCAGTGCATCCTCTCAGGCTCTTCCTTGCCGTCCCAGGTACCCATTTGTGTGTTCCTTCTCCCGTGGGAGAGCCCCAGTTCCTAGCCGTGTCTGCACATTCATGCGTTTGCTCAGGCTAGAACTCTCTGTACAATGGCTTCAGACCTGGTTGGCCTACGGCGTTCCCACAGACCTACTAAAAGGCATTCAGGATTTGTTTGCGTTTCTCGCCCTAACACCTACCTACCTGCCCCAGACTCACAGCTTGGGACTGTGGCCACCAAGCCTAGTATTCTTCCCTGGAAAATGGGTGGCTTGAGACTGGACCACAGATGCAGGCCTGACCAGTGGCTAACGCGTGGATTGTCTGGTGGCAGTGGGGGGTGGGCTGAGGTGGAGTATGCATTGTTGGGTAGGGGTGGGAGCGTGTGGTTTTCTTTACAGCCCACTCATGGCCTTGTTGGGAGCAGAGATGGCGGCTAGCTTAGAGGTTGCGGCCAGGGATTCAAAGAGGGGAGTTGTCAAAATGATCGTATGACCTGGGCTGGATGGGGAAAGAAGAGACACTGGGGAGGTGGGTGTTAATCCTCTAGTAGGAGAAGATAGATGGGACAGGGTGCTGACTCGGGCACTGCTTCCTCTGGGCAGTCTGGGGGCCCATCGCTCAGCATGACAGTAGAGGTCAGCTGGGGCTGTCTAACCCCAAATCCGTCCACATAGGACTCCAGAGCAGTGAGCTTTTACTGTTTTCCATTCTGATGTTTCTTCACACAATAATATAGTCAGGTGGAACTATATGACTTTTTAAAACTCATTTCGACTTCCTCCATAACCCAAAAGAAAAACAGCAGTCATTTATCACTTCCAGAAGCTCTAGAGCTTTTATGCATTATTTTCCATTCTTTGTTGTCTTTTTTCTTCCATAAACTTTGTTCGTGGTTCCCCAGAGTGGAGCTAACAGATCTTTCCACCTCTGATTATTGTCTCCATCATTTTCTGATGTCACTTTTATTGTTCTTCGTCCTGTTCTGATGCGATCTCTTAAGGCAGGGCCCATCAAGGTGGAGGCAGTGAGGTTGGAGCTTGTGTGGCCTTCTCGTTTCAGCCTGTGCTTCCATTAATAAAGCTCCAACTGTCTTCTCTTTGCTGTTGTGCTTGCAAGAACATAAATATTCTATAGTTTCTGACTCTTTTTTTTTTTTTCCCCAAAAGGCCTTTTGGAAATGTGGGTTTCATGAAATCTGTTGCCTTCAAATTTCCCTCACTGCAAACTAATCTCTCTTCTGATTTCCCCTCTTCCCACATAATTGGTGTACTCTCTGATCAATAAATGATAATAGTAAAGAAAGGGGTGGCATAGCCAGAAAAGTAGTGTTTGCCTTACCTTGAAGTGCTGGTTTGGAGGGGCCAATGGAAGGTGTAGGAGCCCTGGTAGTGCAGTGGTTAAGCACTCAGCTGGTAACCAAGAGGTCTGCAGTTTGAACCCACCAGCCACTCTGGGGGAGAAAAGACCTGGTGATCTTCTTCCATAAAGATTACAGCCATGGAAACCCTATGGGCGGTTCTGCTCTAACACATGGGGTCGCTGAGTCAGAATTGGCTCAACTGCATCCAACAACAACAACAGTGGAAGATGTGGGAATGCTTTGTCTTCCTGCCTTGGGACCAAGTGCTACCAGAGAGCACAATTTTGGACACTGGGGCTTGATTCAGTTACCTGACCTACATGAGCAGAAGGAAAAGGCTTTGTTGAGTTTATTCCAGAACAAATGTGAACCATGCATTGTCAGTATGTGCACACAGGTGCTCTGTTGCAGTTCTTGCATGGTTGTTTTAATTAGTATGTAGGTTCAGAGCTTATACTCTCCCACCTAGCAGCCTAGAGTTCTCCAGCACAGAGCTTGTCCAGGGACCCACTCTCCTTGCTCTTCTGTCTCCTGAGTGTTGTTTCTGCCATCAAAATAGCCATAAAAAAATCTATAATGATCATGACTGTAAAGACAAATATGAAACTAGAGGAATAGATCAGAAAAATTACTGTAGTTTTAAAATCACTTAGGAGTATTTCCTTAAAATTGAGGTAATTATTGAAGTTCACGTTATTTGTTGAGTAAATCACCTCCTTTAAGGAGTGTTGCAGAATGTTTGAAGAAGCAACACACATACACACACGTGCGCACTCGTGTATACACGCACGTGTACACGCACATGTGCACACGTGTACACACGCTTGTACACATATGCTCACACACAAGTATGCACACAAAAACACATGCATACACATGTATACTTGCACATACACATGCCCACGTACTTACTCGCTGAAGTCACCATCTTGTAGGCCTGCAGACGCACAGCGCTGCGGACCAGGCCCCCTCAGGGCTGAGGCCAAGCGGCACGTTGTGGGGTGAATTCTAGGTTATCTTGTGCATGAAGCACCGATTTGAGGCCAGCAGAGGCAGGCTACTTTAGAAAAGAAGGAATGGCTCTTGAAAAGGCCTGGGGACTGGAGAAAAGGCAGTGTTTGGCATTGGTGCACAGGACAATTTTGAGAAATAGGGAAGCGCTAGATCAGTGAAAGTGTCAGTGTGACCCAGGGCGATCTGTAGGAGAGACCATTCTAGTGGCCTGAAGGGGGGTGGTGAGGGAAAGAGAAAGTGTTCTTAGGGAGAGTAACCTCGGGCAGTGAGTGTTCATCTCGTTTCATAGTCCATAGCCTCGTATTGTAGAATGTTATGTTCACATACATTTAAAAGACTAGTCATTAGAAGAAAGCTGGTTTTAAGAAATAGCTGTGTGTTTTACTTGGAAATAACAGTTTATGCTCATTGGCAGATTTTACGAAATTTTTTTTTCATGTTTAGAAAGTTTGTTTTGAGGTTCATTTAAATAAATAATTATATTATAGAACTCTGAATGCGTGAACTAATCAAACTTAGGACTGAGTCAACAAGTGGTACTGATTGCAATGAGTGTGGAGTACTCACTCTGTGCCATGCACTATAAGGTATCCCATGTGCATTGTCTTAACATTGTAACAGCCCTGTGAGGGTAGTGTTATCCTTACCCTCATTTTAGAGTGGTTACCATGCCCAACTTCATGTAGCTAGAACCTGGGCCCAACCCTAGAAGGTCTAGAGCAGCACTGTCTAATTGAGATGCAAGGTAATTAAAATTTCCTGAAAGTCACATTTTAAAAAGTCCAAACCAGCAGGTGAAATAAATTTTACTTAGATAATATCTTAGATATACTATATCTAAGATATTATCAGTTCAAATATAAAAAATATTGGGATATTTTATATTCCTTTTTTTGTAGCAGGTGAAATAAATTTTATTAATATATTTAATATATCCAAGATATTATCAATTCAAATATAAAAAACATTGGGACATTTTATGCTTTATAAAATGTCCCAATTTTTTTTATATTCTTTTTTTTGGTACTGAGTCTTTGACATTCTGTGTATGTTTGGCACTTACACCACATCTCGGAAACCCTGGTGGCGTAGTGGTTAAGAGCAAACGCTGCAAACCAAAAGGTTGGCAGTTCGAATCCATGAGGCACTCTTTGGAAACCCTATGGGGCAGTTCTGCTCTGTCCTGTAGGGTCACTGTGAGTCGAAATTGACTCGATGGCAACAGGTTTGTTTTTTTTTTTTTTTGGTATACCACATCTCGGCTTAGACCAGCCATGTTTCACAGGCAGTAGCCACGTGTGGGCAGAGGAACTCTAGAACCTGGTCCTAAGTCCACATACTTTGCTGTACTCTTCTCTGCCTTTAAACCAAATTGACATAATGGTAAGGTGTTTCCACCTAAAAACTTAACCAGCTGTCACTTCGCTTTAAGATGGCTTATAAAACTGTGATTTGAGTTTAAATTCATTTCTGGTCCTTTTGCAGCGTTGCAGTTATTCTGCTTCTCTACTGTTTTCACTGAGCAGATGGACAAAATGCAAATTACCCAACAGCTAATTGAAGCCAGCTTCACTTTGCTCAGAAATTGTATTGTCCTCCTGTCATCTTCCCAGTGTCCCTCTTTCTTTCAGTCAAAGCAATGTGATGTTTATATGTCCAGGTTAGGACATAATGAAATTTTTGTGAGGTGCAGTGAGGTTTGCTCCAGAGGAGTGCATAGTTGGCGCCTTGACCATTTCCTAGGTAATACCAGTTCTTCTGAGAAGTGGTGGTCTGGAGTGTTGGCTTGCTCATCGGCCATGCTTTCTCTCCCAGAACCTCATCTGTTCCGAGTGCGGGGATGAGTTCACTCTGCAGAGCCAGCTGGCTATCCACATGGAGGAGCACCGGCAGGAGCTGGCCGGACGCCGGGTGCACACCTGCAAGGCCTGCAAGAAGGAGTTTGAGACGTCTGCTCAGCTCAAGGAGCACATGAAGACACATTACAAAATTAGGTATGGGCTTGGTGAAAAAATCCGTGCAGCAAATTAGAAGTGGGCATGCTTTGCTATGATCAATTAAAAATATCTGCTGCGTTAGAAACAACACAATGTGGGGCCACAGAGCTATTTGTTTCTTTTTTCATCAGAAATAGAATGAATTTTATGATATTGAAAACACAAAACTAGTAAGTGTAAATATGTGTAGATACACATGTGGAACCCTGGTGGCACAGTGGTTAACTGCTCAGCTGCTAACTGGAAGCTTGGTGGTTTGAACCCACCGGTTGCTCCTCAGGAAAAAGATGTCGCAGTTTGCTTCTATGAAGTTTACAGCCTTGCAAACCCTGTGGGGCAGTTCTACTCTATCCTATAGGGTCTCTATGAACTGTAATTGACTGGACAGCCGCAGATTTGGTTTTATATATGTGTGTATGTGTGTGCGTGTGTTAAATATGTGTATGTTTTTGCATCTCTGTATGTATATTGATGTCTCGTTAAAGCATGTTCTGATGGCCAGTAAGCTAAACATTCTGGTAGATTTTAATTTGTAATTGTAATCTGAGGGAGACATTTAATGAACATTTCCCCCTATATTATACTAGGGTCTCAGGTACAAGGTCTTATAACCGGAATATTGACAGAAGCGGATTCACATACTCATGTCCTCATTGTGGAAAGACCTTTCAAAAGCCGAGCCAGTTAACGCGCCATATCAGGATACACACAGGTATGAAGAAACAGGTACTTTTGGGTGATTGATTATGTGGCTTGAAGGAAAAGAAAATGTGTCTTAGAGCCAGCTAGGCCTGGGTTCTAATCTTGGATTTTCCTTTGTTTTTTGTATAATCCTCATGAAATTGCTTAATCTTGCTGTGGTTTCGTTTCCTCGCTTGAAAATGGGAATGTTAATGTCTGTCATGTAGTTGTCATAAATGGTAACTGAAAGAACGTATGTAGTGTTCGTAGAAAAGTGCCTGGTAACGTGGTAGGCTATCAATAATTGAGGGCTGGTATTATTATTGCAGTTATTAGTATTGATGCAGCATTTATTTACTTGTTTAATTCAGAAATGAATCAGGCTAATGTCAGGTGTTAGACTGGACTACCTAAGTATAAATTTACAAAGGAAGAACAGGATCCCTATGTTCTGTTCTAATTTTGCCTTCCCTAACTGGGCTATATAAAATATTAAAAGTAAGAAAAACTTTATTTCTCTGTGCCTTATCTGGCATACTTGTTGGTTTTGCTTGAATGTTTGACGTGAGTAAGCAGTCATGGCTGAATACACTTTGTCAGCTCTTAAAAAATCAGTGTATAATATTGTATTAGTAACACAAGTGATTCTTTTTAGGTGAGGCCGAAGGAAAACTATACAAATATTTATAGTATTGGAAATTAGAGTGATCCGCGCTTTGTTCTTTGGCTTTCTTAGGTACTCCTTCTGACTTGGTTTCCCTTTATGTAGTGACAGGGTAAGAAATTGACAGCATTGGGGGCTGGCTGCCTTTTTTTTCCAGCCAGTTCTCATTAGGCTACACTGCCTTGTGCCTTTTTCAGTGTTTTCGTGGAACATTTCTATGCACAGTATTGCAGAGTCATCCAGACTATTTTGCAGTTTGTTTCTGTGTCAGTGTAAAGTTGATTGGAGTGTCTGCCTTACTGCGTGGAGCTGGGGGCCCTGCTTCTTCTGGAGAGTTACCCCCAATCTTTGAGAGGGAGCTGGGTGGCGGGAGGGTGGTATTCTCAGCTGGCCCCTCCTGGCATTGAGCCTCTGCCTTATGAGCAGGTGGGTGGGTGGGGACTGGAACCAGTTAAATGGTTATTTTTAGGGGAGAGGGTCTATCAAGCCCCTCAGGTGGCCATTCTGGAAGGCCTGTCCCTGAGAATCATTTTTACTCAAAGACACACACATACAAACACATATTTGTTTTTATTTTCGTAAAAAAGTTGTTGTCAGAACAAACATGGATGAGTCAAGAGAAAACACAAGGCTTTTGGTTTTCTCCCCACATGTATATTTTAAACCTCATCATCACAAATAGATTAGAAACTTGGTTTGACAAATGTCAATAGAACGTACGTTCTCTTTGTAGCTCTTGCTGTCTGGCCAGTCTTAAAGTGATGTTACTTAATGTTCTTGGGAGAAAAATTATGATATATTGGGTAATGTAAGCATTTCTCTTTTGAATTCAGAAGGTGCTCCTCACAGTGTGTAGTTGTATCTTGACCCCTTTTTTCTCTCTACAGGTGAAAGGCCATTTAAATGCAGTGAATGTGGAAAAGCTTTCAACCAGAAGGGGGCGCTGCAGACGCACATGGTTAAGCATACAGGTGAAAAGCCCCATGCCTGTGCCTTTTGTCCTGCTGCGTTTTCTCAAAAAGGAAACCTTCAGTCACATGTACAGAGAGTTCACTCAGAGGTAAACATAGTCTTTGTGGCTCATGCAGTATTCCACAGGTGTGCAGTAGATATCTTTTGAGTTAATGAATGAGCCGGAGAAAGGCATTTCCATTGTTAAAAATGCAGATTAAGAGTTTGTGTTGAGCAAACCCTGTTTAAAACAAACACACTCAGGAACCTTTTTGGGTTATTATGCATAGAAGAAATAATAAAATACCACCTTTTTGTCCTCTTACTGATAATATTATAGCTCTGATGAATAGATGTTTGAAAATACTAATACCTTTGTTAGTTATGATTCGTCAGTCTAAACATTCAGATATTTCATCCCTTTAATAAAATTGAAACACAGACACTCTTGAAAGTGTGAGAATTGACAGATGAGAAATATAATTAAGTAAAATGTTTTTCCTACTGCTAACGTTGCTAAGCTGACATATGGCTCCGTATGGCACTATTCATATTGTATGTTCAGGTGTAGTCCTGGTTTGTTTGTTTTCCACCATGCTGAATGCTAACTATTTAAACTGATGTTCACAATTTTGTACTGTAATTTTCTATTGTCTATAGATTATACCGATTTGTAGAGTCTCTGGTAATATTTCTGTTAAGCAGGTTAATTTTTACTCTTACTAATTATGATTTGGTGTATTTGATTTATTTACAGTCTAATTGTAGAAAATACATAAGCAACACAAGTACTATTTTTATAGGTCAGTTTATTTTATAAGTATCATATAATTAAAAGCAAATATATACCTTTTAATTTTTTCCATGCAGTAACACCTTAAGTAGCACTTGTATTTTACTGTTTAAGAAATTGAGTACATCATACCTCAATTTTTTTTTTTTTTGAATTAAATGGCGATAAGAGTGAAAAATATCCCTGTTCATTGCCGAACCTGTTCTGATTTGTAGAAAAGGCTGTGGAATTTCACTAATCTTATACTGGCAATGGAAACCCTGGTGACGTAGTGGTTAAGTGCTGTGGCTGCTAACCAAGAGGTCGGCAGTTCGAGTCCACCAGGCGCTCCTTGGAAACTGTGTGGGGCAGTTTTACTCTGTCCTATAGGGTCGCTGTGAGTCGGAGTCGACTCGAATGGCACTGGGTTTGGTTATACTGGCAATATTGATTAAAGAGCTGGGCCATTCATTCTGGAGCTGTGTGATTTAACTGGAAAAGTACTGTAACATCGGAGGGTTGGATGGTTCTGTCAGTTTCAGTGGAATGGCACGTCATGATCTGCCATTGTCTAACACTTAGATACTCTGATCTAAGAATGAACTGTGAGAAACCATTTTTTTCTTTTTATTCTTTAAGGTCAAGAATGGCCCTACCTATAATTGTACAGAATGTAGTTGTGTATTTAAAAGTCTAGGCAGCTTAAATACTCACATCAGCAAGATGCATATGGGTGGGCCCCAAAATTCAGCAAGTGCTACAGAGACGGCGCATGTTTTAACGGTGAGTCTAGTAATTTCGTTTGTAGGAGGATTTTTTTTTTAACTAAAATCTGTTAGCTTCAATATCACCTTTAAAAATTTTGAATATCGTTTGGCATCATAAAGGCGCTACAAAAGTTTTCTGTATGAAGGTAAGGTGCTACTTTTGTGCTTTTTTTTTTTTTTTTTGCAATGAGTAAAAGAAAAATCAACTTTTTAAATTTTAAAAGCAGCATTAGGTGATCCTGATTTATGGACTACCATCTGAATCAGTAAAAATAAGACAAAATGTCATCATTAATTTATGAGATTGTCGTTCATAAGTCAGTTTTACTGATGAATATTTTTATTCTTAAGTTATAATTTGAATTAATTATAATTTTTAGATAATATTTATCCTTGTCTAATGTGACAGTGATAATTTTTCCTGAGTCTTTGGACTTTAAGGAAGCTAAATTGTACATGTATTTTAAATTATGTAACTGTAAAAACACATATATTTTTATTCCTTTTATGTAGGATTCTATAGCTCAGCCTCAATCTGTCGTTTCTTCCACACTCTCAACTGATAATAAATGGAAAAATCTAAGTATAGAATATTGTATCTTGAAAGTAGCAGGATAGAATACAAAAATCTCAGATGTTTTAATGCATACTCATGAATACAGTTAGTTGGCAGCTTGAGTTTAAGTCAACAATTGCCTCCTACCAATAGGGAAACTAATAGGGAAACTAGGCCTAGTTAATACTTAAGTTCACGTTTAGGTTTTTTTTTTTTTTCTTTTCTCACAGTATTTGCAGCTTGGAATGAGTCCTCAGTTTACTCTTAATGAAGGAGAATGTTGTATATAAATTCCCAAACCCGGAAATAATTGGAATCTGTTAATTAAGCCTTGAAAATTCTATTTTGGACTGAGTATTGTTTTTTTAAATATAACTTTCCATTTGTAAGTTATAGCCAAATATTAGAGTTTTCACTATTTCTTTTGCCAACATGCAAGTCAAACATGTAGAAATAGTGAATAATAATTCAGGTCAATGTTTTAATTCCTATTCTAAGGAATGTCCCAAGTTAGGTCGGTGTTTGTCAAGGTTGTCTAGGAACATATGTTTGGCCTCCTGGGTTGAACCTCTGTGTCTGTTATTTTGCCTCTCATATTTTCTTACTCTTGGCTCCTTTGCTCAACTTTTGAGAGGTTTCTCTAGCTTTATTTTATGACTCTTCTATTGAATTTTTTTTTTGCAGTAAGGTTTTCATTTCTGAGAGCTTTCCTTTCTGATCTGTTTTTTCACCCCAGGACATTCTTTTCTGGTTTGATGCATATTTGTTCTGAAATCTCTGAGGGAACTACTTAGAATTTTCTTTCTAAAAGTCCACTTCTGCTCTTTGGGCCATCCTCGCCGCCATATTTTCAGTGTCTTGTAACTTGGGTTGCCTGTTTGTATTTTTGAAGCCACAGTAAACCTGTGTGTGAACCTTGTAAGTGTGATGGGCTTGTTGACCTGCAGGGGTCACCGTAAGTGTGAGGGGCAGGGAACCCCATAGCCTCGGGACCCCCGCGTGGCAGAACACAGATGTTGTATTTCATCTGGTGCCCTGGCTCTGTCTAGGCTCTTTGTTCCTTTCATCCTTTTATAGAGGCAACCCTTCATTTTTTTGCCTGAGACTGAAGTGCTTAAATGCCACATGTTCTGTGTGGAGGAAAACAGGTTTATTTTTAATCCTTGGATGTTCGCACTGTCTTCTGGCATTGGCTTTTGTGGTCCTTGAGCTTCTGCAGGAATCAAATATTTCAAATTCGATATCATGTATCCTTGGATATATTTGGAATCCTGGTAGTACAGTGGTTAAGAGCTTGGCTGCTAACCAAGACGTCGGCAGTTCGAATCTACCAGCTGATCCTTGGAAACCCTATTGGCCAGTTCTACTCTGTCCTGTAGGGTTGCTATGAATTGGAATTGACTTGACGGCAGCTAGTTTAGTTTTGGATATTCTTGGCTTTTGCTCTACAGAGCATTTATTCCTCCTGTCTCCTTGTTTTCCAGAATTGGTTGAACTATTTTGACCACGGTGGCCTCTTTCTTAGTTTCTTAATTTTAAACCTTGCAACACTTTTATTCCATTACTTCAAATTAATGTGCTCTTAGGAAGGTGTGGACCTGTGCGCTCAACCTACCATCTTGAATTGGTAGGCTCTTCTACCTGTTAAAAAAACTTAAAAAGTAAATAATTGTAATAGAACAGTTCCTTGAATATGTTTTTTTTTATAGCCAATATTGTGCCCAACACAAAAATAATCAAGGCATTCCATTTAAAATTTATATTTGGGGTGCTGTTAGATTTTAATGTTCATAAGGAGAGTACTACCTTTTTTCTTTTTCTTTAAGAAAAATGGAAGTGGAAATAATCTGATTTTTAGTGTTTTTTTTTTAAATGAAAATATTGCTATGTTTCAGGCCACACTCTTTCAGACTTTACCTCTCCAGCAGACAGAAGCCCAGGTCACGTCCTCGACCGGCCAGCAGGGCTCGCAGGCTGTCACTGACGTCATCCAGCAACTTCTGGAGTTGTCAGAGCCGGGCCCCGGGGACGCCAACCCGTCGCCCCAGCCTGGCCAGCAGCTGAGCATCACCGTGGGCATCAACCAGGACATCTTGCAGGTGAAGCTCGTTTCCCTGCTGGCATGCGACTTCTACTCTTAGGCTTTGTCTGTGCTTTCTGAAACACTCTATACTGACAAATATATACATAGGGAGTTTAAACAGAAACATGTCTGAGTTTGAAAAAAAAAATTACAGGGAAACAAAATACGCTTATTTAATTACTTATGGACAGGGCAGAATTCTGAACAATTTATTCATCTATAAATTAAAAAAAAATTCTATAACTCCAGTTTTTTTCCATGCAAATGAATTGAAAAGAATAGCTTTTTTAGAGCTTTCTTGTATCTATCCTTGTTGACAGAGGCATGAGAAATATTTTAGTCTTTCTTGAAGTTCTGGTGTAACTATTTGAAACAATCAGATGTTTTTACAATTATGAGAGTCAGTAAGTGAAGGTTGCGTGCAAAATGTGGAGGAAAGGAAGGTTTATGGGTGGGCTGGCTTTATATTCACACACATTCTTCATCTCCAAACAGAGATATAGCCTCCCTCCTTGCTCTCCTTTTGTTGTCATTGGTGGTGTTTTTTAAGAATCTAACTTCTATAACTTTGGGGTGAGAAGTTGGTCAGAGGTCTAAGGAATGTCAGGATGTCATGACACTACCAGTGTCTTAATGGTAAAAACCAAGTTTAATTCATGCCCTCAGATAGTGATCGCCAAATTGTTTAGTGGCAACCCATGTTGTTTGAGGTAAGATTTCTAAAAGTCAAATTAGTTTATTTTAATTCCCCTTAAAATAGAAATGTAAATGCTTATCATATAGTGTTTTGGGTGGGGTGAGATGTCACCTATCAAAAGAGATGTTACAGTCTCAAAAAGTCAGAAGTCCCGCTTATAAACGATTACTTGGAAATGTATAATTTTATTCCTAGTAGAGTATTATTAGACTTCTGTAACTAAAGCTTTATTACATCTTTGTGAGTGATTTTGGTAGGCAAATGTGGGCCATCGTACCTTCTAACCTTTTAGTTTTGTTCTGTCTCAGCAAGCCTTAGAAAACAGTGGGCTGTCTTCAATTCCAGTTGCAGCTCATCCTACCGACCCCAGCCATGCTAAGACATCCACAACCCAGATCCAAAGTCCAGACATTGCCAATGTTGCCGGCGAGCAGGCTGAGCCTACTGATGCAGAGCAAGAGAAAGAACAGGAGAGCCCAGAAAAGCTGGATAAAAAGGAAAAGAAGATGATAAAGAAGAAATCACCTTTTCTACCTGGTAATTTTGATATGCTTTAATGTTTAGACCTTTGGAATACACATATGGCTTATCTTTAAGAAGATGATATGATATGTTTGTTTGGTAATATTTTGAGAGTAGTTCTCTATTGTTTGGTATTTAAAGTGAAAAGTATGGCAGTATATAATTTGTTGCGTACCCCTCTCTCTTCCCCAGGATTGGTTTCTGCTCCTGGTTAGTGAGCGGGGCTGGAACCCCAGTCTCTCTCACAGTTTCTCCTCTTTCCCGCAACGCATGTGCAGTTGGTCCATTACTGCCCTTCAGCCCTTTCGCACCTTGGGCCCTCCTCGTCTCTTGGCGACAGGGTGTAGTTACAGGCTCCTAACTGCTCTCCTCCTCTGGGCCTACCCTGAATGTGCCATGTGATCACCTCCAAAACACAGCTTTCCTGCGTGGATTCTCTACTGCTTACCAACGCCGTTCCTCGGCTTTTGAACCCTTCATAAACCAAAACAAAGACAAACCCGTTGCTGTTGTGTTGATTCTGACTCATAGCGACCCCAGGTGATAGAGTAGAACTGCTCTGTAGAGTTTCCTTGGCTGTAACCTTTATAGAAGCAGATTGCCAGGACTTCCTTCCACGGTGTTGCCGAGTGCGTTCAGACAGCCAAACTTTTGGTTAGCAGCCGAGCACTTAATGGTTGTCTCCACCAAGAGTGCAAACAAACCCTCCATAACCTGTCCCAATCCTGCATTTCATCTTCCCTCCCACTCTTCTTCTGGACAGAAACTAATATCCTAGGAAAACGGAATTCCTTGCTCTTTCTAAACATTTGCCATATTCTCTGAGCTTCATGCTTTCCACAGGCTCTTCTGTATCAGGAAGGTCTTCTTTCTAGAAACCCTTCTTCCTGTTCACTCTCAGAACTGAGACCAGCTTAACGTCACTTCCTCAGAAGCTCTCCGAAGGTTCTCTTCCTGCTCTCAGCACCCTTAGCACTTAGAGCACTTGATGGCTCTGGCATTCTCTCATGTTAGCTATGGTATGTGCATGGCCTGATGTCCCTTCTGGGCTGCATACTTCTTCTGCCTAGAGCACCTTCTGTTTACTTCTGGCACCCCACAGTGCCAGGGTGGCCCTGCGCAGGCACTTACTAACCTTCCTCAAGTCGCATAGATTCTGTCTTTTGGCAGAAGTATCTTCCTGAGAATGTTTTCTTGGTGGGTATGACTGTTCCTTTACGGACATGGTGCCTCTCCCAGGAGTCTTGGGGGACAGGTGCTTTCTTCCTGAAAAGCGTGGGGTACCATTGTCATATCCATTTGTGGTTTTCTCCTAAGACATGCTTTCTTATGTGTAATGTGTGGTGTGAAGTCTTGTGTCTCACCCCAAACTGTGGTCGTCTTGGTCTCCCCCACAAGTCAAAACTAGGATTATAAAATAAAAACAATATATTCTCTGTTTTTTCTTGGTATCTAGAGAGGCAAGAAGGAAAAAAGGGCATTTCCTCGTGTTTTTATTAGCTTTTTGATAGCCTTATAGGTTACACAGTTGCCTCAGGATTTTGAATGTCGACCTTATGTGCACTAGTAGACAAAGCAAATCCACAGTCTGTGTGGAATCATTGATGCCAGTTACTAGGGCTGCCGTCTTCAGGTTTTTTGCTGAAACCTTTAAAGAAACTCTCACATGGTGGTAATCTCTTGAGTGAGGAGCTGTGGGATTCCATAAAGACTCTGATTTCTCATCCCTTAGACTGCAGCAGGTGAAATTCATCCTGTATACCCTCTTCAAGATCTGAAGTTGGTAGAAACAGTGTTTTATTCTACAATGACCTTCATATAGAGAATTCAATGTGAAATTATGGTTAACTTTATTATACAGTATTTTATTTTGGAACATTTGTACTAATAAAGAAAACATAGGGTTGCTTTGAGTTGGAATTGACTCAGTAGCAACTGGTTTTAATATTTCATTGCCTGTATCTACTGCATTTTGTTTATTTCTGGGAGTGGAATTACCGGATTATATGGCAGTTCTGTGTGTAACTTTTTGAGGAACCACCAGATAGTTTTCCACAGTGGCTGTACCATTTTACAGTTCCACCAGCAATGGATGAGAGCTTCGATATCTCTACATCCTCACTAACACCTGTTGTTTGTTTGTTTGTTTTTCCCCCATCATAGCCATCTTAGTAGATGTGAAGTGATATCTTACTGGGATTTCGATTTGTATTTCCTTAATGACAAATGATGTCAAGCATCTTGTCCTGTACTTACTTTTGTATCTTCTTTTTTTGGCGAGACGTCTATTCTAGTCCTTTGCCCATTGTGAAATTGGGTTGTTTGTCTTTTTGTTATTAAATTGTAGGAGTTTTTTTTTTTTTTTTTAAATATATTCTGGATATTGGACCCTTATGAGATATATGGTTACCAATTATTGTTTCCCATTCTGTAGGTTGTCTTTTTACCTTGTTTTCTTGATAAAGCCCTTTGATACAGAAAACTTTTTAATTTTGAGAAAGTCTTATTTATCTATTTTTTTCTTTTATTGCCCATGCTTTTGGTGTCCTATCTAAGAATCCATTATCAAAAACAAGATCCTAAAGTTTTATTTCCATGTTTTCTTCTAAGAGTTTTATGGTTTTAGCCCTTATATTTAGTTTGTTGAACCAATTGAGTTAATTTCAGTATATGGTATGAGGTATGGGTCCAGGTTCCTTTTCTTGCATGTGGAGAACACAGCTGTCCCAGCACCACTTCTTAAAGATCTCATTTTTTAAAAAGTGTAGTCTTGATTATTTTACATACCTGTTTTTTCCTCTGAACTTTAGAATCTACTGATCGGTATTTGTGTATACGTGATAAGCTAAACAAGGGAGAACTGATGTCTTTATAACTTTTTGTCTTTGTACCAAAGAATAGGATATGCATTTCTATTTATTCCAATCCTTTTTTCCTTCTTTTTTTTTTGACCGGGGGGGTGCGGTGGGAGGGCTCATTTTAGTAGCACTTCAAAATTTACTTCTGGGTGTTGTTAGTACATAGGAAGGGTATTGATTTTTAAATATAAAACTCAGCATCTTTCTAAGTTCTCTTAGGTTCTTGAGGTATATAATCATATCATTCATAAATAATGATAATGTTACCTTTTCCTTCCTAGCTTATGCTGTATTTCTTTATCTTGTCTAGTTTCATTGGCTATTTGAGTGGATTTTTTCTCCTGCTTTACTGGGATTGCTTTTAGTGTTTTCCTATGAAGTTGAGTTTTGTGTTGAGATGTGTTTATCCACCTCTTCCTGTTTTTAGACTTTTCTTTTAAAGTTAAGAGCAGGTGTTAAATTTTCGCAAATGCCTTTTCATCTTGTGGATGATTATATGTATTTTTCTCTTTTAATTTATTAATGCATTTGAAGAGGAAAGCTGTTGCCCACCTTTTGGGCAGGCTGCCATATGGGCGTGTAGTCCAGGTTTTCCAGATCTACACGTGTGCATGTATGCACATGTGTGCACGTGTGCGTGTATGTGCACGTGTATGCATAGATGGACAGGGATCTTTCAACTTGTCAGGGAAGCTGGAATCTGGGTCCAGTTTTCTATTTGTAGCACTGTGTGGGCCAAACAAGACATATGGGGGCTAGCTCCGGGGACAGCAGTGCCAGGGCTGCCGTTTGGCATGACTAGAACTGGCTGACCATTTATATTATGTCATCCTGTGTAATTAAAGACATGTTTTCATTTTTGTTTGGAAAAAATCTGATTTCAGGCCATAGTTTCCTGTTTTTTGCTAAGTAGATATTCTAGTTCTCTCTGACCTTTTTATACTTTGTTGATTTGTCTAAGAAGATGTTCAGATACTATACATTTCTGAATAATTTTTGTCTATTAGTTTTAAGCAGTCTTAAATTTTAGAGACTTCTTTAATACAAGTAGCATCATCGAATAAAGGCTTTTCTCACGTTTTTAAAGCATTTTCCCTTGTTTCCCGTCCTCCCCGCTCCCCCCATTTTTCTGGTTAGTGTGTGTCTTCTCCTGTTTCCAGTCTGTGACCATTGTAAAAAACGTTATTCTTCATTCTCTTACCTAACCTCTTTTCCTATGTGATTAGTCTCGCAAAGAGCATCATATTAGGGAAAATGCATTTTCTCCCCCTGTAAGGTCACTTGCACGTATGGAGAAGTCACTGTATTTACTGATGACAAAGAGAAGGAAACCAGAAATTTTCTTTTTCCAGAACAAAACTATGTCTGTGCAGACGCACTTAAAGAGTTAAGATTTTCAGGTGAAATTCATCACCATGGCCAAAATCTTTTTGATCTCATCTGGATTCTTGACCTGAATTATCTGGATCTATTTTATGTTCAATGAGTAAGTCTAACAAAAAACGTCAAAGATAAAAGTGATTCTGCTGATGTTTTGTTATTTTGAATTTTATATTTTAGAAACCATTTTACTTAATATTCCCATAAATGTAGTTGCGCTTTTTCTTCTGATAAGGAATAGTTTTAAACCTGATTCAAAGTTGGATAAAAATAATATTTAGAGTTAGAAAAGACTCTTTTATATTCGATCATGAACTCATTCGAATCTTACACAAGACTTCTGTGTCTTAACAAATGAAAATTCCTTTTTATGGCATAAGAACTTACCATTTCCTAATTATTTCTTTGCTTCATTTTTAATTTGTGTCATGAGATAGACCCAAATGATACTTACTCAAACATCCTTCTCTTCAAGTTCCTGGAGTTAACCGTGGAGCTGTTTGCTACATCTGCTTTTACTCACGTTGGGATGAACTGGCTCTGCAGTGCTGCACTCCTGATTCGTATAATACTGCCTGTTCAGTTAGCTCTCCTGAGGCTGTGATTTGTGTTCTCAAGGCCGGTTAGGAGTTTCTGCAAGACTGCATCGTAATCTTCAATAATTCCAGCTTTTTTAGCTTTTCCATAATTGGTCATCTTCTGTGGGGCAGCCTGTATAGGTACGGCACACTGTCTCAGTCCTCCCGTGGGGAGTGTGGAAGTGCCTGAGTAGTTGGCATGACACAGTTTCTGGGCCAGAGTGGACTGTGTGTGTTATAGTTTTTACCTTATTCTTTTATGTAGATTTTATTTATTCTGTCTTTGTTCTGACCTTTTATTCCAGGTTCGATTCGCGAGGAGAACGGAGTAAGGTGGCATGTGTGCCCCTATTGCACAAAGGAGTTTAAGAAGCCCAGCGACCTGGTGCGCCACATTCGCATCCACACCCACGAGAAGCCCTTCAAGTGCCCGCAGTGCTTCCGGGCCTTTGCCGTGAAGAGCACGCTGACTGCCCACATCAAGACACACACGGGCATCAAGGCCTTCCAGTGCCAGTACTGCATGAAGAGCTTCTCCACCTCAGGAAGCCTCAAAGTGCACATCCGCCTGCACACAGGTAGGGGCACCTGCCCTGGCGATCTGCAGTGCTGCCTGCTGGCTGACACAGACACGTTCTTCCTTAGCACATACGCACTTAACTGACTCCCTTCTATAGCCGGGGCGCTGAGTGTGCACTGCTAGAGAAGACAGACCCCATCTCAAGCCTCACAGGGCCGATGGTGTAGAGAGGAGCACTGAACACGTAGCACCTACAAATGAGCATATACAATTGCACCTTGTGATGTGAGAA
The DNA here is from genome assembly GCF_030014295.1 of Loxodonta africana. Lineage (NCBI taxonomy): Eukaryota > Metazoa > Chordata > Mammalia > Proboscidea > Elephantidae > Loxodonta > Loxodonta africana. The sequence continues at coordinate 31,960,382 of NC_087352.1, read as the reverse complement.
CAGAAAGAGTCAGGGTTTAGGAGAGAATACTGTGGTCAGACCAGATATAGATTCTGATCGGGTGAGCCGTTCTGAGGGCGGGACAATGGAGTCTACCATCTGGAGTGACCCATGGCTTTTCCTGGAGAGGAAAGGGGACGGGCCCTTCACAGAAGGCCCAATTTGTGCTCAGGCACAGCGACCTTAGTGTATTCCTTTAAAGAAAAGTCTTTGTGGATATTGGATGGTGTTTTCTCTGAACCATGTGCAGTCAGTATTTGAAAAAGCTAGAATTAGTCAACTTGGTTACATGTCCTTCAGAATCCGCCTTTTCATTTACCAGTAGAATTATAAAAGAAAGAAATTTCTTTCAGAAAAGAGGCCCAGTAGTGGAGGATTGTTAAGAGAATATCGTCATCATTGTTTACAATAACAACCACCATTTATGCATTGTTTGCTAGGCACTAGACACTGTGCTAAGCGCTGTTTAAATATTATTGTTTTTATGTGCCAGCGAGTAGATTGCAACTCACAGCAACTCCATAAGGCGGAGTACAACTGCCCCATACGGTTTCTAAGGCCAGAATCTTTACGGGAGCAGATTGCCAGGTCTTTCTTCTGTGGAGTCACTGGGTGGGTTCAAACTGCTGACCTTTTGGTTAGCAGCTGAGTGCTTAATCGTTGCCCTGCCAGGTTTCCTTATTTAAACATTTGCTCCTGTAATTCTAGCAAGAGCTGAGGAGGCAGACATTATTATTCTCAGTTTACAGAATACTTGAGACAGAGAGCAGTCTTCCATGTCTTAAAATTCTAAAGATGACTGGTTGTTGGAATATCCATATTTTACAGTTTCAACCTTTGTCCTGGAGATAGTAAATGTTCTTTTTCACTGAAAATGCTTTTATTGCTGACCTTAACATCTGTAAGATGCACCATAAGCAAACGAGGGAAAATAAGTCTAATTTATAACATCCGTGAGATCATAAGCATGGTAATGATAAATACTCAAATCCATATTAAAATATTTGAATTTTATGTTGGCATTAATTTTTGAGTGGTATTTCCTTGAAATGGAGCCCTTGAAATAATTCTAAAATGTACTTTTCATTTTTTATTAGGCGTTAGACCTTTCGCTTGTCCTCACTGTGACAAAAAGTTCCGAACCTCAGGCCACAGGAAGACACACATTGCCTCTCATTTCAAGCACACCGAGCTCAGGAAGATGAGGCACCAACGCAAACCCACAAAGGTTCGAGTGGGCAAGACCAATGCTCTGGTGCCCGATATTCCTCTGCAGGAACCAATTCTCATCACCGACTTAGGTAGGGGAGTCAGAAGGCTTCACTTACAGTTTATTGAGTATGCCTTCACTTGGTGTCTTATGAAGGATGTATAAACATTATGATATACATATTTAGACAGGTTTAAGTGCAATATTAATGAAGTCATTGTTAAGTATTATTTTGCTTTATGGGCCAGCATGTCCCACAGTCAAAACTCAAACCATAGCTGTGTCTAAACGAGTGCTCAAGTTGTGTCCTTGGTTAAGAGAGTAATGGTGTGTAAGTGATGATGTTAGTCTGTAAATCTTCACTGGAAAAAATTTCAGCCTCAGTGGTGATCTCAAAGATGACATGTGAAGTGCACAGCTCGCTTTGTAATTTTCACCTTAAAATCCCCAAGCAGTGTGATAGACTGTTATTTGGCCTGCTTTAATCTTTGGATTAAAAAAAGAAGAAGAAAAACCTCCCTGCTAAAAAAGTTCTTTTTAGGCTTATGTTATTATAATCAAGCCAAATTATGATTTTGTTAACTAGGAAAAAATTAATGCCTACTAGAAACTTTAGAAAAGTTTTTGGAACTACAAACAACAGGAAGAACACAATTTAAGACATTTCGTTAAATTCTGTAAGTGAATTTACGTTTTTTATGCAATTTCTTTATTTCATTTTCCTAAGCCAGATAATCCAATCTATGAATAGAGGAGAATGAATACCAAACAAAATACCAACTAATGTAAAAAAAAATGGTTAAATTGTATAAAGGAGGATATTTTAGATTGAAATGTTATAATCCACTAATAAAAATTAACAGTCATGAACCTTTCCGTACCTAAGAGCAGAGCGTCAAAATATGTAAGCCAAAAACAATATAAGAAAGGAGAAATATTCGCTTTCTCAAGTACGGTGATTCTCAATTCAAGTTAACCAAACACAGTAAACCTGCCAAGGATTTGAAGTATACAGGTATAAATACATATATAAAAGGGTGATTTAATAGCTTTATGTGGACTCTTTTACCCTAAAATACACATTCTTTCAAATATATATGAAACAGAAATTAACACATGCTAGGGTATTTTTTTTTTAGGGTATAAAAAGTTTCAATAAATTTGCAAAAGTAGATAAAAATTTTTTTTTTTTCAGATAGCATCCAGGACATAATCTTTGATTATAATTTAATGAAAATAGTAGAAAGTATTTATCCAAAATTTGTTATATGGAAAAGAAAGACTCAAAACTGAAATTATATAAGTGAGAGTATTACATAAACAGATTGGGTGAACAAAAGCTGTCCTTAGCTCCTATAATATTTCCTACTAAAAAGAGAGAGTGATAATAAATATAACTCAAAAGCTAGAAAAGTGAAAATAAAGTAGCAGACAGAAATTAATAAGTATGAAATAATTTAAGGTAGAAGATAACATTCTAGTGGACTTGATAAGTAATTTTTGAAAAACTTTTTGAATGACTAATAAAATATACAGCTTGGCATGTCATTAATAAAACTAAAGAACAAGAAAACACTTGTATATTAAGAACAAGGAAGAAGCTTAAGCACAGAAACAAATGAGGTAGAAATTATTTGAGAATACTCTATAACCTTATGTTAATACATTTGAAAATTTAGATTGAATGAATCTTTTCTACAATTATATAATTACCAGAATTGGCTGTAGAAGAAATAGAAAACCCCAAAACACAAGAAATCAAAAAGATAGTGAAAGATCCATATCTGCTCCAAATACCAGTCTCAGATGATTTTACGAATGAGTTCTATTAAACTTCCTAGAGACTGTAATTCTTCTGGTATTTAACAGTTTTAGAGCATAGAAAATGGTCAAGAACTCCCAGGGTAGGTGAGAATAGTTTGATATCCTTGTTCAGTTTTAGTAGCCCACAAAACAAAACAGCAGAGTAGTCTCACTCATTCAAGTTTAATCTGCACCGTAGCCCATAGTTTCTCAGTGGGTTTGCATTATTCCAGAAATGCAGAAAAGCTTCTAAAAGGCAGGGTCAGATTAAAAACTTATTTCGTGGGCACTAGAAATATTCTTCATGCTTAACAGTTATCCTCAGATGACTAATTTTTGTCAGGTCGTCATAAATCAAGTTAAACGCATCTGGGTTTTGTTAAGTTTATGTAAAAAAGCTTCTATATCTGATTCTTCAGAATTTTTCCAGGGCTAACATGGGATGTATCGTGCTCCTTGGCTTCACGGATGTCTGCAAGTTAGATAAATATAGTGGCAATAGAATGCTCCTCTGGGCTGAGCTGAGCCACAAAGAGGGACGTGCTTCTACAGGTGGTTTCACTTGTGAAATGCAAAACAGTGTAAATAGTCCTTATTATGCTTAATTCTGTTGTCATTTTATTTGTATCATCTCACTCTGAGCTCCTTCAGGGCTATCAAAAGCTTTTGGGGACAGATTTAGATAAAGTGTCATAGTGAAGATTCTAGTCTAGAACAGTCTCCGTTGTTTGCTTTGTTCCAGTTTAGTTACTTAAAACGCAATATGTTTTACAACAAGAGTGTCATTTAAAAAATATCAGAGTGCATTAAAACACTTATGGCTCAGCAATGCGAAGCGATTTGATCTCTGACCATTAAGGCAGCACAATTCGAAACCTGGGGTCTTGAGAGAGTCACTTTGCTTTAAGGCCATCAGCTGTCCTATGCCGTGGTGGAACCAAGACCCCAACTCCTGACTCTAGACCAGGACTGTGTTTCAATGGAACTCACCTTCTCCCACTGTCATTACCGTGCGCACAGCACGTGGTGTGGAAGGGTGGCCGTGGCTCATCACTGCGCTCACAGCATGTGGTGTGGAAGAAGGGCAGCCATGGCTCTCAGCTGTTAACGAGTACTGGCATATAGCAGTAGTTGTCTCTACTGAACTCCAATGTTGTATGTATTATTACATTTTAGTGAGTACAGTCACATTTTAGTAAGTACAATTTGTACTTCACGAGATATGTTCTCTGGAGGCATTCAGCCCAACATTTTGAATATAATTGTAGACATTGTTTTGTTTGTTGTGCTCTGAATGTTTTTTCTTCTAATTCAGAAACTAAAATTTAAATAAAATTATGTGCAGATTGGGGAAGTATTGGAGTTGCTTCTGAGATTCAAATCATATGTATATCTGTATCACCATTTTTCAAAAACTATGTATCTACACTCAGCATTTCACAAGCTGAAAGAACTGAAGAAAAAATTCAAGCCTTGAGTTGCGATCTTGAGTGATTCTACGGGGAAAATATTAAACAACGCAGAAAGCATCAAAAGGAGACGGAAGGAATGCACAGAGTCTCTGCGCCAAAAATAATTGATTGACATTCAACCATTTCAGGGAGGTAACATGACCAGGAACCGATGGTACTGAAGGAGGAAGTCCAAGCTGCACTGAAGGCATTGACAGGGTGCCAGGAATTGACGGAATACCAGTTGAGATGTTTCAGTAAACAGATGCAGTGCTGAAAGTGCTCATTCATCCCTGCCAGGAAATTTGGAAGACAGCTGCCTAGCCAACCAACTGGAAAAGATCCATATTTATGCCTATTCCAAAGAAAGGTTATCCAACCGAATGTGAAAATTACCGAACAATATCATTAATATCATAAGCAAGTAAAATTTTGCTGAAGATAATTCAAAAGTGTTTGCAGCAGTACACCAATAGGGAACTGCCAGAAATTCAGGCCAGATTCAGAAGAGGACATGGAATGAAGGATATCATTGCTGATGTCAGATGGATCTTGGCTGAAAGCAGAGACTACCAGAAAGATGTTTACCTCTGTTTTATTGATTATGCAAAGGCACTCAACTGTGTGGATCATAACAATTTATAGATAACATTGCAAAGAATGGGAACTCCAGAACACTTAATTGTGTTCATGAGGAACCTGTACGTAGATCAAGAGGGAGTCATTTGAACAAAATAAGGGGATACCGCATGGTTTAAAATCAGGAAAGGTGTGTGTCAGGGTTGTCTCCTTTCATCATACCCATTCAGTCTGTATGCTGAGCAAATAACCCCTTAAGCTGGACTATATGAAGAAGAACGGGGCATCAGGATTGGAGGAAGACTCATTAACAACCTGCATTATGCAGATGACACAGCCTTGCTTGCCGAATGTGAAGAGGACTTGAAGCACATACTGGTGAAGATCAAAGACCACAGCTTTCAGTATGGATACCACCTCAACATAAAGAAAACAAAAATCCTCACAACTGAACCAGTAAGCAACATCATGATAAATGGAGAAAAAATTGAAGGTGTCAAGAATTTCATTTTACTTGGCTCCACCATCGACAGCCACGGAACCAGCAGTCAAGAAATCAGAAGATGCATTGCATTGGGCAAATCTGCTGCAAAGGACCTCTTTAAAGTGTTGGAAAGCAAAGATGCCACCTTGAAGACTAAGGTGTACCTGACCCAAGCCACGGTATTTTCAATCGCATCATACGTGTGTGAAAGCTGGGCAATGAATAAGTAAGACTGAAGAAGAATTGACGCTTTTGAATTATGGTGTTGGTGAAGAGTATTGACTATAGCATGGACTGCCAAAAGAACAAATAAATCTGTCTTGGAAGAAGTACAACCAGAATGCTCCTTAGAAGCTAGGATGGTGAGACTGTGTCTTATATACTTTAGGCATGTTGTCAGGAGGGATCAGTCACTGGAGAAGGACAGTGTCAGCAGAAAAGAGGAAGACCCTCAATGAAATGGATTGATACAGTGACTGCAACAATAGGCTCAAGCATAACAACAATTATGGTGATGGCACAGGATCGGGCAGTGTTTCATTCTGTAGTGCGCAGGGTCGCTACGAGTTGGAACTGACTTGATGGTACCTCACAACAAAAATAACAGTAATCTTGCTATTTCCAGCTATTCCTTTAATAAAATATCCATGAAAGCACTGACCTTTTTAGAACAGAGGTCATGTTATAATTATTTCTGCTTTGAGTGCATTATGGTACCTAGTGTACTGTGATAAATCCTACAATAAATCCTGATCGGCCTACATTTTGGACATAGTTGTGTCAGTTCCATGTTACCAAATGCCCATATAGAAAGTAAGTGGTGAAATCCATTTAAAACTTGGCTGTTAGAATCAAGAGGAGCAATTGTACCAATATAGATATTCCTTATGTTGAAAAAATATTGAAGTTACTTTAACTTCATAAATATTTTCTGGTAGGTTCTCTTTAAACAGTCTATTCCTAACACAATTAGAATAGCGTTTAGTTGCAACATTGGCATCTGTACTTTAGCTGTTTTGAATTTTTCATCTTCTGAGTAGACACTTTTTGAAATTTCACTTAAGTAGCACTGGCAGTGAATTATTCCTGCTTTTGTTTTGATTTTTAGGTCTTATCCAGCCCATTCCGAGAAACCAGTTTTTTCAAAATTATTTTAATAATAATTTTGTAAATGAAGCCGATAGACCATACAAGTGTTTTTACTGTCATCGAGCATATAAAAAATCTTGCCACCTTAAACAGCACATCAGGTAAGGTGACAGTCTCAGAAGTGGGATTCCATGTCATTTTCAGTGATTTAGAGATCGAGCAACTTTGAGAAGTATACAGGATTGTAGTGTTAGGTTTTAGTGTGTAAAGTGTCTCATTGGACCCCAAAATATTTATTGGGGTCACTGGTATTTTCATTCCTTAGTGCCTTGTCTAAAATATTTTACCTGGAAATTGCCACTGTTTTTTTTTTTTTTTTTTTTTTAACTCATCCTGTATCTCAGCATTTGCAATTTCCAGGAAGTAGCAAAGAAAAGTTTGGTTTATTTCATTAGAATTAGGTTCTTTAACAGTTTTTGAAGTGTTTTCATTATGGTTTAGGTTAATTCCTGGTGGTGTAGCAACAGCGAGAAGAAATCAGAAATTTGATCTTGGGCAAGACAATGCGATATGTTGAACCAAGCATAGAACTTAGAAGACTTGGATTCTGGTTTTATCTCAATTATATGCCAAATGTGTGACTTTAAGCAAGTCTTAATCAACCCTTCTGGTCTTCTCATTTGTAAGACGTGGAAAGCTGTGTCTTTGCTGCTTAGCTTAAAAGAATGTGATGATCAAGTGAAATAATATGTGAGAGTGCATTCTACATTATGAGCACTATAAAAGTGTAAGGGACCGTTGTTCATTCGGTAAACTTTGTATTCCTTTTAGATCGCATACAGGTGAAAAGCCTTTTAAATGCTCTCAGTGTGGAAGAGGTTTTGTGTCCGCGGGCGTGCTGAAGGCACACATCCGCACGCACACGGGACTAAAGTCCTTCAAGTGTCTAATATGCAATGGTGCGTTCACCACGGGTGGCAGCCTGCGGCGCCACATGGGCATCCACAACAACCTCCGGCCCTACATGTGCCCCTACTGCCAGAAGACGTTCAAGACCTCCCTCAACTGCAAAAAGCACATGAAAACCCACAGGTAGGCACGGTGCTGGTTGTTGCTTTTGTATGATCATCTATATCGTTCCCAAATGAGGCTGGGAGAGTTTTTAAGAAATAATTATCTTTGCACCTGATATATCATGTCTAGCTTGTGCATGGGCTAAATCAATTTATGTATCAGTGTCCAATGATTGAGAGCCCTGGTGGCTTAGTGGTTAAGCACGTGGCTGCTAGCCAAAAGGTCGGCAGTTCGAACCAGCAACTGCTCTGTGGGAGAAAGATCCATGTAAAGGTTACAGCCTGGGAAACACTGTGGGGTAGTTATACTCTGTCATACACGATTGCTAGGATTCAGGTTCGACTCAACGGCAGTGGTTTATGAGTCTAAGGATCTATTGAGAGCCTCAGACCAAAACATTAGCATTTTTATTCTTAATATAAAAAAAAATATAGTATTGAATAATCTATCTTGGGCCAAATGCTTCTCACACTCTCTTTTAAAGCTGATAGTAATTAGATGAGATGCTAAATCTAGCATGTTTAGTATAATTAGGTAGTGAAGATTTCAAAAGAGGAGATCTTAGTCAACTCTGTGATTTCGAGGCGTGTCATTTCGGTATCTGAATAGTAATTATTCTGTGTTGTTGTTTACAGAGAACATGTTTTAGGTATTGCATAAATCCATCACTAAAATCTAACTTCTGTTTTTACTTATTGGTGGCAATCTCATCTCCAAATGGAGGTGAGCACAGAGCTGAGCAGGAATGTGTTTCCTACTACATTGGGAATCCACGAATCCCTGGAGTTCTTTACTTGCACTGTCAAAAAGCATCGATGAGGGGACTCTGAAAGTCAGGGTGACCAGGCATACCAAGAAGGACATTTAATCTTCCGCCCTGGAGCATTTATTGAGCAGTATTTTATCTAGCTGTGTCTGCCAGGGTGTTGCCTATAAAACAAAACTCCACATATTGGGATAAGCAAACTCTGATAAATAATTTTTTTTTTTTTTTTTTAGTATTATTTATCTGGATGCCTAGGCCTGCCTGACAAACTTCACAGCTTTGATGTCGGTGCAGTTGGCTACTTAGCTGGCAAGTTTAACTGCTGCTTGATACCATCCAGGGAATATGGTGTCTGTGGAGCAATATAGTGTACTCTTGCCAGTTACAGATGCAGCTGCACTTTACTGCCTTTTATGGAGGGAGTTATGTGCTGTGCACGCGACTGGGAACTGGGGAGTCATGAGTGCATAAATGTTAAGGATGCCAGCTAGTGTCCCTGTCCACGGTGGCGGGATGACATGTCCCCATCCAGCTGAGAGCTGCACATACTACAGTTATGGAACATGGGTCCTAAACTTTGTGCAGTGGCGCTTTAAGTCATATTTTCTCTGACAGGAAGTCAGTCCTTTTTAGTGTGCTTTTTATGGTAGTGTTGGGAGTAAAGGCTTTAAGACCTTATTTATGCATCTGTTGGCCAATGATGTAATTACTGGGAAGGTGGGTTCACTGTTTCTATGGGGCTGACTGTGGTAAGTGGAAGTATCACATCACCTCTTGCTTATCACAGATAACACTCAGGAACGTGCGCCTGCCATTATTTTAGGAGTTTACTGTATGACTTTGAGATGTTGATCTGAAGACTGGTAGGTCTGTGATATTGCAGAGCTAGCACGTTTCTCTTTTTAGAATTTGCATGCAAAGAGAGGAGCAGACCCAATAGTCCATGCCTTTGTTTGAAGTGTTGGGAATTCCCAAAATACTATATACGGTTATCTCAAAAATAGGTGTAGAAGATTACTACAGTAAAGTCTGCTCATTAAAACAAAAAAGGAACAACAATAAACAACAGAGCACAAGCCACCACTGATTACTGTGCAGGACACATTTCCTCCTAGTTTGATGGAATAGCGAGAAAACAGATATGTAAACATGATTGAGTTACTGTATGTTGTCGTTAGGTGCCATTGAGTCGACTCCGACTCATAGTGACCCTATACGACAGAGTAGAACTGCCCCATAGGGTTTCCAAGGAGTGGCTGGTGGATTTAAACTGTCAACTTTCAGGTTAGCAGCCAAGATCTTAACCACCGTGCCACCAGGGATCCCAGAGTTAGTGTATAGTAACAGTTAAAATAAAGGTGTAATAATGTACAGTGAAATCTGTGAGAGCCAAAACTCAATAGGACTGCATTTTTTTTCCATGTCTTGAAAGTTTTCTGCCTTTGACATGTTGCGGTCTTACCACTTCTCTCTCACTCTTTTTTTAGTGGAAAATATTTGAGTTTTCCTTCTCTGACAGGTTTCTGCCTTATACAGGTTCTGGCTTTTGCAGGTTTTGCTGTATACCTATTCCCCACTTACTGACTATCCTGTTATCCAACATTTTACATTTACAATAGTAAAAAAATCTACTATCTGACTGTTTTGCACATTAACGAATACACCTGGCGGTAATGAATGCTGAGGTGTGAGGTGAAAGTAATGCTGGCTGTGATGGTTAAGGTTATGTGTCAACTTGGCCGGCCTATGATTTGCAGTGGTTTGGCAGTTATGTAATGATGTAGTCATCCTCCATTTTGTGATCTGAGGTGTTCATTCTCCATTTTCACATAATGCAGGTTTTCACATAATGACCTGGTCTTTGGAACCTAACGGTGCCGATAAGTAAGGAGTGGATGTATTTTCTAATTCTTTGCTATTTTGTATGACATTTTTATTCCCTCTTCCTCAACAGAAGTAGTTGAGAGTGGACTATTTTTTGATATAAGAAAATGAAGAGGAAAGATTTTATGTGGAACTAAGAAAGAAATTCTGAGTAGAATAGAACATAGGATGGAGCTTGTGTGGATCTGACCGTGGAGACCTGTATCTCAGGTCATTGATTGTTTTAGGTGGTGCACCCAGTGTTACCTAGCTGGTTAGTCAGATAATTGCTGGAGGTGTTTTTTAAAGTTCTTGGTTTCATTCACTGAATTTATTGTTCATTTTTCTTCCCGAAAGAGATACGATTGAATGCATACTAGATTTATGTTATATCACATAATGATTTTGCAGGAAATCAGAATGGCCCTATGCCTTGTACTGTATGTTTGTAACACGATTGACCACTGGCCACATACAACGCCTGCGGCCATTGACCTAGGGTATTAGGCTGTGAGACCCTGCCTCTCCTGCGGCCCATCCACTTTAACTTATCCCACGTAAACCCACCTGCAAATGTGCTGCCTCACGACATATAGTTCTTTCTCTTAACACTTTAGCTCATTGCAGAATTTGAGTTGGGAGTTTTATTTTTAAATGTGTGACACCTTTCTTACTTTTTAAACTTTTGAAGATCCTGGTGTATATTGTCCTTCATGCCCTCTGCCCTCGTGCCCCTATAGCTGGGAGAGCACCAGAAGGCGAGGAGACCTGAGAGCATTTAGTTTTCAATGGTATTTTCACTGTGGCTCTGAAACAAAACAAGTTACTTAATAAAATGGGACATTCACGGTGGGATGCCTTGCAGGCAGCTGTGGGCAGCATCTGATCTCATGAATCCTCCTTGGTTTTGAAGGTATGAACTTGCTCAACAGCTCCAGCAGCACCAGCAGGCCGCCTCCATCGACGACAGCACTGTGGACCAGCAGGGTATCCACGTGTCCACCCAGATGCAGGTGGAGATCGAGAGCGATGCGCTGCCCCAGACAGCCGAGGCAGTCGCTGCGAATCCCGGAGCCATCCTGGAACTGGAGCCGCAGCACGTCGTGGGCACGGAAGAGGCCACGCTCAGCCAGCCGCTGGCGGACCAGCCCTTGGAAGCAGATGAAGGTAAACATGCCAGGATCTTTCACTCTGAGAGGCGTTGCACGCAAAGTTACGCAGCCCTTCACGCTCCCTCCAACCCATGTTGGTGTCTCTCAACTCAGACTTCTTAAGTCACTATTTGTTCTGTGCATGGATGTGTGTGGGGTGTGTGCATGTATGTGTAATACTGCATGCTGTATATTGTCCTGTGTTACTCTTTGGTAGCGTTTTTACTCTTCAACGTTATTTGTTTTTTGAGGCAATTTTTTTTTTTTTAAACAAAGTAATCCAGTTTCTTAGTAGGAAAATTAGAACGTATTCGAAATCTCAGGACTACAGCAAATACTATTGTCCAAACTTTGATGTAGGGTCTTCTAATTTTTCCTTTGCAAGTGTGCAGGCTTGGGTCTATGTGTGTGTGTATGTTATGTGTATAGAATCATAGAGACAGAATCTTTCTATCCATACTCTTTTGTAATCTTCTTTTGCCCTTTTGTGTATAGAGAATAGGCTTCCTTTTCAGCAAGCACATGTCTGTATGGTCGTTCTGTTACAACTGGTGCAGGCCTGCCAGGGGTCGGTCACCACTCTGCAGTGGGATCAGGCTCCTGGTTTTGAGTGTAAAACAGTGCATTGCTTCTTTCATCAATAAAGTCTTGCTATGAACAAAGTGCCAGCTGAGCTCCCTTGGCAGCGTGCTTGGTGACGCTTTGCATTCACACAGGTGTGAGCTTGTGCAGGCCTGCTCACAGGCACTTTGCTGACCGACTTCTTTCTCAGCCTTATCGATGTTCCAGCATTTATCCAACTAGCCTATGGGAGAGCTTTATACTTCTTATCCCCTCTGTTGCCTAGAGCAGTGCACACAAAAAACAGTTTGAATAGTCAGTGAGGACAATTGCATTTAAAATGATACATACGGAGGAGTGTCTAATCTTAAAGATGAACTGTAAAGACTTTTTACATTGATGCTCTGGAAATAAACGATAAAGCTTTAACCGCATGACATATACGTATACAGGTAATCCTCAGTATTCGTGGATTCCCTATTTGTGGATTTGTCTGCTCGCTAAAGTTGAATTGTTACCCCAAAACCTCTACTCGCGGTGCTTTCACGGTCATTTGCAGATGTGTGCATGGGCCAAGAGGTGCCGTGCTGGGGTCCACCAAGGCTAGGGCAGTGTTGGCTCACTCACTGTTCACAGGGGTTCACAGAACATAACACGCACAAACTAAGAGAACGCACTGTGTTTAAACTGTGCCCTCACACTGTCCTTTCACGAAAAACAAGTTTGTTTTAGAAAACTCACCAAACCTGAGATAGTTGCTGAGTTAACGAGTCTTCCTTTTTTTTGCGTCCTTGTCTTCAGATAGGTTTGTGACCCCTCAACATCCTCTACAGGGGCACATCGACCAGTTTGATCAGCAAACTCCAGCACCGCAGGCCTTTGAGCCAGCAGCCTTGTCACAAGGTCAGTGAGGAGGTCGTGGATGGAGTTGAGTCTCAAATGTTTCTTGTAAAGCCTTACCAAAGTGTACAGTTTCAAACCAAGTAACTTTTTGTGTGTATTGTGTACTTTTCTTTTAATGACACATACTTTTTTGTTATCTGCTCAGATTTTCTGGAAAGGGTCTTCACCAACCATTTTTAGCCAAGAAAAGATGATTGGGTACACATTGGGACTTGGTGGTATCTGGGAGCTTATGGCTGCCCTGTAACCTGTGGGGCGAGGTTGTGTTCAGCACACGCTCCTGCCTGGTATCGAATGACCTGAATGCTTGTGGCTGAAGGTGGCTTCTGGTGCTAAATCAGAGAGTAGACGCATCGGGTCTCTTAAGACATTTTTACCTACAAAACCAACTTTTTTGTTTATCTCTTTCACATTTTTTTGAAACTCATACGTTTTCACTTATTTCAGGCTTTACAGTGACTGACACGTACAATCAGCAGACTCAGTTTCCCCCTGTCCAGCAATTACAAGACTCCAGCACGCTGGAATCTCAAGCCCTTTCCACCAGTTTCCATCAGCAGAACCTGCTCCAGGTCCCCAGCTCAGATACAATCAGTGTGGTGAGTATTTATACAAAGGGTGCTGCTCACAGTATTTTGTGTTTAATGAAGTCATTTAAAATGTGTTTACTGAGAAGGGCCGGCCAGCATCTTGTAGTTTTAAGGTCAATGTATCAGCTATGAGAACTTCAGTGTTCAGCACGTGCAGCTTTCTTTTTCCTTAAATCCTTTCCTTGCCATTGTTTAACTTAAAGATTTCATTATCTTAATGTGGCCTCCCCCTCTTTGTTAAAAACCAAGGATAGTATAGTCTTGTGTAACACAATCTGAAGGATATTATTATATTCCTTTAGGTACAAAAGCCTAAACATTTTTAAGTGTGGAATCTTCAGAGATGTATGTTAGCATGAAAATATAATGATTTAGCATGTTAAAAATAAATGTTTAAATGCATCATAAAGATTTATTCTGTAGTCAAGTTGGAGACATTTAAGTTTTTGTTTTGTTTTGGTTTTTCAGTTTTCAACATTTTTATTTTTTTTAATTTTTTCAGTAGTGGTAAAAATGACTGCCCAGTCAATTGCTATCTATTTTTAGAAGCCATTGCTGGTAACTCTGTCAAAAGCCCACATTGAGAAGTTCAGAGCATTTTTTCATAGCTCAGAAAACCGCATAATCGGCAGCAGATACTGACTGTGAGTAGTGGGGAACGTGCTGCTTAGTAGCTTGTCCCCAACCCCAGAATCCCCTGAGTAAAGCCAGGTAAACCTAGTGATGCTGTCACAGCTCTGCAGATCTTACCTGTCGTGTGTCGGGGTTACTGAGTGTGATCGTGGGGGTCAGCAGACCGCTGGAAACAGCCGCCCCACAGGGGAGCTCAGTGTATTGTCTTGTGCTGTGGCTGCCCCATGCACCCCAATGGCCAGCAGCCCCTGTTCAGAGGGTGCACCGGCCAGATATGTATTCAGTGCTTGCTGTGGTCGTTGGGGTCAGTGTGAGTGCTCTCTTGAAGCATGATACTCTTCTTTGGGACGGAGAACATGTTGCATCTGCCTGGTGGCTTCTGTGGCGAGAGAGGAGACGTCATGCTTTCAGAGAGCAGGACTGCTCTTCACTGTCAGTGAACATAGAGCAGATGAAAGAGTAGCCTCTGAAGATCATTATTGAGTGATTATTCTTCCTGGCAAAGTAGCTTAATGAAAATAGGTGTTTCATGAAATCTGCGGAGATGATGCTTCTTCTTACTCTCTGGCACCCGTGCCTACAGTGAACTGGTTAGGCTCCCCATCTAGATTTGTGCCCGTGGACGTTTTTACCATTAGGTTTTAGCTGTCCTTGCCTCTGATTTTTATTTACTCATAGATATTCAGATATTCTGCTTTATACTTCTGTCACAATTTTAGACAACTCGTTTGATCCAGGAGTCATCCCAAGAGGAGCTGGATGTGCAGACGCAGCGGCCCCAGTTCCTAGAGGACGGCGAGGACCACACCCGACGCTCCTACAGGTGGGGGCGTGGCAGGGCCCTTCTCTGGTCCACACGCTGCACAGTGCAGTTCTCACCAAGCTCCATGAAATAGGCTGTTATTATCCTCATTCTATACAGAAAGGACCTGAGATAAACATACTCAGAATGATAGCTAAGAAGTAACAGGGCCAAGATTTGGAGGCAGCCATCTTCTTTCAGCCTGTACAGCTCAACTACTGTGCTATGGCTTCCTGCCACCCCTACGTATCATTTTAGTCATGTTTTCAGAAATAACTTAGATTGTGCCTATAATCTTTTATGTAATAACAAACTGTGTGCCAGGTACAACATGATTGCTGAGTAAATTTTATTTATTTATCTGCCCCTCTATCTATCTATCCATCCCCCAACCTGCTCATCTCCATCCATCCATCCAGCAATGTGTACTGAGCACCATCAGTGGACCACGTACTGTTCCAGACACTTGGGGTGCACTCATGAGCAAGACAGAGACCCCTTAGAACAACAGCTATGATGCATAAAATGAGTGCATTTCAATAAAATTAATAAAAAAAAAAAATTTTTTTTTTTATGTAATAAAGTAAGATGGGTGTTATCTTTTATAGAGACAGACTATTTTAATAGTAACAATATAAACTAATAGAATAATAATTAAGAATTTAACACTTAATTAAGTGGATTAAATGTTAAAATTAGTAATTTAACAAATTAATAAACAGTCTATTTTAATAGTTTTATTATGTACTTCAAACACCTTTTAAATATTTATTTTGGAATTTTGCACTGATATTTTTAAGTGGAACTAATCTAATGCTTTTCCATGATTCCTTTGTGACCCCTGACCCAGCATTACTTGCACCATTCATCCATCCATTCATCCATCCATCCATTCATCCATCTGTCCATGCATCCGTCCATCATCTATCCATCCATTCATTCAGCACTTACTGAAGACCCGTGATGTGCACAGGAAGAGCAGGGATCAGTGTGAGGAGCACTGGGGAAGGGCAGGCATTTCATGGGCGGAGCCTGGTCCCTGCAGGGAGAGTGATGGAGGTGGGGGCCAGGAAGAGTGGCTGGGCCGGGTCTTGGAGATCCTGTTGGTCACACTCTTCTCTGAAGAGTTGCCAGGGCTGTTCTGTTGGTGGTAGCTGGGTTTGAGTAATAGAAGTGTTAGAAGTGACTATTTTGAAAGTGTACCTTTCTTATTAACCCATTAACCTATTGCTGACGAGTCGATTTCAACTCATAGTGACCCTATGGGACGGAGTAGAACTGCCCCATAGGGTTTCCAAGATGCTGCTGGTGGATTCGAACTGCCAACTTTTTGGTTAACCTTTTCTCAGTAAAGTTCAAATGACTTGGTGGCATTCAGTTCTGCAGATAGATTATTTTCTACCACTGACGTGTAGGCCAGAATCAACCCCATTTGCAGAAATAACTCTCTAAAACCAGTTGATGAATTTTCCTTGCTTGCTTTTATGTGTTTAATAGACAGCTTCATTAAACTGCACTTGTATAATGAGACTGACATTTCAGACTGTGTCTGCATTAGGCAGCCCTTTGGTTTAGCTCAGCCTTTCGTGGAATGCCAGTTCCATGTGTGACCCCTCACTGTCCACCAGAGAGTAGAGCTTGAAACAGAGAGATGGAGAGATACTGATGGAATAAGCTTTGTGCATCTTCTTTCCTTAGTGTTTAATAATACTTGAATATGAATTTTGAAAATTTACAGTTATTTTCAACTTTAAAATAATTTTAATATATTTAGTAACCACTGAGGGAGGAATGCAACATCCCGTTGCTGCCAACTCGATCTCAGCTCATAGTGACCCTACAGAACAGAGTAGAACTGCCCCATAGGGTTTCCAGGGAGCTGATGATGGATTTGAACCGTCAACCTTCTGGTTAGCAGCCGAGCGCTCAACCACTCCACCTTCAGGGCTCCTTATTCGGAACAACTCTAGTAAAATCTGTTTTGTAAAATATTTTTAAGCCAAAAGAGTTTGTAAATTGACAATTCCAAGTGTCTGTACTCAGGTAGTGATACTGATGTTGAAGCAGTGGAAGTTATGGTGCCTCGGGACTTGGTAAAGAAATAAGTCAGGATGGATTTCCTTACTGCTACATTTAGAGAAAGAGCTTCCAAGTATTCTGCCTGCTAGGGAGTTATTATAGGATTTACTGATGTTGAAATTATAAAATACATTTAAGACTACAAATACTCTGAACATAATTTGATCTAACAAATTATTCTTACTGATTTGTATATTTTATATTATGTTACAGTTTTTTAAGTGTCAGAAAGCACACCTAGTTTTCATAACAACCATGCTTAATTATTTAACAGTGGTTGATGGTGAAGCTTGCCGGCTTTTCTCCATTCTCAGACGTTGTATTTGTAATCATGACGTAAATTCTCCGAGTCTGAGCTCTTCATGTTGTGGTTACAGGTGTGACTACTGCAACAAAGGTTTTAAGAAATCCAGCCACCTGAAGCAGCACGTGCGCTCACACACTGGCGAGAAGCCCTATAAATGCAAGCTGTGTGGGCGTGGGTTTGTCTCCTCGGGGGTGCTCAAGTCCCACGAGAAGACACACACAGGTAATCAATTATCTGCCTTGCGTTTTGAAATTAAGCCTTAAAAAATATATGTGCATGTAACAGCTTAATTAAGATACAGTTCACATACCATTCAGTTCACCCATTTAAAGTGCACATATTCACTGAGTTGTGCAGCTGTCACTGCAGTCTAATTTTAGGACATTTTAACCACCCTCAAAGAAACCTTGTACCTATTAGCAGTCACTTCCCATTTTCCCTAACACCCTGGGCCCTGGGAAACCACTAATTGACTTTATGTCTCTGTGGACTCACCTATTCTGCACATTTTATGTAAAGGGAATCAGACAGTATTTGGTCTTTTGTGCTGGCTTATTTCAGTGAGGATAGTGTTTTCAAGGTTTGTCCATGTTGTAGCATACATCATACCTCATTCATTTTTATTGCCAAATGATATTCCATTGTATGGATCTTTCAAATTTTTTATTTACCCATTTAGCATTGATGAACATTTGGATTGTTTCCACTGTTTGGCTGTTTTGAACAATGCTGTGTATACTTGTATACAAGTTTTTGCATGAACCTGTATTCAATTCTCTTGGTGTGTAACGTACATCTGTGTGTATATATATATATATGTGTATAAACACACACACACGTAGGAATAGCGTTGCTGGGTCATATGATTGCTACATTTACCCTTTTGAGGAAATGCCAGACTATTTTCCACAGCACCATTTTACATTCCCACCAGCAATGTACAAGTGTTCCAATTTCTCCACATCCTTGTCATCACTTGACACTATGTGTTTTTTAAATTATAGTCATCCCAGTGTGTGTGGTATGGCTTTTATTTGCATTTCCGTAATGACTAATGGTGTTGAGCATCTTTTCATGTGCTTATTGGCCATTTGTATATCTTCTCTGGAGGAATGTTTGTTCAAGTCCTTTGCCCATTTTTAAATTGAGTAATTTGTCTTTTTATTATTGAGTTGTAAAAGTTAGTTATATATTCTAGATATGAATGCCTTATCAGATATCTGATTTGTAAATATTTCTCCCATTCCAGGGAATGTTGCCAGTTCACATGTAAAAGACTGAGAGTCAGAGAGGATATGACCTTTATTTTGGGAAGTGTTCTTGGAGGCTGTAAATTTCAATAGACATGCTCTGTCATTTTCCCTATTCATAAAATCAATTAGCTCCTAAAAATAGAAAACCATAGTAAATAAACTGTCTTTAGTTTTGAGCTTTATTGAGCATATCTTTGTTTGCTTTTGAGTGCTTACAATTTTAAGGCACTGAAGCATGGTTTTTCTCAGCTACTTTGACCTTGTGTCTGTGTCCTAGGGGTGAAAGCATTCAGCTGTAGTATATGCAATGCCTCTTTTACCACCAACGGCAGCCTCACCAGGCACATGGCCACGCATATGAGCATGAAACCTTACAAATGTCCGTTTTGTGAGGAGAGCTTCCGAACCACAGTCCACTGTAAAAAACACATGAAGAAACACCAGACGGTCCCCTCTGCTGTGTCAACCACTGGAGAGTCAGAAGGAGGAGGTATTTTCCATTTGTTGCTTCACGGTTATATTAACCAGATGCTAACTGAGTCCTAAGTTTATGTACAAGTCACTTGGAAAATTTTAAGCTGGTTTTGTGCAGTGTAAGCTCATATCACCCTGAATTTTTAAAAACTAGTTTATCTTTTGTTTAATGAAAGCAATACACACTCTTGGAAAAAAAATTCAGGGAAGACCAAAGAGGAAAACTTCTAGTCTTACTAATTATTATACACCAAAATGTTAGCATCCACTATAATGCTGTACTTTTCTTTCCGTGGAAATATGTGTATATTTAGGTAGAGAGTTAAATTTTTTTAACAAAACATGAAATGATGTTATACAGGCAATCCCTGACTTATGACAGGGTTCTGTTCCAATGACTCCATTGTAAGTTGGTTCTGACGTAAGTGGAATAATACCTCATTTTTTTTTTTTTTTTTAGTTTTCATTATTATTGCTTTCTGTTATCAGTATCTTTGTAAATTGTAACATTGAACATTTGCAAGTGAACATCTGAGAATGATAACATCAGCAAATTATCTGGTAAAGATTGTATGTAGTACATATTGCTAATGATAAGATGTACCAAAAAAAAAAAAAAAAAAGGTCTTAAGTGTGGGTAGTTGTAACTCAAATACGTTGTAAGTCAGAGACTACCGTTGGGAACTACCTATATATACTCTTGTAGTCTGCCTGATTTTTCCCTCCACTCGAATTTATTGTAGAAACACTTAATGTTATTAAACACAGACCTACAACAGTTCACATGGCTGCCTGGCATTCCTTGTATGGCTAGAAAACAAAAAAAAACCAAATCCATTGCCATCAAGTTGATTCCGATTCATTGCCACCCTGTATGACAGAGTAGAACTGCTCCCTAGAGTTTCCAAGGAATGGCTGGTGGATTCGAACTGTGACCTTTTGGGTAGCACCCAAGCTCTCAACCACTGTGCCACCAGGGCTTCTGTTTGGATACACCATCATTTTCTTACATAATTTCCTAATGCTAGACATTTATATAACAGCCAGTCTTCCACTGGGACAGTAAAAGCTAGCATTTATGGAGTCCTTAATAACTTGCCAAAATGTATGATAATCGCTGATATTAGCTCATTTAATCACAAAACACTTTAAGGTTGAGGAATTGACCTTATCTTGTACATGAACCAACTGAAATTTGGACAGGTGGATTAATTTGCCCATGTCGCATACCGACTAAGTATAGTAGTAATTTTAAGATTATTTTTCTGTTTAATGCTTTTTGTACTTATCGGAGGATTTCTTTTTAGTAAATTCCAGAAGTGAAACTATAGTGTTAAGAATGTGCATATTCTTACGCACATTTTTATTTATTAACAAATTCATTTTTCTCCTGCTCTGTCTGGGACCCTCTACCGTGATCCCTGTCAGAGCAGTTGGTGGTGGTAACCGGGCACCATCTAGTTGTTTGTGGCTCAGTCTGGTGGAAATGGTGGTAGTTGTGGTCCATTAGTCCTTTGGACTAATCTTCCCCTTTTGCCTTTAGTCTTCTTCAAAGACCCTTTGCTGTAGCCGGGAGGTCATTGTTTATATTTTGGCACGTGTTGCTGATGCACAGAACCTTAGTTTCATAGAGCAGACCTGTGACCTGTTTATCCGCCTTCTCTGCCCGGTTACTTCTTTCTCCATTTACTTTGTATTCGTCTGTCTTCAGGGTCACAGCGAGACCATTCAGTGTCTCTGACTTGTTTTACCTGATATTATCCTATCTTGAATGCAACTGTCTCTTACATTTTAGGAATAATTCCTTAAAATATACCTAACCTACCTTGAAATAACAAAAACTCCAATTTAACCACTGCCAAAGCAGCCATTTGTCTGATTTTCTCAGTAGGGACTTCTGGATATTAGTTTCTGATCTATTATATACTTTCCTTTTATAATGCTTTTCTTTCAAAGGAATTAAAGAACAGAGGTCATCGAAGTGTTATTTCTAGAGCACTGTATTTCAGAGTGTGTTAACTAATCCACCAGTACAAATAATCTTAAAGGATAATCGCGCGTTCCTTCTCATCAAAGAATAAAAGCATCTAATGCCATGAAATCAGTACCTTTAGGAGTGATTTGGATCTCTTATGGCTTCGCCACACCACTACACAAGTATTTGTATATGTCTTTATGTTTTCTGCTTTTGGATCATTGAGGGAGGTAGTTTATGTGAGCTCTCTTGTCCATAAAAGAAAAGTTGATTGTTAAATTGTTTTGTTTTGCCTAAACCAAGAGTCTTTTAATAGGGATTTAATTCCTTCACATTCATTATGGCCGTGAACGTATTTGGTCTAACGCATGTCATCTTACTTTATATATGTTCTATTTTTGTGGTCAATTCTGCTGCCCTTTTTTCCTTTCATGATTTTGCTATATTGTGTTCTTGGTTACTTTAAAATTTTTAGTACAATTATTTTGTTATTTCTTCATCAGTGTTGGTGGTAGCCACTACCTATAATCTACCCCCACTCAAATCTTTCCAAATTTTATTGGTACAACGTGGTATTTTAGTTGGTTATGTTGTCCTTTTCTTTAGTTCTAGTAAGTGGATGTTGAATCTCCTGGCTCTGTCTTCCATGTCGTACCTTTTCTTTCTGTTTCCCCTTCTCTCTCACTCCCTCTTTCTGTCTTTCTCTGCCTTCCTTCCCTCTTGTCTACTGTTTTATTATTTATGTTCTAAGAAAAATTACCCGGTTGATTTTTTTAATTCACTAACTTGATTTTAACCTCTGTCCATTCTGCTATTTAGTGTTTCTGTTTTTTTTGTTATCTCTTCAATAATGAGACTTCCCCTTTCCAGCCAATTTTTCCCTCCGTTTCATTTTAATGGCAGCTTATTCATGTTTTTAATCAATGTAAACATATCCTTATTTTTCCCTGAGGAAATAAACATCTATCTTAAAAAAAAAAATATATATATATATTTTTTTTTATCTAATTTCTGAAGCTCTTTTTTCTTCTTTAGAGTAAGCCTTTTACATTAGGAGCTGTTTACTAGTGTGCCAATTTGGCCTCCCTCTTGTGGGCTGCTGATTTTCTTTACCTGATAATGACTCTTCCTTTGCCCACATGAAGAAATGGAAACCCATAGTTAGGAACATAGCTAGCTTGTGCGGACACTAACCGTGACCAGCCTCACTGTTGGGCTTACATCGTGGCCAGCAGTGGATCTTGGGCACCAGCATGTCTCGATGGCAGCAGTCACTCCCTAAGGCATTTCCTCACTTTCCATGCTCTCCTCTAAAGCACTACCATCTTCAGCATAACTCAGTTCAGTTACTAATTTTAGCCTTACCAACTTGTTTAGCTTTATTGGTTTTGTTAGAAATTAGAATTTTTATTATACAGTCATATGTTTTTTTGGAGGTATGCTAGAAATTAGGGTTTTTCATTCAGCTGTCGTGTGTTTTACTTGGAGGTATGCCAGAAATCAGGGTACTCATTCAGATGTCCTGTGTTTTATTTAGAATCAGGATTTTCATTCAGATGTCATGTGCTTTATCTAGAGGTATACCTGGAGGAAGAGGAAGAAAGTCCCGAGAGGAACACATCTAGAAAATCTCGTCCTGAGGTCATCACTTTCACAGAGGAAGAAACGGCTCAATTAGCCAAAATTCGGCCGAGGGAAAGCGCCACTGTCTCTGAGAAGGTTCTCGTCCAGTCTGCTGCGGAGAAGGACCGCATTAGCGAGATGAAAGACAAGCAGGCTGAGCTCGAAGCAGAGCCAAAATACGCCAACTGCTGCACCTACTGCCCCAAAAGCTTTAAGAAGCCCAGTGACCTGGTCAGGTGAGACACGTGCGAGATCTCCCTCAGGTGTCGGTTTGGGACATTTGAAACTGTTCTGTGTGCTCTTTGACGGTTTTCACTGCACTGAGGACCTAAGTGCACTCAGCATTGTTCTGAAGCGGAGGCCACTTAAGTGGCTAATCATTTTCTTGGAGCAAGGGTTTAAGCAGGAGTCCCTGGGTGGGGCCAATGATGAAGCACTAGACTACTAGCCAAAAGGTTGTGTTTCACGCCCATCTAGAGGCCCTGTGCAAGACAAGCCTGGCGATCTGCTTCCAAAAGGTCACAGCCTTGAAGACCTATGGAGCAGTTCTGTTCGGCACATGTGGGGTGTCACGAGTTGAATCAACCTGAAGGCAACTAACCACAGTGGTTTTAAGCATGTATAACTGCAGATGCTTTTGGTTAAGCTCATTCAGAATATTAGTTGGAAAATTTGTTTTCTCGGTAGATTGTGCTTATTTCTGTATGATTGTGGTAGCAGTTAAAAAACAAAGAAAAAAATACAACTGAAAATCTGGGAAGTATTTGTTTATCAAGCATGACGTGGTGCTGGGCTATGTAGGTATGCTGATGGCGGCAGGTACAGTCCTCAGAGGTCCACCAATCTTTGTAAGGAGCCAGGGCACTGGACTGAACAAGGCAGCGTGTGGTCAGTTGTAAATCAGCCCGATAACAGCGCCTGGGGAAAGCGTCCAGTCTGAGCTAGAGGCAGACAGGGAGAGTAGACGAGAGGAAGCCTGGCAGCTGGCTGGGTGACAGTGGCGAGCAGCCTGTCCTACTCGCCCAGCCATATGCTGCATTCAGGAGCTTGGATACAGGAAGTGGGTGGTGTGAACCAAGCTGGGGATTAAGATAAAGAAGGGTGAGCCAGCAGAGGATCCAGGGCAGCGTGAGGAAGCATGAGATGTTTCATGGAGAGAAGTCCCACTGGGCAAGCAGAGGGCCTGGTGGGTAGGGGAGTTTTGTTCATTGGTGGGAGCTCACAGGGCCAGGGTGCTGCGTGGAGGTGTTGGGGGCTACCACTGTGGGTCTGTGAGGCCTGTGGGTGGTGGTGGCTGGCGCCAGTGAGGGAAGCAAAGAGGAGGCAGGAAACTGTGCTGTCATCACTGGGTACTGAGAGGCTCTCCTTGAGGATGACAAGAGGGAGGCGCTAGCAGTACTTAAAAAATGAGTCAGGTAGCTGAAAAGCGAATTTGTTTTTTTCTTGTCTGAGCCTACATTTTAAAAAAAGTTCAAGGTTCTGCCCCCCTTACTATCTACTCAGAAGATATCATGGTAAATCAAAACAAAACACAGTACAGGAGGGTGTGGTGTGGAGATAGCCCTGTTCCCCAGACAGAACCACTATGGACAGTTGCTTACATATTGTTTTCAGAAATGTCTGCACATGCATTAGCCTAAATGTAACGTAAACAGCACCATACTCTTTAAACATAGTTCTGCAGTCTTGTTTTGTGTTTTTGTTTTACTTTACATATTGTTGAGTCTCAGGCAAATTTCCTTGTCAGGACCTGTATGTAAGTCCATCTCATTCTTTTTCACGACAACACAGTATTCTGCTTGCGCGTACCAACATCAGTGTACCAGGCCCCTGCCGATGGGCATCTAGTTTTCAGGTTTTCGTTGCTGGAAGAGAATGCCGTGTCATGTATCTGGATCACGTACTGGTAGGGACTGCCAGATGCCTCTAGCAGGGTCATACCACCTATGCCAATCAAAGTCTCCGACATGCCTCTTCCAGACAATCCAGCTAATACCAGGCTGTCGCCATCAAACCAACAGGGGAAAACGATGCGTTGTTATCCTGTCTGCTTTCCCTCATTCTAAGCATGGTTGAACACCTCTTCATGTCTTCTGGCTCTTTGTATTTCTTCTTCTGTGCGTTGTCCATTTTTCTACCATGATTTACAAGAGCTCTTTGGATTTTAAAGGAAATTGGTCGTGTGTTCATTTGAATACTTTTGTTGTCTTTTAGATTTGCTTATGGTGTTTTTTGTTGTTGTTGTTTTTGCATGCAGTGAAGCTTAAAAAGCTTTGGACAAATTTAATCCGTACATAGTAACACGTCGTTTTTTATTTTTATGGGTAGTTAGGAATTTAAAGTCATGAGGTTGTTTATGAATGTGCATATATTTAAAAAGAAGAATACTTAAATTGCAACACTCTTTGGTTAGGCATGTCCGAATCCATACTGGAGAAAAGCCATACAAGTGTGATGAGTGCGGGAAGAGCTTCACTGTGAAATCCACGCTTGATTGCCACGTGAAGACTCATACAGGTGAGTCACAAACACCTTTGTTCAGTAATGATGTCAGTGCTCAGAAACCTTACAGCATTTTACATTTCTCTGTTCCTGAATGTTTTGCAGACAAAAACACTTCCAAAATTATAGAAAACTTCAAAATTGAGATACATTAAGGAATGGTTTTTGACTCCTGACAGAGAAAATGGTCTAAATAATGCTAAGAAAAAGTGATTAGGTCTCAAGGTTGAGTTATAGATTGTCTTATTTTCATACTGAAGCTTAAATATTTTTCTTAAGAAAGCCTCTTAGCCTCATTTAGGCCAAAGAAAATCAGTTTGCTGAGGTTTGTGTGAGGGCTTAGCAAATCTGCTGATAGTTATTAGTAATTCTTCTGATTCATATTTATCTCGTAAAGGGAGGAGTGAATAGACACCTTTCATGCCCTTCTACCCTTCATCTAATTTGAGGAACCCAAGGTCAATTGCACTAAGTAGAACATGCCAAGCCCTTGCTTCTCGAATCCTGTACAGTGTACCCTAGTGGCAAAGAGGGCAGGCCCAGAATCTCTGCCCGAGTTTGAATTCTGGTGACTCCACTTCTAACCTGTACGTCCTTGGACAAGTTAGTTCTCTGAGCCTCCATTTCCTCAGGTGTAAAATTGGGCTAATAATAGTACCTCCCCCATTGGGAGTTTAAATGCGTTACGACCTTTAAATCACTTAGAAAGTGTTTAGCACGTAGTGAACTCTCAGACAATGTTGTTGTTATGACCATCAAATCAATTTATATTCTTAATTTTTGGTTATGAACAGAATTGAAAAAAAGAGTACAAATTGCATGTCACTCATTTGTGTCAAGCCTTCTTACTCTTTTCTGATGGGTTAATATTTTAAACTAAGTAAGCAGGCACATTAATGTGTTTACTGTGGCTCTCTTTTATGTACACTTTTGGTTGTCTCATGAGGCTCATGTGGTTGTCTCCCTTGTGTAGTCGTTAACAGTGGAGGGTCAGGAAGAGCCAGGCCTCAATTGCTTTTGTGGCCCAAAGTCTAGTCTGTGTCTCAGGGGTGCCCAAGGAAGGTGTGCACATGCTACACTCTGTACACGATAGTTTACTGTCTGCTGGAGTTGGAGCCCAGTGTAGACTAACATGGGTGGGGAGTACAAAGGATGGTCTTAGTGGAAAGACCTGTCCGCTGGGTTTGGAGCTCAGTGTAGGCTCACACAGATAAGGAGTAGAAGGAAAGTCCCAGTAGAAAGCACCTTTCTCCATTCTGAGGTGATCAGGGACCCCCAAAGATGCCAGGCGGTACCTGGACGGTGGCTTTGCCATCTGCTATGTTTGGAGCCCGGTGTAGGCTCACACAGATAAGTAGTAGAAAAGAGAGTCTCAGTGGAAAGACCTCTCAGCACCTTTCTCCACTCTGAGGTGGTCTAGTGACCCCTGAAGACACCAGGCAGTGCCTGGATGGTGGCTTCACCAGTCCTGCCTGGCAGTGGGAGGACGTGTTGACAGACATCAGCTGTTGTTACCCAAGTTCCATAGAGGGAAAAGGAAACCAGGACGTTTTTCTACTTCTGGAGATTCCTCAAGGCTGAATGTGGGTTGGCAACATCAGGCACACAGAAGTCAGAGCTCTGTGGCCATTCCTAGACCTGTGATCCTCCCAAGAACCAAGTGTCTGTGGAGCTGGTGCTGAAGTAGACCCATACTCCCAGGTCCCTGACACTGTTTTGCTTTACACGTTAAATGTCCTTTCTGCTGGGCTTGTACTTTTGTGCCTTCCTTTGGTAGAAGGGAATATAAAAATGCTGAGACGTTAACATGACCTTTGTAAAACTTTAGAAAGAGCAGTGAAGGAATGCGAAGCTGAGCTGCTGCTGAATTCCCTGTTAGCTCAGGGTCAGTGTAAATCCAGAACTCCAGCCAGGGTTCAATAGAATGTTGTATATATAAAAAAAAAAGGTGTGTAAACACTGAAGTTTGTGGCAACTCAAATTGTAAACCAGGCACTTCTTCTTACTTTCTCGTTTCTAGCACAGTCGTCGATCACACAGCTCTCACAGGTGGAAGGGGTTCTTGGTGGCCTCGGCACGTCCACCTGGACAGCGGTCCCTGTGGCCATGAGCGTTGGAGTACAGCAGCAGGTCCAGCTCCCCTGATCTCCACTGTCTCCTTTTCGCAGGTCAGAAGCTCTTCAGCTGCCACGTCTGCAGCAACGCCTTCTCCACAAAGGGAAGCCTGAAGGTTCACATGCGTCTGCACACAGGTGCGAAGCCCTTCAAGTGTCCACACTGCGAGCTGCGTTTCCGCACCTCTGGGCGCAGGAAGACACACATGCAGTTCCATTATAAGCCCGACCCCAGGAAGGCCAGGCGGCCCGCAACCAGGAGCTCCTCTGAGGGACTGCAGCCCGTGAGCCTGCTCAGCACCTCCTCCTCGGACCCCAATGTGTTCATCATGAACAACTCTGTCCTTACTGGGCAGTTTGATCAGAATTTGCTTCAGCAAGGGCTGGTAGGCCAGGCGATTCTTCCTGCTTCCGTGTCTGGTGAGTGCTGAGCTGGTGCCTGCAGAATAGTCAGTCGTTGTACGTGGCGTTTTCCTTTTGTCTGATTCCAGTAACGTTCCAGCAATGACTGTCAGCAACACAAGTTTTCCCTCATAGAAGACAGCTGGAAAAATGGAAATTTCTTCTTTAAGAAGTAGTTTCCCATTTCCCATCCTTCTTCCATCACACCTGCTAAGTTGCTGTTGAGGTGGCCCCAACTCACGTTGACCCCATCCACAATGGGGCAAAACGCTGCCCGGTCCTGTGTTGTCCCCATGATTGGTTGTAGATTGGACCATAGTGATCCACAGAGTTTTCATTTCATTGAAGCAACCTGAGGCGTGGTGCACGGATGACTCTGCCACTTGTTCCACTATTTAGCTTAATCTCTTCAAGCCTGCTTTCCTGATGTGTTTAAAATGAATAGTATTATTGTCTATTTCACAGGGTTTGTTTCACAGTTAAATTAAGTAATGCATGTGTATGGTGTAAAATGAGTATTTGTATTCATTCATTAGATCGTATTGATAAAATGTAGACAAGAACGTATTTAAACATCCCTTTGTAAAAATGAGCTATTTTAGATTTGAGAACTTCCATCATTCCTTTTCCCTTTCTCTGGCCAGCCGGTGGGGACTTGACAGTGTCTTTGACGGACAGCGGTCTGGCCACCCTCGAGGGCATACAGTTACAGCTGGCTGCTAACTTGGTTGGACCAAATGTCCAGATCTCTGGGATCGATGCCTCCAGCATTAACAACATTACCTTACAGGTATGATACCTGCTGGTTGTTCCATGTCTCGATAGAGTTCACATTACAGATAAAGATGACGTTTCACTGTGAACCTCCATTCTGCTTTGCAGATCGACCCGAGTCTTCTGCAGCAGACTCTGCAGCAGGGTAATGTGCTTACCCAGCAGCTGACAGGGGAGCCTGGCCTGACCCCGCAGAGCGGCTCGCTCCAGACCCCAGAGAGTGCTGTCCCAGCTAGTGTGGTCATCCAGCCCATCTCGGGCCTGTCCCTGCAGCCCTCGGTGACATCGGCAAATCTGACCATCAGCCCCCTGTCTGAGCAGGACTCTGTGCTGACCACCAGCAGCAGTGGTGAGGTCCACACCCTTGTTTGCCTTGACAGCATGTGTTTCAGTTTTGTGCTTACAGCCCCATGTTTGACTGCAGGACATGATGAAGTCATTTCCTGCTCTTTAGAAAGCTCAGCAGATCAGTGCAGTGCCCTAAGAGTAAAACAAGCTCTTATCATCAGTGATGTTTACTCATTGACTGCCCGTAGATCGCCACCTCCACATAATCACCCTTCATATTGGCTTCCTGACTAAGGAGTCAGGATGATGATGTTTATTCTTTCTTCTCTTCTCTCTCTTTACACCATGTACCTGCATTTATCTTTCCACTTTCTGGACTAATCATTTAACTCAAATATTTTTGACATGAAAAGGAGATAATTCTTTTTTAAAGCCTGCCTTTGTTTTGCTTCTGCTGACGACCAGGGGCCCAGGATCTCTCTCAGGTGATGACTTCTCAGGGGCTCGTGTCCACATCCAATGGTCCTCATGAGATCACCTTGACCATTAACAACTCCAGCCTGAGCCAGGTGCTGGCTCAGGCAGCCGGTTCCTCCTCTACATCGTCCTCGGGGTCCCCGCAGGAGATCACCCTCACGATATCAGGTCAGTCACATCACGTCTCAAACTGCCTTTTGTCTGCAGTTTATCTCATTTGCGCCCCTTTTCCACAACACTCAGTGTACAGGAAGTATTTGTGATCACATGTGAGAATTCCAGGATGATTGTTGTCATTTCCAGTTTGAGCAAGGTCCTTTTTCCTTTATGGCAATATTTTGTTCAGCAAAGAGCAGAAAACTATAGCTTCACAATACCGCTTGTATTCTGTTGAACGAAAGGAACACGACTGGCTTGAACTGTGGGCACCAGGACATCATGAACCCCACTGTGCCCTCCTGATCCCCTCAGAATGTAACTTGGATTTTGTAGAAACTTCCGAGATCTGGTAGTGCACGGGAAAGTCGATGAATGGCTCACTTGATGTCGTCGACCCAAACTTCTGGGCCAGTGACCTGAGAGAGGGCACTCTGTTCTGAGTTTGCACAGAGCACATTTTAAAGCCAGGCTTTGCCTGCATAGCTCTGAGCTGAGACCCCCCCAGGTTAACCAAGGATCATGTTTTAAGTTAGCAACAAAAATTGCAGCACTTACATGTGCCAGGAATTATTCTATTAACATTTACAAACGCTGACTCTTTTAACATGAGTTTGATTAATCCTCATAGCAACCCCTGAGGTTGTTAAAAACAAGGAAACATTTTGCTGGAATCGCAGTCACCCCCTGGAGTTCTGGTGTGAGGGACACAGCCATGTTCCCCTTAAAACACATGGCAGGGTGTTGACCAGCCGAATGAGAGATAAACTCAACCAAAAGGCTAATCCAGAAGAGTGTTCTGCAAAAATTATTGTTGGAATTGAAAGAAAAATTTTTCAGGAATAAACCAAAACTTTTCTTCCTTTTAATATGTAATTTGAGGAAATATTTTTAGATATTTTTAGATAGAGCTTTGCTTTTGAATGACACACAATGATTTTAGATGCTGCAATTCAGCAGAAATTAACATCGAACTTCATTAGTTGGAGCCCTGGTGGTGCAGTGGTTAAGAGCTTGGCTTCTAATCAAAAGATTGGCAGTTCGAATCTACCAGCTGCTCCTTGGAAGTGCTATGGAGCAGTTCTACTCTGTCCTATAGGGTCACTATGATTTGGAATTGACTTGACAACAACTGTATTTTTCATATAATTCAGTAACCTCCCTTCTTAAATTATACGTATCTGATATTTAACATGGGAAACATAAGAGAGTTATTTTAATACAGTCATTTTGTTGATCAGATGAAATTATTTTTTAGTGCCCTGATATACGAGGCATTGTGCTAGGTCCCCTGCAGATACAGCTGGTTCAGAAAATGTGCTATTCAGTTGGTGGGTGGTGCTTCCGATTCTCCTGTTTTCCTATTACTGGCCAGTCGGTTACTTTATTGCTTATTAGAATATTCAGAAGTGTGGATGAATATCACACTGTGTTTTTTTTTTTTTTAATTTGGCTTATTCAAGGAGGAAACATTGAATTAGTTCATGAAATAAGGTTTGCCCAAATTTGGGGCTTTACATTTCTTGTTTTCTTCTCTGGATACTGAGAATTAGCTGTAGTGACTCATCAGTTAGCATTTTCTTACCCGTTTAGAAAAAGCTGTAGAGAAACACTTCATTTATGCACCTGGCAATCCTAGAGAAACTTCCAGTTATTTTGTAGGATGTTCTTTTTGTCCATTAATGTACAGAATTATAAGTGCTGGTAGATACTAGAGAATGCAAGTATTTTTCAGCTTTGTAGACTTTTAGCAATTAAAAATCTTAGGGTTTGCAGGAAGAAAAATTAAACGTTGTACAGAAGGCAAGGATAGTTCTCAGCCTCTCCAAATTACCTTGTGCATATACAATAAAAATCCTCCCCCTTGATGTTTCAGTGCAGTTATGAAATAATATTGAGCTACGTAAAGCAGGAATCAGAAAGGGATACCTGCGCTCCGAACGTCATCCACCCATCCCTCAAACGTGGGTCTGCTCTGCTGATAGAGTTCTGCCATTTTCTTCCCCCATAAATCATGCCCAGAAGGCATAACTTCATTTCTGATTTCTATTTCTTTAATGTAGCATGAGAATTTCGGTAGTTACAAAGCAGAGTGCAGAATTCTTTTCCTTTCTGATCCTTTTCCCCCAGTTTTCTGTAGTTGTCTTACACCAGATTTGGCATTTGACCACAGTTTTTTTTTTTTTTTCAAGTAACTTGTCTTTATCAAGCCTTTCCAAATCATTCACTTTGGCTTTCATTGAAATATCAACAGTGTTTTTATTTTCAGAAGCCATTTGTTTGTTTATTGTTGGAATTATATGAAAGCTGGTAAAACTGACCTGGGCAGCTGGTGAGAGAATGTCATGGGCACGTTAGTGCATGTCTGTGAGTGCTCTGTGGGGCAGGAGCACTCTGTAGGGTCCGAGCAGCCGTCACTGGGTTGTGCAGCAGAGACTCACGGTGGGGTGACTTCAGCAAGCTGCTAAGTGGGACCAGTCAGGGAGGTGCTGGTACTGGTCATGATGTCATTTCAACTCACTGAGCCACAGTTTTGCCACATCTGGCAGTCCACTACCTTTGGGGATGTTTTCACTGCAGTGAAAGTTTGACTCAACAAGAATGTGTAAGTCTTAAGTTAAAGTAGTATTCTAAGGAGCATATGAGACACCCTCCAACAGCTTACAAAAAAGCATGAAGAGATACTGTCACTTAGGAAAATGTCTTTCATGCTCTTATTTTCATTTTTTATGTATATTATTAAAAATGAAAGTTTTGAGAACGTTCTGTTTTTAACACACTTTATAGTATGTAAATGTGCATGTTACTTCAGATAACACAATATTAATTTCCATTCAGGTCAAGATCTTATTCAACACAATTCTAACGGGAGTAGTGAACTAAATGGAAGCATACGATTGTCAGCACCTGCAATCAACAATCAGTCCACAGGTGCCACCTTAACAATAAGCAATGATCAACTTCTCTCACAGAGTGCAACATTAAACTCCTCAGGTATGCAGCTAATGATCTAGCCAAGAAAGGTGTTATAAGATGTCACAGTTACAAGGTGATGCAGACGGTAAACGAGGAAGAGTAAACCCTTCCGGTGACAAATGTGTAAAATACAGGTATAAGTTATGTATATGTTAACAACACTTAGTGGCTTAGGTATAATTCTAGGCTACAGAATTCTCTCCAGAGTTATCAACCGATTAACAATTCTACCTTTTCAGGGATAGAAATAAGTAATTTTACTGAAATATGCACATCAGTGTGCAGTTAGCATGCAGTGCCCCTGTTTACAGAGCGGCTGCTCTCTGGCCCAGTGCTAGGATCCTTCCTGTTTGTCCTGCAGGGTGAATTTGCTGCCACCAGCTGGCAGCAGGATAACAAAATTGAAAGAAGGCAGCTTTCTCAGGCTTTGAAGTACAGGCTTTTATCAGAAGTAAACTGCTCATTAGCAAACAAGCTCAAGTAAAATAAGTCACAGATTCATAATAGTTAAAAGTTTAAGATAACATATCTTTCTGGCTTTCTCAGTCTCCTAGAGATTTCATTCACTTTTTAGCCTTATTTTCCAACTTTTTAGATAATTTTTTGAGAAAAAAATTTTTAATGTTCAAGTGTATTCTCAAAAGCAAGGCTTTTTTTTTTAATGCTTATTGAAGTGCTTTCTTATCCAGTCATTTCTTCATTCAATAAAACACGGTAGCATCTGCCACGTGGTAGGATTGTAGTAAGCTTGGAAATACAGTACTGAGCAAAGTAGATGTGGTCCCCTATGTTTTGGATCTTAGAAGCTAGCAGGGTGCAGGCATTGATTCAAGACTCCCACAAATGGGCATGAAACTGCAGCTGGGATGACCCGTAAAGGAGGGATCACAGTGCCCAGTGTGTCCATACCAGGGAGCTCGGCCTGGCCAGGGATGCTTCTGATGTTTCACACAAAGCAGCACGTGTGAGACAAGGCCAGGATCTGAGAATAGTGGACCACTTGGAAGCGGAGGGACAGCGTTGTGTCTCCTTCTCATTGACTAACAGCATGGCATCAGGCCCAGTAGGCCAAGAGCTTTGTCCAGGTCACATAGCTGTAGGGCCAGGCAGATCTCACCTCTCAACTCCTGGTGCCAACTATGAGGTCTGCTGAAGCACTTCTGTCCTCCATTGTCCCACCATGGCCACTTCACTCTAACCCTGCTCATCTGTCAGTTTGTTTGCTTAACTTTGGGGCTATGACATACTCTGTCATAGAAGTTAGTTCTTTTACTTACTAATTTGAAATAAGAGAAGACTTTTTTGTTTTGTTTTTCAATGAAGCAGAATTTTGCTTTATATTTTAGCTGATAAAAGCTGAGAATTTCAGGTTATTATTTAGTCTACAATGGGTAAGTATCCAAGTCAGATCATGTACTACTGAAGTTACTTAGCACACTGTTTATACAAAGCATAGACTGCATTGTTACTCACCATCTCTAGATTCCTAATCCTAAACTTTGTGTTTATTATCATTCCCACTTCTGCCTGGTGCATGTTGAGATCTGAGGATATTTCTTGTGTGTGGGCAGAGGGAATGACTGTCATACTGTTGTGGGTCTCGTTTCAGGTCGTTGTCGTTGTTAGGTGCCGTCTAGTCAGTTCCGACTCATAGCGACCCTATGTACAACAGAATGAAACGCTGCCTGGTCCTGAGCCATCCTCACAGTCGTTGTTACGCTTGAGTTCATTGTTGCAGCCACTGTGTCAATCCACCTTGTTGAGGGTCTTCTTCTTTTCTGCTGACCTTGTACTCTGCCAAGCATGACGTCCTTCTCCAGGGACTGATCCCTCCTGACAACATGTCCAAAGTATGTAAGATGCAGTCTCACCATCCATGGCTCTAAGGAGCATTCTGGCCACACTTCTTCCAAGACAGATTTGTTCATTCCTTTTGACAGTCCATGGTATATTCAATATTCTTCGCCAAGACCACAATCCAAAGGCGTCAACTCTTCTTTGGTCTTCCTTATTCATTGTCTAGCTTTCACATGCACATGATGTGATTGAAAATACCATGGCTTGGGTCAGGCACACCTTAGCCTTCAGGGTGACATCTTTTCTCTTCAACACTTTAAAGAGGTCCTTTGCAGCAGATTTACCCAATGCAATGCGTCTTTTGATTTCTTGACTGCTGCTTCCATGGCTGTTGATTGTGGATCCAAGTAAAATGAAATCCTTGACAACTTCAATCATTTCTCCGTTTATCATGATGTTGCTCATTGGTCCAGTTGTGAGGATTTTTGTTTTCTTTATGTTGAGGCGCAATCCGTACTGAAGGCTGTGGTCTTTATCTTCATTAGTAAGTGCTTCAAGTCCTCTTCACTTTCAGCAAGCAAGGTTGTGTCATCTGCATAACGCAGGTTGTTAATGAGTCTTCCTCCAATCCTGATGCCCCATTCTTCTTCATATAGTCCAGCTTCTCGTATTGTTTGCTCAGCATACAGATTGAATAGGTATGGTGAAAGAATTCAACCCTGATACACACCGTTCCTGACTTTAAACCAATCAGTATCCCCTTGTTCTGTCCAAACAGCTGCCTCTTGATCTATGTAAAGGTTCCTCATGAGCACGATGAAGTGTTCTGGAATTCCCATTCTTCGCAACATTATCCATAATTTGCTATGATCCACACAGTCGAATGCCTTTGCATAGTCAGTCAGACACAGGTAAACATCCCTCTGGTATTCTCTGCTTTCAGCGAGGATCCATCTGGCATCAGCAGTGATATCCCTGGTTCCACATCCTCTTCTGAAACCATCCTGAATTTCTGGCAGTTCCCTGTCGATATACTGCTGCAGCTGTTTTTGAATGATCTTCAGCAGAATTTTGCTTGCATGTGATATTAATGATATTGTTCTATAATTACCACATTCGGTTGGATCACCTTTCATGAATAGGCATAAATATGGATCTCTTCCAATCAGTTGGCCAGGAAGCTGTCTTCCATATTTCTTGGCATAGATGAGTGAGCACCTCCAGCACTGCATCTGTTTGTTGAAACACCTCAATTGATATTCCGTCAATTCCTGGAGCCTTGTTTTTCCCCAGTGCCTTCAGAGCAGCTTGGACTTCTTCCTTCAGTACCATTGATTCCTGATCATATGCCACCTCTTGAAATGGTTGAACATTGACTAATTCTTTTTGGTATAATGACTCTGTGTATTCCTTCCATCTTCTTTTGATGCTTCCTGCGTCGTTTAATATTTTCCCCATAGAATCCTCAAGAATAGATTTGATGCCTTGGATGCTAGTGACCGAAGACCAGACGAGTTGTGGAATGACATTAAGGACGTCATACATGAAGAAAGCAAGAGGTCATTGAAAAGACAGGAAAGAAAGAAAAGACCAAGATGGATGTCGGAGGAGACTCTGAAACTTGCTCTCAAACTTCGAGCAGCTAAAGCAAAAGGAAGAATTGATGAAGTAAAAGAACTGAACAGAAGATTTCAAAGGGCCTCTTGAGAAGACAAAGTAAAGTATTATAATGACATGTGCAAAGAGCTGGAGATGGAAAACCAAAAGGGAAGAATATGCTCAGCGTTTCTCAAGCTGAAAGAACTGAAGAAAAAGTTCAAGCCTTGAGTTGCTCGTTTCAGGAGACTGTAGGAATTAAAGCTGGCCCCTGCTTGCTTTGCTGAAGACTAAACTGGCTGCCATGGAATCCTGTATCTTTATGGAAGCTCCGCTTGAAACTTGTAGTTACTCCTTGGCAAATTGATGGAAAGACAATGGCAGTCTAGCTGTTCTGACTTCTATGGAGTAGTTTCCTGTGCTGCTTGTTGGACCTGGATGTTTGCTGGTACAGTGGCTTCCTTAATTCAAAATCAGGGGTGTTCTGGTCAGAATGGAGAAATGGACAAGATGAGAATATGTGAGCTCCAAGGGTCTGTTTTGGCTGCGAGTATTTCTTTAAACTGCTGTACTCTGGCCAGAGTATAGTGGGTTAGGCACGGAGTAGTCTTCCTTGTAAACTTGCCTCCTCAGATACACATTGATGAGTCTCATAGAGAGGGTGGGGGGAGGTTCTCTCAGGGCAGCATTGTCCCTACCCATCAGTGTGCTCAAGGTGCTACGTGACACGCCAGTGAGGAGTCCCGAAAAACAGACCTTTTTTGCTGACTTAATTTTTTTCTTTCTTTTAGACACTTTTTTTTTAAAGAGCTAGCTGAGATATTGCTTTTAGTATTATTATTTTTTAATATGATTTAGCTTATCTCACACATTAAATTTTGGTACCTTATTTTTTTAGAAAATATTTTTCAAGGGATCCAGTGCTGTTGTAAAGTAAAAGGTGAATTCTTAATTAAAGAACGTTTGTGTATTATTACTGTTACAGCAGCTATTCTTAAGTACACGAGTGATTTTATATGAGCAGTGAGTTGTATCACGTTCCCAGGTTCCTTTGGTACCTTTGGGTGCTCCTCGATATAGGAAGAGATTCTTATCTACTGTTCCACTTGATCTTTCTGAGTGCTTTGCACAGTCCATAGGTGCTAGTTGTTGAGTAGCCGATCCCGTCTCCATTGTAGTGGCTGGGGTATTGCATCTTCGCGGGCGGTATCTATTTTGGAGTCAAAGTCACCCCAGTAAGAATTAAAACTGAGGTGACGTTGTTTTGAGATTAAACGAGGCTCTTCTGGGACTTGATGCTTGGGAATCAGTGGCAAGGCTCTTGCTTCTTTCTATTTATGAAACCTTCCAGAATTATAACTGGATTTTCTTAGAAGCTACAAAACCTCATCCCAATGATGATGTAAGGTAGTGTTGAGTTTGAGGAACATGTAGCATTTATTAATCCTTTAAAGAAGACCTTTAGACTCAATCAAATGTGTCCTGGGGGAACTGTGGTTTCAGAAAAAAATAGGAAATAAAACTGGACAGGTACAATCTTCACTTAAATATTGGATTCTAATTTTCAAGTTAAGGCTATTTATTTTGAATTGAAAACTGTGGCCTTCAGAGCTTTAAGCACATCTTTTATGTAATTAAGAGCTATAAATATTAAACAAATGTAATTATAGCTTTTAAAAACTTATTTGAGTACTTAGGAAATGTTCAATTTTTTTCTTTTTAATCATATTGAGGGTAGTTCCACTTGAACTGGTATCATTCTCTTTCCGGAAAACCCGCTGGACTAAGGGCGCTATTAAAGGTTCATCCCCCACGCTGGTTTGGAACGTGAACCCTGAACTTGCCTGGAGCCGTCAGGCATCGCGTGGATTGAAGGAGGTCACAGGCCCCCGTGCTCTGCTTAGCCCCCTCATGCTGCGTGGCTCTGGAACCTTTTGATTCACTAGGAACCAAGAGAGTCAGAGACGTTTATCTGGGGAGGGGGCGAAGCTCTCTGCCTTCTTTATTTCAGAAATTAGGGTAGGCTTTGTGTTCTTTCCTGTCTAAGGAGTAATGAATCTCATTCATTTTTGGCTTTTTTTTTTTTTTAATGCCATTTGGATGAGAATCGTGGGTATGTGATTTGTGGTGTGGTTCTAGCCAGCCTCTGGGGCTTTGGCAGCAGACCACAGCAGTGCGGATGGCAATCAGCCCTGGGGTCCCCGCCTGCTCCTTCGTGCTTGTGGTGAAATTGCAGCCCACGTGGCTTCTTAGCACCAGCTCTGCAGGGCCTTGTTGTTGAGTCTTCGTCCATGCGCTGTAAGATACTACATGGGTCCTAGTTGGCGTAAGTTAGGATGTGTGGAGGCCACTTTATAACGGATGTGAGGTTGTTGACGTACTGATAACTGGAGTCCTCACAGTAGCGGGCCTCCACAAATCCACACACATCGTCATTGAGGACAGTCCTGGCTTCTCTCTGGAGTGCATTCATCGCTGTGCTGGTATGGTGGGCGAGATCCAAGGTCTCTTCTTTCTTACCTGCAGCCGTGGTGGCTGCTTCAGTGCAAGACTCCTGAGTCCTAGTGGTTGCTGCTGTGGAAAGTTCCAGGTCAGTGCAGTGCATAGCGAGACTCCAAGCGTGTGCATATGCGAAGCATTTGTCTGGGGAACTCCATTTACAAGCAAGTAACCTGGGCTCCCTGCTGGCTCTGAGACCAGGCCAGGCTGCCCAGCTTTGCCGGCCCACATAGCATTGAAGGGCTGCCTCATTTTGTTCCCAAATCCCTCAAGGACTCTTTCTGAGCTTACACGTGGTTGTTGTGTCTTAGCACCTGGCACTGTGACTGGCACAGTGGATGATAAAGAAATATTGGTTGCGTGAGTAGATGGATGTAGAAATGGACTATGAGGATAGAGTGAGAGAGCAAGTGTGTACGTTTATATGTTCACCAGAAACAGCTTTAAACATCTTTTGTGGGGGTGCCCGCCAAAGGGCTTTGATAATTCCATTCGAAGTCTGTCTCATTTGCCAGTAGGGTGCTTGAGTGTCTGATTTGTAGAAGAGGCCTTTCTTGCCCCAGATATCTTCCTTTCTCTTACTATTGGTTACCGGGGGAAATGTCTGGCACAGTTCTTTGTGGCGAGTTACAGTTACATTGTCTTGGCAAAGACACCTAAGATGTCGAGCAGGGCAAATAAATAGTTAAAGGGTTTTGAGTGAGGTTTGTTCCAAGTGTCTATGCTTAAGGACAAGTGAACATCTTGGGGGATGTGACTGAGAGCATAAGCAGAGGGAATGTGAGCTTCAGAACCAGTCCTTGCTCCGTGGATCCTGTTGGATCCTTCTGTAGGCTCTTCTCTTTTGCCCTCAGTGAGGACAATGAATCCTGGAAGTTCACCTTTTTGTTCCTGTCTGTGTTACCACTGTGACTGAGCTGTGCCATCACTGGCTTTCTCTGTACTCGCTTAAGAGACAGTTAAGTGCTCATCTGTAAGCACGCCTGGAAAATAAAAAAAGCTTTGAGGCAAAATTAGAGTGAAATTAGATAACTTCTGTGACGTGGTTTCAAAAGCTTAGGCAGAGTTTGTACTCATCATGACTAACAGATTAGTTTCTTTATGAAAACTATTCTTCCCAAGCCGTGACAAGTCAACTTATCTAGCGTCCCCATTGACCTGCTCTTCTTGCCTCTCTTGTAGAACTTAACGCCACTCCTGGGAGCCTTCCTTCTACCACGCCCATGTCTCCATCCACCATATCCACACAGAACCTGGTCATGGCGTCGTCAGGGGTGGGAGGCGACGCCAGCGTCACACTCACGCTGGCTGACACTCAGGGCATGCTTTCTGGGGGTCTTGACACGGTGACGCTGAACATCACCTCGCAGGTAAGGGCAGGTCCCACCTGTCCCTTCACATTTACTCATCTCCCTCCAGGGCCTGTGGTCAGCTATAAACTGCCACCATGGAAGTCTGCTGCACAGTTGGTAAAGAGCCCCTTCTGGTGCCCCTCAGTATCATTTTGTTTTTCAAAGACCGGTTTCCATTTCAGCTGGTATTCTGTTACACAATACAAGAAATCATTGGAGATACTGATGGCCAGAATGGTATTATTATTTGAGTTAGAATCACAGGTAAGAGGAAGAAGTTAATTAACATTCCTTAAAGATAGGAGCGTGATTGTAACTGTTACCTAACTAAGAACTCCAAAATGCAACCTGGCTGCATTATAAGACCTACCGTTGTAACTGTGAGAGCCTTTTTTAGGCTAACACAGCCATGGCATGTTACTTAACAAACTGATTGCACTCATGCATTTCATAAAGAAATGGTGGACTCTTTTTTAATAATATGCGTACCTGATGTGATTTATGCATTAGGATAAAGTGTTTTCGGCTTGTTCATGTTGTAGCACGAACAATATTCCACTGTGTAGATATACCGCATGTTGTTTATCCATTCACCAGTGGGGAAACATTGGGGTTGTTTCCACTTTTTGAAATAAAGCTGCTATGAACACTTGAGTACAGTTTTTATGTAGACATAGGTTTTCATGTATAAATGGTGTCGAAGGGTGGAATTACTGTGTCATATGGTAGTTCTAGGGAGCCCTACTGGCACAGTGGTTAAGTGCTGTGCTGTTAACCAAGAGGTCGGCGGTTGGAACCCACCAGCCACTCTGTGGGAGAAAGATGTAGTAATCTGCTTCTGTAAAGATTACAGCCTTGGAAACTCTATGGGGCAGTTCTCCTTTGTCCTGTAGGGTCACTATGAGTCAGAATTGACTCAGTGGCAATGGGTTTGGCTTTTTTTGGATGATAGTTCTATGTTTAACTTTTTGAGGAACTGCCAAGCTATTTCCACAGTGGCTGTAGCATAGATCTTTTAAATTTTCAGCTAATCTGATAATGTTAAAGCTTCCGAAGACACCACTTTTCTCTTTCCAGGGCCAGCAGTTCCCGGCGCTGCTTACAGACCCATCCCTCTCAGGCCCAGGCGGCGCAGGCTCCCCGCAGGTAATCCTGGTGAGCCACACGCCACACGCTCCCTCGGCTGGGTGTGAAGAACTGGCTTACCAGGTGAGTGCACTCTGTGTTCACGCTGTCACGTTTCACGTGGACATAGAGATCCAGAGGAGGTGACCTGTGTATTAAAGTGACAAGAGGGATAACATTTTCTCATGATGTGTAATTTTTCTGTAGTTGTACAACC
Source organism: Loxodonta africana (assembly GCF_030014295.1). Lineage (NCBI taxonomy): Eukaryota > Metazoa > Chordata > Mammalia > Proboscidea > Elephantidae > Loxodonta > Loxodonta africana. Next base: position 31,919,437 of record NC_087352.1, on the reverse strand, counting down.
TGAAATATTGTTCTTATTTACGTGATTATTAACTGCTTAATAACCTCTTTTTATCCCAACAGAGAAAATCATGCATTATTGATTTCTTAGCTAGGAATTTTTTCCTTCATCCTAAAACCTCTAGCATTTTCATTATGTTGATCTGTTTTGGCCTCTTTATCATTCATCAGTGTATGTTTGAGTGATGGCCACATTCCAGTACTGGTCCAGATGCTGGGGTGGGTTGTGATGGTGGACAGATATGTAATACCTGTTGGGGAACCACATGCTTGTGAAGAAAGTGTGGAGGGAGGGAGGGTGGGGACTGTGGTCTGTGTTGGGGGGCATGCTCCCAGAAGCATCACGGGGCAGAGTCCTGCGTGAGATGGAGGGTTGAGCTTGGTGAGGTCTGGAGAAGGAGAGCTGAGTGACAGGTCCCAGGCCTCCTTCATTCTGTGCTTGTACTTTTTGCTTTTTGTTAAGTGGGATCTTAGTACCACAGAATTCGAGGGAGCATTCAATAATGTAGAAATCTATTTTATATTTATTAACATTTTATATTTGCCTACTGGTCAGATGTCACTTGGCCATTTCCATGCATAATTTTTAACTTGTAGTTTTTTCTTAGGTTTCTTCTGTCAACATTGCTGATTCTTTTATTTTTAACCTATAGGGTTTTTGTTGTTGTTAATGTATTTTGTTATTGTTGTTGAGAATATACACAGCAAAACACGTACCATTTCAACCGTTTCTGCATGTACAATTCAGGGACATTGATTACATTCTTCTAGTTGTGCAACCATTCTCACCCTTCTTTTCTGAATTTTTCCTCCCCCATTAACATAAACTCACTGCCCCCTAAGTTTCCTGCCTAATCTTTTGAGTTGCTGTTGTCAATCTGATCCCACGTAGATAGTTCTTAAAAGAACACAATGCTCAAGGCAGGCATTCTTTACTAGTTACGCTAAACTATTGTTTGGTTTTTAAGATGACTTCAGGGATATTTTTGGTTTTAAGGTTTAAAAGTTATCTCAAGGCGATAGTTTCGTGGGTTCATGCAGCCCTATGGCTCCAGAAAGTCTGGAGTCTATGAGAATTTGAAATTATGTTTTGCATTTTCTCCCTTTTGATCAGGTTTCTTCTACAAAATCTTTGATCAAAATTTTCAGTAATGGTAGCTGGGTACTATCTACTTCTTCTGGTCTCATAGCAAAGGAGGCAGTTGTTCATGGAGGTGATTAGCCACACATTCCATATCTTCCTCCTATTCCTGACTCTCCTTCTTCCTCTGTTGCTGAAGGCAAATAGAGACAAATTACCATGCCTTGAAAGGCTACTTGCAAGTTTTTAAGACCCTAGGCACTACTCAGTGAACTGGGAGGTTATTATTAGGCCAATTAAGCCAGATGACCTTGAAGCTATAACCCTACTTTGTTGTATGCACCTTTGTGTGTGTGTGACCTATTTGTCATTTGACTAGTCTTTTTCTTTTTTCTTAAAATTCATGTTTCCGGGGCCCAGAATGTTTAGTAACTGACAGTTCTAAATACCGTATGCTAACACCCATTGTTATCAAGTCAACTCTGAATCATAGCTACCCTATAGGACAGAGTAGAAATTCCCCATAGGGTTTCCAAGGAGCAGCTGGTGGATTTGAACTGCCGACCTTTTGGTTAGCAGCCATAACTCTTAACAACTATGCCCCAGGGCTCCAAATACTATAGAATCAGATGTAAAGCACAGACAATAAATAAGAAGCATTAAACTTTGTTTAACCATTTTGAGCAAATGAGTGTTCAAAATTATTATTTATTGGTTTTCAGGGTGTTCAGGACTTTCTTCCATAAAATAATTAGATATGACAGGTTTACCCAGCACCAGGGAGCTGCTACCTGTTCCCCACCCCACTCAATTTGGCCTGAGCAGCCAGAGCTCATCAGCCAGATTTCCCTTAATAGACTTTCAGCACATTGCTTGCCAAAATCTAAAAAGCTGGGACTCCTGATCATTATTCCTTTTAATCTCCTTTGTTTTGACACCTTTGTAGTGAAACCTAATTAGTCCTCTGCATTTGAGGTGGAGCTCTCATTACCAAGGTATCCTTTCTCTAATTCCTATACTTTAAGTGACGACTATACATAACCACTGCCACTGCGCTATTTTTTGATCTTTTGATTTTTTCCCCAGCATTTTTTAATATAGCTGGAATAATGTTTTTAGACTAGTTTTATATTAAAATTAGTTCATACTGTTGCCATTAAAGTTGTACGTTCCGTTTTAACTTCCATTTGAGTAGTATTCATTCACGAGATGAGCTAAATATTGAAACTTGGTCTACCTCGGATATTTTCAAAATTTGAAATGTTAATGAAATACTAAAGTGAAGTACATGCTGATTGCACACGTGATTGTTAAGCAGGTAGCTCTCTGGGGTGTTTTCAGTTCTCTCAGGAAAGAGCATGGCTTGCCAACATTGGTGGTTACTGTCTGATTTAGTCCTGATGTTCTCTTACCCTGGTTAGAGTACATGTTGAAGCTTCCAGGTATTGAGACAGTCTCTGGGCTGCCTGTGTCCCTATGCACATGGTGTGGAGCAGAGCCGCTGTCTTGTCTCCTGTGGGTTTATCTACACCCACTGGCGGGGGGAGGGGGGGATGGCGCCCTCTAGTGCGCATTAACATGCTACCTCGAGCAGATCTGGACACCTGCACCCAGGTGGTGGTAGGGTTATCGGCAGGTCAGGGCAGTGGTGTGCAGTGCCCGCACACTTGGCATGCTGCTGCTGTGTGGTCAGCTCCGGCTAGAGCAGTGACCAGGTGCCAGGCAGTTCCTGCAGTGGGGGGCTAACTGGTCCTCTAGTCTTCTCACCGGAGCAAAGTGGTTTTCTTTTTGTTTTCACATTTCTATTCATGGTTCATCTGAAAAGTCCATGTAGGCACAGCAGGATTCATAATCACAGTGTAGAAATGTCTTGTGATGGGGCTGCTGACACCTCAGTCCATGGGGGCCCGGCAGGGTTCACGCTCACAATGTAGAAATGTCCTGGGACAGGGCTGCTGATACCCCTCACTCCCCTGCCTTCACGATGCAGGACTGGGAACCCAGAGCCTACCCACAGCTCCAAGATGTGCGGTGACCAGGCTTCTCCCAGCAGGCATCTTACTTGCTTCCTCTGCCCTGCAGCCATCTCAGCAATTCCAGTCCTTTCTTCTTTCGCTGAATGCTTAACATTATTTTTTTATGTGGGTCAAGAACAGACAGCCGGTGGCCACATACCTGAGGCCAGACTCTTTCCTGGGCACATGCATGTATTACTTAGAGTAACCTGCCTCACAAGCCGGTGAGGAGTGGGCATGACTTTTGGCACTTTATTCACGAAGCAAATGAGTTTCGAAGGTCACAGTGCAGAACCTTCTCACAGATGCACCACTAGTAGAGACAGAACTAGGTCTGGTTAACCCATTTCTGCCTGAATGTGAGAATGTAGTTTTGCAGTTTTTACACCTGGTTTTCCTGTTAGTTGAGACTAGCACTTTTCCTAAACAGTTAGGCTCCAAGTGGTCTGGGGTCAGATGGTGTTTATGTACCCACAGGCACATATGGGTAGCATCTCTCTGTAGTGTCTTCTCATGATAGGTTAATAACCGCATATGGAGTTCTGCCACTGCCAGCCCTGGTGTGGAGCATGAGATGATCCCGTGTCTCCTTAGGCCTCTTGGAGGGTGACTCAAGGCTGCACGGTGGAATGGTGGCCCCTTCCCACCTGCCCTCTGCCGATTCACAACAGCTTTAGGGTCCCCACGCCCTACCCCTGCCACACTAGAGGGCCACGTCTGCTGCGAAGGTCAGCGAGTAGGGACACTCAGACACAAATAACCGAGGCAACTGAGGTGGGCAGCCAGACCTCTCGCTCTGGCAGAGCGCACATCCCAGACTGAAACCTTCACATACACATCCTGTATCCTGTTTCCCATCCCCCTTTTGACATGCATGATTTGGGCAAATGGCCACAAAGATCTATTTTGCTCCATTTTCTGATTTTCGTATGCACATAGCTAGGAAATGGAGCAGAACATCTGAGATTTTGCTCCAGAAAAGTTGTTAACAGTTATGAAATCAGCAGCCCTGTTTCTGAAGCTGTGGTCTATTGAGCCTCCATTATGCTGGAAAACTTTGTGTAAAAGTAGTGCTTAAGGGCCACATGAACCAGAGACTTAGATCATTCTGAGACCAGAAGAACTAGATGGTGCCCGGCCACAATCGACGACTGCCCTGACAGGGAACACAACAGAGAACCCCTGAGGGAGCAGGAAAACAGTGGGATGCAGACCCCAAATTCTCATAAAAAGACCATACTTAATGGTCTGACTGAGACTAGAGGAATCCCGGCGGTCATGGTCCCCAAACCTTCTGTTGGCCCAGGACGGGAACCATTCCCGAAGACAACTCATCAGACATGGAAGGGACTGGACAATGGGTTGGAGAGAGATGCTGATGAAGAGTGAGCTACTTGTATCAGGTGGACATTTGAGACTGTGTTGGCATCTCCTGTCCGGAGAGGGGATGGGAGGGTAGAGAGAGTTGGAAGCTGGCAAAATTGTCATGAAAGGAGAGACTGGAAGGGCTGACTCATTAGGGGGAGAGTAAGTGGGAGTATGGAGTAAGATGTATATAAGCTTATATGTGACAGACTGACTTGATTTGTAAATGTTCACTTAAAGCTCAATAAAAATTACTAAAAAAAAAAAAAAAAGTAGTGCTTAAGCAAACTGTGCTTGCTTGGTGTATCTTTCTTTGAGTGGTGCGGACCAGGTATTGAATTCTCACTTCTAATTAATGAAATGTTTGATTTAGAAACAATTTTGTGTGCATATTTAGTTACTGTGACTACTGATAACTATTTGAGTGTGTTACTGAAGAATACCAGATGGCATCATTATCTACAGATTCTGGTTTTAATTAGTGATCTCCATCAAGTAGATCATTTGTTTAATCATGTGGTTGCTTTATTTGTAGTTACAAAATAGACAAGTATCATTTGTTCCAGTGTTTTTCAAGCTTTTTTGACTCAAAAGAAATACTGTTTTATGCAGTGACCTTGAACGTGTGTGTGTTGTTTCTTTTCTTTACATACACAGATACCCACATGTAGACACACCCCTGAATCAGTGTCACAAAATAATACCTGTATTGCAGGTGATGTATTTGCTTTCTCTATGCTGGCCTTTTCCAAATTTTTTTTTTTTTTTTATCATATAGTTCCTTTTTTATTACAGCACGGATAACATCACAGAATAACGTAAGAGCAGCTTGTAGAAGTTTTCAGAAGTATTTTTCTTTAATGCTCATCTATTTCTGTACAAAATACTTTTTTTTTTAACTTTAATTGAGCTTCAAGTGAACGTTTACAAATCAAGTCAGATTGTCACATATAAGTTTATATACACCTTACTCCATACTCGCACTTGCTCTCCCCCTAATGAGTCAGCCCTTCCAGTCTCTCCTTTCGTGACAATTTTGCCAGCTTCCAACTCTCTCTATCCTCCCATCCCCCCTCCAGACAGGAGATGCCAACACTGTCTCAAGGGTCCACCTGATACAGATAGCTCACTCTTCATCAGCATCTCTCTCCTACCCACTGTCCAGTCCCTTTCATGTCGGATGAGTTGTCTTCAGGAATGGTTCCTGTCCTGGGCCAACAGAAGGTTTGGGGACCGTGACTGCCAGGATTCCTCTAGTCTCAGTCAGACCATTAAGTATGGTCTTTTTGTGAGAATTTGGGGTCTGCATCCCACTGATCTCCTGCTCCCTCAGGGGTTCTCTGTTGTGCTCCCTGTCAGGGCAGTCATCGGTTGTGGCCGGGCACCAACTAGTTCTTCTGGTCTCAGGATGATGTCAGTAGTTCATGTGGCCCTTTCTGTCTCTTGGGCTCATAGTTATCATGTGACCTTGGTGTTCTTCATTCTCCTTGGATCCAGGTGGGATGAGACCAATTGATGCATTTTAGATGGCCGCTTGTTAGCATTTAAGACCCCAGACGCCACATTTCAAAGTGGGATGCAGAATGTTTTCATAATAGAATTATTTTGCCAATTGACTTAGAAGTCCCCTTAAACCATGGTCCCCAAACCCCCGCTCTTGCTCCACTGACCTTTGAAGCATTCAGTTTATCCCGGAAACTTCTTTGCTTTTGGTCCAGTCCAGTTGAGCTGACCTTCCATGTATTGCATATTGTCCTTCCCCTCACCTAAAGCAGTTCTTACCTACTAACTAATCAGTAAAAAACCCTCTCCCCCCCCCACCTCGTAACCACAAAAGTATGTGTTCTTCTCAGTTTATACTATTTCTCAAGATCTTATAATAGTGGTCTTATACAATATTTGTCCTTTTGCCTCTGACTGATTTCACTCAGCATAATGCCTTCCAGGTTCCTCCATGTTATGAAATGTTTCACAGATTCGTCACTGTTCTTTATCGATGCGTAGTATTCCATTGTGTGAATATACCACAATTTATTTATCCATTCATCCATTGATGGACACCTTGGTTGCTTCCAGCTTTTTGCTATTGTAAACAGAGCTGCGATAAACATGGGTGTGCATATATCTGTTTGTGTGAAGGCTTTTATTTCTCTAGGGTATATTCCGAGGAGTGGGATTTCAGGGTTGTATGGTAGTTCTATTTCTAACTTTTTAAGATAACGCCAGATAGATTTCCAAAGTGGTTGTACCATTTTACATTCCCACCAGCAGTGTATAAGAGTTCCAATCTCTCCGCAGCCTCCCCAACATTTATTATTTTGTGTTTTTTGGATTAATGCCAGCCTTGTTGGAGTGAGATGGAATCTCATCGTAGTTTTAATCTGCATTTGTCTAATGGCTAATGATCGAGAGCATTTTCTCATGTATCTGTTAGCTGCCTGAATATCCTCTTTAGTGAAGTGTGTGTTCATATCCTTTGCCCACTTCTTTATTGGGTTGTTTGTCTTTTTGTGGTTGAGTTTTGACAGAATCATATAGATTTTAGAGATCAGGCGCTGGTCTGAGATGTCATAGCTAAAAATTCTTTCCCAGTCTGTAGGTGGTCTTTTTACTCTTTTGGTGAAGTCTTTAGATGAGCATAGGTGTTTGATTTTTAGGAGCTCCCAGTTATCTGGTTTCTCTTCGTCACTTTTGGTAATGTTTTGTATTCTGTTTATGCCTTGTATTATGGCTCCTAAGGTTGTCCCTATTTTTTCTTCCATGATCTTTATCGTTTTAGTGTTTATGTTTAGGTCTTTGATCCACTTGGAGTTAGTTTTTGTGCATGGTGTGAGGTATGGGTCCTGTTTCATTTTTTTGCAAATGGATATCCAGTTATGCCAGCACCATTTGTTAAAAAGACTATCTTTTCCCCAATTAACTGACACTGGACCTTTGCCAAATATCAGCTGCTCATATGTGGATGGATTTATATCTGGATTCTCAATTCTGTTCCATTGGTCTATGTGCCTGTTGTTGTACCAATACCAGGCTGTTTTGACTACTGTGGCTGTATAATAGGTTCTGAAATCAGGTAGAGTGAGGCCTCCCACTTTCTTCTTCTTTTTCAGTAGTGCTTTGCTTATCCGGGGCTTCTTTCCCTTCCATATGAAGTTGGTGATTTGTTTCTCCATCACATTAAAAAATGACATTGGAATTTGGATCAGAAGTGCATTGTATGTATAGATGGCTTTTGGTAGAATAGACATTTTTACTATGTTAAGTCTTCCTATCCATGAGCAAGGTATGTTTTTCCACTTAAGTAGGTCCTTTTTAGTTTCTTGTAGTAGTACTTTGTAGTTTTCTTTTACATATTTGGTAAGATTTATTCCTAAGTATTTTATCTTCTTGGGGGCTACTGTGAATGGTATTGATTTGGTAATTTCCTCTTCGATGTTCTTTTTATTGATGTAGAGGAATCCAAGTGATTTTTGTATGTTTATCTTATAACCTGAGACTCTGCCAAACTCTTCTATTAGTTTCAGTAGTTTTCTGGAGGATTCGTTGGGGTTTTCTGTGTATAAGATTATGTCATCTGCAAATAGAGATAATTTTACTTCCTCCTTGCCAATCCGGATGCCCTTTATTTCTTTGTCTAGCCTAATTGCTCTGGCTAGGACCTCTAGCACAATGTTGAATAAGAGCGGTGATAAAGGACATCCTTGTCTGCTTTCAGGCTCTCTCCATTTAGAGTGATGTTGGCTTTTGGCTTTGTATAGATGCCCTTTATTATGTTGAGGGATTTTCCTTCAATTCCTATTTTGGTGAGAGTTTTTATCATAAATGGGTGTTGGACTTTGTCAAATGCCTTTTCTGCATCAATTGATAAGATCCTGTGGTTTTTGTCTTTTGTTTTATTTATATGGTGGATTACATTAATGGTTTTTCTAATATTAAATCAGCCTTGCGTACCTGGTATAAATCCCACTTGGTCATGGTGGATTATTTTTTTGATATGTTGTTGAATTCTATTGGCTAGAATTTTGTTGAGGATTTTTGCATCTGTGTTCACGAGGGCTATAGGTCTGTAATTTTCTTTTTTTGTGATGTCTTTACCTGGTTTTGGTATCAGGGAAATGGTGGCTTCATAGAATGAGTTAGGTAGTATTCCGTCATTTTCTATGCTTTGAAATACCTTTAGTAGTAGTGGTGTTAACTCTTCTCTGAAAGTTTGGTAGAACTCTGCAGTAAAGCCATCCGGGCCAGGGTTTTTTTTTGTTGGGAGTTTTTTGATTACCGTTTCAATCTCTTTTTTTGTTATGGGTCTATTTAGTTGTTCTACTTCTGATTGTGTTAGTTTGGGTAGGTAGTGTTTTTCCAGGAATTCATCCATTTCTTCTAGGTTTGCAAATTTGTTAGAGTACAATTTTTCATAATAATCTGTTATGATTCTTTTAATTTCAATTGGGTCTGTTGTGATGTGGCCCATCTCGTTTCTTATTCGGGTTATTTGTTTCCTGTATTTCTTTAGTCAGTCTGGCCAATGGTTTATCAATTTTGTTAATTTTTTCGAAGAACCAGCTTTTGGCTTTGTTAATTCTTTCAATTGTTTTTCTGTTCTCTAATTCATTTAGTTCAGCTCTAATTTTTATTATTTGTTTTCTCCTGGTGCCCGATGGATTCTTTTGTTGCTCACTTTCTATTTGTTCAAGTTGTAGGGACAGTTCTCTGATTTTGGCTCTTTCTTCTTTTTGTATGTCTGCATTTATCAATATAAATTGGCCTCTGAGCACCGCTTTTGCTGTGTCCCAGAGGTTTTGATAGGAAGTATTTTCATTCTCGTTGCATTCTATGAGTTTCCTTATTCCCTCCTTAATGTCTTCTGTAACCCAGTGTTTTTTCAGGAGGTTATTGTTCATTTTCCAAGTATTTGATTTTTTTCCCTAATTTTTCTGTAATCGATTTCTACTTTTATGGCCTTGTGATCTGAGAAGATGGTTTGTAATATTTCGATGTTTTAGATTCTGCAGAGGTTTGTTTTATGACCTAATATGTGGTCTATTCTAGAGAATGTTCCATGTGCGCTAGAAAAAAAAAAGTATACTTTGCAGCAGTTGGGTGGAGAGTTCTGTATAAGTCAATGAGGTCAAGTTGGTTGATTGTTGTAATTAGGTCTTCCGTGTCTCTATTGAGCTTCTTGCTGGATGTCCTGTCCTTCTCCGAAAGTGGTGTGTTGAAGTCTCCTACTATAATTGTGGAGGTGTCTATCTCACTTTTCAGTTCTGTTAAAATTTGTTTTATGTATCTTGCAGCCCTGTCATTGGGTGCGTAAATATTTAATATGGTTATATCTTCCTGATCAATTGTCCCTTTTATCATTATGTAGTGTCCTTATTTATCCTTTGTGGACAAAATACTTTTTAAAGTTAAATGTTGATAAATCCCATCAGTTTTGTTCATTATCATTTGATTTCTTTCATTAAGTCATCTACATATAAATTTTCATCTGCAAAACTGAGCTGTATTATTTATAAAAGCCGTGTAATAAACCTCTCCTAGTTTGTTTATGGAAACGCTGGTGGCATAGTGGTTAAGAACTACAGCTGCTAACCAAAAGGTCGGTAGTTCGACCACCAGGTGCTCCTTGGAAACCCTGTGGGGCAGTTCTGCTCTGTCTTACAGGGTCGCTGTGAGTTGGAATCGACTCGACGGCAATGGGAGTTTGTTTATTCTTTTTAAAGTGATGGTGGTATCCCATTAAAATGATTTGAAGACCTACTAGTTGGTTATAACCTACAGTTCAGGGAAGAGCCATTTGTATCATTTATAGTGCAGTTTGCTAAGAAAGATCTATGGCCAAAGCAGTAGCATTTTTCACGATATCGTTTATCCTTGACTGAGCTAAAACTAGTGATAATAGCAGTTAGTGTCTGTCGAATGCTCGCTGTGTGCCCGGTCCTGCTCTCAGCCCCGGGACATCTCCACGCGCTCTGCTCTGGCCCCAGTGGGGGTGCTGTCACTGGCTTACGTGAGGATGTGCGTGTGGTTATGCGCTTAGCCACAGTGGCCAAGGCCGTCAGTGTGAGGGCTGGAGTCTGTGCCCCAGACCCACTCATCAGGATCTAGTGTAACACGGGAGGTGTCGCTGGCTGAAATTTGAACAAGATTATAAAACGTCTGCACCGTGGACCCGGTGAATGTGCATGCTTCCCGGCTTTGATTGTCCCCTGGTTCACAAGCTCAGCTGGTCTAGCAAAGGGGGTGTGACCATCCAAGGCACCCAGCTGCGCTGGTGAGTGTGAAGTCATGGGATTCCCTCTTTGCTCCAGGTGACTGACGTCTCTGCAAACCTGACCAAAGGGAGCCCGCCTGAGAAGGAGGGCCGGGCGCACCAGTGCCTGGAGTGCAGCCGCGCCTTCTCGTCAGCTGCCATGCTGCTGCACCATAGCAAGGAGGTGCACGGCCGTGAGCGCATCCACACCTGCGGGCTCTGCAGCAAGGCCTTCAAACGCGCCACGCACCTCAAGGTAACCGCCTTCCGGCCGCGTGGCCTTCTCCGACCGAATGATAAGTTCCACCACTGCCTGAGGAAAGGTCAGGGAATAGAAATGACCTTACCAAGCTGTACGGGTTTTAGCAGGTGTATTGTGACGCACTGATTAAGAGATTGCGTTTTCATGTGCAAGTCAGAATGCATTGTTAATGGAGATTGAAGTCACACTGAGGGACCATATGTTGCCTATCTGACTGGCAAAAAATGCAAAAACCTGCCATTAGATATTGGCGAGGCTGGGACACACGCATTCTCAAAATTGCTGGTGAGAAAGTTGACGGTACAGCTTTTCATAGGGGAATGGGCAACACTCAACACAACTAGACAAGCACTTATCTGGGGGTCTACCCTGAAGACCCGCATGTAACAAACAACAGGTGTGCACAAGATTATTCATTGGATGCTGCGTATAATTACAAAACACTGGAAACAGCCCGGTGCCACACGTGGGAGAGTGGTTGAGTAAACTATAGCATGTCCACACCGTAGAGTGTGTGTTAGTAATGGGGAAACTTGAATAGTCCTATTACTGTTGAGGCCATCAAATTTGAAATTTGTGAACTCCCAAAGGAAAAAGCTCCAAGCCACATGGTTTCATTGGAGAATTCTACCAAACATTTAAAGAAGAATTAACACCAATTCTGTACCTTCTTTTTCTGAAGATAGAAGAGGGAACACTTCCTAATTCAGTTTATAAAGCTAATATTACCTTAATTCCAGACCCACCGAGATAGCACAAAGAATGAAAAATATAGACCAGTATACAGACCAGTAGAATTTTTTATTTTGAGTTAATTGTAGATTCACATGTTGTTGAAGGAGACTGTACAGAGAGATCCCATGTGCCCTTTGCCTAGTTGTCTCCAAGTTCACATCTTGCAAAACAGCATCACAGTGATGTTGACGTTGCTGCGGTCAAAGTATGGAACAGCCCATCACCACAGCAGTGGGCCCTCTTGTTACCTCTTTTTATATAGACACACCTCCCCACCCCAGTTTCCTACCACTCAGCAACCACTAACCTGTTCTTCATTTCTGTAAGTTTGTCTTTTCAAGAATCTTATAAATGTATTTTCAAGGATTAGAGTACATCAGAGGTAGCCATGGTGCGCAGTGGTGGGAGTGACGTTGGGAGGCCTCATCAGAGAGATCTAGGTTTGAATCCTGGCTTCGTCTTTACTGGATGACCTTGGCCAAACCTCAGCTTCCGCAGATCGGGGCAGTGATGTTTATTTCATCTGTAAAACAAGGGAACTACCCTTTTCAGGAGCCTACAAGGAGGCTTACATAGGGCTCTTCTCGTGCTACACCTGTTCCTCACTTATCAACTATCTCGTTATCTGACATTTTGCATTTATGACAATAGTAAAAGATCTACTATCTGACTACTTTTTACATTAACAACTGTGTCTGGCAGTAATGAATGCCGAGGTGCAGGGCGAGAGCAACACTGGCTGTGATGGTTAAGGTTATATGTCCACTTGGCTGGGCCATGATGCTCAGTGGTTTGGCAGTTATGTAATGATGTAGTTTGGCAGTTTTGTAATGATGTAATTTGGTAGTTATATAGTGATGTAATTTGGCAGTTACATAATGTCATCTTCTATTTTGTGATCTGATGTGGTCATCCTCCATTTTTGCATACTGCCAATTTTTATGTTATGACCTGGTCTTTGGAACCTAACCGTGTTAATAAGTGAAGGGTATATTCCCATGCATAATACGTGGTTTCTTTTAATCATACTGACAACCTGACAAGAACACAAACCAGAGAGTGGCCTTCTGAGCTTGTCTGTCCCACCACCTTGACTTTTTAGGGTGGTTTCTTTCCTCTGCTGTTTCACTTGTATCAGTATCCTGTGATGTCTCACAGCGTGTATTCCCATGTTGCGTTGTCTTCAACAGGAGCACATGCAAACACACCAGGCCGGCCCTTCTCTCAGTTCCCAGAAGCCGAGAGTGTTTAAGTGCGACACTTGTGAGAAGGCATTTGCCAAACCAAGCCAACTGGAAAGACACAGCCGTATCCACACAGGTATTCACGAGTGGGATGCTTTTATCTTCATGGTCTTTGAAGCAGGCCATGTGTGGTTGAGACAATATGACTCAGTATATGAGTATTTATTTAAGGTACAGTGCTCTCTTTGTAAAGTAAGGCCCATATATTCCACTTTTTTCCCTAATTTTTGATCAATTTCTTATTTTAACTCACTGTCAGAAGATCTGGTAGACCCTGAGTGTATGGTCACTGGACACCCTTTCAGCTCAGTAATGAGGTCACCCGTGAGGTTCACCCTTCAGCCAAAGATTGAACAGGCCCACGGAACAAAACAAAACTAAAGGGGTGCACCAGCCCTGGGGCAGGGACTGGAAGGGAGGAAGGAACAGGAAAGTTGGTAATAGGGAACCCAGGGCTGAGAAGGAATGGTGTTGATATGGTAGTGGGGTTGTTAAACCAATGTCATAGAACAATGTATATACTAACTGTTCGATGAGGAACTAGTTGCTCTATAAACCTTCATCTAAAGTTCAATAAAAATGGAAAAAAAAAAGATCTGGCGGCATAGTGGTTAGGAGCTATGGCTGCTAACCAAAAGGTCGGCAGTTCAAATCCACCAGGCGTTCCTTGGAAACCCTATGGGGCAGTTCTGCTCTGTCCATTAGGGTTCCTATGAGTCAAAATCGACTCTATGGCAGTGGGCTTGGTTTGGTTTGTTTGTTTGTTTTGGTCAAAAGATCTTGCTAATTACATTTGGGAGCCCCGGTGGTGCAACAGTTAAGCACTTGGCTGCTAACCAAAAGATCAGAGGTTTGAACCTACAAGCCGTTCTGTGGGAGGAAAAACTTGGTGATCTGCTCCCATGAAGATTGCTGCCTAGGTAATCCCATGGGGCAGTTCTACTCTGTCACATGGGGTCGCTATGAGTCAGAATCCACTCAACAGCACCCAACAACAACTAATTACATTGTAACATTATACATTAATGTTATGCATTACACATATACATTATAGAAATACATTATACATATACATTATAGAAATAGAAGGCATCAGGCCTCTGCCAGACCTGTGGCATTCACAGCTAGGCCCTCCTTCACCCCTCCTGCCAGGGAGAGCTGAAGCCCACCCCAGACATCCAGGCCGCTCCCCTTGTACCTCCTCCTCTGTCCTCAGACGTCTCTACTGGCTGTCCCCATCATCACACCTCAGTCTGCTCAAGGCTCTTATCTTAGAGCAGCAAAACAAAACAAAGAGATGCAGTTTCATGTCTCTCTCTTTCTGCCAACCCCTCCATCTGCACACCCTGCTGTAGCACCCCACTATGTCGTCAGCAGCCTCTGTGCCCTTGAGTGCAGGGAGCAGGCCCCATTTCTCTGTCATTGCCCTGTTGACAGCTCATATGAGCCAGCACACTCCCTGGTGGGCCCTCATCCTATGTACATCCCATCCTGGGTTCTAGACAGGCACTTTTGGGGGTGGTGCAGTCTTGAGATCTCATTTGTCTAGTTTGCTGGAGAGGAGGAGGGGCAGACAGGCGAGCACGTGCTGCACAGGGGTGAGAACAGAGGCCTGTAGCTCAGAGAGCCTGGTAGGAGGCAGCCGCAAGTGCAGGGCACAGGGACACACGAGGGAAGGATATGAGCTCTGATGTATGCTGCGCAGAGTGGAAATTCTAAATCATTCTGGCCTGTTCATCTCCACATCCTCCCAGCAAGGGTGTTTTTCAGTTTCTGTGTTTATTTGAAAGCAATTAGAGAACATACAAAAAAGTATTGAATAAATCACACTCTTCTTTTATTCAGATGGATTCACCGGTTAGCTCAGGTTAATGTGAGTTTACTTTTTTTGAAAATGGGACTTAACGTGAACCTTGCAAATTGACGCTTTGCATCATAAACTGGCCACACAGTGCTGTGCTGGGCAGACGTTTTTATTACGTTGGGTTAATATTCTCATGTCCTTAGTATCCTTTGGCTTTACTGCCCAAAAGGTACTGGACTCATTTTGTTTATACCCTGTTTGTTTCACTCTTGTTTCTGGACACATGTGTGATTTCTTGTAGGTTTGATTAGGCATCATTTCATATCTTACTCTGGGGGTTTTGGCTAGAATTCTGTTAACTAGTGACTGGGGTGACTGTGTGCAGCTACTGTGTGACCGCCCTCGTCAGCGCTGTTTCAGGGTGTGATGGGCCCATCCCGACACTGACGCTATCTCCCCAGGGGAGCGGCCATTCCGGTGCACGCTCTGTGAGAAGGCCTTCAACCAGAAGAGCGCGCTGCAGGTGCACATGAAGAAGCACACGGGCGAGCGGCCCTACAAGTGTGCGTGCTGCGCCATGGGCTTCACGCAGAAGAGCAACATGAAGCTGCATATGAGGCGTGCACACAGCTATGCGGGTAGGGCAGGGCGCTGTGTGCATATGTGTGTGAGAGTGTGTGGGTGCACACAACTTCGTGGGTAGGCAGGGCACATGGGGGCGTTTGTGTACACTGCTAGGTGAGCGGGGGTGGGGCGTGTGTGTGTGTGCACGCATATGCACAGCTAGGTGGGTAGGGGGCAGGGCATGTGTGTGTGTGCATGTGCGTGTTGGAGGGATGGGCTCAGCTCCATGGGTGAGGAGCCATGGTTTGGATGCTTACTAGGTCAAGTTAGAAAGGGCTAAAGTCACGATTAAAGCCCAGGCTTCCTTATACTTTTTCATACTTCCGTATACTTTAATGCTTAGAATATGTAGCCTCTCAGGTTGACCATGGACTGGCCAGAAGCAGCCCTCCCCCACCACACACGCACACGCACACACGTACACACACATGCACGCACACACACACACGCACAGAGAGATTAGATTGAATTTCTGGACTATTTCTCCAAGGACACAGGCATTTATTGGGAACAAAAGGGTTCCCTGGGCCTGAGCACAGGTATTTCTGAGAATCACCTTCCTCACTGACAAGGGACAGCAGTGCAGGAGGCGTCCACATCCAGGTGCCACCTCAGGCCTGTGGTGTCACTGCCCGCCCCCCCAGCCTGCATGGACCACTGTCCCTTAGGACCAGCCCATGATGGTGGTACTGCTGTTCACCTCTTCTTACTTGCCTGTCTCCCACACTGACTCCAGTAAACCACCAGCATCTACGTCACAAAGGGGCGACCGTTAGTTAGCTAGAGCAGGTCAGAAAGTAAGCCAGAAATCCTGAAATCAGAACCGAGCCCAGTGTGTCTGTAGCAGAGACCACTGCATCCTGGAGAGGTATGTTTCAGGTCCATTTGGCTGCATGAGGTGGCATGGGCCCCTCCTGATGGGCGTTAGTGTCCAGACTGTGTCAGCCGGGGCTGTCTGGGGACTCACAGGACTGCACGCTTAGTGTTTTGGGGGGTTTGTTTAACGTCCACACTATAGTCTTTCCTGTGTTAGTAGAAAAACCGTGCATGTCATCAATATTATTGTCAACCACTCATCACCAGTATCCAACAGTAGCAATCGTTACTGACAGAATACTTTCATCTGTTATCCGAGTTAGTCTTGCTTCCGTTGGGATGGGAAGCACATCACCATAGGAACCTCTGGCTTCTGCTTCCCCTGAAAGCCTATGTTCGAGTGTGTGTACCTCTTCGCTGAGCTCTGAGGGGCCTGTCCTGTCCTCCCCCCACCCACAGGCTCCCTGCAGGATGCCACCAGCCACCCAGAACAGGATGGGACAGAGCTGGGCCGGACACTGCACCTGGAGGAGGTGGTACAGGAGTCGGCTGGCGAGTGGCAGGCCCTAGCCAACGTGTTCTGACAGAAGCCGGAAGTACACTTTAATGAACATTTCTGAGGTCAAATTCTGTGAAGAACAAAGCACTTGGAATTTCTGTCTTGAAGCCTCAAGTGTTAAAAATGTTAACACAATAGTTTTTTAGCTATAAATTTATCTAAAGAATCATTGTCTTTCAGAGACTTACAGGAAAAGACTGGGAACGTGTGAGTGCGTCGCCCTCGTCTGTCTCCAATCACTGAACTCAGGTACCCTAGTAGGCAGTCTTGTCTTTCTGCCGCGGCCAGTGCATCTGGTCACAAAGGAATTAACTGGATCTGACCATCATTGTAGTGTGATTTCTTTGTATTAGCAAAGACAAGAGTTAACGTGGAATAAGTATGTGTGGCTTTACCTCAGGCTTTCTGTTATAAGAAGGAGAGCCTAAAAAGCAAACACAAGAAGTGCGTGAAGTTCAGAAAAAAATGTCATAACGCACGAGGAAGTTTTGTCTGCTTTTTTCTCTGTGTATTTTGAAAATTGGTAGAAACGGACCCTTTTTAGGCTACAGTAAGTTAATAGAATTAATACCTTGAGAGATGGCTGGTCCAACTCTCTCTCCATTGGTCACTAGGAAGCAGTACCTGGGGCAGAGAGAGGCCGACTGCCCTGGCATGCGGTGGTGGTGCAGGTGCTGTGGCCCGTGTGCAGTCAGGTGGCTGCTGCGGAAGGCACAAGCCGTCAGCGGGAAAAGACAGACAGGGTCGTCCTCAGAGCAGAAGGACCGGGCCTGCCCTCCTCAGCAAGTAGAAGGTATATGCAGTCCAAGCATAAGGATCCACAGATGCCCCAGGTTGTTCTCTCCACGCGTAAACACGCATAATCTTATTTCAGGGAATTCTTTAGTATCATTGACGGTGCCACATCAAACACGTCCAAACTGAACCCCACCCCCACCCCCCGGGGTGAGTGCAAGTCATCCTTGTAACATTCCAAAGATGGAAGACCCCTACCTGACTTTAGTGTTTCCTTTCCAATTATTTATATGTTCTATATATAAATACAGATGTACATAGATATACGGGCCTCTGTGTGGCTGAGCAGTATATTTTGTAAATAGGAGCACTAGGTCTCCACCCACCTTGACAGAGCTCCAGCGTCCGCCTGCCTGTGAGCGCTTCCAGGTCAGTATTGGACTCATTAATAAGTATCTTTTCGTTGTAACATAAAGCCGGGTTTTATTTTTTTCCTGAAAAATAATTGACTTTATTTTCTGTCATTGCCTCCTTGGTTTCAGAAGAGAGTAGTTTTATTATAAATATTGTATGGATTTTGTATACTGAGAGAGGAGACCATTTCAAATTCTTACAGAGGGACATTTCACTGTTATCTTGAAAGGGTATCTTTTGATTTTTTGTCCTCATTGTTGTTCACTTTTGGCATCTGTATATAAGTGATATTGATGGCGATATGAAAAATTTTGTTATGTGAAAATATTTAAGCCAGAAAACTGTTAAATAATATTACTTCTTTTCCAAACTGCTTTGTGTATTGTATATTTTTTTAAGGGGGAAAAAAAAGCCTTATTTCACTTACTCTTGTGATCCTGAACTTCTTATAAATCCTGAGGTGTCTCTTAAATGTCGATGTGTACACCTGGCTGTCATCAGTATATTCAGAATAATTGTAATTATGCTGGTGTTTTAAAGGTTCTACTTTTAATGCACTTTTTCTTTCATAATTTTGTATTAAAATATTTTAGTAATGTTGATTTATTTTGATGACCAAATATCCCCAAGGTTGAAATTTATGGAATTTTTAATTTTTGTTCTTGCTGGGTTATTTATTTTGCTTTTAGCATTCAATGCCAGCTCAGGACAGTGTCTAAAAGGGGCTTGTTTAATTCCTAATTGTATAGAAAGCCTTATTTAGTGAACTGGGTTGGTTAATTACCTGTTTAGGTAAGGTACTAATAGATGAGTTTAAAGTCTATTTTTATTTTGGGTTAAAGAAAAAGAAAAAAAAGTCATAATCCATTTTGTGACTTTTCTCAATTTATTTAGCAAGCAAACAGAAGACATTCATGTATTATTTTGATGTATTCCTAATTATAAACGCTGCTTCTTTGCAAAGCACCCCTTGAAATACAAGGTTTTGTAAAGACATAATTTCACTTGAATCTTTGATGTTTGATCTTTATATTTTACTGATAAATAAAAGGTCTTCTTAGCGAGAGGTTTCTAGCCTCACACATAACCAGGGTTTTGAGGATAGATAACTGTATTTTTAGAAATATCATGGCATATCTGCTTTGGAATAGCTATAAATAGAAAACAAAATTAGGAAAGATGATTGATTTCTTTTCCTTTTTAAAATTTAATATAATATAGTTTGGCACATGAATTAATTTCAAGTTTGGATACTTTTTAAAAGAAGAGAACTCTAATGATATTTTCCGTTACCCCTGTAAAATCCAGACAATGAACACTTAACCTTGCGAGGCCCATGAAAAAGCTTCAGATTTTAAAAATCAGGATGTGGCACATGGGTCAGTGAGGGGCAGCCTGTAAGCATCAGCGTAATCCTGCACGAGTGTCATAACTGACCCCAATTCTTTCTATGTTGGCCCTGTGGAGCAGCACCCTGGTCATGGAGGGACCTTTAACCCATGTTCATGGTAAAGTAACTGTGAAGCATTTAAGTAAACTGGAAGAATGAATGCTTTTTCCAAAGTTGGGATGTAGTTTATATGATGAGATAGCAGGAGGAATCTAGTAGGTATAGAATCCAATCACTGAGATAATGCAAAAGTGGTGGTTTTTTCAGAGAATGACAGTAGATTAAAATAAAAACATTTTTTCAAAAATGTAAACTCAAGGGCCTCCTCCCCATTCTCCCAGACAAGTTCTACTTCTGCCCCTTTTTAGTATCTGGTGTGTTTTAGACAAGGATGTCGTTAAAGAAACCCCATCACACATGGCCAGCTGACGTTGCCATCACAGTGGGAGGCTCTCGAGGGGCCTGCCTTCTCCTCCTCGCCACATCTTATGGGTGAAACAGGACAATCATGAGGAAGAGTGTGTCAGCATCTAACTCGGGAATGTGGCTTTAAGGACGGTGTTTTGTACTTCCCCCATTGCCATTTTTAAGGAAATGTGAATTTGAGTTTTTAAAATTAGAGCTAGTGTTCTGTGTCTTTGTCTAAACTCTTCTGTGACATTTGTGTTCAAGAGATGCATGGCTTAGTGCAGATATAATTCAAACAGTAGAAGTGGGTTTCTGTTCTTCCTCTGACTTTGCCTCTTTTTCAAAGAATATTTATAGCTCATTAAGATGCACAGTTATTACATGAAGTGATCCTCACACTGATTTGTGTCGCTGGCATCTTTTTAAAGAAAGTAAGAGACATAGAACTGCTTTTCTGGTTATTATCTTTAACAGTATCTCATCCTGCCTTTTGCAGAATTTTTTCCAGAAGCTTGTTTCAAAGTCAGTAGTGTGCACCCGAACACCCCAGAGAAGTTAATCCAAGGACTGAATGTTGCTAATTTAACCTTTTCCAAAAATCTCTTGTAGAGTAAATGAGGCCGAGGTGAAATTATATGACTGATGCTTCTAGTCTGGAGTTCTCCTCCTTTTGCCACTTGATCTACATTCATGTAATGTAGGTACTTTGCATTTTTAGAGTAGAATTTCTAAACTGCCTGCATACATACCCCAATTCAGTGGAATATTATATGCCTATTTGGGGCCTCTATATCTTTACCTTACACTCATGAAAATTATTTTGAAATCCAGTTGTATCTTCTTCATTGTTCAGAAAGTAGAGGTGAATAGAATCTTTTACAAGATTAGAAGCCCTACACATCCCTAGAAAAGACATTTTCTCTGGCTTAGTAAGATTAATAAACCATGTGCCCTTTTTGGTCATTGCGGATCCAGTGGAAATCAGCCCTCTCTTGTCTGCTCCCCAGGCACACACACACAGTGGGCCCGCTCGCTCTCTCTTCCACACTCATCCACTCTCTACGAGCAGGCACGGTGGTAGTTTTTATATGGATGACTAATAAAATATCTAAGCACTTACTAAAGATTAGTCCATATAAATGGCAGGAGCAATAGGCAGGAATAATGAAAGGATTTGCTGTTTAATCTTTTTTTTTTTATGTGTAATGCTCTTCAGCATGAAGACTGTTGTATTAAATCAAGGTTTGTATTCTGTTTGACAAATTCTAAAATGACCTAGTGATTCATGATTGATTTGCCACTAAAGAAAACCTTTAAAGTTAATTTTTTTTGTTTACAGGAGAGATCCTTTTTTATCTTCAAAATTGTTTCATGATCTATTTATACTTTGGATATTTATTTAGTCCAATTTTGTATTAGAAATGGACAGTTATGCTAAAAGCCAACTGTGCTGGCTTTAAATATAATAAAAAATAGTTTTTGTACTATTTTAAAACTCCTGTATATTTACTTATTTGGGCTCTGGGTGAGTTTTTACAGTGTAACGATGGATGTTTTCCTTAGGTAACGTTTTCAGCATGGGTTAATGCAGTATAACAATGCTGAAATTGTAAGCAGTTCAGACCCCTGGGGCTTGAATACTGTGAGGAGGCCTTATTTACTATCCTTGAGGATATTTTCCATTATCTCTCTTCTTTGTAAGGTATTTGAGAGAATCAGTGACTTGGAGACAAACTCAATTATAGTATCAATTTACCCATTTATGGAATTTGTTGGGCTTTGGACTTTCCAAGAAAGTCTAAACTTTTATGAAGTTAGCTTATTTCATCTGATCTTTATTTAAGATAAAGTTTACTTCTAAACTTGTAGAAGTTTTTAGTTTGTAGAGTCATTATCCTGTTGAAATAACAAAGTATTTCTTTTTTCTCAGATAATCTTATTCCTAGCACAGAGTAGGGACTCTGTGCCTTTTGGGGCTTAAATGATCAAAATAATTTTTCCCCCAGGGCATGGTTCAGAGGGAATAAGAAACTGTTTTGTCATTCTTGTTGCTTGTTTTTAAGAGGCATGTTGTTTAATAGTTTTAAAATTATGGTAGGTGGGGGAAGAGGATTTCTTGTTTAAAACTATAAGATTATGGAAAATTTGTTCCCACTACAGTGGATTGCCTTAGCTATTTAAAATGCCTCACCAAATTAGTGTCTTCCAGAATGCTTGGCTCTTTCTTGTTACATATAGAGTGTTCTTATTTAAACATGAAAGATCGGGTTCCCCTGTAGCCCACCGTGTGTGCGGGCATCACTTGGACCTCTTGGCATCACCCTCTGGGAACTGGGGCTCAATGAACCCATGCAAACGCTGACACTCTGGTGACTGCTACTGTGGTGAGTAATAAATAGCCCTTTGTTTTTGAGCCAGGAGACTCATGTCTTCTGCCAGCATGCATAAGACTGGAATAGGCCAACATGTGAGCTGGCACTGGGGTGAAATCTCAGCCCCTTCCTAGTTCTTGACGATATGTTGTCAGTTTCCTCTGGAGGCCTTGAAGTATCTGTGACTCAGTTTGCAGTGGGAATGGAATTGTTTTTACAAACACTAATGATTGATTTCACATCATCCATGGTACTATTCAAGTCCCGTTATTGAGGACTTTTTTTGTTACCTAGGACCTTTAAAAGGAGCCTTTGTGGCGCAGTGGTTAAGCATTTGGCCGCTAACCAAAAAGTCGGTGGTTCAAACCCACCAGCTGGAGAAAGGTGTGGTGGCCTGCTTCCATAAAGATTACAGCCTTGGAAACCGTATGGGACAGTTCTACTCTGTCCTATGGGTCCACTATGAGTCAGAATTGACTCGATGGCAATGGGTTTGGTTTTGTACATTTAAAGTAGTAAATCCCCTTTATCCCTGAGAAAGGCTGAAAAATGATAGTGGGTACACCCACCATACTACCCCACATCCCCCTTTCTGTTCCACTAATAAACAGATGCTTCTCCCTGATTTTATTACTCTGGACCAACCAAGAGCGATGGTTTTATGCTACTATTTTAGTAATCAGAACAAAGCAGTCGTTGGTAACCCTGGTAACTGATTTGTCTGGGAAGACATTCTTGAGTTAGCACAGACAGCTGGCCTGGAGGTTATCTCAGCCACTGTCTCAGGAGCTCTGGGTGATACAGAGCAGCTGGCCTCTGCCCTAAATACCCTACAGTCTTCCAAGTTTTCCTTCAGTCATCTCTCTCAAGCTTAATAATCCAAAGTCTTTAGCCTTTTCAGTGTACCCTTTTATCTTTGAAGCTGTTGCCAATCTGTAGAAAAGTTCCAGCCCATCTAAGTTGAGTGGCATGGGAATGGCCATCCGGATTGAAATGACATAGTACAAGGCATTGTCATCGTGTTTTTCTGTTCTGATGGAGAAAAACAAACCCTTTTTTCCGTTCAATAGATTCTCATGAAACCTGGGGGGCACAAACGGTGAACCCACTCAGCTGCTAATGGAAAGGTTAGAGGTTCTAGTCCACCCAGAGGTGCCTCAGAAGAGAGGCCTGGAGATCTACTTCCAAGAAATCAGCCCCCGAAAGCCCTGTGGAGCACAGCTTTACTCTGACACACACAGACCGCCACGGCCGTAGAGTCAGCTCTACAGCAACTGCCGTTTTGGTTTGGGAGATGCTGGCCCTGTAGTTCACAGCGTGAGACCAGGGAGAGTGTTCAGCTTCAGAAGATGTGGGTGCCTGCGGCCCTTCTCTCCTAGCTCGGCCCATTGAATGCATTTTCAATCAACGTTAGGGGCACTGTGCAGACTTCTTTAGATGGGCAGTAAGTGGGAACACAAGCTCCGCGGCTCAGTTCCTGTTTTGCATTGTTTTGTGTTAAAATATTTATCAGAATATTGTATTATCATGGTACAAGCTATATTACTAGCAGCATGCCCTTAGTTTGCCATTTAATGCACCTTCTAGATATGTAACATTAAATATGCCTGCCAACTAAAAGAATTCCATTTCTTAAATGTAATTCTATCCACATGACTGTTCAGATTCCTCACTCCAGAGGAGTTGGGTTGGTAGAGAAAGGAGAGGAGGCAAGGCTGCCAGTGGCCTTGACCTGTTGACCCCTCACTAGCTGAACCCCAGGCTGCTGGGCCTGGGCAGTTTTCCTGTTACTGCAGTGAGTACAAAGTCTCCATTTTTCATGCACTTTGATCCTTTGCCGAGTGCAGAAGCATTGGGACACCCAAGCAGCAGGCTTGTATAACTATACTTGTTCCATGGTGGGACCCATTCCTAATTTCAGATAGTTTGCGGATAGTTTCTCATGGTTACCACTTAATATTGAAAGGAACCAGTGGTTCCGTTCAAAACAAAACAAAACAGATTTCAGTTTATCTTGTTGAAAAATAATTCTTGTAACCAAGGGTGACCATAAGCATATTTTCTAAAATAAGTTGTTGATGTCCCTCTCTGCCTGAGAAAATGATACTGGGTAGTTTTTCACAGACTGCTCAGTTTGCATTAGCCGGGTGCTTAGCAGAACAATCAAATGTCAATATACTTTTGAAGATTGTTTAAAGGTAAATTGGGAATTCTTCACCTCGCGATTGAGAGGATCAATGCCCTAACAATTATATGCTGGTCCACGTTTCTCTTATTAACTGTCTAGTGATAGTACATTCTGGACCCATGCCTTTATGTGACACACACTGAAATCAACATGGGACAGGGCCATTGCCTCACATGGCCCCCCAGTCTACAAACCAGAACACAAAATAAGACACTCACACAAGTCTCATTAAATGTTTATTATTTTATTTCAATATTCAAGAACAGTAAATACTTTCCATGAAACCCAGTGCTACAGCACTTGTGTTTGGGTGTGGCCGCGAATTGCAAACACACAGCCACCAA
Source organism: Loxodonta africana (assembly GCF_030014295.1). NCBI lineage: Eukaryota > Metazoa > Chordata > Mammalia > Proboscidea > Elephantidae > Loxodonta > Loxodonta africana. The sequence continues at coordinate 31,894,832 of NC_087352.1, read as the reverse complement.
TCTAGCTCAAAGATATAAAGCCCTTGTGTTTGACAGTTTGGAGGTTGGATTCCGAAACTTGTTTTCTATTTTATTTTACCCTCTCATCATTGAGGTGATCTATTAATAGACATTATGTTAAACCCACACTAGACATTCAGAATTAGAAGGGGATTAAAACGACACATTTTTGGCTTTTCATTGGTGGCCCCTCATCTTCGTTCTGAGGGGGACTGCATGTCCGCGTGGGAGGCGCTTCAGAAGGCCTATAGAAGGTGCGCTAAACTCAAAAAGTGTGGATCAGTATGTTAGGGGGCACAAGGAAATGTCAGCTTGTTAGAAAACAATGGGTTCAGAGCGCTCCTCTGATCTGGGGCTGGCCAGGTCCTGGCCGTATGCCGAGGTCAGTATTTGGTGGACAGGTGTACTCCTGTGTCTAATGCACTAAGCACGGCTCGGCTCTAGGAGGGGAGTGGACAGAATGGTTATCTTCTCCCTGACGGTTAGTATGGCCGTGAGCACTGCCTCCACAAGCACACATCTGGCCCCACACAACTTTCAAGGGGGGCAGTGAAACACTGCGAACGAGAAAACTAGCATTTCTACCCTGAGACGCACGACAACAGAACCCTCCCGCTTGGCGCTCCTTTGGACACTGGGCTGACGTGACTGCGGGAGGCCACTGGGCTCCGGATGCCCAGGGCCACGGCGTGGTGATGTTGCCCTCCCACTGTCAAGCCTGTTTCCCGCTGGAGGCCGTTCCCAGCCCCAGCTGGATGCGTCCCCTTCCTCTCTCTGTCATGCACGCTTTCAGCGAATCGGGGTGTGGTGAGCGGACCCACCTGAGAGGCGCCTCCTCTCTCGCTGCACCACGCGGAACCCTACCAGCCGCCCGGGCCACCTTCACGTACCAAAACTCCGTATCAGCAAACCACTCCCTGATCCTGTTACGGGAACCTAGTGTAGTGGAGGGGAGAGGAGGGCAGAAAAAGAAAACCAAAGGAAGCCGGATCAACAGTCCTTACCACCTTCACAGGTCTCGTTTCTCTGTGGCAGTGTCTTTGATGGCAGTGCTCAGGGCACAGGCTCAAGGCCACAGTTGGCATGAACACAAAGTCTAAGGGTGGGGGGATGGGACCAGCGCTGGGCCCCGGGCATCTGGGCAGGTCGCAGTGGGCCGTGTCCTAAGGAGTCGGTTGCTTTATCTTCAAATGTAAAGGAGCAGTTTTATCCATGTTCTGTGTCCGTTTCTCCAGTAGGATGGGGCGTGATGGGCCCTACTGCGTGTACAACTCAACGGGCATTAGGGGAGAGGACATCTGCTATAACTAGATAACTTATGCAAATGTATTAAGGTTTTAAGGTAGTTGTATTAAGAAGCGGAGCACAGGGTCCTATAACGGCCACATAAGGCTTCAGCGTCTCGCCATGGGTGATCCAGAACGACTATCTCTTCCTCCCTGGGAAAAGAAGACAGCAGCGTTAGGGGAGGTTCACACGGCAGCCATCAGCATTGCTTCCGACTGCCATGATCTTTTTTTGTGAAAACCTAACCAAAACGAGTTGAAAAATGACCCTACAGAGGGGAACTTTTCATTCCATTTCTCACAAGACCCTGTGGCCACTGCCAATTGAATTTTCACGTTACCAGTACCAGTTGACACCAAGTTGATTCCAACTCATGTGTGCAGAGTCGAACTATGCTCCATAGGGTTTTTTAGTGGCTGATTTCTTGGGAGGTAGGTCACTGGGCCTTTTTTCTGAGATGCCTCTGGGCGGACTCAAACCACCAACCTTCTGGTTAGTAGCTGAGGGCATTAACCATTTTCACCACCCAGGGATTCTTGAATTTGAAAGTACAATGAGATGAATTCAGTTCCCAGGACCCAGAGAGCTGGTGCCTAGTATAATAACACCGTATTTCTATGTGTGAAAAACTCAGTTACTATATTACTGTGCCTCGAATGAGTACTTTCTTTGGTTAGAGATTCTAGGGTAACCAAGGGCAATTGTAAACAACAGTGATGATTTTACCTTCAGAGAGATTCTAGTGCTGATGAACACACCTGTGGCTTCATACCCAGAGAAGAGCCAAACACAGCACAGCCGTTAACATGGTGGCAGCCCTCCTGTGTCATGTGCCCTCTTGCCCACCACGCCAAGGCAAATGTGCTACACACCGGGGTCGTCTACAAACTTTGACTCAAAAAGATCTTAAAGCCAGAAACACACGTGTTTTCTGGACAATTGAAAGAGAGTCCGGATTTTTTTTACAATTTAAAAGAAAGAAAAAAAAGCTCTCCACCAACTTAAGATGGCATACCATGCGCAGTGCCCAGTGTGTAAAACTGGTGTGGGAGTTGGCTCTCGAGAAGGTGAAAGAGTTTGTCACTCCACACATCATTAGATTGACAGAGGAAAACCACGCTATTTTCCTGCATTCAAATTTGCATTTACATTTTTATTTTCTCTTTTTCTCCTTGAGTTTCCCTCTTTTATCCTAGGTGGTGAATGAAGAATATTTCAAATATTTTTTCTTGACTGTGAGTCCCCGGAAAGCAAGATATATGAGCAGTTTGCCCTTTACCAGGTAGTAGATTGATGCGGCACTAACACTGGCCTCGTCTGATTGTACTTCTCCATGTCATCCAATGATACAGATAACTGAAGCACTAAAGCCGAAAACACCTCTCACACAGCACAGCCGATGGATCTAGAGGACAGTTCTGATTTCTTGGGGGTTTATTTTTCCCAAGTACTCTACTCAGCCTTATAAAAGAGCCTGTTGTTGCTAAACAACTGACATAAAAAAAAAAACCAAAAACCCAGTGCCGTCGTGTCGATTCCGACTCATAGTGACCCCATAGGACAGAGTAGAACTCCCCCATAGAGTTTCCAAGGAGCGCCTGGTGGATTCGAACTGCTAACCATTTGGTTAGCAGCTGTAGCACTTAACCACTATGCCACAGGAAATTAATTTTTTCAAGTAAAGACATTCTCGGAATTCTAGCCTCAGAAGGTACTGAGGGAACCATCTAGTGAAACTTCCTTCCTTATGCCCCGGACAGGTGCTCCTTGTACTGGCTTGGAACATGTTGGAAGCAGGAGCTTCCTGCCTCAGGAGAGCCTCCTCACGGTGGGCATTTCAGGTTTGATCTCTCTGTACTGAGAATGTGAGGTCATTGGCCCTAAGAGCCACCTGGGGTGCCCACCCCCCGCCATTTTCTAAATTTCTATGAGATTAACTTTTAGGGATCCTTTAAGTAGTGATTTTAGAAGCGTGTTTAATTCCTGAGAATTTGTACAGCCATTGTTCTGTAACAAAGTGCTGAATGGAGTACTGTCTGACATCCTCTTGCAAGTTACTTGAGGTGAGGTACCCTCTTAACTGCCTCAGACCTCCTTTGATGTTAAAAATGTGGAGCTACCTGCTTTTATTGTACCTACAATTTATTGAGCGCTGATTGTGAGCAAAATTCTTTACGTTCCTTTTATACTCATGGCCAACTCCTTGGGTAGGTGTTGGGGTTATCATCCCCATGTTAAAGAATTTCCCCAAAGTTGCCTAATGGAAAAGGGTGAGCCTGGATTAGAACCGGCTTCTCTTTGACCTCTTAGTCTCATGCTTTTCCCTTTGTCTCACTTTTTAACACTTTTGAGCAGTTGAATAGAAAGCATTTGGTCTGCCCTGGGTGGAGGTAAAATTGTAAGGGTGAACTCACGAGATGGTGGCTGGGTTGAACTTTCATAGGGAAAGAATGGAACCGGAGGCGGAAGTCATAAATTCATCTCCCCTTTTAACACACCTCATAAATGCACAGAAACACTAAAGATTAAATAATGCTCCAGTTCACATATTCAATAAGATACTCCTACTATATTTTGATATAACTCATTTGGATCAAATGACTGGGAGAAGGGCACACTTTTGTTGGCAGTTAGAGAGCCTTTGCCATATCCACCCTCAGGCTGGTACTGCGGGGACAGTAGCCACACGCAGGACGCACGCAGCAGGCATGGCTCCTGTCTTCCAGCTGCTATCCCATTGAGGTGGTAGAAGCAAGCCACATAAGATGTAACAACGTGATGCTAAGCCACGCTGCCTACTGAGCCACCACAGATGCCAAGAGGAGGGTGGGCAGGGAGAGGATCCCTGTTCTCACTGACCTCAAATAAGAAATGAAGCCCAGGACAACTCATGCTTTCCCAAAAACATGGCTATTGCTGGCCTGAAGACACAGGGGAAACAGATGTGCCATTGAATAAGAACACCAAGTGCGCCACACAAAACCTGAATGCCAGGCAACTGAAACAGATGGGACCCGGTGTCCAGGTCCATTCTTTGGGCAGGAACCAGCTGGCCTGACTTGTGCAATGGGGCTTTTCAGGCTCTCCTTTAACGGCAGGGAGTATTCTGTGAGAATGCTAGTCTTCCACTCAAGAAAGATGCAGACGAAGCCTCTTATGGTGTTTCCCTCTCTATGAGATGCTGTGGGCATGTGGGGTTGTGCCTGTGGACAGTGTGTCCACCCTAACAGATGAATGGACGTGCCTTTTATCAGCTGGCATTCATCTTCATGATCACTTTCCTCCAGCTTGGAGAGGAACCTTGCCTACAGAGAGCTTTGTAAATAATTATGACTCTGCCAGCTCTTATGGCACCGAGTAAGGAAATGGGGCATTGTGCAGACCAAGTGAAAACCCAGCTTGGGTTATTGTTTCATGAAAAATAAGCAGAACATCTGTTCAGACAGTGTTACTAGCACAGCAGCCTCTTTTGTGGATGCCTCATTCTATACCCAGGGAAGACAAGCGGCCCCGGCAAGCTTTAAATCAGCCGCAGAGAAAGCTGCGGAGCATCTCTGTGTTTGGATCCTCTCCACAACATGCAGGCTCGAAGGTCCTTTCATTTTCATGCTCTGCTGAACCAGCAGGCGTGGCCAGCTCCAAGGCTGTAGGGCTCCATGCATCCAAGCACTCTTTCCTAATGTCCTGTCCTGGGGATTCCAAACCCAGGCTCTGCCCCTGCTAGGCTCTGTGGAGACCCATAATTTTCCAGAATTTCAGCCTAGAGTGTGAGTCAGGTGTCCCTCTGCCCCCTTCAGCCTCAAGGATGGAGCTGTCAAAGGTCACAAGGATCTGCTTGCCTGTGGGGCAAGGGCAGCCACTGCCTTTCCGGCCTCCTTTCCTTCCACCTGCTTGGTGGCCCTGGCCACCCTCCTTGTCCGTTTCCTTCATCCGAGAACCCTCTTTGGCCTGTTCTGTCTGCACAGTGTCAGGCCGCTGCCTCACCCCTCAGTGTTTGCCAAGTATCCCTGCCTAGCCATTCCCTCCAGCACACATGTACACAGTTGGTTACTGTCCCTGCCCTTCTCTGTTCCTGTGTCATTCATCTGTCCCATCCCCCCCACCCAGAATATGGGCCCCCTCTGAGGGGAGTTTGTCCCCAGCACCTGGAGCAGTACAAGGGGGATGGTCAGTGACCACTCATAGCACCCGGAGTGGTACAGGGTGGGCACTCAGTGCCCACTCACAGCACCTGGGCTGGAAGGCCAGTGATTAGCCAGCATGGCACCACTTTTAAGATGCCTCTCACTGCACATTCCCCTCCACACACCCCAGCCTGCACACCTACCAGCCCGATCTGCCCTCACCGCAGTGCCTGCCGAACTCAGGAGCAAGTCAAGGGTATTTCCTGGGCAGCAAGCTTCAGGTGGTAGTTACTTGGGGAGTTTGGAATTCATTTTGTTTTAACTGATATTCTTTCCATCCCCTGGGGTAGGCCAGTGGGGGAGTAGGGGCGCTGTTTATCCTAGAGACCCCTCCCTGGGAATAGATGGAGGAAGGGGAGAGCAGGGTCTAGGGACCCATCTCAGCCCTGGCCTACAGGCCTACCCAACAGATCGAGAGAGGAAGGGCTACATTACCAGCTTAAAGATTCTGGACAGTGTGCCCTGGGCGTCATGGGCACCCCTGAGTCCCTTGTGCGCTGAAGTGGATGCCCGGCTTCCGTAGCCAAATCCTGTCTTCTGCCCTTCGGCTCCCTGAAAAGAAGACAATGCTGCTCAGTGCCCAGTCTGGAGAGGGTAGCTGGGTGGTCCAGGACACCTGGGGACTACCTCAGGGGCCACATGGAAGGGACCAGCACCCCAAAGTGATCTCGGGTGAGACGTGTTCAGGAGTGCAAGGCTGCCTTCTTTGTCGAGGTAAGCAGGAGAGGAGCTGGAGGGGCCATGGGAGGCTCCTTGTCACAGTCTATTGGTCCACTGGTGGAGAAGCATCTGGCCAGGCTGAGACTGCAACGCAATTCGCAGCTCAAACACATTTATTTTAAAGACCAAAATCTTAGTATAACAGCTGCTTACCTTCTTCATGGCATGTGGTTTCCCAGAGAAGATTAGCAAATATCAAGCAAACACAAGGTCAAGCACATTTTATGTAAATGTTGGTGGAAGCTAGACATCAGAGGTAATCCTACCGCATGCACACCGCAGTTCCCAAGGGGTGTCTGAGGGTCCTGATCAGAGATGTACCACACATACATGGTGGTCCCCAAGAGCGTCCTGACGCTGGGAGAGCACGGAGTGGCCCGGGGCGAGTTCTGGCTAGTTCACACCAAGTAGGTTCTGTGAGCAGCAGCCCTGCTCTTCAGGAGACCTAGGAGAGCTAAAGTCTTTGGACTCAGAGAAGGATGCCCAGTGAGAAATCTCAAAGCTCATACCTTTTTTAAAGAGGGTAAAAACAAAATTCTTACACTCTGTGGCCCAGAGGGACCTTACCAGGGATGCCCGGGATTCCGTTCCCTGCCTGGCCCAGGCCTGGTGCCCTGAGGGTGCTGGGACGGCCAAGGTGGATCCAAGAGCTGGGCTCTGAGCCAGTTGGATAGAGGAATGGGAGGCAGGTTCGGACTGGCCACCCACGGTCCTGCTGCCGTGAGGGGAGGGAGCGGGCATCCTGGGCAAGTGCCTAACCTAATCCACCTAGTCTAATCCAGCATGATTTTAGAGCTGCTGAAGATGGGACCCGGAAGGTGCAAAGTGCTTCCAGGCTAACTGGCTAGTCTTTGGCAGGACTGAACTGGACGTAGGGCCATCTGTCCCGACACCCCCACCATACATACACACTACCTCTCGAGCTTCTTTTTCAGTCAGCCTGCACTTTGTTGATATGGGCCACCAGAAACCAGATGCTGCCTTCATGTGGAAATTTGGTTTCAGAGATCTTATCAGAGCAGGAGGAGTGAGGGGTGCCTGACAAATAGGGTCTAAGCACCAGGCACTAGGGTAAGGCCAACACTGCCCCTCCATCTTACAGGGTCCATGGACACACTTGCTCCTTGTGGCACACAGGTGGACTGAAGAGAGTGAAGGTGAGCTGTGTCAGATAGATAGACGGACATTAGGTAAAAAAGCACATTTTCCCGCACCAATGCTAGTCATTCTGTCTCACTCCGTGGTTTTCCCCCCAAAATTGAGCACTTTCAAGAACTAAATTCAGGGATCAAATCTCAGATTAATAATTTGCTTGACGTTTTCTCCTTTCAAATTCTCAATCGCTTTTATCTTTGGACAACCTAGAACGCACCAGGAAGGATATGACACGGTTTAGAAGAAGAAAGTGCGGACTTTTAGAAACTCCAAACAAGAAGACAGCCTTGCAGCTTCGCAAAATAGACGCGCTACAGAGAGGGATTGTGCTTTGGGAAAAAAGAGAAACTGAACAAACGTTAGCTGGGCCAATAACAAAGACATGCAGAGAGGGATGCAAACCTTTTGTTAGCTGGGGTTGGCGTGGTCTAGAAATGGCTGGAAGAAAGGGCGCCCTGTATCCCTCCTGTCACCCCAAATTCATGAGGATTTTGGATAATGCCCAGCAACTCCACTCCTAGAAAGTTAAGAGGCAGATGAAGCAGTAGCTAAAATAAAGTTTTGGGTTCAAAATGGATTTCATTCTTCGATATCACCTTTGTCTCCTGCTGCACAGAAAGTCAAAAGTTAATTGGCCCTGAGTGATGGCCTGTGTAAATCTCCTACATTGTTGTCATCCTTTTGCAAATGAGGGCAGAAAAAGCAGGCCCCATATGTATCAACATAAAATGTTCTAGTAAATACCTCAATTCAAAATTCAGTGTAATAATATGTTAGAGTAATTCAGGACCTTTATGGAATCTTTTCTCTACCTTTCCTCTCAAATGCTTCCTCCTCCCCTCCCTTTTTCCTTCCTTCCTTCTTCTCTTTCTTTATTTCTTTTAAAATCCATTCATTCATTTCTATCATGTGTATTGATTATGCATCAAGTATATCTATGTTCTGTGCTAGGAAATCAGGATATCGTGGTTCCCAGTGCAGACACAATTCCTGGCCTCCTAGAGATTATAGCCAGTGGCCGTCCAGTTGACTCTGACACGTGGCAAACCCGTGTGTTTCAGAGTAGAACTGTGTTTCACAGGGTTTTCAATGGTTGTGGTCTTTTGGAAGTAGATCTCCATGACTTTCTTCCGAGGTGCCTCTGGGTGGACGAAAATCTCTAACATTTTGGTTAGCAATCCAGAGCTTAACCGTTTGCACCACCCAGGGCAACACCTGGAGCTTATAAGTTGGTGGTTATTCTTCCATTTCATTTTGAAAACTATAATTTTTATAAAGTAAGAACCCTATCTAATGGCTGACTTTAACTGAAGGCTTCAGGTTTTGTTGGGATATATTAGTAGGCCTTTTAAGTTGACTCAGACACCATATTTCGTGAGGACCTAGAAAGAGAACAAATTTCTCATTTTAAATCTCTTATTGGAACTTGATTCTTGGTGTGAAAAGGTGTAACATTCCTAAGAAAGTTTTCCTGGTGGCTGGATTTCTAGGCTTTAATTATTACTAAAACAAACAAATCCAAAGACTTGGGTTAATGAAGTTATTACAAACTGAATTTAGCATCTCTTTCTTTTCTCGAGTGGAGTCAGTTTCCTCAACAAAATTTCAACCTCTAGAAGGGCTATTTAAGTGGGTCAATCAGCCACAGTTCCACATTCAAACTGTCAGGAATTGTTTTTCTCATTGGTTGTACTGGAAAAAAAAAAAAAATAAATTTTTCTCCAACATGTTGTGGCTCCTTCCCTGGGAGGGAAACCAGGCGGGTCTTCCAGAAGTCCTCTGGGAGAAGCAGCCCCTGGCCTTGCAGAGCCGGGGTCAGTGGCGTTTAAAATGCTGACAGGGAGGAAGGAGCTCAGGGGAGGCTGTGTCCCATTCTCCTCCTGAAGTGAAGTGACCGATCACAGCTGCAACTGTGGCAAACGTCCTTACAGAGAGGAAGATGGGAACCGCTAAGCAAGGGAAACAGATCAGAACATCCAAGTCGAGCGGCTTCAGGGGCCAGGAAGGGCGGGGAAGCAGAATAGAAGGCAATGGTCACCTACCCAGCTAAATCTGCTGAGGGATAATCCTTTCCCCTGTGTAAGGAAGAGAAAGAAATGAGGACATGGCGATCAGTGTAGGCAAAAGAGTTCTTCACTAAACAAGCAAACAGTCAAGACAGTATTGGGTTGAGATGGAAAACATGTCTTATCACACAGGCCATGTCCCAGTGGGTGGCTGCGGCTGCCTGGAGCTCTGCGTTGGGTTTTGAGGGGAGGAGAGTTGGGGTCGGTCAGCACTGCCCACCCAGGTGCAGGAGGACAGGTGCAGGAGGTTGTCAGTCCTCTTCTGCTGGGGTGGAGCAGCACTGCCCACCCAGGTGCAGACGGACAGGTATAAAGGTTTGTCAGCCTTATTCTACTTGAGACCCATAGGGCAGAACACTCTGGGATGAATTAAGGTAGCTGTGAGTCCAGCTCTCTTTTTGGTGCATTTAGGGAGTTGAGGGAAGGTTTTTAAAATAAATTGATGATTGATCCAAAAATTCAGAGGTCTTACCTTTCCTTGTGATGGAGGTGGTGTGCGTGGCGTCACCTGGGAAGACAGAGAGTAGTGAGCGGACAGTTGGGTGTCCCCCTTCTGAGCAGCTCCAGCTCTCTCCTCAAGAGTCTGAGGGGGTCACTTGCCACTTCCTGACTAGCTACGGTTTGCTGAGTGTCTCTTTCTCAGAGGTATAAGTGCCCCCCTTTCTGATGGTGTCTCTATCTCTCAGGTATAACCCCCCCCCATTTTTGACATGTCTATCTCTCAGGTAAAAGGGCCCTCCTTTCCGATGGTGTCTCTATCTCTCGGGTATAAGGGCCACCAACTTTTCTGCTCTGCTTCCCATTTATCTTCTAATTGAACATGAAATACAGGGTCTGAGAATTTGAAAATAGTCAATGTGACACAGATCTCCCAGAAAATGTCTGAGAGAATGGGGAAATGTGTCAAAAAGGCCCTAAACTAGGGAATTGGTTTATCTCCGTGTGTGTTCCTGACACACCTGTCGAGCATTGTCAGAGATGGGTGGATTTCACTCACCAATGACCCCTTTTGTGGTTAGAGGTAAACCTAACATTCAGGGCTTTAAAATATCATCTTAAAATACCTGCTGCACAGAGAACTCATAATCAGGCGGCCTGGGCGTTTAAACTATCTAGTCTGAAAAGAAGCAGGTGCTTCAGTAGAACTCCCAGTCCTGTGGGTGGCACACACAGTCTGGAAGGCCTGCCTGGGCGGCCTTTAAAGGCAGGCACCAGGCTTGGTTCCCGAGGTGTCCTCCCCGAGGAGGCATGAGGGATCCCCTGTGGACGGCCATGGCTGTTGCCATCTCTCCCCGCCCCCCATGCACAATTTCTACCTTCCCTGTGACCCATTCGGAAGAGAATACTTACAATGTTCTTGAAAAAGTGGACTACAGGGTTTTCGTCTTGGGGTCGGCCATGCTGGGACTTCTGGGGCAGGGAGCCGTAATGGGTAGCCCTGGCTGCATGGTGTGCATCCTGAAAGACAGAGGCGAGCATGTCACAGAGAGTCATGGGGTCTAGGGCCAAAAGGAGCTGGGCTCTGCTCCTGGGTGGGCTCTGACTCTTTTCTTCTCTGGAAGAGGACTCTAAGCTAGGAGGCCGCTGACTGCACAGCTGCCCAGTGGCCCCAGTGGGGTCAATGGGCATGTCTTTGGCCGTGTCACTGCCACTTGCTCAGTGGATTTTGCATCAGTAATGCAGGCTCTGGCTCTCCTGGCGATGTGAATATGACAGAGGGGAACTCAGAGCAGCTAAGCAAAGCGCTAAGAGAGAAATATCATTTTCCCCAAGTTTCTGGCTTGGGTGAAAGACGATACTCAGAAATTACACATGAAACAACCCATGATTGCAAAAAACAAACCAGTCCACTGGCTTTGGAGCGAGTATGTAGCATGAAATAGCCCCCAATTCTGAGTAAGCGTCTCACAGTGCAGTGGTCACAGGCCTGTACGGTTTGGTGTGATCACTGCCAGACCTTGGGTAAGGAGGGAGTCAGGAGGGAAGAGCTGCTAGGGGGCGGATGACCTGGGCTGGCTCATAAACAATGGAGCCAGAACTTTCTAGGTCAGTAAACATTGCCCTTATTGTTAGCTCCTCTTAAGCCAGCCCCCACCTCACAGCAAGCCTTTGTACAAGGAAAATAAAGGCTGCCAAGTCCTGCACCATCCCCACGATAGGCTGTGGATGGAACCATTATGATCCATAGGATTTTCTTTGGCTGGTTTTCAGATGTTGATCACCAGGCCTTTCCTCCTAGTTCATCTTAGTCTGGAAGCTCTGCTGAAACCTGTTCAGCATCATAGCAACATGCAAGCCTCCACTGACAGACGGGTGGTGGCTGTGAATGAGGTACACTGGCGCAGGGATCAAATCGAGCCTCCAGCATGGAAGGCAAGAATTCTACCACCGAATGCCACTGCCCTCCTAAATATTGCCGCCAAATGGTGACCATCGATAGACAGCAACTCAGCATAGAGGAAAAACCGTAAACTCTGGAGGGAAGCAAGTGAAGCTGCTCATCTTGCAAGTTCGTGGGTAACACGCACACAGCTCACTCCAAGTGCCCAGGAACAGTGAACACCTGCGACGCAGTGAAGGGCAACAGCGTCGGGCTGGTCATACCAACTCAAGTTTCCACAGAAAGGAAGCTCCATCTACAGATGCGCTCAGTCATACCCTTCAAAACAAGACAGTTCTCTGGAAAGCCAAGCAAGAGGGCCTTGTCCAGCACTTGCTGAACTTATTTTGTAATTTCTCCCTCAGCTCTCTCTGCTTTCTCCCGCCCTACTCATATGTAAGCATCATGTAGGTGAGGAACATATGCCTGGAGAGGCAGTGGTCAGAGCAGTGTCCCCACAGGGCAGCCTGGCCTGGCTCAGTCTAAAAGGAACTGGTTAGATCACGTAAAAGCTGCACACAGCATTTCCCTTCGGGTGGTCAGCATTGTCCGCACCGTTTGGGAGCATGCTTCTTGTTCAGAAGAGACTTCTCTGCCAAAGTCTGACGCCCGACCCTCAGGAACTTAACGGCCATGGCTTTAATGGGCTTAACTTCCCAGGTGACACCTGGGCTACTGTAAACCGTATGGGTTACAGTGTAAGAGTTACAGGGATGGGGCTTGTAAAGTGCTGCTCATAGTCCTGGCATGTATCTTTTAATATTTATGGTTACCCCCGGATGCGGATCTTCATGCATGAAACTATCAGACTTGAATCTTACACACTCCTCTCCTCCAATGAAAGAATGAGTGGACAGTGAAGAGCGAAAAAACAAAGCAGAGTTCCCATCTGATAAGTGCTGCTCCAAAATAAGAAGACAGGATACTTTAAGTTACATACTTAACACTAATATTTTTAAGTGTCTAGTATGTCTGTGGAGTCCCTGAGTGGCGCAAATGGTTAAGTGGTTGGCTGCTAACTGAAAGGTTGGCGGTTGAGTGCACTCAGATTTCTCAGAAGAAAGACCTGGCAATCTGCTTCTGAAAAACCAGCCATTGAAATCCCTAGAGAGCATAGTTCAATTCTGACACAAGTGGGGTCACCAAGAGTCAGAGTCAACTTGACGGCAACTGGTAGTAGAATATGCCTACTAGGAGAGGTTATTTATTATATAGTATCCTAATGGCCTGAAATAATTAAAACCGCTAAAAAATTAGTACAATTCGCTCTTCCCTTGGTACTTACATACCATTTTTCTACATGTTGTATATTAGGTTTTGAGTCGCAGAAACATCACTCAGCCTTTAATCACCTATACTATGGTTAAAACCCAAAATTTAAATCACCTATACTGTGATTAAAACCCCCAAATTTAAAAATCACTATCATTTTTAATAGTATCAAATAACTAAAATATTTGGTATATATCTAGCCAAATATGTACAGAAACTTTATACTGAAAACTACAAAATGCTGATGAAAAAAATCAAAGAAGACCTAAGCAAATGGACAGACATTGCTGTGTTCATGGATTGGGAGACTCAACATAGTAAATATGTCAGTTCTCACCAAGTTGATCTACAGATTTAATGCAATTCCAGTCGAAATCCCAGCAAAATTTTGTGTAGGTGCAGACAAACCACCCCTTTCCCCCTAAAAAGAGCCAAACCCATTGCTGTCAAGTTGATTCCGACTCATAATGATCCTATAGGACAGAATAGAACTGCCCCATAGTTTCCAAGGAGCGGCTGGTGGATTTGAACACTGACCTTTTGGTTAGCAGCAAAGTGAAACAGATCCTAAAATATACGTGAAAATACAAAGGAGTCAAAATAGCCAAACAATTTTGAAAAAGAAGAATTAAGTTGGAGGAATCACGTTACTTGATTTTAAGACTTACTGTAAAGCTACAGTAATAAAAGCAATGTGGTACTGATAGCGAGACAGATACACAGTCAATGGAACCGAATGGAGTCCAGAAAGAGTTCCACACCAGTATAACCCATTGATTTTTGACAAAGGCTAAAAGGCAATTTGGCAGAGAAAGGATAGTCTTCCAACAATTTGTGTTGGAACAAATGGACATCCATGCACAAAAAAAAAAAAAAAAAAAAAAGACCCTCAACCCAAATTCACACCTTATACAAAAATTACTCAAAATGGGTCATAAATCTCTACCTACAAAGTAAAAGTATAAAGCTTTTAGAAGAAAATGTAGGAGAAAATCTTCATGACCTGGTTAGGCCACAGATTCTTAGACATGACACCAAAACACCATCCATAAAAAGAAAAAAATTGATAAACTGGACTTAATCAAAATTCAAATTTTTTGCCCTGCAAATGACATTGTTAAGACCATGAAAGACAAGCCGGGAGAAACTATTTCCAAATTATATCCAACAAAGGACCCGAAAGCAGAATATTGAAAGGACTCTCAAAACTCACTAGTAAGGAACCAAACAACCCAGTGAAAGAAATGGACAAAACGCTTGAACAGATACTTCATCAAAGAGGACAAATGAAAGGAAAATAAGAACAGGAAAAGATGTTCAACGTTATCAGTTATTAGGGGAATGCAAATCAAAACCGTGTTCGGATACTACTATATACTTATAAGAATGGCTAAAAAAAAAAAAAAAAATTGACAATACCAAGTCCTGGCAAGGATGTGGAGCAACTGGGACTCTCATACATAGCTGATGGGAATCCAAAATTGTATAGCCACTCCATAAAATAATTTTTTTACCAAGTTAACCATATACCCACCATATAACCTAGCAACCCCACTCCCTGCTTTGGAAGATAAAAGAAAAATTATGTATCATTGGAAGTGATATTTATAATGAATATTGGTCACCAATATTTGGAGGGAAAAGTACTTTAAATCTGAGATAAAAACTTACGTTCACACAAAAACCTGCACATGAATGTGTACAGCAGCCCTTTACCTAATCACTAAAAACTGCAAACAACCCAAATGTTCTTCAACAGGTGAATAGATAAACAAACCGTGGTATCTGCATACCATGAAGTGCTACTCAGCAATAAAAAGGAGTACAATTATGCATGCCTCAACTCAAAGGAATCTCAAAAACATTATGCTGAGTAAGAGTCCAGCCTGAAAAGGTGTCATACTGCATGATTCCACTTACATGACATTCTCAGAAAGACTAAGCTCTAGTGAGAAGGCCAGGTCACTAGGTTGCCAGGGGTGAGGAATATTCGGGGTGTATGTGACTACAAAGGTATAGCAGGATGGAGTTTTTTGGGGTGAGCATCCTTATTTTGATGGTAGTGACACGAATCTATACAAGTGTTAAAATTCATAAAGCAGTACACCAAAAGAATCCATTTTACTGTATGTTATTTTATAAAATAAAACCAAAAAACCTAAACCCGTTGCCGGTGAGTCAATTCCAACTCATAGCAACCGTATAGGACAGAGTAGAACTTCCCCCGTAGGAAGTGGCTGGTATATTCAAACTGCCAACATTTTGATTAGCAGCTGTGGTCTTAACCACTGTGCCGTCAGGGCTCTATAAAATTAGATGAAGTCATTCAATATGGCCTATCATTATAGGATTACCATGAGTTAGAATCAACTTGATGGCAATGGTTTTTTTTGGTATCATTATGTACCCAAAAATTGAGTGCATGGAAACATATCATTCTTGAATTTCCTGGTCTGAAATCTCTGTATATGTAAGCCTTGTCTGCTCTCTAAGTACACACATCTCATTTCCACAGCTGAGCTTTGGTTTAGACCGTCCCTGACACCAAGTATGTCTGTATTTTTGAACCACGTGGCACCTCCTGGTGTTGGATTGTCTGTTTTACCTTTCCGCGAACATCTTGTTTTTTCAGCTAGGCTTGAGTCTTTTGGAGGACCCCATCTCCCAAACACACACCAAAGTCTACCTTATCTCCAAACGTTTGGGCAGTTAGACCCACACAATGGAACTCAGTAAATATAAAACGAACAAAGGAACAAAAAAGCCCAGGTTCTCCGGCAGCCCTCTGAAGCCGGAAGACTCCATCCTGCCTGGGTTTCACGCTAACCATCTGCATGGCCTGGAGCAGGTCCCTTCGTGGGCAGGGATTCTGGTGCCTCAGGTGTAAAACATGGATATTGAAACAGAGAATTACTAAGAGACTTTTCAGCTCTAAACTTTACTAAGAGGCCACCTTTGAATAGAAGGCGGGAAATGGAAGGCAATTACCCAGTGAGGTTATATCTCAGGGTGTTTCCTAAGACTCCAGGTCTGGTTCTGTATCCCTAAAGGGTGGCAGTGAGGCACAGGAGAAAAAGCTGAGAATGGCATCCTTTGTTGTCATGGCGACAGTACCCACCACCAGGGACTGAGAAGACAAGGAAGGCTCATCTGCTCTGGCCTCCACATCTCCGGCTGCCTCCCATTACTCAGACAGAAAAGATGTCTTCAGCTCCCATCTCTCCTTCCCTCAACAGCTTGCAATGACCATTTCACGCTGTGAATACCAGCACGTGTCATTTTGAAGGTCCACCTACTGGACAGCGTTAGAGGTTTTGAGATTCGCAGTGGAGTAACAGGTCAAGCCCTCTCCTGAGGAAGTGCTGGTCAAGCACGTGCAGTAAGTCTAGGTGTTGGAGTCCAGTTCCTGGAGGAGGAGGGCAGCCTCGGCCATGGTCGGGAAGGCCCTTGTCCCTTCTGGATGACTGACCTGGCCACCTCCCGCCCTCACGCCAGCTGCCAGCCCTTCAGCCACTCGTCCAGGCCTGGCCCCTGGCCTTGTCACTATGTACTCCTGCACCTCGATTCAATGCTAGGATGCAGATCTGGGAGCTTCCATGAGGAACAGGTGGGGTGTTAATGGGAAATGTTAGTCAGCATACCTGAAAACTAGTGGGGCTCTTTGGTTTGTTTGCTGTATTTTACAATTTACGGGGTGCGGTATTTAGGCATTCTCTCATGCCTTACTTACCACCAGGTAAGAGCTGAGATGCAGGCAGACTGGCCCTGGCCCCGCCACACTGTGGGGGAAAGGGGCTGGAGGTCATGGAGCCTACCCCACCTCCACTGGGTGAGGTAGGACATTTGTACACAAGATTTGGCTGGTTTATTTGGAACCGAATATTTGGGACAAGTGAAATGTGGGGAAAAAAGAAGTTTTAATATTTTTAAATGAAAGCTTCCGAATGTTTTGAAAAATAATACATTCTTTTTATAGAAAATACTGGCTAAATAGAAAAGTTTATAGAAGAAATTCTGCCACCTAGGGATGACTTTGGCTGACATTTTGAAGAACACTGTTTTAGATGTGACTTGATGCATGAACAAAGATGGAGAAACACGCATATGCCTTCAAGGTGATCAGACCATGCATACTATTTTGTTCCCCTAACTTTTCTTTTTTTTTTCCTCCACAAAAGCACATTTTTTCTTAATTAAAACAAATAAACAAACAAACCATTTTTCTCAATTTAAGCACCATGGTAGGAGGAGCTTGGGTTAAAAGGTGATCGCTTCATTTACCTTTAAAATAAATTGCTCCCTCCATGTGAACCTGGAAACCCTGGTGGCGTAGTGGTTAAGTGCTACAGCAGTTCAAATCCACCAGGCACTCCTTGGAAACTCTACGGGGCAGTTCTATTCTGTCCTATAGGCTTGCTATGAGTCGGAATAGACTCGACGGCAGAGGGTTTGGTTTGGGTTTGTATGAATCTGTTCCAATGTACTGTTCGTTATTGTGTAACTTAATAGAGTCACTATGAGTTGGAATCGACTCAACGGCACTGGGTTTTTGGGTTTGGAACTTATTTTCCTTCAACCTGTGATGATGTTCTTCACCAGCAAGGGGAGCCCTTATATATGGTTTACATGCAGAGGCAGGTTATCCAATACGCAAGGTGACCACTGGCTTACTTGTGCTTATCTACTAATCTGTAGTGAACAATTAATTTCACATGGTTCCATGTGAAATTGTTTATTACAGATTAAGTAAGCACAAGTAAACCTGTGCTTACCTCCCTTACTGGGTCAACTGCCCCTGTCGGTGATTGCAAATTTGAAAAGAGGCTTTGATTCTGTAGGAAGGTGCTATGAGGCTGGAAGAGAGATCTCAGCCATACCTAGAAACAGAAACTTCGATGTGGTGAAAAAATGTGAAATTGTTCACTACAGACGATCTGGTAAGCAAGGTAAGCACCGTGCTTACCTTGCCTATTGGATAATCCGCCCCCCTTTACACGTTGCTTCTTCAGCCACCAGGAGGGGTTTATAAGTTTTACAAGGCCCTCTAAGGTTTAGAAAAAAAAAAAATTGTCTAGAAGAGCTGAAAGTCCTTAGACTTGGAAATAGGAGCTAGGTCTTTGCCCGACATATCTGAAGATCAAGACCATCATTGGGGTAAAGACTCACCCTGCTGAATACACAATGGGGCTGTTTTATGAAGAGAGGGACGAGGTGTTTGTCTCCACCATCATTTGCATTTAGATTTGATTAACGGATGGGACCATTTGCTGTCAGAGAAAATGCTGTATCTGGATAGAATGAATATCCACCGTGCCTGAGATTTTTGTGGTTAGGAAACAAAAATGTACTAACCCTTACAGCTGCTAAACAAAAGGATGGCAGTTCGAATCCACCAGTCACTCCTTGGAAATTCTATGGGGCAGTTCTACTCTGTTCTGTAGGTCACTATGAGCCGAAATTGACTTGATGGCAATGGGTTTGGTTTTTTTGGTAGCTCTCACTTTATTTCTTGCCTGAGAGAGGAATTTAAACCATTTCCTGAATCAGCCATCTAGAATGTTCACTATTGAAATCATGGTGACCACATGGTCTGGGACCTGCCTGTGTCCGCCAGTGCCTGGACCCCGAGTCCAGTCTGTGAGCTCCATGCTGGGTCACACCCGGCCCAACGAGACCTGGGCTCTCTCCCTTCTCTCTCCCCACTTCAGCTTACTTGCTTTTCTCTTCTGGATGAGTGATATTGGCTGGGTGCAAGGGAGCAGTCACAGAATAATAACAAAACATTGGATAAGTAAGCACCAATAAAGCTAACTGGAAGATTGCCCATGTACAGAATATATGGTTTCTTTTATCCCAGAGAATTACAGAGCCAACTCTGTTCCGTAACTTTAAAACCACAACTCCAATACCTTGCTTGTCTACACCTCCACCCCTAATGACCAAGAGTGTTCATAATGGTGAAAAAGGCTTGAGGCATGTTGCAAAATATCATAAAATCCTATAAATACCAGTCAAGAGGCTCTGGCTTCCCTCCAGATCACATAATTCAACAAAACATCATCACCACATATATGAACATTAAATGCCATTCCATGCCAGTTGCTGTTGAGTTGATTCCGACTCATGGTGCCCCCATGTGTGTCAGAGTAGAACTCTGCTTCATAGGATTTTTAATGGCTGATTTATTTTGGAAGCAGATTGCCAGGACTTTCTCCTGAGGTATCTCTGGATGGACTTGAACCTCTAACCTTTCGGTTAGCGGCAGAGTGCGTCAACCCTTTGCAGCACCCAGGGTCTCCAACATTGATATTAACATAACATATATTAACATTTTTATATTAACAAAATATATTTTGTTTCTCTACTTTCAGTGTATTTTACTACATACTAGTTTTTGGGAGCTTGATCCTTCAAATACGTTGTACCTCTGATAGCTGAGTCTTGACAACACCTGTGTCATCTTTTCTTCATGACGGAAAACAGTGAGTTATCTCTATGTGCAGTTGCTATTGGGAAACCTCTGCCCTTTGTGAACCTGAAATCGTACATTCTCATGGAGGTTACCTGGTAGGTGTCCCTCACACCAGGCTTTCCCCACCTCAGCCCACCACTGACCTCCTGGTCTTCTACTACAGAGACTTAGCAAGACTTAAGCAGAGACCAAGACCTGTTGGTGCTTGGCCACATGACGTCAGCACACAGCCCTGGTGGAAGTGCCCTGGAGGAGGTGCCCTGAGGCTGCCCCACGGCCGCACAAAGTCAGCCTAACTTGTTCTCGACAACCCATTAGAAAGATGTCCCTTTGCTGACCCATCTCAAGTGTGTCCAGATGTTAATATTCCCGTGGCTAAAAGCAGTGACAATTTTCGTGTTGGCGTTTACTTAACCAAAAATCATCCAATTTCCGGGGACATGTATTTCTCCTTACATCTCCAAAAGGAAAAAAGGAAAGTAGTAAAGAAAGAGCTTCTACTTGCTTTTAAAATCTGGTGTGTATGTGCTATTATGTTTTCTACATTGCCTGTAGACCAGACATGCTACTCAGCCTTGCTCTACGCAAAGCCCCATTTTCCAGATGTGTAAATGAAGGCTGAAAAGGGGTGAGTTCCCTAACATTTAGCACAGTGCTCTATCCCTAGGGGTGCACTGCCCCGCAGGACGCTTGTCTACTGGACACTGGACAACCGTCACACTCCAGACCTGGATCTCAGCAGCAGACAGAGAAACTCAGCGGCCAGCACATGACACAAGGACAAGGTAGGCGAGAGTGGACTTTAGAAAACTACGTGGTGTTTTCTTTACAAAGTTTGTAGACTTACCTTACGTTGTGAAGCTATGAGCCATAAAAATGTGCTGTTACATGAGAAAAGGGAACAAGTGTCTGTAGATGGAGTCAGTTCAGTATGTCAGTTAGTACCTAGGGAATTGGAAAGGTGGTAAGTGCTGCTCAATGCCACCAAACTACTCCCAGCTATTTGGTAAATACTGATAGTTAGACACAACAAATGCAAACCTAGTCAATGTTTTTTATTGTCAATGAGCTGAGGTTTTTCCATTCCCTGATCATTTTTAAGGATGCTGGCTTATTAACTCATTTAAAACTAGGGTCTGGTCAGTTCCTGCTTTCAGTGGGAAAGTTATACCTGACACAACAGACTATTTTGTCTGGATCTTTCTATTTTGTTCAATTGACTAAACACAGACAAACTTATACCTTCCGACACTTATTCCTTTAGCTTGCAGGTTGAATGCCGCTTAATTTTTTTGCATATATCCACAATGTAGCCTGAACAACTCCTGCTGTTCATTCAGGTTTCCCAGGCAGACGGAGCATGAGAGTAAAGAAATTTGCATTTTGCTTCCCCCCATCTCCCCACCACTGGGAAATCTTTGATTCTTGTGGCATTCTCAAGACAATCAGATAGCAGGAGCTAAGAGCTTTATGTATTTAGCCTGTTTGAGACCAAGACAATAAAGGTGTGTCGTTTTCTGAACTGCCAAAGACAAGAAAGAACAACTGAGTAAGATTTGGAGTACATGTTTTTTTCTTGTGACAGTAATAATAACATATTCTTTTCCAATATACAGTGAAACCTGCGAGAGCTGGAACTCAATGGGACTGCCTTGTTTTTCTGGGTCTCGCAAGTTTCCTGCTTTTGACAGGGTGCAGCCTTGTCACTTTTCTATTGCTCGATTTGGTGGGTTTCCACCTTTCGCTGGTTCTGGCTTTTGCAGATATGACTGTAGTATTCTTTATCCATTTTTTTCTCAGTAGTCATTGAGCCAACTCATGGCTTCCCCATGTGTGTCAGAGTAGAACTGTACTCCATAGGGTTTTCAATGACTGATTTTTCAGAAGCAGATCGCCAGGCCTTTCTTCCAAGGCACCTTTAGGTGGACTTGAACCTCCAACTTTCTGGTTCACAGCTGAGCATATTAACTGTTTGCACCACCCAAGCACTCCTTCTAATACATCATTGCTAAATTGAGTCCTGTAATACAGTTCACTATGAAAGGGACTCACTTTTCCCACCCCTTCCCTTGCTTCACTGCTTAAACAATCCTTCACACCCCTTGAAACTTTGTGTAAATGATATAGCCTCCTCACAGATTTCCCGAAAGGGGCAGTGGCATGAACACCTCCCTCCATTCTATCAAATGGCTCTCCTACCTTGACTGGCACATGTATTTCCCACCTAAATACGGGTGTGAGAGACAGATAGGTACACAATAAGCCTGTCTGTCTGTCTGCCGTCCTGGTCTGTAAGCCATCTGAAGGGAAGATTGGGGCATCTTTATGCCCATGGCAACTAGCCTTGTAGCCGAACTCGGTGCCAATAAAGTGAATGTAATTGAGCAGAACGCGTGCATCAAAGCTCACCTGTTTGCTGATTAAATGGCATGTCTGACTGTAAATTGTGTGAGTTGTGATCTTTCTCCCTTTCAAATCAGGCCCAGGATATATCGTCTGAGTCACATTCTTTCTCCCATCATCCCCAACCCCCGGGGACCCCTGGACAACGCTGCTCTCTCTTGCTGCCTTTCACCATCACCAAGTTTTGTTGATGTGTTTCTCAGAAGAAACAATGACGCTACTTCTGGGCAAAGGGCTCCTACTGTGCCTCGGGAGAGAGGGCTGGGTTCTTCCCCACAAGGTCGGGCCAGTTTACATTTTGCAATCTGGAGAGAATTCTTTTCTGTCTCAATGATAGATGCTGTTTTTCCTGTGTTTTTCCCTTTGCAGAGCTTAAGAATATGTTTGTTCTTGATTTACTGACTTGAATGAGTTTAATTAAAGCCAGTGGCTCTTTCTTCCTTTATAGAAAGCTGTGTTATATCAACAACAGGCTTTTCTTTATACTGCTGGGATGCACAGACAAAACTTTGATCTAAATGGAAATGTTGGGTTACCTGGTGACTGTTGTGCAAATACATTTCTCCTGGGCATAAAAAAATTGGAAATGCTAATATGGGGTGTGGCGGGGCCCTGGGGATAGAGGGTCCTGCGTTAGTCTGAGATCACCCCTGGCCTTCTCCTCAGGTGGGGTTGTTCTTTTCCCCCACCTTTAAAGGGCTCCATGTCCAAGCATGGGAGATTCTACTTCAGGAAACCAAGTAGCTGAGGCTGTGATCTGGACGCTGCCAAACGAGGCGTGTTTTGGGAGCACATCCGGTTTCTGTTCTCCTCTCCACCATGTTTCTCCCTGAAGCGAGGGAATGAAGGATCTAAGCCTCCTTTGGAGGGGCCACTTGCCCCCACTTGGTGGCGACGTCAGGTCAGGGTCTGAGGCCTCTCGCAGAGACTAGCAGAAGGCAGGGTGTGCACCCAGGGCCCCCAGCACTGAGCAGGCTCTTCCACGTGACTGTATTTTCTGATCTGGAATTCAGCCTCCAAGGGGAAGTACCCTGGTGCATGGTTCCCAGCCACTGCTCCCTGTAAGGGTTTTCCATCAGGAAGGGGGGCAGTGGAGGTGGGCAAGGCACCTCTGAGCTGAACACTGCTCCCACACCTGCTAAGTCACCGTTGGTACATCTTTTCCCCTTGTCTTGGGTGAGCCCCATGATGCAGAGCCTGCTCTCTGCAGTCACTGTGCAGAAGATGCTCTGTCAGGAAGCCACTCGCACAGCCCCATGCCTGGTCTCAGCAGCTACAGGACCCACACAGCACAATGGCCCTCGGGTGTCTTCTCCCGGGGAGCGCATGCTGTCCCACTGACTTGCACCACTTGGAGCTGATGGATAGGAGCTCAAGTCTAGTCCGGCTGTTCTCCAATGCTGAGTTCTGGGACTTTGTGGCTGTTTCTTAAAAAAATAGCTGGGAGCAGTCTTGGGTGCTGGACTTGACCATTCTGATTTCTTTTCTTTGCCCCCAAGCTCCCATCTTTTAAGACCTCAGTGCCTGCAATGGGTAGAAGTCTTTCGTTAGCGTAGATATTAAGCGAACGTTACACAAGATGCATAAGCCAAAACAGTGGCTACCAGAATGCCTTTTTCTTGGTTTGGGGATTCAGTTGTGCACTTGCAGCAGAAGACGGGTATCCAGGAGTGGGTTCTGGAAAATTCTGTTTGGATGGAATAGCAAAGCAGCAACAGGCTTTCTAGCAAAGAAAGGCTGTGAGCCCATGGTCTAGGTGCGGTAGGGAACAGCCTCACGGGGGCAGTGTAAGGGAGAGGCCAGGTCCGAAGACAGCGGGGCAGCCACCCATCTCCAAAGAGAGGGTCCCACTTTGGGTCCTTCCTGCTGGAGGCTAATGGGCTCAGAGCACAGCCATTAGAATCATTCAGGCTTGGTCAGAGCATTTACTGAAGACACTGGGTTTCTGAAACCTGGAGAAGCAGCATGCAGACAGACTATGTAGTCTTCCCGGTGAGTGATGCTGGGCTGGTGCGGGGGACGATGAGATTTTCTCTCTTTCCTGAGCAGAACAAGAACTAACAGGCGTAACTTACACCCAGTCGCTTTCCTCACGACCCCTGGGTAGGGCCTGAGGTGTCATCACAGTGGATGTGAGGTCTCCCCTGAGACTGAAAGATGCAGTAGGACCCTAGTCTTCGGAGAAATATTTGCTATCATTTGATCTGACACGTCCATTTTGGGGCTGGGGACATTGAGGCCCAAGAGCAGAGAAGCCACTGGCCGAAAGGCCAGTGCTTGTGTCAGGGGAGCCTGGAACCAGATCTTCCAGGTGTAGGTGCAGCTCTTTACAGCAGCTACCCTAGGCTTTTCTAGAACAGCTTCATGCAGCATGGAGGCAGGAGACGTGATCATACCCGTGTCGCCCAAGGCATCCGTTAGTGAAGAAATGTGCATCTCTTTTCCTGTGTGTTCACGCAAATTTTACGTGTTGGCAGGACAGATGGTTATTTCTGCTGCTGCTGTTGTTTTACATGCAAGGAAACCACGCTCAGAGACGGGGCACGACTGGCCCAAAGACACGTCACCATGAAGTGGTACAGTCTGGACTGAAACGTGTATTTTTGATTATCAAATATTTGTGACTCTTGAAACTCCAATGATGCTGTGGGAAGAGTTGGGTTCAGAAGCAGGGTCTTTTAGCAAATGCTGTCAGCACTCACTGATGGGCAGGAGGCCGAGGGAGGAGCTTCTAACCCACCTGCAGATAGCTGAAGCCTTGTTGTTGTTTTTGTTAGCTGCTGTGCTCAAGTCTCCCCAGACTCATGGCAACCACATGCACAACGGAACTAAATGCTGCCTGGTCCAGTGCCACCCCATGATGGGTTGTGGATCCAAGTGTTGTGATTTTCTTTGGCTGACTTTCAGAAGCAGATTACCAGGCCTTTCTTCCTAGTCTGTCTTAGTCTGGAAGCTCCCCTGAAACCTGTTCAGCATCACAACAACATGCAACCCTCCACTGACAGATGGGTGGTGGCCGTGCATGAGGTATGTTGACCGGGAATTAAACCTGGGTCTGCCGCGTGAAAGAGGAGAATTCTACCACTGCCTCCTTAACTGGAGCATTAAGGACTTTCTGAAGAAAAAGAAGTGTTGGACATTAATTTATTAATAACCATGGCTGTGGAGTTGATTCTGACTCATGGTGGCCCTGTGTGTGCAGAACAGAACTGTGCTCCATAGCATAGGGTTTTCTTGGCTGTAATCATTACAGAAGCAGATCACCAGGCCTTTCTTCCATGGCACCACAGGGTGGGGTCAAACCACCCACTTCTCAATTAGTAGTTGAATGCGAACCAGGAACAGAAAAGCCGCTGGCCCAAAGGCAAGCACTGGTGTCAGGGTGACAGTTCTCAGCCTAATCCATGAACGGACATTAATTCATTAGTGTTTGGATGGACATTATCACAAAGCATTCCCCTGCTGTTCATTGTTTGTCTCCAGAGTCCGGAACGCGGAGGTTGACTTTGTGAATGTGGGGACGCTTCCATGGTCACCTGTCGTGTCCTTGCATCCGCCCCCTGCTCCTCCTCCCGGCTCCTCTCATTTCCTGCAGGAATCGAGGGCTGTGTGCTGATTCCCCCAGCATGTTTAGAGGTGCTTGCTTTGTGTAGGGCACTGTACAAGGGTCAGACCAAGAGAGGCAAGGTCCCTGCCCTCATGGGCTTGACAAGGAGGGGAGGTGGCATCAGACAGAAGAGAAAACATAAGGAAAAAGCACCTGCCTGTTCTCCCATCGTGCACTCCGTTCCTTCTTCCTCCCTTGGAATTCTTGCGTTTCCAGCTTATGTTTGTGTTCTCAAATCTTACTTCATCGTCTACTGTGTTCACCTAGACCCACCCACCTCCGGTCATGCTGTGTTCCTCATATAAACCGGTGTTATACGAGTCCTTAGAAAGACGTGGAGTCTTGTGGAATCTAGGAATTCCCAGCCTGGAGTCTGGTTCCGGAAGTCCCAACAACTGCATTGGAATTGATTATTCTTTCACATGTTGCCTTGGATTTTACCCTGACAGAGAGCAGGAAGGTGCTGTGGCCATCAGAGAGAGAGCGTTGTCAGCTGGCCTGGCCAGTACCCATGGGGGTGTCCAGGCCGTGGGGAGGAAGTTGGGTTCTGGACACGTGCCTGACCCCACAGGCCCTCACCCTTGAGCTACTCGAGGCTGTGGCTTCTCATCTGCTCTCCCCCTCACATGCCTGTGGTGCAAGCCTTTGGTCACTGAGTCCTGGACCTACCAGTGCGTTTAAATCCTCGAAGTCAGTCCCGTCCTTGCCAGCCATTCTTGAGGCTGGGGGAGCAAGTTTGCTCTCTAGTGATCATGGCCACTGTCAGGGATGAAGAAGGACCCAGGACTTCTGGAGGAAGACTGTCAAAGTAAGCAAACCTCCTTCTCAGAAAGGAGAGAGTCCCTGGGCTTGTTCTCTTAGTATGACGACAGCTGGGGTTGCAGCTTCGTGATGCGCTGCTTACTGGACAGGCACCTTGGGTCTGCAGGTGGCTGCTGCCTCCTCTGCAGGGATGGATTAACCGTAAGCACCGGCTTACAGTAAACGATGTGGTAAAAAAAAAAACAAAACACGTGAAATTATGCACTACAGATGAGTAAATAAGCACAAGCTAACCTATGTGTACCTTGCTTATTGGGTCATCCGTCCCTGCTCCTGTGTCTCCCCTTACCCACTGAAGCAGGTTAGCGGCCTGCACGGTCTGGCACAGCTGGCATGGGGCGAAGGAACAGCCCCTGAGGCGGGTGCCATGAAGGCACCTGCAGGGTTTTCCACGAGGACCCCAGAGCAGTGTTAGTGCACTCAGAACATGGCCTCGCAGATGCACGCATCCCCAGGACAACATGGGGGCTGGTCTCCAGGTAACTGTGCCTCTGGTTTTAACTGATGCTCTGTCTGCCCTTCCCTTCGTTTAAGAGACCTGTAAATAGAAACACACACACACCACACACACAGATAGTACACACCACACACACCACACACAGTACACATCACATACACACCAAACATATACCCATGTTCACATACACTCACGCATTCACACACACACTCACAGACCACACACATGCATACACTCACACACACGCACATACACATTCACACACACTCTGTGGGGATGTCTCCACGCTATCTGGACACTGAAGCCGTGCTCTCTCTTGTCTTCCCCATCTGTTTGGCCTTGGGTTTTGGGAAGGGGTCTCCATTTCCCAGAAGAGTCATCTGCTCTCTGATGACCACATCTCAGAGGAGGTCCAGGGTTGTTCCGGGTAAAGTGAGGGGGTCTCTACTTTCTGGCTTTCCACAACGACATGCTTTTGACACTCTGCCTTCCCCTGGTACAACGGTGCCCTCGCTGTTGGAGACTAAAATGCAGCCTTCTCATTTGGAACGCCTGGCCTTCCCCTGGCCCTTCCCACCCTAGTCTAGAAAAGACGTGGATGGGGAGGGGTCCTGGGGGCTCCTGGATGTGAGGCCTCACAAACCATGGGCGGGGGGGCTATTCGGCATATATGCTTTAAAAACAGGAAATCACGCGAGATCCCTTTAAAAAGCAAGCACAATTACGACAGCTGAGCCAGCACCCAGTCTGACACAGACTTTCGCAGAGATGGCCCCTAGCCCCTGTGGCTTTGCTTTGTTGAACAAAACCTGTGATGAAGCCAGCAGTCTGCCTGTCGGCTATTCCTGTTGAAGGCCCGTGGGCACCGTCAGCAGCTCTGTGTGCACCCAAGTGTCCGCTGGTATCAGCTCCGTCCTGTCCCCTGCCCATCCAGCCCCAGCTTCCTCCCTGCTGGGCTCTGGGCCTACCCACCTGGGCTGGCCACCCTGGAGGCCAGGGGGCACACTTGTCCTTACATACCTGCTTCCCTGCTGCCATGGGCGCCCTTTGACCCTACATACCTGCTTCCCAGCTGCAGGGGTACTCCTCATACCCATATATCAGGAGCTTCACCTGTGGACCCAGCCCGGGGCAGTGGGTTCCCACACCGTGAGTTCCCAAATAGTTCTGTAGCCCCGTCGCATGGGGCAGAAGCTAATCTTTCGTGGGCTCAAAGTCTGGCCTGCGGGTGTGAATCCCATCTGCCTGCACCCCCATTCCTTGTATAAGGAGCACTCCCTCTTTCCTGCACCTTCCACACATGTGAAGAGGAAGATGCCACCAGGAACTGATTCGTCGACCTCATACCTGTGTTCAGGTAAGTGTGTCAAGATATTCAATGCTCTATTTAGTTCAAGAAAACCCTGGTGGCACAGTGGTTAAGAGCTATGGCTGCTAACCATAAGGTTGGCAGTTCAAAACCACTAGGTGCTCCTTAGAAATTCTATGGGGTGGTTCTACTCTGTCCTTTAGGGTCACTATGAGTCAGGATCAACTCGATGACAACTGGTTTTTTGGGTTTTATTTAGCTCAAGCTTGCTTTTAACCTTTTACATTTTCCAGGTTATAAAGGCCAGGTGCTGAGGCGCCCCATGACGGCTGCTGTTGAAGCTGGGAGGCGCGAGCTGACAGCAAGACTGGGAGGTCTCAGAGCCTGCACCTTGGATCTTACCCAGGCTGATCCAGGAGTGCTCGGAGTTCCCTTCTCCTCTCTTCCCCTCCCTGCTCTCCTCACACCCTGGTGTACTCACCTGCTGTGAGAGGAGGATGGGGGGAATCTGAGGGTGTATCCTTCATCCCACGGTGAATGCAAGGCAAGAAAGGCCTGACGGGCTTGACTTCGCAAGGACGCTCCTTGTTTCTGAGTTTAACTCAACTAGTATTTAACCAGTAACCAGAACAAGTTGCCACTGAGTCAACTCCGACTCATGGCATCCCCACGTGTGTCAGAGTAGAACTGTGCTCCACAGGGTTTTCAGTGGCTGATTTTTTGAAAGCAGGTCACCAGGCCTTTCTTCCAAGGCACCTCTGGGTAGACTCGAACCTCCAAACTTTCGGTAAGCAGCCGAGCACATTCACCATTTGAACCACCTGGGGACTCCAACTGATCTTTAGTGAGTGCTAAACATCTGTTAGGCACTGGTCTTCAGAGAAGACATGAACACAGGCTGACCATGGTCTCAGGCTTAACTTTTCCAGGAAAACATGTCTGCTGCCCATGAGATGTCGTTAATGGCTGCATCGCCACTCTCGGCAAAGGTGGTGGATGGTTACCACTGTTTGTTCTGGGGAAGTGCCTTCAGTACCCTGATGGGAACCCCAGGCCCTTGATCTTGGCCCACCCACAAACATCCCATACCTGTGACTCAGTGGGTTCTCTCTACCCTCCTGAGGTTTTCTCTGTCTTCCCAAATGTTTCTCTGTGCTTCTCCTCTAGGACCAGCCTTACCTGCTGTGCTGTGACTTACAAATGCCCTCTGAGGACGCTGTGCCTCTGGATGAGCATGGGCCCCATGACACTGCCCCCGTTCATTACGTGTAAATGCTCCAAGCAGCCTCGCCTGTGTGGCCTCAGGCTCAGAGAAGAACTCAGTGTTCACGGCTGTGCCACACGCGTGTGGACTGATGGGGAGGCCCGTGAGTGCCTTACCTTGTACAAGTTGCACAGCCCGGGTGGGCTGCGGGGAGAGGAGGGCAGAGAGCTCCCACTCTGCTTTAGCCAGGGTACCTGCCGGGGGACATAGAGTGGCTGGTGAGTGCGGCATGGGCACAAGGACACTGCCCATGGCTCGCCACCACATGCGCGCGATATCACGCCTCTGCTCCTGAGCTGGCTGCCCAGGACCCGGGCAGGGGGAAAAGAAACAGAAAGGGAGTAATAAGGGAACGGCGGATGGGTGTGTTTGTGAGGACGCTGGGTGGGGACAGACAGGGATAGGATTGAGGTGACACAAAGAGCGCATCGAAAAGTAGAGACATGGACATGGTGTCTAGCCCAGAGGTATGTCCAGGTTACATGCTGGGGCTCTGCACCAAATGAAATGGCCACACTTCTTAAAATGGTAGCCGTCACCAGGCATGTACGATGTCTGAGAGCAGGTAAGAATGTATTTCCCATCTGGTGTAAGGAGCATTACAAGGGCTTTTTGAGTCTATAATGAAATGGATACATATATATTCAATTTTATTTGTAGCATTCTTAAAAACTGTTTATAGCAAATGTGTTTGCTCTTGTATTAGATTTATAAGTAGCCATCATTCCTGTTTCGTGGGGGTAAGTGCTAAGGTACCATCGCTGTCATTGTTGGGCCTTTTCAAGTTTTCCAGACTATAAGGAAATAATTTTAAAAGCAATGAAGTGTTCCAAATTACTCCAACCAGTTGCCGGAATTGGCATTTTCCCACTGATGTTCTTCCTTGTTGGTGAAGTTTAGGGACATATGCCCATGACTTAATATTCCTTGACACGAGGAATGCATTCACCTTACTTTGCTGTTGTAAGCTCTTCTAAATAGTATTTGCTCCAAATTTAGTGAATTCTCCCTGTTCTATTAGCTATCAGACTCTACCTGCCACATCAATCAACTTTCAGGGGTGAGGCTGAGAGAATATTATCACAGGAACAAGGGAAATGACTGCAGAAAGTTTTTCTCTATTTGAGCAAAATGGCTCCCGAGAGAAAGAGCAAGACTTTGAGAGGTTGAGAGATAAAATCACCATAAGAGGCCTCAAGAGATGTCTCATATCGGCGGTAGATGAAACAGACCTTCTGTACAGATTCCATGGTTATACATGGAAATGCACAGTAGTTATGACATAAAAGAATG
The DNA here is from genome assembly GCF_030014295.1 of Loxodonta africana. Classification (NCBI taxonomy): domain Eukaryota; kingdom Metazoa; phylum Chordata; class Mammalia; order Proboscidea; family Elephantidae; genus Loxodonta; species Loxodonta africana. The sequence goes on along the minus strand of NC_087352.1, from coordinate 31,864,141 downwards.
TTAATGTGTTCTAGAAATATTACTGCAACCTTAACATGCTAGGGTTTCCAGAGGCAAATCTGTCGTGAGCGTGTGCTTAGCTGTACATTCCCTAATAGGTTCTCTCAGCAAGAGGGGTTCTTGTATGCTAGCAAGGACTACTGGTGAGTTTAAGTCACAGTACTAGGTACTCAAGAGAGTAAGAGCATTGAGTATTTTCAAGTCCGTGTCACCAGACAGTTACTGTGGTGTTTACTGTCTTTAGACTTGGTTGTCCCCACAAGAAGTGACACCCCTCAAGTGGGTAACACAGTGTTATAAACTTGGTCAAAAGGCAAAGACAGATTACCTGTTTGCCCTTATTTAATGCAATGCTCCTTTTTTTAAAATAATTTATTTTTTGTTGTTGAGAATATACACAGCAAAACATAAACCAATTCAACAGTTTCGGCATGTACGTTTCAATGACACTGATTACATTCTTTGAGTTGTACCACCATTCTCACCATCTTTTTCCGAGTTGTTCCTCCCCCATTAACATAAACTCACCGTCCTCTAAGTTTCCTATCTAACCTTTCGAGTTGTTGATATCAGTTTGATCCCACATAGATAGATCTTAGAAGAGCACAATGCTCAAGGCAGACATTTTTTAAGCTAATCTATCGTTTGGTTTTAAGAAGACTTCAGGGGATATTTTTGGCTGGAGGTTTAAGGATTATCTCAGGTTCTTCTAGCCTCCATGGCTCCAGAAAGTCTGGATTCCATGAAAGGTTCATAACGTTAAGACATGTTCAACTGGCTCTGTGGGTTTCTGTACAGCCTTCTATACCGATAGGCTTCTTGGACCCCAGCCACCACACACGGGGAGGCAAGGGCTGGGGTGGGACATGGGGTGAAGTCTGTGGGTCTGAGGTACAGGGGGCCTATTCGGAAGCTGACTGGTCTACAGGAAATGCAGCCTGTGACTCTGGCTCATCAGCAGTGCCCCCTCCACCCCCCAAACAGTGGCAGGAAGAAGCAAGATGAGCTTTGGTCCATCTGTGCAAGGCTGCAGAGGAGGCTGTGCTGCCTCAGGCCTCGGGGCGCACGTCAGATCAGAAAACTAAAATCGCTGAGGTACAAGAACTGGGAAAACAAGCAATTCCTTAAATAGCGGGCACCCTCAGTGAGCCGGGGGAAAACAAAAGGTCTTAACGTATTTGTTAAGCCCCCCATTTATGGTGATCCATTAATAAAGCTCATTTTTGTTTAGCCTTTTTCTTTTTTTCCTTTTTAGATATTTTATGAAGATGATTTCAGAGCATTTAAGAGTATAGTGATAGACCAAAGAATGGCAAAATGCTAAGATAATGTATTAAATCAAGAGTATGATAAGAAATGTCTACAGTTCTCATAGGCTAAATAAGTTTCCTAGGGACTTCCATATGAGCTCCATTGATGGAGTTTTATTTTCTAGCAGGGATATCTGCTCCCAGATGTCAAGCTAAACTCTCCATCGACCAGCCAGAATTGCCTGTTAGTAAATGGCTAATCCCATACAAGAAAATAAATGATGATAGAAATAAATGCCTTAAAATGAAAATGAGTTTAAATAGAGACAAGTTAGGACCAAGGGTCTACCAGTAGGATACTCTGTACAAATGAATGGCAGACTACATCAAAATTAGTTCAATGGTCTTTGTTTTTATTTCTAATTTATAAATAAACCTAGACCTTAATGCTATAAACTCACTACATTTTTAAGGAGAGCCAGCCCATCTCTAATTTCAATTCCTTGAGTGTTACTTCTACACCCTTAGTACATGCACTCATTAGGGAGGATAGAGAAGGGATTCAGTCTTTCATTTGCTCATTTATTTAATAAACATTCATTGAGTCCACTGTGTTCCAGACAGTACAAAAGGAAAATAGATTATAGTTAGTACGCACATTTCCCCTCGGGAAGTGCTTTGCGACAAACATTAAAAATACCCAGCAGAGCAATGTCAGTCATAATATGAAGACTAGAATACTGACCCCTGTGCACAGAGGGGAAAAAGTGACATCTCTTTTTGTATAAAAGAACAACAGTGGAACACGGGGACCCTCATGTGTGGAAGGGACTGGCGTCAGGCCCTCAGACTTACCTGTAGGCGGCTGTGAGGTCATGAAAATACCAGTCACACAACACATCCACTCATGCAGTGGCACTAAAGCAGAGAACTTAGAAAAGTTCCCTCACAATTAGCACACCATTCTCAGGCTGTGAAACTGTTTAATCAATGCATAAAGGCAGAAAATATATAACGCAAAAGTTCATGACAAAATCAAACTGTAATGCAATCACCGAGAGGCAATCACCATTAAATACACAAACATAATTTACAAACGTATCATTATACAGAAGACGCAGCAAAATCGCCGCCAACACAGGGTCACAAAACTCTCATTTAACTACCATCTTTTTAAATATCAGTGGACAACTGAGCTATCGAGACAACGGAAGGACACAGTAGGTGGCTGGTCATTGAGCCTAATACAGCTCTGATCAATAATCAATCAGCATTATGATATCTCAGAGGGCTTCCAGTAAGAATACTCCAACAGTATTTGAGTGCAGAAAAAAATACACCCGCCATGTTGCATTTTCTTTGAGGCTCTCTGACCAAATCTCCTGGCAAATGGTTGCACTAAGTCGGGGAGATCTCTCGGCCGTGTAGATTCAAGCCGAGGCTCAAGGTGGGCCTGTGTGCACTGCTGCACTATTTTGTTTTTTTGTTGTTGAGAATATACACAGCAGAATATATGCCATTTCAACAATTTCTGTATGTACAGTTCAGTGATGTTGATTATATTCTCCGAGTTGTACAACCATTCTCGCCCTCCTTTTTCAAGTTGTTGCTCCCCCATTACGTAAACTTACCACCGCCTAAGCTTCCTAGCTAACCTTCTCAGTTGCTGTTGTCAATTTGATCCCATATAGATAGATCTTAAAAGAGCTCAATGCTCAAGCGCTGCTGCACTCTTGGTAGCCAAGACGCATCAGCGAAAATGAGCGTGTGCAGATCCATGTGGTGTGAAAGGCTGGCCAATGGCCTTACCCTCCTGGATTTAAGACAGACACACATGTCGGAGTGCCCTGCTAGACTGCCCCCTACTGTGTCCTTCTTGCCATCTTCACACGTTACATTTTCCCATAGGATTACAGAATACATTCACAAAATTAGGATACCACGTGAACAATCAAGAATTAGGGTACTGTAGAACTAACACGTGTTTAATGAAATTAGAATGCAATGAAAAAAAAAAAAACAGGACACAGAACATTCTACTTAATTTTCAGTCTTGTTAACGCCCCACAGCATGAAAAGACAGACACTGTTCTGACCCCACAAATTCCAGTGATGGGCAGAGAAGCCAGAGGCAATGCCGACGCACAGAGCTGAGAATCGCAGGTTACAAATGGAGATTTTAGTGCAAAATAAATAGAGAAAAGCAGCTCAAATCATCTCATCAGTTTAGATGGTGGCTTAAAAATTACTTTTAAGAAAATTCTTTAAAATATGATGATATGGGGGAAAACACATTAGATCATTGTGTTCTCATTGTACTCTTGCATGCGAATTATCCAGATGTTGTATCTCTCACTGGGGACCAGCTTAGTTAGTAAAACCTGGCTTCTTCTAGATTAAAAGGAAAAGAGCAGTTTGCAAAGCTCGTGTTTCAAAGGCTTTGGCTTTTCGGGCCTCAATTTCTTCAGACCTTGGTACTGAAATAAGGATGGTGCTGGGTCCTACATGTTTGACAACCAAGGCCCAGGTGAAGGGTGGCAACTTAGGAGAGACATGGTAAATAGGCCAAGTGTGTCTCTCATCTTCACTGCCTGCCCCAACATTGCAGGGACTGGAGAATTTGTCCCTTAAAGGCAACAACACAGTCCCCCTTTCTTTTCTCTTTCAACAAAGGGGGATTTTCTCTGTGAATGCACTTTTCATTTTGAGCTCTCAAAAAAATATGCCTCCTCAAGGAATTTATAATGCACTCTCCCTGAATGTCAACTCTGCAGCCCCACAAAGGGGGAGTGTTGCCAGGGCATTCCAGGGACGGTGTGGGCAGCTCCGACACATGGCACCCAGTGATGCCGTGTGATTCTCATGGGGGGCGGGTCGCGCGCCAGGGACAAACAGTTCCCCTGAAAGAAAGGCTGAGGGGCTCCATTCAGAGACTGTGCTAGTCTATGGACAACCAAGTCTCGACACAGCCGCAGAATGATCTCTTCCCAAATGGCATGCCAGGCAGAGCAAGCGGCTCTCCTTTCTACCGTTCGCCCTCAGCCTTCTATGTGCACTAGGTAAGGATGTGAACGACAACAATCAGGCTTTTGATTCTCGTCTCTGAAAGCTCCTTAAGGAATTCAAAAGACCTTTCCTAGCATGTACAATGAGGGCTCTGCTGAGTTATAGACTAAGCAAATAAAAAACAAAGTCAAAAATAACCCCACAGCAGTCCACACCGGGACTTTCAGGGTTTATGCGGGCGTGTAACTGTGCACAGGGTGTATTAAGCTTGCATCTCATCTCCAGGATTTAAAAACAAACAAGCAGAGAATGCATGCTAAATAGTTGAGATGAACAAATATCACCAGCAATTCCCACCACGTACGTTCAGCAAGGATACTCCACAGCGGTGTAACTACAGACTGTGTTTGTAATAAGCAACTAAACGATTCTGCATGCAAACTCTAATTGACTCCTTCAGCATCGCTAGGCATGACTGTTAACTTAAAAATTTTCGGTATTCAACATGCAGTAGTGAACAGAATGGATACTTCAAAATTTTTAAACCAATTATTTAAGAATTGCTTTTGTTTTTTAAAATCCTGTGAAAATGTTTTTACTTCTCTGGATCCTTGATAATCTGTTCAGTACTATTTTGCAAATAGGATGAGATTAGAACTTTTCCTTTGAAAACAGTGAGGGGTATAACAGATTTAAAATACTACAGGTCGTAACTATATATACACACACACACACACACACAAACAGAAAACCCTTTATACACAACCTGTAAATATATCCATTTTGGGATAAAATCACAACTTGATTGATTGATATAAATGCATTCACAGTTTTAATTCACCTTAAACTGTTACCACTCAAATGAAGCTTGGTCTATAATGTATGCTATTCAGAGAGTTAATCTTTTCTGTGCAATTTAAATATAATTTTCCTGCTCCTTGAGTTACACAGACTAGTGTAGGGTTTCAAAACTGGGAGCTGCAAACATCTGGGGCTTCACAGAAGAGTGAGACTTCACCAGTCAGCCTGAATTTCCCGAGACCCAGTGGGGTTTGATAGGTGTGTTTGAACAAGCACCTCCAGGTGAAAAACAATAGGGATGGCCAGATGAGCAAGATTTCAGGGGGAGAGTACTGCCAGAAACTAGGATAAAATGTCTATAAATGCAGGCATCGAAGGAATCAACCAGAAAACGAGTTCCACGAGCACTTAGAAGTGCCAAGTGGTATTTACAAAATAAGCCCGGAGATGAGGGCGTCTCCACCAGTGAGCTCAGCTCGGAGCAGATGTTATAGACGTGCACACTGCCTAAGGCTTGGATGTGCCGACACACCCAGCCAACAGGTAAACCGACATGGATGCTTATCTTCAGCCATTTTAGCACTGGCAATAATTCTAAGAATTCTAGTTGGAGGCTAAAGCACTAAAGCACATTTCAGAAACTCCATAACTCCAAAGATGGGCTTTTGTGATGGTATGTTACCATGATGATGAAAGTACACACTATTCAAAAGCCTCTTCAGTTCCCAAAGGCCTTTCAGGATAAACACAACACACCTGGAGAAAAGTTGCATCTGACATGTGTAGTAGAGCATCCCATAAACCACAACTTATTTGGAAAAACCTTTCTCCAAAATTACCCAGCGACCCAACACTCTAAAAATCACATGCAAGGCCATATATTTGGTCCCCAAGCTGCCACTCCTGGCTGAGCTCTTTAGTGAAACATCAGCCACAAGATTATCCACGCCTCGTCAACTTCAAAAATGAACCATAATAGGAGTGTTTTCCTGCCAGACATTTTTATCTACAGAAGATTTGCTTTTTAATACTGAGAGTTCACAGAATCTATATTCAAATTAACGGGATCACAAGATAATAAGGCTTTGATTCACAGATGCACTCATTTATTCCCCACCCCCTACCAGTAAGCAACTCAGACAAGAGAAAGTTTGCTCAAGGCAGGTTTAAATTTTAGGAGTTTGTTCAAAAGTCCTCCTCCACCTCCATCGTATGATTGTCGAAAAGCAGCAAAGACTCCAAGAAAAAAGCAGCATAATCTAATGTCAGCACAAAGGGTGGGCAGCAGAGGCGTAATCAGCTGCAGAGACCCCAAACACAGGGCACGGGAGACCCCAGGGCTATGGCACTGAGTCTCCCTTGCCCACAGCCAACCACCTGAGAGATCAAGAATCCAGAGTGTTCTTGCATCCCTGAGACACATCCCAATTACAATCCCTCGTGAGGATGAGAAAGGTTGTGAGTACAGTGAAAACATTGAAAGCAACAACCCAGGCCCATTCCCTGGGACCAGTAAGCCTTTTTCAGCAGAACTTATGCAGCTAAGAGTTACCTGCAGCTGGCAGCACCAGCGCGGCCTCTGCAGGCTTACTTCACCTACGACTTTGCTGTTTATATTAACGCGGCACGCGGTTGCTGCTTCTCTACTCCTGAGCGCTCACCTTGCCGGAGCCCCTCTTGGGCGCAGCCCTGTCACCGGCAAAGAACCGCCCCAGCGAGTCGAGGAAGCCCGTGTCCCTGGGCCTCGGGAGGAAGCCATGCCTTGCATGGTCCATGGTACTTGCTGTGGCCAGGTACTTTGATCCGTGCCTCTGGGAGGACCGCTTTTGTGACGCCATCACATCCAAGCCCTCGGCTACTGCGCTGTCTTCCTGGATGGTCTGAAGCTCGTCTGACTCCGAGGGCCTGTCTTTGAAGGTGTTGTCCTCTCTGCCTGGGGCATCTCGGGAAAAGAGGCGGATCAAGTGGGGGCGGCTCACTGGGTCAGCTGGGCTGGCCTCCTGCCAGGCATTCTTTGGGTCCGCTGTGTGACTGGGGTCTGTCACCGCTGTGTCCTTAGAGGGGGTCCCATTGTACTGCTTCACATCTGCCTCTCCTGCAAACAACAAGGGGAGCAATGAATAAGGCCCTGTGCTGAGCAGCACCGAACAATGCCGCTTTCTCCGTGCGCCTCGGACGGGTTGTCTCACACAAACCCATAGAACAGTGAGTGCAAGAGAGCCACGTCGCAGCTCACACTCCCTTTCGCAGAAACTAACCTGGATTGAGCACCCTGGTTGGAGTTCTGTTTTCTGGTAGAGAAACCAAAACCCAAATCAGTTGCCGTTTCGATAGAAGGCCCTGGGAACTTCCTCAGTTACTGCAGATCGGCACCTGGACCAGACCCAGCAGAGTTTCCTGATGAAACGGCCTCAGCACACACAGCTACCACATGAAAATGTGTCCTCAAGAGTTGTGTTGGCTGCATTTGGGAAGTCTGGGAGGGTAGGCACTTTTATGGTATATTTATTACCTAAAAAGCCAGTGGCATGTAAGTTAAATATGTTGGGAGTGTTTGACAGAAGGTGTTTTTAATGTTCTTGGTCAGAAATGGACCTTCCCACATCTTTTTTGTGATTCGTGCCTTAAAAAAGTGGGGCATTTAGAATTCTTTAGTTTCCAGATTCCACAAGATGCCTTTCTTGCTAGAGAATTGCTTATTTAGGACATTTTGACTTGGCTTCTCCTCTCTGAGTAGCAACAATGAGAAACTTTGAAGTGAGAATGGGATACTTCATGATCTATACCGCCACCACATAGCTTTTACCAGAACTACCGAATTTCTCTCAAGAATGGCAACAGATCCATTTTACTTGGAAGTTATAGACAGTTAGGGTGAAATAAACACCACTGCTTCCTCTCCAAAGTTATCTATGAAAATGTGGTTTCTCTCATACGTTTTGTGATAATACTCATCCACCCACCCACCCATCCATCTACCCACCATCACCCACCTGCCCACCCACACATCCATCCACCAACCACCCATCCACATATCTACCCATCCAGCCATGTGTCCATCCATCCATCCATCCACCACTCACACACCCACCCACCCACCTGTCCACCCATCCATCCATCTTTCCATCCATCCGTCCACTCACTCTGCCACCCATCCACCCACAAATCCATCTATCTACCCACCTACCCACCCATATATCCATCTATTCACCTACTACCCACCCATATACCTATACATCCACCTATGTACCCATCCATCCATCCACTGTGGCCCACCTGCCCAGCAACCCATCTACCTGCCCACCCACCCAGCCACCCACCCACTCATATCTACCCACCCATTGATCTACCCACCCATCAACTCACCCATTCACACACCCACCAATCCACCCATCCACCCAACCACCCACCCACCTATCCATGCATCCATCCATGCATCCACCCACCTACCCATCCATGCATCCATCCATCCATTCATCCATGCATCCATCCATCCATCCATCCATCCATCCCTCCCTCCCTCCCTCCCTCCCTCCCTCCCTCCCTCCCTCCCTGCCTCCCTCCCTCCACCCACCCACCCACCCACCCATCCATTCATCCATCCAGCAATGATTTATTGAATACTTAATGAGTGTAAAACACTGTTCTAGGTGTTTGGGTTACAGCAAAGAACAAGATATGGTCCCTGACCTCACCAAACTTACAATCCAGTGGGAGATCATGAAAATGTATCACGCTACATCTTTTTTTTTTTTTTTTTTCCCACATCAAGTAATAATGGATCAGGGCTGTCAGGGAGAAAAGGCAGTGAGCACACGCACATCTTGTGATGCAGGATGAAGTGGGCAGCTGTGGCGGGCCTCTGCTCTTGACGGGTTTCCTCCAGGACATTGTTCAATAACCAACAGCTGCAGGAGCACATTGTGAAGAAGGACTTTCCTCGGCTTTGGCATCACACTGAAAAGGCCTTTGAGGATATCTTTATTTAGATTGAGAAATCACTTCACTTAGGGGATATTTGGCTGTTACACAAAGCGTCTGCAAACAGTTAAATTTAGACTGTGAGTTTGGTAGTCCCCCCACCTCTCTCACACAGACAGAGCGCTAGAAGGAGAACCCGGATCGTCAGCTTCCTAACCAGCTATCCTCGAAAACACATCTGGTTGCCTCCGGGCATTAGCAGAGCCACTAAAGACAACCTGCTCAGGGCCCAGACTGCTGCTCCTGGCTGGTGATGTAAACAAACCAGGGCAGGCAAAAGACCCTTCCAGCTTTAAACAATCACTGGGGCTTTGAACTTAAAGTCCTTCATTTATTTCTCAATCTAGTCCCCAAGATCTCTTTGAGGGATTGAAGTTATCTGCCTTTTCTTGCATCCGGGAACAAAGTAACATAGGCTCCTTGCATATAAAGTCCCATGTCTCTCCTCTTCTGCAGAGAGAAATCACAAACGTTCTGCACCGCAGCCTGTACCTGCACTGGCTGCACCTCTGCAGGTAGCAGAGCCTTAGCCTCTACCACAGGTGTGCCGAACGCCACCACTGCCACGCGAGAGTTGGGCACGGAGCCCAGGAGGTGCGTCCAGAGAGTGCAGGGGGCCTCAGGGATGTGCGGGGCTGAGGGTTCCTCCCAGAAACCGCGAAGTGGCCAGAGGAAGCGGAGGTGAAGGGCTGGTGGGGTTCCTGGGGGGCAGGGTGAGGGGCTGGGTCCAGGGTGGCTGGTGAACCTGGCATCTTCCCTCCCCGTCCCGCGGACCCGCCGTGGCCAGATTTCGTGGAGAGACTGCTGCCCGCAGGTAGTGGCCTGGGGTGGACGGGTGCGGAGCCGTGGGGTCCCTGGGAGAGGGACGGAGGGGGTGGTGAGGGAGTGTGTGGGGCTTAAGGGCACATTGTGGGGGACTGAGGGCAGAGGGCAGGTCCTGCGGGGAGGGGACTGCAGAGCGTGAGGTGCTGTGGACAAGGGGGGGGTGTCACCTACACCGGTGTGCCGACCCCGGCCAGGAGGTGAGGGGAGGGGGCATCGAGGAGGGGGAAGAGAGGAACCAGGGAAGGGCTCGCAGTCGGGAGAGGGGGGCCAGGGCAGAGGTGGGTTGGAGCCAGGAGACAGGGCCTGGCCTCCTCAGGTTGAGAGCCCCAGGCTGTTAGCCAGCTCGGTCTCCTCTGGGCTCCCCTGCCTGTCTGCTCTTCTCAGATTCAGGCTTTCTCCTTCCACCTCTCCCTGAGGTCACGGGTCCCCCTTGGCTTTCTCTCTTGTCTTTACACCATTGGAGAGCTCACCTCCTTACCTCCACACTAACCACCAGTGTGGTGGTCTGCACAGATCCCCCATCTGTCCACGTCTACCCTCTGCAGGCCCTCTCCCCTCCAAGCATGTGCAGACCCCTCCGGCTCAAGGAATCTCACATGAACTTGTTTCCCTTCAAGCCGGCTTCTTGCATGTCTCATTCCTCTCAGCCTCTATGGGAATGTTACAGCCATTTTCAGCCTCTCACACTCTTCTGCTTTTGATACTAACCTATCAGAAGACCTGTCAGTTCTTCCTCAGCATCTCTCCATGGTCCTCTCCTCTCCATTCCCAGCTCATCCCACCTCTCCCCACCTCTGCAGCCCCAGACTCTGAGCCTACATAGAGGTCTATGTCAGGGTTTGTGATCGATGCCGTGTTCGAGTGCTCAAGGCCCTCCTTCCCGGGAGGACCTCAGCCCTCGCCGAATTCACAGGCCGAGTTTCCTCTAGTTACTCTATCCTCCAGGTTTGTCGTTTTTTTGCACTCCAATTGCATTCATAATCAGTACCGCTGTAACCAGTGTTTGAAATTGCCCTTAGATATTTTATTTCTCATTTTTAACATCTAGATCCAATTCTCTGAAAGGGCAGTAGACCTTCGTGTCCCCCACAGATCCCAGTCAGCCCACATCACACTTTCAGTAAGTATGTCTCCACTCAGAGGACATGTCTACATAGGCTCACTTTAACAAAGCACTGAGTAATTATTTTTCCATAAAAATGTTGGTGGCTCACTGAAAATATCCTATAAGATACCATACACTTCTTATTAATACTAGAAGTCTGTTTCTTAAATTCCCTGACAACTCAATCATCTTTGACTTGACTTAGAGTATAATCAGGTTAAATGTTACTACCATTTCAAAATGACACGATGTATATATATACCAAAAAAAGCAAACCCCTTGCCGTCAAGTTGATTCCCACTCATAGTGACCCTACAGGACAGAGTAGAACTGCCCCATCAGGTTTCCAAGTCTGTAATCTTTACAGAAGCAGACTGCCACATCTTTCTTCAATGGAGGCAATGGTGGGTCTGAACAGCTGACCTTTTGGTTAGCAGCTGAGGGCTTAACCACTGTGTGTATGTATACTGAGGAGCCCTGGTGACGCAGTAATTACATATATATTTCCCAAATATAAAATATATATAACAAAACAAAACAAAAAATGATTCCTAACTCTTTCAAGAAAGTCATTTGGGTCAAGAAACTGTACCATAAATGGTATGGGTCGTGCAGCTGATATATCGAGCTATATTCCAAAGCAGAGTACCTTACTCCTAACATGCATTACAAATGGTTGCCCATGGCAAAGTATAAGGCAAACAGTAGGAAACCAGGAGTCACTGTGATCTTAGCCATGTTGAATATGGTGGGTGTAGTTGTCAGATATATCTAACACAAGCCATACTATAAGACTCAGAATTTTGTCACCCAAACCAGGACAAGCCTGCAAAAAATGGGGCAGGGTGGGGGAGTCTTTGCTGGCACAATTCCTTTGGGACCATGGGTTCAATTCAGCTACATAAACACTACTTATAACAGATCTATTAAATGCATCGTTGCATTGTCGTGTTTGCAAAGGCAACAATAAGAAATACTGGGGCCAGCGTAAGGCTGTAATTTTTTGCATGGATACTATGCTTATTTTATAGGTTGCAAGAGCAAGATATAATTAAAGGGTCTGATTTTCTGGCTGTGCTTTATATTCTGGGGCTAATCTAAATTAATGCAAACGCAAAAGGGAAACAATAGCTATATTGTACATAATTAAATGCATTAACAAAACACAAGAGCATCTGAATACTAATATTTTTACAACAGTTGGGCTTTGTGTCCCTGAATGCGGTTATTTGTGAGGCACAAAGAAGAGCATTTGTGCCCTGAAAGTAGCTTCTCCCGACACCTAAGAAGTGTGGTGCAAAGCCCACATCTTTGGATGGGCACTATTTTTTCGATGGGGACAAGCGCAGTTAACAGTCATCAACTAGTATTACCTCCCACCGAACTAAAGCTCAGGGTTGATTTTTCATGTAGACAATTTTATGGAACAGAGCAGTCATTACACAATTGGTAAAACGTACTCACTCCTACCAGGATTCACACTTCTAATATTCAATTATTGATCAGATTCTGCAATTGCAAGAAGACTTAAAAAAAAACACATACACATACCCAATCTTACAGCTGAAACGTAACCCAGAAAACCTAGGTGGGAAAACGCATTGGCCGTTTAGAAGACGATGACACTAGAAAAGCTGAGTGGCTTAAAGTATCCCTGAGCGGTAGATGTGCTGTCACGTACCAGCAAGTGGTTTCTAGAGCCCAGAACTGCAGACCAGAACCAGGAGTTTGATGGTGGTGGTGGGGTTCCTATTTAAGAAACAAGCAGACGTCATGACCCACTGAGGGGGCCTCAGCTGACAGTCACAGTGGTACCGTCTGTGTGTCTGCCTGCCTGTCTGTCCCCTTCGTCTCTAGTGGGTCACTGGGTCCTATTGCCTTCTTCCCATAGAACATTTCTTATGTGACTGCAACCACCCTTGTCGTGGACTGAATTATGTCCCCCCCAAAATGTATGTATCAGTTTGGCTAGGCCATGATTTCCTGTATTGTGTGGTTATCGCTATTTTCTGATTGTAATTTTATGTTAGAGAGGATTAGAATGGAATTGTAATTTTATGTTAAAGAAGATTAGGGTGGGATTGTAACACCCTTACCAGGTCACATCCCTGATCCATTGTAAAGGGCGTTTTCCCGGGGAGGGGGTGTGTGTGTGGCCTGTACCACCTTTTATCTCTTGAGATAAAAGGAAAAGGAAGCAAGCAGAGATTTGGGAACCTCATACAAGAAAGTAGCGCCAGGGAGTAGAGTTCATCCTTTGGACCTGAGGTTTCTGTGCTGAGATGCTCCCAAACCAAGGGAAGTCTGATGACAAGGACCTTCCTCCAGAGCCAACAGAGAGAAAAAGACTTCCCCTGGAGCTGGTTCCTGAATTTGGACTTCAAGCCTACTGGACTGTGAGAGAATAAACTTCTCTTTGTTAAAATTGTCCACTTGTGGTATTTCTGTTATAGTAGCACTAGATGACTAAGATAACCCTCTTATTTTTTTTTAAAAATTTTAATTGCCTTTTTATGCCAGGGTTTTGCTACAGTGTCATTGCTGCTCTCCTTGTCTTTGGTGTCAATTTTACACACACTGCTGGGATGATCCATAAAGGCTTTGCAGCATGAGACCTCCAGTCCCCTTATGACTCCTCGTTCTCATAGACACTGAGACCAGACCCTGCCTGGATTTCCTTTTGCTCTCCAACATACCACCAGCACAGGCCAAGTTTGCACCTGACTCCTGTCTTTGGACCTGTGGTTGTCTCATCTGTGGCCTACCTACTCATCCACCTCTCTCCCCGGAAGCCTTCTCTGGACACAGTGAGGACTGGATTTATCTCTTCTCTCGGTTATCCAGTGTCTGCCTGAAGGCAGGGACTGTGCCATATTTGTCTTCTATTGATTCTAGCACATGGCTGGGTCCTTAGCCTGTCAACAGTACTTAGTGTTGGGAAATAGAAGATGCTGAGGTTTATTGGGATGTTAATTACTCCAAAAAGAGATAAAAGAAACCAACTACCCAGTTCTCTTTGCTAGAAGAACTTAGACATTGACCTTAAAGCTGCTGGATTGTGTCTTATGAGCTTATTGTTAAGACCTTCCCGTTAAATCCTTAGAGGTTCTACACCCATGGTCTCAAGATCTCTGCTTTAGAAGTGATTTGAGTTCTATAATTCTTCCTGATTACATGGAAGGTTTTGTGATTTTCTAAGTTTAACCACTCTGTGTGGCTCTGAAGTACCAGAATAAAGAATTTAGATTTCCAGCTGTACTCTTTCATTAAGTCCAAATCCAAATGTGCACTTGTTGCTCAGAGTGAAAATGGGTCACTGAGGGGCGTTGATTTTGACAAGTCATTTTGTCCACTTGTGCTGGGCAGTCCACTGGGAACAAACCAAGCCATGCGACAGCAGAGACGATACCGCCATTAAAAAGCTATGCACTTGGACGTCCACGGTGAAGGCTCTGAGAACAACTGAGCAGGACACCCGAGTCTGACCTCGGTTTTTCTATTAACCACTACTAACTAGCTGAATGTGCTTGATCAAGTTGCTGAACCAAGCTGCATATCAGTTTCTGTGCTTTTAAAATGGGATCAGTACCAGTTGCACTGAGTTGACTCCAACTCATGGCAACCCCATATGTATCAGGGTAGGACTGAGCATCATAAGGTTCAATGGCTGGTTTTTCAGAAGTAGATTGCCAGGCCTTTCTTCCAAGGTACCTCTGAGGGGACTCAAACCTCTAAGCTTTCGGTTATCACCCAAGCATGTTCACAGATTCTACCACCCAGGGACTCCTTTATAACATGGAAGGGCACACTCAATCCTTAATGCTTCTTTCAGCAATCATGCTCTGTGACCTCATGTATAAGTTTTCACATCCTGTCTACCCCTCACATAAACACAAGAGCCCACAGACACCTACAGAAAGGAGACGTCTTTGCAGATTGTATCTGAGACACATTGCTAGGTGTCTTAAAGATATTATCCATAACCTTAGGAATCAGGTAGATTGATCAGCCCTTACTCACATGAGGCAACTGAGACTTAAAAAAGTTAAACAAGGAATCAATGTTAACTCCAGGTCTGAAACAGCCTCTCTGCATTCCAGAAACTACAAATGATCCCCATCACTCACTGCTTTCACACGCCTGGTCTCCAGCTGTAACTGGCCTCACTTGCAACTAGTTGGTGCCTTTCCAGGTAAAATTTAACTTCAGATAATTAATGGCTAAAACATTTCCGGATTGTAGCTGCTTAATTGAGAGGGGCTGACCAGGAGAGATGGAACAACTTTCTACAGTCTCATATCCTGAGCTCAGAGCTCAGCCAGGGCTCTACCTGAGAGTGACAGAAACCCTGAGTGCAGCTCAGTGCGACAGTGCACCTGGGGGCGTCCAGGTGGCCTGTGTTGGGAGAGGGAGGTCTCCCACCCACCTTTATGTATGACCTACTTATTTACCATTTATATCAGTGGGCCTTGGCAGTGTACATTAATGGCTGTGGTCTTAGTTATCTAGTGCTGCTGTAACAAAATACTGCAAGTGGATGGCTTTAACAAAGAGAAATTCATCCTCTCACAGTCCAGGAAGCTATAAGTCCAAATTCAGGGCACCAGCTCCAGGGGATAGCTTTCTTTCTCTGTCAGCTCTAGGGGAAGTTCCTTGTCATCAATCTTCCCCTGGTCTAGGAGCTTCTCAGCACAGGGACCCTGGGTTCAAAGGACGCATTCAGCTCCTGACTCTTCTTCCTTGGAGGTAGGAGGTCCCACTCCTCTCTGCTTGATTCTGCCTTTTATATCTCAAAAGAGATTGACTCAAGATACACCCCGATTCTGTAGGTTGTGTTCTGCCTTATTAACATAACTGCCTCTAATCCTGCCTCATTAACATCTAGAGGTTAGGATTTACAAACATAGGATAATTACATCAGATCACAAAATGGAGGACAACCACACAATACTGGGAATTATGGCCTAGCCAAGTTGACACACATTTGTGGGGGACACAATTCAGTCCAAAACAGCTGCTGAGCACCCTCAAAAGGAGCCCTGGTGGTGCAGTGATTAAGTGCTCAGCCGTTAATTGAAAGGTTGGTAATTTGACCCCACAAACGGCTCCATGGGAAAAAGGCCTGGTGATCTGCTCCTGTAAAGATTACAGCCTAAGAAACCCTATGGGGCAGTTCTACTTTGTCACGTGGAACTGCCAAGAGTTGGAATCGACTTGACGGTATGTAACAAAAACAACAACTGAAACACCCTCAAAAAGCTGAGCTCAGGAATCTTAAAATTATGCTGCCACTCTGACAGTCTATCTATGCTAAGCATTACCTTGTAACAATT
This sequence comes from Loxodonta africana, assembly GCF_030014295.1. Lineage (NCBI taxonomy): Eukaryota > Metazoa > Chordata > Mammalia > Proboscidea > Elephantidae > Loxodonta > Loxodonta africana. The sequence continues at coordinate 31,847,840 of NC_087352.1, read as the reverse complement.
TAGGAGCTCAGGGCTCAATAGCTCGTGTTTGTTTAAAAAACTGCCACTTGCCCATCATCTTGCTATAACCAGAAAAAGATAGGAACAAATGTCCAAACGAGAGGCTCTCAAATGGAATTTTGATGGCACAGTAAATACTGTCCTATATTTAAATATTTTCAGTGGCATTGAGTTTGGAGGAAGACTCATTAACAACCTGCATTATGCAGATGACACAACCTTGCTTGCTGAAAGTGAAGAGGACTTGAAGCACTTACTAATGAAGATCAAAGAACACAGCCTTCAGTATGGATTACACCTCAACATAAAGAAAACAAAAATCCTCACAACGGGACCAATGGGCAACATCATAGTAAACAGGGAAAAGACTGAAGTTGTCAAGGATTTCATTTTACTTGGATCCACAATCAACAGCCACGGAAGCAGCAGTCAAGAAATCAAAAGACGTATTGCATTGGATAAATCTGCTACAAAGGACCTCTTCAAAGTGTTGAAGAGCAAAGATGTCACCCTGAAGACTAAGGTGCGCCTGACCCAAGCCCTGGTATTTTCAATCACATCATATGCATGTGAAAGCTAGCCAATGAATGAGGAAGACCGAAGAAGAGTTGACGCCTTTGAATTGTGGTGTTGGCGAAGAATACTGAATATCCCACGGACTGCCAAAAGGAACGAACAAATCTGTCTTGGAAGAAGTGTGGCCAGAATGCTCCTTGGAGCCAAGGATGGTTAGACTGCATCTTACATACTTTGGACATGTTGTCAGGAGGGATCAGTCCCTGGAGAAGGACATCATGCTTGGCAGAGTACAGGGTCAGTGGAAAAGAGGAAGACCCTCAACAAGGTGGACTGACACAGTGGCTGCAACAATGAGCTCAAGCATAACAACGATTATAAGGATGGCGCAGGACCGGGCAGTGTTTCGTTCTGTTGTGCATAGGGTCTCTATGAGTCGGAACCGGCTCGATGGCACCTAACAACAACAACATATTTAAATATTTTTAACCTAGAGCACATTTCTTAAGGAATACTGCATAAATAACTTTCATCAAAACTCCGTGCATGTGTGCGTATCTGCATGAGAGATAAAATACAGAATCCTAGGCACACCCCAGACTGGTAAATCAGAATTTGTCAGACGAAGCCCTGAATTCCACATTTTGTCACTAGAGCGGCAGGTGGGCAAGGAGCCATTCATTCTCCTAATAACTGCAGTTCACCATTGCAGCCGTGGCATGCTATGACTTCAGTACGCTTCCACTTTTTTTTTTTTTTCCCTCAAGTGTACGGTAATTACAATGAACGCATTTTATGTCAAAGACACAGTAACATTCTTGGGCCTGTTACAGTGTGTGGAGCTGTTTAATACTATATCAAAGCACATGTTATTAAGGCTTTTTGTAAGAAGGTGCCCACCTGTCATTTCCTCAGGTAATAACCACCTGCTGGCTGCTGTCAGTATATAAAATTAAGCGCTTTATGTACTGAGTTGATTTAGAGACTTGTGAACTTTGTCTCCAGGTCAGAAAGATGCACAGAGGACCGTTTGCAAGGGAGTTGTTATCGTAGCTAGCTGCTGTCATGTCAACCTCGACTCATGCGACCCCATGCATGAAACGTTTCACTGCTCACTCCCGTATCATCCCCATGATCGGTTACAGATCAGACTGTTGTGCTCCATAGGGTTTTTATTGGCTGATTTTTTTGGAAGCAGATTGCCAGGCCTTTCTTCCTAGTCTGTCTTAGATGGAAAGCTCTGCTGAAACCTGTTCTCTTTATGGCTGAGTAATACGGAGAGTCTGACTTTTAAATTAATTTGTCACAAGCCAGGCCTGCAGGTTTGGTCTCTTGAACAGAAACATCAAGAAAATGAAAACTGGTGACCAGCATGTGGCCCAGAGGGAATAAGGGGAGGCGGGCATGCTAAAGAAAGAGTGTGGCTATGCTCTGGCCCATCACTCTGGCTTGAGAAGATGGGGTACAGGTACCTGTGTGCCCCACACAGCCCACTGGCCCTGGGGGAGTCCCTTGCCACAGGGGAGCTGGGGCCCCAGCCCTGGAATTTGGAAGTGTGGGCCAGGGCCGGAGTGGCTTCTCCTTGTTTGTGGAATACTTCTGCCCCTGGCATTCTTTGCTCAGGGTCACCAGGGCGGGTGAGGGGAACAAAGGGCCATGGTTGTGGCCAGTGGGACCTGCTATGGCAGAAATTCTGCATCTATGAGAAGCATGTGGCCGTCCTCCAACTCCCGCAGAGATTTCTTCCACAAATGAACCCTGTCAGCCCACCCGTTTCACACTGAGGGCCTCCTTTGTGTGCCCAGAACATATAGTTTTTATTTGCTCTAAATAACTTGGCCCTCGAGCCCTCCCACGGCAGGATGGGGTCATGGGGAGGCCCGGGTCCAGGTTGGGGACCAGGCTTCCTCTCAGCCCTGACACTCCTGAACAGGTGGCATGGGGAGCCCCAACCCCACTGAACTCTGTCCATTCATCGTGAAGTGGCTTTCCACATGCCTGGCTTCCTGACACAGTGTTGTCAGGATGTGAGGTTAAAGAAAAAGAGCCCAGTATTGCTCAGGTTGTGTCACACCTGCCACCTCTGGGAAATTCATAGCAACTTTGTACAACAATAAAAAGACCCGAAGAAGACAAAGGTTTTCCCCAGGAAAGCAGCATTGCAGGGACTTCTGGGAGTTGATTTTTAGTGGGAGCATAAGTAAGTTTTTAAACCTTTGTATGCCTAGCTTTGGGCCATTTGGACACACAGAGGTGCTCAGTTAATACAAGCAGAATTAAATTGAGTTTGGCCTCCTAGGACAATGTCCTGGGTCAAACCTACCTGACTCTGGTTCTTGGTCCTACCAGCTACCCTGTGACCTTGAGCAAGGAATGTAATCTCGTTAAGCTTTGGTTAAGGAGGCCTGGTGATGCAGTGGTTAAGCGCTCCACTTTGAACTGAAAGGTTGGTGGTTCAAACTCACCCAGTGGCTTTACAGGAGAAAAGACCTAGCGATCTGTTCCCATAAAGATTACAGCCTAGGAAACCCTACCAAACAGTTCTATTCTGTCACATGGGATTGCTATTAGTTGAAAATTAACTTGATAGCACCTAACAACAAGCCTTGGTTGCCTCACCTGCAAAATCCACCTATAGCTGGAGCTACCTCGTAGTATTGTTGTGACCAGTAGTTGAGGTAAATGTCATAAAATGTTCTTAGTGCTGTGCCTGGAGCATTGTGAATGCTCAATAAAGGCTTTTGTTGTTGTTGCTATTATGGCATCTACAGAAGTAGTCTAGGGATGCCTTGAATGTAGGCTAATGTACTACACATTTTCCATCCACTCTTCTAGCCACCCACCCACCCATCTACTTACCTACTCACCCATCCACCCACCCACCCACCCATCCATCCATCCATCCATCCATCCATCCATCCATCCATCCATCCATCCATCCATCCATCCATCCATCCATCCATCCAGTGCCTTGCTGTAGGCAGACTTCTAAGAATGCCTCTTATAACCATTGCTTTTGTATAATCCCTTCTCTTTGAGTGTGGGTGAACCTGGGAATATGATGAGACCTACTGAGCCGGCATCTTGGGGTGGGGTCCACAGCCTGTATTTCACCAGACCCTTCAGCAGCTTTAATGCCTGCTCAGTGGGAGAACCACTGTTTTGTCATATAGCACATGTTCGATAATTATTTGCTGGATAAATGGAAGCCCATATAAGGAGATAACAGGGGTTCTCAATCTTAGCCACACATTATAATAACCTGGGAGAGTTTTAAGCAGGTTGACATCCAGGCTCTATCCCAGGCCAATTAAGACAGAGGTGAGGCAGGTGGCAAAGGAAACCTGGACTCGGGAAGCTGTTAAAGGTACCCATCCATCCATCCCACTGGGTAGTAGAGCTATAAAAACGTTGGGGTGTTCTGATGGCTTTTCCTTTGGTTTTCCTGATGTACACAGTATCTTTTCATCATTCCTCATTGACTGCCTTCACAGAATGAGTGAATTTCACTGAATTAAATAAATACTTGGCTAGCTCTTTAAATCAGTGAATGTTAGAATCAGCTGGGAAGCTTTTAAACATGTCCCATGCTGAAGCCCAAGCTGAGAGATTCTGATTTAACTGTCCTGGATTTGAGGCCCAGGCACCATTTTTAAAGATTCCTGAGATGAGTTTAATGTGTCATCTGAGTTGAGAATCACTGATTTATAGGAACAGTAAGAAGAACTACTGGATTGGTCCCTTTGAGCTTTCTATACTGCCCTTTCTCCTGAAAAGTTCAGTGATGTCAAAGAACAACCAAGGATGTGAGGCCCACAAGTAGCTGCCATCATTCTACAAAATCTTAAAGAAAAATAGAAAATCTTGCATTCTATAAAAAAAGGCCAGTGCACTTTTGTGCTTCACCTTTAAGACTATATTGGTTTATCTTTTGCCCCAAGCCACAGCTTTAAAGCCAGCTTTACGGAAATTGAGGAAACTTTATATTCAAGCTCGACTGATGTCTTTAGCTTAGAAAATCGTCTTTTCCCTTGCTTTCCCCTCACTCATGATTTGATGACACCATCATCAGATGTCCCTGAGTGCACACTTCCTGCTTTGTTGTTGTTGTTAGTTGCTGTCCAGTCAGTTCCGACTCGGAGCGACCTGTGTACAATGGAACGAAACACTGCCTTATAATCCTGTGTTTAGGTGCCTTTCTTCACTTGGACTCATTTTAGCCCCTTGGTCCCTTTCTGAATTGAATTGTGTCTCCCAAAAGGAGATGTTGAAGTCCTAACCCCACTACTTGTTTGGAAATAGGGTCTTGGAAGATGTCATCCGTTGAAATGAGGTCATACAGGAATAGGGTGGGCCCCAATCCAGTCCAAGTGGTGTCCTTATAAAAAGGAGAAGAGACACAGAGGGAAGCCACCATGTGAAATGGAGGCAGAGACGGAGTGATGCACCCTGGGACAATTGCACAGAAACTACTGAGAGTTCCCCATGCCCCCTCTCCTTCGCACACTGTCTCCCTCATTATTAACATCTTGCATGCTGCATTTGCTACAATGGTGCACCAATTCTGACACAGTATTACTAACGAAAGTCCTGGTTTACATGAGTGCGCTCACTCTTGGTGGTGTTATACCCAAAACCCCCATTGCTGTCGAGTTGATTCTCACCCATAGCAGCCCTATAGAACACGGTAGAATTGCCCCATAGGGCGTCCAAGGAGCGCCCGGTGGATTTGAACTGCCGACCTTTTGGTTAGCAGCCGTAGCTTTAACCACCGTGCCACCAGGGTTTCTGGTGTTGTTATAGGCCTGTGGATTTTGACAAAGGCTCTTGGCTTTGTCTGGTGGGGAAGAAACGCCACAGAAAAAGTTCAAATGCACTACAGACAAGTTGGCCTGCGTGGATGTGCACATGTTCACTCACTCACAGCAACATGGCAGTGTGGGGTGCAGGTGGGCGGAGCAGGTGGGGCTGCAGGAGGAACCCGAGAGAAGTACCCAGCTGACCCTGGGTGGGAGGTGGCAGGAGCAAGGCCCTGTGATGCTCCCAACCAAGCCCCAGCCAAAGATCCTGTAAGAGAAGGACAATATTACAGAAGCAGAGATGCCATTGCTGCTCTGGGCTGTGGTAAGCAGCCTGGAGGGAGGCCAGTGGGGTGCCCAGGCTGCATATGCACCCCGTGTCTGAAGTCCCACACAGTCTCTGCATCATCTGATCTAAAAGCAGAGGGAGGGAAGGCAGCTTTAGCTGAAGGGGGCTCTGGAGATGTGACCTCGGGGGCTGCTGTTCACCTCCTGGCTGGTGGAGAGGGGATGCAGAGGCCCTGGGTTGGGGGTGCATGCGACTCTCAGGGGGAACACCCTTCCCCTGCTTGTGGATACTGTGCGTGCGCCTGCTGCTCCTCACTGGCCAGTGCCCACCCAGGCCTCTGTGAGGCGTGTGGCCAGGAGAGCGTGAGGCCAAGGAAGGGGTGTGCACGTGTGTGTGATGTATGCACGAATGCACATGGTGTGTGTGTATGGGTGCATGTGTGTGATGCGCACGTACACTTGTGTGTACATGCATGTGCGGGTGTGCACACATGTGCACATGCAGGTGTGCACACATGTGCATGTGTGTGCATGCAGGTATGCACATGTGAGTGCATTTGTGTGGGCGTGCACACTTGCCATGTGCTGACAGGAGGGGTGGGATGGGGAACCAGCTGGGCTGTGTGTAAGCTGCCCTGTTCCTGAGCACTGAGAACAGATGAGAAGGGATCATACCCAGAGACACGCAGGTGAAGGGACTTATAATTGGCACCCTAGCATCTATGACAGGCTCAGCAACTACCCAGAAATTCACATTTGTTCAGTGAAGCACAGAGTTTGCTTCCATACAAATTCAAAGTCACCATTGCAGTAATCAGACCTCCCACTGTGAGGGCATGCAAATGGAATGGTCCTGGCAAACAAGGGCTCAGTCAGGACCAGGTCACATTTTAACTGCCAGTGGCCACTGGTTAGAAGACTGTTCAGTGCATCACCAGAGATCAGTACATGAGGAACAATAGAGTCTTCCCGCCATCGGCATAGAATTTAAGAGTTTGTGTCAGAAATCTGAGAGTAAAGGTGTCATGGGCATCCGCTCAGTTTAAAGGGAAGGAGATCTGCTGGCAAACAGCTGATGGTGTGTAAAGCCAGGAATCTTGGAAGCACGACCAAGGCTGACCACTGCGAGAGCTGATGTTACGGGTAACTTGGGTTTATAGAGAACTTTCTGGCACACCTTGGTGACGGGTCCCATCTGCACAAAGAGCATATGCTGCTAACTAAGGGGTTTACATGCAAGGGAGGCAGGCTTAGAGGAGCAAGGGTCTCACTCAGCAACACACAGTGGATGGAGATACAGAGCCCCTTTCCGACTCTATGGGCGGTGTGTTTTCTGTCATGCATAACTGGGTCCCTGGGATTTAGACAAATATGATCACTTCGAGCTGTGACTATGTCTGTCCCACTGTCCCCTGTGTCCCCAGCACCAAGTAGCCGCTTGGCATGGAGTGAGTACTTGCTATGTCTGCATGTGAGTATGCATGTATATGTGTATGTAAGGAGCCATGGTGGCACAGTGGTTAAGCACTTGGCTGCTAACCGAAAGGTCAGCAGCTTGAACCCACCAGGCATTCCACGAGAGAAAGATGTGGAATTCTGCTTCTGTAAAGATTACAGCCTCGGAAACCCTATGGAGCATTCTACTCTGTCCTATAGAGTCGCTACAAGTCAAAATTGACTTTTTAAAAAATATGTGTGTGTATGTGCTTATGCATACGTGCATGTGTGTGTATGTATGTGCTCATGTATGTATATATTCCTACGTGTGTCTGTATGTGTATGTAGGAGCACACATATGCATGTTGTTGTTAGGTGCTGTCGAGTCAGTTCCGACTATTCGTGACCCTGCGTCCAATAGAACAAAACACTGCTGGTCCTGAGTCATCCTCACAATTGTCGTTATGCTTGAGCCCAGTGTTGCAGCCACTGTGTCAGTCTATCTCCTTGAGGGTCTTCCTCTTTTTCACTGGCCCTCTACCAAGCATGATGTCCTTCTCCAGGGACTGGTCCCTCCTGATGACATGTCCAAAGTAGGACAGATGAAGTGTCGCCATCCTTGCTTCTAAGGAGCATTTTGGCTATACTTTCAAGAAAAATTTGGTCATTCTTTTGGCAGCCCACGGTATAGTCAATGTTCTTTGCCAACACCACAATTCAAAGGCACCAATTCTTCCCTGGTCTTCTTTACTCATTGTACAGCTTTTGCATGTACTTGAGGTGACTGAAAACACCGTGGCTTGGGTCAGGCGCACCTTAGTCCTGAAGGTGACATCTTTGCTATTTAACATCTTAAAGGGGTCTTTTGCAGCAGATTTGCCCAATCCAATGTGTCGTTTTATTTCTTAACTGCTGCTTCCATGGGAGTTGACTGTGGATCCAAGTAAAATGAAATCATTTGCAACTTCAATCTTTTCTCCATTTATCATGATGTTGCTTATTGGTCCAGTTTTGAGGTTTTGTTTTCTTTACGTGGAGGTATAGTCCATACCAAAGGCTGTGGTCTTTGATTTTCATCAGTAAGTGCTTCAAGTCCTCTTCACTTTCAGCAAACAAGGTTGTTTCATCTGCATAACACAGGTTGTTAGTGAGTCTACCTCCAATCCTGATGCTGCATTCTTCTTCATGTTGTCCAGCTTCTCGGATTATTGCTCAGCATGCATATTAAATAAGTATGGCAAAAGGATACAACCCTGACGCACAACTTTCCTGACTTTAAACCACACAATATCCCTTTGTTCTGTTCCAACCACCGCCTCTTGGTCTATGCACAGGTTCCACATGAGCTCGAGTAAGTGTTTTGGAATTCCCATTCTCTGCAATGTTATCCATAATTGTTATGATCTACAGAGTTGAATGCCTTTGCATAGTCACTAAAATACAGGTAAACATCTTCCTGGTATTCTCTGCTTTCAGCCAAGATCCATCTGACATCAGCAATGATATCCCTCATTCCACATTCTCTTCTGAATCTGGCTTGACTTTCTGGCAGTTCCCTGGCAGTGTACTGCTGCAACCATTTTTGAATTATCTTCAGCAAAGTTTTGCTTGTGTGTGATATTATTTTGTTTGATAATTTCCATATTCTATTGGCTTAACTTTTTTTGGAATGGACACAAACATGGATCTCTCCCAGCTGTTTGGCCAAGTAGCTGTCTTCCAAATTTCTTGGCATAGAAAAGGGAGCACTTCCAGCATTGCATCTGCTTATTGAAATATATCAGTTGATATTCTGTCAATTCCTGGGGCCTTGTTTTTTGCCAGTGCCTTCAGTGCAGCTCGGGCCTCTTCCTTCATGATTACATACCTCCTGAAACGATTGAACACTGACCAGTTCTTTGTGGTACAGTGACCCTGTGTATTCCTCCCATCTTCTTTTGATGCTTCTTACTTCGTTCAATATTTTGCTCATAGAATCTTTCAATACTGCAATTTGAGGCTTAATTTTTTCTTCAGTTCTTTCAGCCTGATAAATGCTGAGCATGTTCTTCCCTTTTGGTTTGCTAACTCCAGGTCTTTGCACATTTCCTTATAATACTTTACTTTGTCTTTTTGAGCTGCCTTTTGAAATCTTCCGTTTAGCTCTTTTACTTCTTCCTTTCACTTTTATCTAGGAAACCCTGGTGGTGCAGTGGTTAAGAGCTATGGCTGCTAGCCAAAAAGGCTGGCAGCTGAAACCCACCAGGTGCTCCTTGGAAACTCTATGGGGCAGTTCTACTGTGTCCTATAGGGTTGCTGTGAGTCGGAATTGACTCGATGGCAGTGGGTTTTGGGTTTCACTTTATCTACGCTCTTTCGAGAGCAGGTTTCAGAGTCTCTCCTGACATCCATTTTGGTCTTTTCTTTCTTTTCTGCCTGTTTAATGACCTTTTGCCTTCTTCATGTATGATGTCCTTAATGTCTTCCCATATCTTGTTTGGTCTTTGGTCATTAGTGTTCAATGCGTCAAATCTATTCTTCAGGTGGTCTCTAAAATCAGTGGGATATATTCAAGGTCATACTTTGGCTCCTGTGGAGTTATTTTAATCTTCCTCAGCTTCAGCTTGAACTTGCATAAGAACAACTGATAGACTATTCCATAGTTGGCCCCTAGCCTTGTTCTGACTGATTATATTGAGTTTCTCCATCCTATCTTTCCACACATGCAGTCGATTTCATTCCTGTGTTTTCCACCCCGTGAGGTCTGCAGGTATACTCGCTGCTTATGTTGCTGAAAAGGGTATTTTGTGATGAAGAAGTTGTCGGTCTTGCAAAATTCTATTATGTTATCTCCAGTGTCATTTCTATCACCAAGGCCATATTTTCCAACTACGTATCCTTCTTTGTTTCCAATTTTGCATTTCAATCACCAGCAATTATCAATGCATCCTGACTGCATGTTTGATCAATTTTAGCCTGCAGAAGTTAGTAAAAATCTTCACTTTCTTCATCTTTGGCATTAGTGGTTGCTGAGTAAATTGAGTAATAGTCGTATTAACTGGTCTCACTTGTACACGAATGGATGTTATCGTATCACTGACAGCGCTGTACTTCCGGCTAGATCTTGAAATGTTCTTTTTGATGACGATGAACGTAATGCCATTCCTCTTCAAGGTGCATTCCTGGCACAGCAGACTATATGATTGTCCGATTCAAAATGGCCAATACAAGTCCGTTTTAGTTCATTAATGCCTAAGATACTGAGGTTTATGCATTCCATTTCATTTTTGACGACTTTCAATTTTCCTAGATTCATACTTCGTACATTCCACATTCCAATTATTAATGGATGTTTGCAGCTGTTTCTTCACATTTGGAGTTGTGCCACACCAGCAAATGAAAGTCTTGAAAGCTTGCTTCCACCCAAGTCATTAAGGTTGACTATACTTTGAGGAGGCGGCACTTCCCCAGTTGTATTTTGGGTGTCTTCTAACCTGAGGGGCTCATCTTCCAACACTATATAAAACAATGTTCCGCTGCTATTCATAAGATTTTCAAGGACCAATTTTTTAGAAGTTGACCACCATGTCCTTCTTTCTAGTCTATCTTAGTCTAGGAGCTCCATTGAAACCTGTCCATCATAGGTAACTTCCCCCGCAAAAAAACTGCTATTTAAAATACTGGTGGCATAGCTTTCAGCATCACAGCAACACACAAGCCACCACAGCACAACAAACTGACAGATGGGTGGTGGTAGTATTTCACAGCACATAAAAATTACATGGAATTCAAATGTCGGTGTCTACATATAAATTTTTTTTGGCAAGTAGCCATGCTCATTTGCTGATGAAATCTCTAGGGCTGCATTCATACTACAATAGCAGAGTTGAGTAGGCATGAGAGAGACCGTGCAAGCCGACAATGTTTTCTATCTGGCCCTTTACAGAAAACGTTTGTTGACCTCTATGATCTATAATGTAAAGCTCTGAGATCAGGATTAGTCAGCAGAGACTTAGTAGGTTATAGAGCTAATAGTTCATGCAATGCAACTTCAGGAGAAGGTGGTTTTTTGTGGGACTTTGGGTTCAAGAACCTTCTGGAATGACATCATCTGCACTGCAGAATCATAGGGGCCTGACACGTGAGACAACTTTTTAAAAAAGTACTTGATTTTAATTTCACAAATGAAATTAATGGTCATTATTTTAAAACCAGAGGTGAATGTATGTGCTTGCCAAAGACAGAATTTATATTTACTTCATACTCCAAAGCCACTCAGACTCTCAGCAGGGCCCAGTGATGCAGAACAAGAACTCCAACTCAGAGCGACCCAAAGGCGAATGCAAACCGAGTGAACAGCACTGCCTAACCTGCCGGCACTGGGGGTCAGATGGAAGGTGCTGTTTAGACAGAAACTCTCAGATCTGGTAGGAGCTGTGAACCAGCGTGGGAACAAAAGATAGGGTAGTGATCATTTTATCTCTGAGATGCCAGAGGAAAAAGAAAATGGAAGGCGACGTGGAGGTGAATGCATCACACCTTCACTCTCACAGGAGTAAAGCTCTTACATGTGAGACTTTCAACATGTGGCACTCCTAAATCAAGTGAACGCTTGTCTACCTCGTCTACATTTTTGTCAACTGCTCTTAGGTTTTACTTTCACTGTTGTTAGTCAGCTCTGACTGACAGTGTCTGAACCCACAAACAAAACAGAACAAAACGCTGCCCAGTCCTGCACCATCTTGAAGATTGTTGACATGCTTGAGGCCACGGTTGTGGCTAGTTTGTATTTTGAGTGCCTTCTAACCTAAGGGGCTCATTTTCCAGCACTATATTGGACTATGTTCTGTTACGATCCATAGGGTTTTCATTGGCTGATTTTCAGAAGTAGATTGCCAGGCCTTTCTTCCTAGTCTGGAAGCTCCACTGAAACCTGTCTGCCATGGGTGACTCTGCTGGTATTAGAAACACTGGCAGCGTAGCTTCCAGCATGACAGCAACATGCAAGCCACCACAGTACGACAAAAACGACAGGTGTTTTTGTTTTTTTTCCACTGTTCTTAGAATAGCCAAGTTGCTCTGATCACAGAGGAATTTATTTATGAAATCAAGTTTAAATTATAAAAACCAATGATATATATGAATGTGCACCTACCACACCATTCACATGTGCCTTGTCCTCTTTTAAGACCTCAATTTTAGAATCTCCTCATATTATCTTTCTTCTTTCTTCCATCTCAATTGCAAAGTTTGTTTGCTAATATCAAATACAAGGTTGTTTATCTTGGAGAATCACCAGTAGAAAAAACCCTGCAGAAAACCAAGCCAGATGAATGCAACAGATCCTACATCATCTCTTTGTAGCCAGTAAAATGAGGTGAAATGTCTAGTGATCACAGCACTATAAGAAAAAGGTCAAACCTGGATCTATCTGATCTAGAGGTTAAGAAAAACACTTGGAAATGACTACCGCTTTCTGTGGAATTTGTGCTTGTCGCATGCCTGAACAACCAACATTTACCTGCAATTGTTCTAAAATAAAGTAAGGAGGGAGGGAGGTGTGAAGAAAGTGGTATGCTTACTCGTCTTTCCAGCCAAAGAAACCATGTCCTCAGCCTCTCAAGAGGACACTTGGCCTTCCACTTGCCTTGGCTCAGTTGAACTTGAAGGGAGACCTTTCACAATTTAACCTGTTTCAAAATCTTTTTTTTTTTTTTCTCAAAGGTCCCTGGGTGGCACAAATGGTTTGCACTAGGCTGGTAACCAAAGGGTTGGCAGTTCAAACCCACCCAGCTGTATTGTGGAAGAAACAGTCCCGGCAGTCTGCTCCTGTTAAGATTACAGCCAAGAAAATCCTGTAACACACCAGGTTTCCAAAGTCACAAACCAAAACCAAAATCAACAACAATTTAACCTGTTTTGGTTGGCATCCCTTCTCCTGGCTAAGACTTAGTGTCAAGGCTAACTACCACACTTGTACAAACATTTACATTATATAGTAAGTATGCTGAGAACAATCCCACCATCTGCTACCTTAGAAAAATGAGTCAGAAACTCAGCATAACCTGTGGGTTACAATGTGAAGAATTCAAATCAAGGTATATTTGCTGGTAAGGCATGGTAGTAAAGAAAGGAGCTATTTTTGGAGCTCTCCTTGAGGACAGTTGTAAGTCTGTAGGCAGGGTGGACTGGGAGAGCAGGAACAATGGTGTCAACCATCCTGCACAGCCTCAGTGATGAGCAGCCCACACACAATATCTCCTTTTCAGAAATGCGCTCCACGTTGGGAAAGCGCCTGCGTGGTGCCCGCCCTGTACCAGCCCGTGTCAGGGGCTGGCCTTTCTTCAGGATAAAAATAACCCAAGACTGCAACTGAAGACATGTTCAGTGAAACACTCAGAACAACAACAAAAAAATCCTCAGGCACTAACACTTGCTTTTTCAGGTTAAGAGAAAGTAATATAAGAGTTTGATACACTGGAATAAAGAAGCCATTTTGAGGTGTCAGTTGTAAAATGATGTCAGGTAAATGCTCTACTTTATCTGCTGCTTTGGCTCCTTCTAGTTAAATTTTGTTTGAGTAGAATATGCAAACTTTTAAAAGTTTGTTTTGTTTTCTCTTTTGGAGACCATTTGAAGAGTTTGTCCTGATGGTATCATCAGGCCCCACTGACATTGTATAGGGGGCGTCAGGATGGAGAAGGAGGCTGGAAATATTCCCTTTTACTCACCTCGTGGAAGTGGACACTTTTTAAGATTTATTTATGAAAATTCTAATGTCATCACGATGGGGACTTATAATCATCTCTTTTTATGTTTAGTGATGTGACCTCTGGATACACTGATAATTCCATAAGGAAATTATCAGAGGTAGAAAGTAGTAAAGACTGTAGTTAAAGACAGTGCTGTGTAAAAATATACACTCAGATACATTGCTAGACGGAAGAATATGATATTGACCTAGACGACTGAGGCTTGCTTTTATAATTCATCAGTTCATGTGTCTGAGTTAATCTACGTATTTTTCTCCACTAGGAAAGGAACGTTAGATTGGGTGGAGAAAATTAATGACAAGTGGTAAAACAGTAGCAGCTGACAGCAGCGAATAAAAACGGGATGCTGCTCCTGACCCTCCCTGAGTCCCATTGTAAATATGACAATCCTCCTCGTTAATGGGGACCGTGTTATTAAATCAATTGATTGGTTCCATCAGCACTTGACTAAATCAGATCAGTAACACGTGACGACACGCTGCAATGCCCTGCAGAAGCATTGTGACTGTGTTTCTGACAGTTTTCCTCACAGAACACGTACCCCACCCCCACCCACTTCAGTGGTAAATTCTGGAAACCACTCAAGGTTAGAAAGTTAGTCAGGAGGGCTTGAGTAATTGAAATAAAAGGACATTCACAAAACCTCCTGTTAATGGGTAATTTCCATCTTCTGTAGCAAAGCTGTTTTCCAAGTTGATAAATTACCATTGTGAATTTAATCTCTTTTGTTTCTGTTGGAAAAAGTACTAATTAACAGTGAGGTTGCTTAAATGATGGCAAATAGGTGAAAATGGGAAAGAGGAGAACAAAGCCCCCCACGTGACTGTAAAATGTAAACCATGGCCTGCAGGCTTTGTTCAGCTTTGTTGGGGCATTGTGTACTGTTCTAAGAATTCGAATGCAGAGTTGAAGCATGGCTCAATCCCAGCTTGTCAGTGAGTTTGACAGTTATGTGATGAAATGCAAAATTACTAAGTGAATATATAAAATAGTTAATAACCAATATCTTCAAATTGCTGGACCACATTGCAAGTTAACTCTAATACCCAAACTCATTACCATTGAGTCAATTCCGACTCCTAGTGACCCTACAGGACAGAGTAGAACGGCCCCACAGGGTTTCCAAGGCTGTAAATCTTTACGGAAGCTGACTGCCACATCTTTTTCTGGCAGCGTGGCTGGTGTGTTCAAACCACTGACCTTTTGGTTTGCAGCTGAGCGCTTACCCACTGTGCCAGCAGGGCTCCTTAACTAAAGATATTAGTTTTGCATGCATGTAGCTGTTAACTATGACATTGTTTTATTTATTTTGTGGTACATTAAAACCGATACATCCCAGTAAAGTCAGCAGTGTTTGCTAGTGGAGGCCGTAATTGTTGCCATTTCTGAACATTAGCAGAGATGAAGTCTTGCTCCTGCATAAGTAAGACATCCAATCTTGTGAGCCGCCCTCAGTTTACCAGTCCACTTGCCTCAGCCCCTTTAAGTACATGCTTCGTGATGTGCAAACTGCTGACCTCTGTGATGCAGAGGAACTGAGACACACTCTTACAAAGGGCACAGAAAAGGTATAGGGTGAGGCACAGAGGAGGCGGGACTTGTCATATATCTCAAGCCGTGGTTAGAGATTGGGGGGATCATCTGGTAAACCCCTGCCTCTGAGTCCCCCTGGGAAACCAGCATCCCCACATACTCTAGCCTGGGAAGAGCAGCTGTCGGACAAAGGACAGGCCCATTGCTGTGGAGTCGATTCTGACTCATGTCGACCCATGTCATACAGGGTAGAACTGTGCTCCACAGGGTATTCTTGGCTGTAATCTTTTTATGGAAGCAGGTAGCCAGGCCTTTCTTCTGTGGTGCCACTGGGCAGACCTTTCTAAATGTGACTTGGGGACACTGTGGGAGGCAGCAGCAATCCCAGCCCACTGAAACCTTTAGCTGACCATCAGGTCTTGCTAAGTAGTATTCCCAAACTCTAGTCATTTCCCCACTGTGGCCCACCTTTCCTTTTGGTACAAGGGAAGGAAGCTTCTAGAAGATTGGAAGGAAGGAATAACTGCTGTTTCCCAATCTTGTTTTGCTGGACCATTATTTCTGGTCATATAGATTTATTGTAAGTAGTCATGCTTGGTAACTAAAGACCATTTTAAATTCCCCAAACTAAGCCCATTTCTGCAGCTACAGAAGTAAGTACTACTGTAAGTTTTTGCTAAATATGGAGTTTGTCATTGTTGATGTTCGTAGCAGAATAACAACAACAATAAAAATCAGGCTTCCGTTGAGCAATGCTGTCACCACACTCTTCCTCATCTCTTGACTTCAGGAAGTCACACGTCCTACTGAAAATCCATATTGTTCTATGGAGACACTTCCAGACTTGTGAATTACTGATTCATTGAGACATACACAGAAAAGGGAACCCCTCTCCTGGCTCAAGTATGTTGGTGAAGAGAAAAGTGGCAGCAAAAATAAAAAAGATTTCAAAACTGGATATTATTTTTTATAACTTTTGGAGATAAGCTAAAGTTCTGAAACATCAAAAATGTCATTCTAGAAATTTTTTCATGTCAAATTCTATGCTTCCCGCCTGCCCTCCCCCACCCCCCGCCACACGCACCCATATATGCTTTGGCACAGCCTACAGCTCGTGGTATTAGTTCTCTGGACACAAAGATAGGACATTTTTCTTGATTACTACAGCAAAGCTATAAGCCTCATGTGTGCTACTGAATAAAATTTTCTATTTGAATGACTTTGAAATCCCTCTCTTTTTAAAAAATTTATTGTGGTAAAATATATGTAAAAAATAGTTGCCATTTCAACCATTGTTGTTGTTGTTAGGTGCTGTCCAGTCAGTTCCGACTCCTAGCAACCCTATGCACAACAGAACGAAACACTGCCCGGTCCTGCACCACCCTTACAATCGTTGTTATGCTTGAGCTCATTGTTGCAGCCACTGTGTCAATCCACCTCGTTGAGGGTCTTCCTCTTTTCCACTGACCCTGTACTCTGCCAAGCATGATGTCCTTCTCCAGGGACTGATCCCTCCTGACAACATGTCCAAAGTATGTAAGATGCAGTCTCACCATCCTTGCATCTAAGGAGCATCCTAGCTGCACTTCTTCCAAGGCAGATTTGTTCGTTCTTTTGGCAGTCCGTGGTATATTCAATATTCTTCACCAACACCACAATCCAAAGGCGTCAACTCTTCTTTGGTCTTCCTTATTCATTGTCCGGCTTTCACATGCATATGATGTGATTGAAAATACCATGGCTTGGCTCAGGCGCACCTTAGTCTTCAGGGTGACATCTTTGCTCTTCAACACTTTGAAGAGGTCCTTTGTAGCAGATTTATCCAATGCAATGCGTCTTTTGATTTCTTGACTGCTGCTTCCATGGCTGTTGATTGTAGATCCAAGTAAAATGAAATCCTTGACAACTTCAATCTTTTCTCTGTTTATCATGATGTTGCTCACCAGTCCAGTTGTGAAGATTTTTGTTTTCTTTACGTTGAGGTGTAATCCATACTGAAGGCTGTGTTCTTTGATCTTCATTAGTAAGTGCTTCAAGTCCTCTTCACTTTCAGCAAGCAAGGTTGTGTCATCTGCATAATGGAGGTTGTTAATGAGTCTTCCTCCAATCCTGATGCCCCGTTCTCCTTCATAGAGTCCAGCTTCTTGGATTATTTGCTCAGCATACAGATTAAATAGGTATGGTGAAAGAATACAACCCTGACACACACCTTTCCTGACTTTAAACCAGTCAGTATCCCCTTGTTCTGTCTGAACAACCACCTCTTGATCTATGTAAAGGTTCCTCATGAGCACAATTAAGTGTTCTGGAATTCCCATTCTTCACAATGTTATCCATAATTTGTTATGATCCACACAGTCGAATGCCTTTGCATAGTCAATAAAACACAGGTAAACATCCTTCTGGTATTCTCTGTTTTCAGCCAGGATCCATCTGACATCAGCGATGATATCCCTGGTTCCACGTCCTCTTCTGAAACTGGCCTGAATTTCTGGCAGTTCCCTGTCGATATACTGCTGCAGCAGTTTTTGAATGATCTTCAGCAAAATTGTGCTTGCATGTGATATTAATGATATTGTTCTATAATTTCCACATTTGGTTGGATCACCTTTCTTAGGAATAGGCATAAATATGGATCTCTTCCAATCAGTTGGCCAGGAAGCTGTCTTCCATATTTCTTGGCATAGACGAGTGAGCACCTCCAGCGCTGCATCTGTTTATTGAAACATCTCAATTGATAATCCATCAATTCCTGGAGCCTTGTTTTTCACCAATGCCTTCAGAGCAGCTTGGACTTCTTCCTTCAGTACCATTGATTCCTGATCATATGCCACCTCTTGAAATGGTTGAATATCAACTAATTCTTTTTGGTATAATGACTCTGTGTATTCCTTCCATCTTCTTTTGATGCTTCCTGTGTCATTTAATATTTTCTCCATGGAATCCTTCACTATTCCAACTCGAGGCTTGAATTTTTTCTTCAATTCTTTCAGCTTGAGAAACACCAAGTGTGTTCTTCCCTTTTGGTTTTCCATCTCCAGCTCTTTGCACGTGTCATTATAATACTTTGCTTTGTCTTCTCGAGAGGCCCTTTGAAATCTTCTGTTCAGTTCTTTTACTTCATCAATTCTTCCTTTTGCTTTAGCTGCTCGATGCTCAAGAGCAAGCTTCAGAGTCTCCTCCGACATCCATCTTGGTCTTTTCTTTCTTTCCTGTCTTTTGAATGACCTCTTGCTTTCTTCATGTGTGATGTCCTTGATGTCATTCCACAACTCGTCTGGTCTTCCGTCGCTAGTGTTCAATGTGTCAAATCTATTCTTGAGATGGTCTCTAAATTCAGGTGGGATATATTCAAGGTCATATTTTGGCTCTCATGGACTTGCTCTGATTTTCTTCAGTTTCAGCTTGAACTTGCATATGAGCAATTGATGGTCTCTTCCACAGTTGGTCCCTGACCTTGTTCTGACTGATGATATTTGAGCTTTTCCATCATCTCTTTCCACAGATGTAGTCAATTTGATTTCTGTGTGTTCCATCTGGTGAGGTCCATGTGTATAGTCGCCATTTATGTTGGTGAAAGAAGGTATTCGCAATGAAGAAGTCATTGGTTTTGCAAAATTCTATCATTCGATCTCTGGCAATTGTTTCTATCACCAAGGCCATATTTTCCAACTACTGATCCTTCTTCTTTGTTTCTAACTTTTGCATTCCAATTGCCAGTAATTATCAATGCATCTTGATTGCATGTTCAATCAATTTCAGACTGTAGCAGCTGATAAAAATCTTCTATTTCTTCATCTTCCGCTCTTGTGGTTGGTGCGTAAATTTGAATAATAGTTGTATTAACTGTTCTTCCTTGTAGGCGTATGGATATTATCCTATCACTGACAGTGTTGTACTTCAAGATAGATCTTGAAACATTCTTTTTGATGATGAATGCAAAACCATTCCTCTTTGAGTTGTCATTCCCAGCAATGTAGACTATATGATTGTCTGATTCAAAATGGCCAGTACCAGTCCATTTGAGCTCACTAATGCCTAGGATAACGATGTTTATGCATTCCATTTCATTTTTCACAATTTCCAATTTTCCTACATTCATACTTTGTGCATTCCGGGTTCCAATTATTAATGGATGTTTGCAGCTGTTTCTTCTCATTTTGAGTCGAGCCACATCAGCAAATAAAAGTCCTGAAACCTTTACTCCATCCACGTCATTAAGGTCGACTCTACTTTGAGGAGGCAGCTCTTTCCCAGTCATCTTTTGATTGCCTTCCAACCTGGGGGGCTCATCGTCCAGCACTGTATCAGACAATGTTCCCCTGCTATTCATAAGGTTTTCACTGGCTAATGCTTTTTCGAAGTAGACTGCTGGGTCCTTCTTCTTAGTCTGTCTTAGTCTGGAAGCTCTGCTGAAACCTGTCCTCCATGGGTAGCCCTGCTGGTATCTGAATACCAGTGGCATAGCTTCCAGCATCACAGCAACATGCAAGCCCCCACAGTATGACAAACTGACAGACATGTATTTCAACCATTAGAAAGTCTTAATTTGCAAAGAAATTATGCAAGTTCTGTAAAATATTCAAATAGGTATGAGTGTCTCAAAGTGCAGCTAACCATGCCATTGTCCAAACCTTAGAAGGACAGGTATCGGACCTGGAAGGACGTGGGCCTGCAAGACTGCTCACACATCATTTTACACACTGTCCTTTTGTGTGCTGCTGGGGTTACCACAGCGATGCTCACTGTGACTACAACCAGAACTCAATCTGGTTCCGTAATGCTTGATGAAGGAGCCCTGGTGGTACAACAGTTAAGTTCTCCATTGCGAAATGAAAGGTTGGCAGTTCGAACCCACACAGTGGCTCTATGGGAGAAAGACCCGGTGATCTGCTCCCATAAAGATTACCCAAAACACCCATAAAGATTACAGTCTAAAAACGCCCTACAGGGCAGTTCTACTTTGTCACATGGGATCTCTGTGAGTGGAAAATGACTCAATAACAACAACCACAATGTTTGGTTCCCATGGGCCCATGGAATTGGACACCGATTCCCAGCCTTTCTGGAACACTGCAACAGCTTACTTGATTTTGCAACTACGGTCAGTGCTCATTATTTGTGGATTCTGTATTTGTGAACTTGCCTACTTGCTAAACTATCTTTGTAACCCACAATCAATACTGATAGCACTTTCATGGTTATTCACCGACATGTGCAGAGCAGCAGAAAATTTGAGTTGTTCAAGGCACATGGTCCCAGCTGAGGTTGAACAAAGCGACGTTCTTCTTATTTCTGCTCTGTACTACAAACAAGTATCCTTTCCGTGGTCTATGATGCCAAGCTTTTTCCATTTTTGTGTTTTGTTGGTAATTTCGCTGTTTAAATAGTTCCCAAGCGTAGTGCTGAAGTGTTGTCTGGTGTTCCTAAGCACCGGAAGGCTGTGATGTGCCTCACAGAGAAAACGCGTTTGTTAGATAAGCTTCGTCCAGCATGAGTCATAGTACTGTTGGCCTTGAGTTCAATGTTGATGAATCAGTAATACATAGTCAATGCAGGGTCTTTAAGTAGAAACACATTAAACAAGGTTATGTACTAATCAGTTGATGAAAATGTGACTAGAGGCTCATAGAAACCTAACCCTGTATTTCCCCTGGGAGCAATGGTTCAGTATTTGCTATTTCCGTGTTTATGGCAACTTTATGAACATAACTATTTCGAACAACAAGAATTGACTATATCTCTTTTTGTTAACATTCCTCCTCTGGCCTGTCTCCCCCATCCCTATCTGCTCTCTGGTGCTTATTTCTTTAACTTAATTTTAATTAAAGCCAATAAATATGACTGTGAGGATTTCACAGCACCCCCTGAAACAATTAGGTGGACCCCTGTGTAGCAGGAAAACCAGAACAGAACCTGGTGTTCGTGAGGGAAACACTTCAGGGATTCCCCAAGGTCATGCTGTGTCAGTGTGTTTTCTAATGATTTTTACAGGAAAAATCCAAAAAACATTAGGCTCTACCAAGAAAAACCTTGAAAGATAGCATCTATCCTTCTAATCTTACTGAAAATATTAAAGGCCTTTAATCCTTAGCTGGAGGCAAGCACTTGCCTGCGGGAAAACCACCATGGAGAGTTCTACCAACTAAAGCAAACATGGGCACAGTGCCTGTCACAGCCGTGAATTACTACCCTTGCTTGAAATGAGGACCTGAGGGCACCATGACCTGCACGAGTCTGTGTCCGTGTAGGCACGTAGTGCCCCCCACAGTCCCCAAATCTCCAAATCTTTAGTTCACGGGGACGAGAGGGCGTCAGACAGTGGGAGTGGTGGTGACGCTGGTGAGTCCTTCCTTTCTTCCTGTGTGTGGGAGAGCATGAGTGTGTATGTGTGTGAGGGAGGGAAAATGTGTGTATGTGTGTGAGTGTGTGTGTGCACAAGTTTGTGAGGGAAGGAAAATGTGTATGTGTGTGTGCAAGAGTGAGTGTGTACGAGTGTGTGTGAGGGAAAATGTGTATATATGTGTATGGATGAGTTTGATTATGTGTAAGGGAAAATGTTTATATGGGTGTGTGAATTGTCTGTGTACGACTGTGAGGAAAAATATGTAAATGTATGTATGAGTGTGAGAATGTGTGTATGAGGGTGAGTGCATGTGAGCAAGAGTGTGCAACTATGTGAGAAAGTATATGTGTGAGCATGTGAGAGTGTGCGTAGGTGGTTAAGTATATGTTTGAGAGTATGTCAGAGCATGTGTGCATGAGTATACATGAAATTCCATTTCACCGTGGCCAGAGTTATGATACTTTCAGAAAGATGGATAAAATTTTCATTAATAAAATTTCCCAAGAGAACAACAAAGCATTTTAGAAGTAATTGTTACACTAATATTAAGATCATTATCTTAATTATCTCAAGGGAAGCCTCCCCTCCTTCTTGCCCCCACACCAAAGGCAAATTATCGCGGCATCAACTTCTACTTCAGGGGGACCACTGGTGATAATATTTGCCCACAGTCTCTTTGGTTCTCTTTGAAGATCCCAGGGGAAAGCAAATGGAATAAAAAGCAATTTAAATAAAAAGTTTCAGCCAGAGGACAACTTTCAAATGAAACAAAATAACATTTATAATTCAACTATCCAGATAGGCTCCTTGCTGTCAGAAGGAAAAAAGGGAGAGGAGGGCCTTCTCCTGTAAATCTTACCTCATTTGGAAAATTACTGTACTGTAGCCCAGAAATAAGGAGTCCTGGTGGCACAGTGGTTTAGAGCTTGGCTGCTAAACAAAAGGTCAGGAGTTCAAATCCACCCGCCCTTCCATGGAGAAAGATGTGGCATTTTGCTTCCTTAGAGATTACAGCCTTGGAAACCCTATGGGGCAGTTCTATTTTGTCCTGTTGGCTTGCTATGCGTTGGAATCAACTTGACTGCAACCGGTTTAGTTTCAAAATACAAATGGCCGGGATGCAAAAAGTCCATCTAATGAAGCATTCCAATTTTAATATGTCTAAATCACATCCATTTGCTTCAGATTCACTAGCTGGTGAATGGCAGGTACATCTCAAAATTGCCCATTACCTCTCTAATGATAAAATGAAATCTGCTAAAGACTGTGCCATGTCCCACTGTCTGTTTTAAAATTTGCCAGGCACTTACCCTTGCAGCAATAATAGCTAATTGGGGGCCCTGTGTAAGAACAGATCTCAGATGTGGTGCTTGGGAGGGAAGCTGGATCCAGGCTGGTGACTCAGCGGTAATGGAGTGGGTGCACACCAGCCACAGAGCTTTGGCTGAATAAAAACCTACTTTGAAAACCCTGGTGGCGTAGTGGTTAAGAACCACGGCTGCTAACCAAAGGGTCGGCAGTTCGAATCCACCAGGCGCTCCTTGGAAACTCTATGGGGCAGTTCTACTCTGCCCTATAGGGTCACTATAAGTTGGAATCGACTCAACGGCAATGGATTTTTAACAGGTTCTCTGTGCGTTCATCCAGCCCCGCGGGCTCCTTCACGTACAGGACAGATAGGTTAGAAATTCTTATCACTCGCAACCTTCCTGATCCATAAAATTTAACCCCTTCCAAGGAGAGAAAAAAAAAAAAATACAAAAAACCAAAAAGCCCAAGTCAAAATTAAAATGGAAGGCAGAGCGATGGTGCGGAGCAGTCGTTTTTGATTTGATCTATAATGAATACGGGTATGGGGGTGAGACTGCACTGACCTCCAGGGCTGCTAAAACCACAGGATAACAAGATGTTTATCTTCTTTTTCCTTAACACTTAGTTTCTTCAATTAAAAACCAAAAAAACCACTGATAGCACAGCTTTCTTGGTAGAAGTGAGGATGAGGGAAGGCACATGGGGACTCCCCCCTCCCTCCCTAAAATTAGTGGGAAAACGCATCTTAACAAAGGTTATCTCTTGAAATGTGATTGGAGGAGGAAGGCTTAGCTGGACAAACGTATCAGAAAGTGCTGCTCTACTTGGACTCTGCCCTCTGCGAAGGCCAAAACCCAAAACCAAACTCAGTGCCGTCCAGTCGATTCCGACTCATAGCGACCCTATAGGACACAGTAGAACTGCCCCATAGAATTTCCAAGGAGCACCTGGCAGATTTGAACTGCCGACCCTTTGGTTAGCAGCCGTAGCACTTAACCACTAAGCAACCAGGGTTTCCTCTGCGATGGCACCTTGCTTCAATCTGCGCTAGTTTGTGGTGGTTGAGGTCGTTGATGGGGTGGAAGCAGTTCCACAGCCACATACTAGAGCGTCCACATTCAAGGACAAAGATCACAAGAGCAATCTAGGCTAGACATGAGGTGGAATCCAGGAACACCAGCTTTGACAGATGAAAGCCAAATACAGGTGCTTTCAAATGGGGTGTCCAAGACCCAGTAAGCCTGATGTGTAAAGAGCGCCACAGGGGGTAGGATGAAGGGGTGCCAGCGGGAGGGAGCCCCACTAGCAAGGCGTCTTCTGAGCCCCTGGTGTCGGCGGGGACTCTGGCCACTGGCCAAAGCCCATCACATCTGCTATTTGTGCCACTGTAAGATCTGTATTCTCTCTTTGTTCTCCAAATCTCAGTTGTCCTATTGTGGCTCTGATGACCTCGAATAACCCTTAGCAGTACATTTTATTTTGAAGGGCAGGGCCTACTAGGGGTGAGGTGCACAGGGAACCCACTTTAGCTTCTGTGACTATCATATATCAGCGTGAGCTCTGATTCTGTAACCCAGCAGGCCCCAAGGGCCAACAACTAGCCCCTCAAGCTCTGTGTATGCTGCCTGCTGGACGGATCCTGTGCTGGCCACAGCCTCAAGGCTCCCTTTAACTAGAGGCTCCCTGTGGGCCGTGCCTGCTGACCCACTCCTTCTGGAAAGGCCTTTCTGCCTGCATGGTCTTCAGCTGCCTTCTGGGGCATTTGATGTCCAGTTACCCCGGCCTCACCTGTGGGCAGCGACCACTGACCCACCTTTGGAAAGCCCTCTCTTTGCCTGCTTGGTCCTCGGCTGCCTCCCGGGATGTCTTCCCCAAGGCCCTGCATTTGGTGTCCAGTTACCCTGGCCTCACCTGTGAAAACGTCTGTGGGAACAAGAGGGGATGTAGCCACGGGGAGCTCAGAGGTTCAGGAAGGCTGGGGCTTGGAGAGCTCAGAGGTTCAGGGGGGCTCGGGCTCTCAGGGAGTTCAGGGGGCTGGGGCTCTGGGGGCTGCTGCCTGTCTTACAAGGGGTCAGCCACACAGGGCAGTGTGTGGGGCAACTGAGAGTCCTTCACTTCTCTTTTCCTTCTGCTCAAAAAATAATAAAGTCACACATCACTTTAAGCTGAGTTTTTTTTTTCTAATTCACTCTGAAGACAGACGGAAACTGACAGAAATCTTTCTCAAAGAACAGTAGCTTCACACTTGCAAACAATTTATACTCAAGAGATTACTGTCCCTGCAAAAGTCCCTAAAGAACCAATTCTGCTTTTCAGCAAAGCATGGCTTTACTTACTTTCAAAAAGGAAGAGTAGGGGGCAGACTCAGTTAAAATATCAGAAGGCTCCATTGTAGGGGCGCGTGTCACACTCGCTGGTGTTAAAAGCCTACAGGCCCGAGGCCCAGTCTGCCCCGTCCCAGCCCTGTGCCCTGAGAATCATCACTCGGTGCCTTGGGGTTTGCTTGTTCTTCTGCAAAACCCTAGTCCCATGTGCCACAAAGGAGGATTGGGAATATAAAACTTGATGACATGGGTGAAAAATGATAACCTACAATCCTTGTGTGTGAACAGTTTGTCAATAATTTCCTAACGGCTTCCATCCTAACAGTTCATTTGAAAGGTGTGTGTCTAGAACCACAGATATGTGTTCCCACCTAAACAATGGCGGTCAGAACTCAAGACCCATTGAATGAGCTTTGGCCAGCCACACTGCTGAAATGTGGTACAACTGAAAAGGAAGAGAAAAGTGAGCAGCACTGCTTCAATGCTGATAATAAAGCATTAAGTTAATTAGAAGCCATTTTTAATTCACAAGGGTGCACAACGGTGCTTGGTGTCAGTGGAGACCCTCCTCCCCTGTGCTCCTGTAAAGCAACCGTGCGCTGTCTCTGTCCTCCACCTCACATGTACACTGGACACCACAAGCGGGTCTGAGCTGGGGCAGGAACTCGGGTCTGCCCCCAGCAGGGCGGAGCAGGACGTGCTACAGAGCTGAGGTTCCCAGCGTGACAAGAGGACATGGAATGGACCCGCCACCCTGACCACTAGGGCGTGAGCTGGCGGAGGTGGCAGGCTGACTTAGAGTGCTGCGCTCAAAGCCGGGAGCTTGGTTTTGCATGTTTGTTTCCGCATGCTCCTCATTCATTGCAGCCCCTGAGGCTGACGTGTGTCAAAGAAAAACTGTGCACCTTAGGGTTTTCAATGGTGACCTTTTGGAAGTAGGTTACCAGGCTTTTTTTCTGAGACACCTCTGGGTGGACTCAAACAGCCAACCTTTCGGTTAGCAGCCGAGCCATTAACGGTTTGCAACACTCAGGGACTCCACTAATTAAGCAGGAGCATGTATTACTCATTTTATAGATATGGATTAAAGTAGTACAAACATGGATGCGTACTGTGGAGAAAGCATCATGTTATTTCACTGTGTCCTTGTAACACACTGGAAGGTCGTGAGGACGTACTGTTTTACAGAGAGGGAAACAGACGAGCAGAGATGATGTTACATCCCCAGTTACACAGTGAGCTGACTGCTGAGTCAACAGTCAGGCCATCTCTCCCTGACGTCCACGTTCTTCTCCTGGGAACTGAGTCGTAAGGCGCCATATCGACCAGCGTCACTGAGTGTCAGTCATGGGGTCCTTCTCAGAGTCCAGGGCCTGGTGCTCCATGCTATCAGACACCGTCCAAGTCGCGGTCAAGGGAAGTGACCTCAAGTCCTGTCAACTCTCTCCTTGGGCCAGATCAGATCATTGGAAGGCTGTGCACCTGGGTCTATAGATCCTGGCCTTCTATGGCTGAAGACGCATTTTGTATCTCTGGCTTTTGTGGAAGCTCATTACAACTAATCACATTTGCCATAAAAATACCTCAAGTCCTTGATTACCCTAGGGCTTGTTACCTGTGATAAAGATTTAAAACAGAAAACAATTCTTAGAATTTGTTAGACAAAGTGTTGCTCCTGTTGGGGAATGTTTGCACACTCCCTTCTGAGAGTAACAGCGAGTGGTACAGAGCACTGAGTGTTGTTGTTAGGCGCTGTCAAGTTGGTTCCGACTCATAGCAACCCTGTGTACCACAGAACACTGTGTCAATCCATCCCATTGAGAGTCTTCCTCTTTTCTGCTGACCCTGTACTTTACCAAGCATGACATCCTTCTCCAGGGACTGATCCCTCCTGACAACATGTCCAAAGTATGTAAGACGCAGCCTCACTGTCCTTGCTTCTAAGGAGCATTCTGGTTGTACTTCTTCTACTGAGACAGATTTGTTCATTCTTTTGGTAGTTCAACGTATATTCAATATTCTACGCCAACACCACAATTCAAAGGCATCAATTCTTCTTCGGTCTTTCTTACTGTCTAGCTTTCACATGCATATGATGTGATTGAAAATACCATGGCTTAGGGTCAGCCGCACCTTAGTCTTCAAGGTGACACCTTTGCCTTTCAAGACCTTAAAGAGGTCCTTTGCAGATTTGCCCAGTGTAATCCATCTTTTGATTTCTTGACTGCTGCTTCCATCGGTGTTGATTGTGGATCCAAGTAAAATGAGACCCTTGACAACTTCAATCTTTTCTCCGTTTGAGCACTGAGTGTAACCTGGGAATCCTGCGTGCTTACTGCAGTAACATGCTTGTTACTCACAGGTAGGTGTCCGGTTACTCCTACTTACATTGAGAAAGCCAAGACGCAAGCTAAAAGGTGATGGAAATATACTTTCTGCCTCCTATGAAAAATGAGACATTTTACTTTTTTTTTAATCGTGACATAGGTGAAAGTTTACAGAGCAAATTAGTTTCTCATTAAACCATTAATACACAAATTGTTTTGTGAAGTTGGCTGCCAACCTCTCAATGTGTCAACACCCTCCGCTTCTCCACTCCAGGTTCCCTGTATCCATTTTTCCAGTTTTCCTGTCTCTTTCTGCATTCTTGTCTTGGCTTTTGGGCTGGTATGCCCATTAGAAAAATGAGAAATTTTAAACAGCTGGGCCTAACTTTCCATTTAGGCAGGTGGGAAGCTGGCTAAATTAGTGAGAAGTTCAACTGTAGCAACTGTTCTGTGGTTGATACCTTTATGGCCTTACTTTGTGTGACCTAGACTTTGCACTTTTCTTTTTATTTTTTCCCTGTATATGTCCTTAGAGTAAGCTAACCTAAACTTTGTGGAATAAAGCAAAATAAATATATGTGTGTGTGTGTTTTGGATTGAATAATGTCACCTGAAAAGATATGCGGAAGTCCTAACCCCCACCTGTGACCGTGACCTTGTTCGGATATAGGTGATCTTATCAGTTTTTTTTTTTTTTTTTTTATCAGTTAGGTTAACATGAGGTCATACTGGAGTAGGGTGGGTCCTAAGCCCGTCTGCATGGTGTCCTCATAGAAAAGAAGAAGATACACAGAGACACAAAGAGGGAAGGTAGCTGCTTGAACATGCACTTACAAGCCAATGAATGCCCCGGTCTATAGAAGCTGGGAGAGGCAAGGAAGGATCTTCCCCTAGAGCCTCCGGAAGTAGCATGGCATTGCTGATGCCCCTGAATTTGGACTTCCAGCTTCCAGAACTGCAAGACAATATGTTTCTGTACTTGTAAGCTATCTACTTTGTGGTGTTTTGTTACAGCAGCGCTAGGACACTAATACAGCATGTATTAAACACAAACACTCTTAAATGTTTCTACGATGAATACTTTTTTCCTAAACATTACACATAGATAATTCTATCCCCAGTGTATGACCAATGAACTAGTGAATGTTTTCCTAATGGTTTGTAACAGGATTTTGCCCTTACATACAGCAGGTGCATGACTTAGCCATGTAAAGTGCTGCCACCTGAAACAAGAAGGTGATGTTTTCATGATGAAGACATCTCTGCCCTGTGACACCCTGTTGAATGTATCTAGCATATATTTATCCTAATGGGCCTCATCTGTCCAACTCCGATTTCTGAAAACGCCTACCACATCCTGGGAGGAACCACAGGAATTCCACAAAGATCAGGGCGCCCTCTTCTGGAGGTTTCTCTCCCTTGATCTGTAATTCAGGGAGACAGTTTCCACACCCTTCAACTAAACAGCCTGCACTTTTAATCCCATGATTCATGGGCAATAGAGAGAGGCCAGGGGTGGAAGAAGTTCTGCCTGCCTTCCTGCCTGTCTTTCAAATTACAAGGGCAGCATGTGCGATGCCTGTGAGTGTGTCATTCAAAGAATCCTCAGAACTGGTCTACCTAAAGTTACCCGGTTTCTGCAAGCGTGGGCAACACGTTGTTCTCTATACCACTGTACCTTACAATGCTTTCTTCTTCCTTGTGTGCCTATGCAAAGCCATCCTACAGTATAATCGCAAAACTCAGGAAAAACAAACAAACAGTAACTGGAAGAAATAAAAAGTACATCCTAATGAACTGGAAGAAATAAAGAGTACATCCTAATGAGTTATTTGCTCAGATCTACAACAACCCTCTTGTGCCATTTTCCCTATGAAATGAAAAAGTAAATAGAACTTTCACGTGCATGGTTCAATAAACTATTTGCTTTGGACTTCACCAAGATTAGGAAGGAAGCTTGCCTGATTTTAGTTATGCAATTTGTGGTTTTAAACATTCAGTATGTGGGGAGCTAGCAACTTCTCATGCCAGTAACAGAGTCACAGCCCCGACTACAATGTCTCTCAGTCAGAGACTCGTTTACCAGCTAAAGTACAGTATTATTATTATTTTTTCCTGACATTCACAGAAACCTCTAGTATGTGTGTCCTAGAGAAACTTGTTAGGTAAAACTTTTTTTCCACATTCCCTACATTCTCCCTACCCCAATTCTTCTGACACGTGAACAAAATGGCGACCAGGAGCTTGATGATGGTGAGGCGTTTGCCAATGACTGAGTCGTGGTGGTCAGTGACCACAGAACACAGAGAAGCCTGGTTTCCTGTTGTACTTAGAGTATTTACTACCCAGTTAAGAAGAGATCTCTCTTTAAAGTGGGAGGGAGCTGCTGATCACATTTGGAGAAATGTTTATACAAATACATCATAATTTTAGAAGTCTCATGTATATATTCTCCAGCCTGATTTTAGTCGCTTTTTCCATCCACATGCGCTGCACTCTAAGACTGGAATGTATCTCAATTCCAAGAAGTTAAGAATGGGAAATTACGGGTTTCAAAGCAGCCTGACTGGCAGGGAGCACAAGTTTGCTTTGCCCCGTGATTGCTGTACACTTAGCAATGCCATCCGCCCTGTTGCTGTTGTTATTGGCCCTGACTCATGGCAACCTTACGTGTAACAGAACGAAATGCTGCCTGGTCCTGTGCCATCTTCATGGCTAATGCATTTTCAGAATCCACCCTGCCCGTTGTCAAATGAAGTGTGGATGTCTTCAGACGGCAAGCTCCTCGCACTTCCCCTTTGGTTCTGACTCAGCCTGACTGGACACCAGCCATAAATGCTGTGGAGATGACTACACCAGGAAGCCTTTCCCAATCCCTCTGCACTGGAATGCCTGGCATGGAGAGAGGCACGCTCACCCCGCAGATATGGGCAGCTGTTCCGTGGACCCAGCAAGAGCTGTCACAGTGAACTCAACAGGCATGAGATTGCCTGGGGTCTTGTTCTTTCCCACAAAAGACACACTGAAGTGTGAAATGCTTGAAATATCTTGCATTTCCATTCATTTCACATTCAACCCTAGATGAGAATTCTCCATATTGAACATCTGTTTGAAAAGGTTAAGGAGGACTGCCTTTGAAAATGCTTCAGGAATTACACCACCTTCCAAATTTAAGGAAAGGGTTTAATGTAGAATATCTTTTTTACATTACATGGTGTATATGTTATAAAAAAAAAAACCCAAAACCAAACCCACTGCCGTTGAGTTGATTCCGATTCATAGCGACCCTACAGGACAGAGTAGAACTGCCTGGTAGAGCTTCTAAGGAGTGCCTGGCAGATGGGAACTGCTGACCTCTTGATTAGCAGCCACTTAACCACTATACCACCAGGGTTTCCATATATGTTATATATATATATATATGTATATATATATAAATATGTTGTTGTTAGGTGCTGTTGAGTCAATGCCAACTCATAGTGACCACGTGTGACAGAGTGGAATTGCACCATAGGATTTTCCTGGCTGTAAAAAGAGATTGCCAGGTTGTGTGTGTTCTCATGTGCAGAGCAACAAAACCCTCCCAGCTGAGGTTGAACAAGGCTGACTCGTGTCTGCTAACTCAAAGTTTGGGGGTCCCTACTGTGAATATCAAGAACAGCTGTTTATTTTTTTTTATAATTGATTGTAACAGAACAGCTGACATTGTTAGGAGTAATCCTAAAAGCAGTTAACTACGGGAATAAGGATAAAGATGATGTTTGCTTTAAAAAATAAGTAGGCTTGGCTGGAATAATTCTAAAACTTACTTTTATTCATATGTAAAACCTAAAATTGGACGTCTATATTATGCCCTTTCCTATTATGTCTTTTATATATATGTCACTGGAAACAGCAGTAAAGTGGTAGTGTAGAAACTCTTTAATTTTAGAGTTTTATGAATGGATTTACTCTTAAAAGCTCCAGCACTCAGACCTTCCATTCGGATGCACAGAAGGGGGCCACCCTCCAAGTTATGAAGGGCCCTCATGCTGCTGCTTCTACTCTTTGTCACTGAGGACTGAGCACCCCACCACCCAAGGTGGTGCATATGCCCAGGCAAGCCCCCAAGAAGAGTTCTGTGAAAATCAATATGAAGCGAGCAGAAAGCAGGAGATGTGATGGGATTTCCTGCAGACTCGCCTGCCTGGTTTCCATGAAACAAATCCTCATCCCTTCCAGTCTCTGGGCCTTGGAGTTACATTGATTTCCATGGCACTTAACATACTTCCACAGTTGTGTGTTTACTCAAGATGGATGGGATTATAGAAGAGAAAGGGATTTTTCAGAAGAAGCAGGTTAATCAGGAACAGAACAATTGGGTAGGTTATCTTTCCTAGCAAGTGAAGTATAAAGGAAGACCTCACTATAAACCAGCAGAGAGGTCAGGGACAGAGATGCGACGAGGATGGCCCTTTACTTGAGTGCCTACAACCAACAAGGTGGACTGACCCTAGTTAGTAGTTAGAAAATTGCTCCCTTTCCCTTTGATGGAAGCCCTGGGTGGTGGAAATGGGTAATGCACTCAGGTACTAGCAAAAAGGTTGGTGATTTGAGCCACCATGAGGCACCTCAGAAGAAAGGCCTGGCAATCTGCTTCCAAAAAATCAGCCACTGGAAACCCTAGGGAGCACGGTTCTACTCTAACACGCATGGTGGGGGGGAGGGAGGCGCCATGAGTCCGAGTCAGCTTGAAGGCAAATAGTGGAGGTGGGGGTGGTTTCCTCTGATGCTTCGTCAGGATTCAAGAATGTTTAATACTGTTCTCTTCACCTTAGGGATGTGTGGAGGAAAGAAAAGAGGATCCATGTCAGGACAGACTGGCTCTAAGTCTCTGTTTAGCCGTGTGACCATGGGCAAGTCCTGTTAACGTACAGATCAAGTATGAACATGTTCATTCACTCATGGAGAGGGGAAGCCAAAACAAAGATGAGTAACAACATGTAAAGGCAATTTATCTTCAGGAAGGCACTATAAAAAAATGAAATTGTATAGAAAAGAGTTATTTCCAGACACCTCCTGGATCCTCTTTGTTGATAAAATAAACACCACAGTATCTAGGTTCTGGGATAATTTCACTTCTTCTTAGTTCTTTTTTTATCGTCGCTGTTAGGTTTTCTAACGCTCACACACAAACAGATGATTCAAGAAATACCACAGAGGAAGGAAAAACCTGGAAGATCTCTGGTGTCTATGTGCACAGGAAGGCATGCAAGAAATAAGGGGTTCAGATGCTGTGGTAACCACAGTGGCCATGGAGGGGGAGAATGGGATTTGGTGAGGGCAGTGAAGGGGTACTGACCTTCCAAGTTTTCTATTCAGTGCATTTTTAGTGATTGGAAGAGACTCATAGATTACTCCTATAATT
Source organism: Loxodonta africana (assembly GCF_030014295.1). Classification (NCBI taxonomy): domain Eukaryota; kingdom Metazoa; phylum Chordata; class Mammalia; order Proboscidea; family Elephantidae; genus Loxodonta; species Loxodonta africana. Next base: position 31,814,800 of record NC_087352.1, on the reverse strand, counting down.
AAAAAATTAAAAACCCTCCCAAAATGAGAATGTATTTCCACACAACTATCACCTGAGATCATACGTTCTAATTCTTATGTTACATACCAAATACGTCATTGTCTTCTGAGGTCTCCTGGGGAAGTTCTCGAAGGTTCTTCTTTTTTTCTGATTCTCCTCTATTGGCATCACCATCCTGAGGAGCGGGGGACAAAAAATCCTTTCTTAAGATATAATGTTTTGTCATCAAAATAAGTGCTATGTCCACTGGACTAAACAAAAAGCTAAGAAGTTTCCTGAACATAACCAAACATTTCGAGAGACAGTGTAGCAGGATTGGGGAACTGGGGACCATGGCTTCAGGGGACTTCTAGGTCAACTGGCATAACAAAGTTTATTAAGAAAATGTTTTGATTCCCACTTTGCTGAGTGGTGTCTGGGGTCTTAAAAGCTAGTGAGTAGCCATCTAAGATGTATCAATTGGCCCCAATTCACCTGGAGCAAAGGAGAATGAAGAACACCAAAGACACAAGGAAAATATTAGCCCAAGAGACAAAAGGGGCCACGTAAACTAGAGACTCCATCAGCCTGAGACCAGAAAACTAGATGGTCCCCAGCTACCACCAATGACTGTCCTAACAGGTAACACAACAGAGAGTCCCTGATGAAGCAGGAAAAAAGTGGGGTGCAGAACTCAAATTCTAGTAAAAAGGCCAGACTTAATGGTCTGAGGCTAGAAGAACTCCAGAAGACATGGCCACTGGTCTTCCTGTTAACACAGAATGAAAACCATTCCTGAAGCCAACTCTTCAGACAAAGAATAGACTGGACTATAAGACATAAAATGATACTGTGCTTCTTCATTTAAGTAGATACTCAAGACTAAATGGGCAGCTCCTGTCTGGAGGTGAGATGAGAAGGCAGAAAGGGATAGGAGCTGCTTGAATGGACACTGGAAATCAGGGGTGGAAAGGAGGAATGTGCGGTCACATTATAGGGTTAGCAACTAGGGTCACATAACAATGTGTGCATACGTTTTTGTACGAGAAGCCAACTTAAGCTGTAAACTTTCACCTAAAGCACAATAAAAAGAAAAAAAAATATAAAAAATAAGTGCAATGCATTTTTCTCTTCATACTTTTTTTAGCAGATAGTCACATTTTCTCATTTATGTTTTCAAGGTTTGAAATAGAGTCTTGGGGTTCAAAGAGGATTCTGAATTCAGGCTTGTTTTCCCTGCCTGAGATCTCAAGCATTCTCTTGGTACAGCTGGCTTAATCAGGAGGAACTTAATGTAGCTTTTCTGTAGGTTTCAGCTCTAATTCTGAGCAAGAACACAGAAGCAGTGGCACAACAAATGAACAACCTCATTACACCTTTTGCTGGAATCCCTTCTACTCAAGTCACCAGCAGATATCCCCATGAGTCAAGCAGAAGGTTTAATGGCGACTACAGGATTTGAAAGCAAGATTTGTCAAAGAGAAGATAGGTTGATTATGCCTCACATACATAGCTGGTGACCTCTTTGCCCCTCTCACCTAGTGTGGTGGAATTCTATCACCTGGATGGCCCTGGATGAACTTACATGGCTTTGGATAGCCCTGGGTGAACTTGGATGGCCCTGGGTGGCCTTGAATGACCTTGGGTGCCCCAAATGACCTTGGATAGCCCTTGGATTATATTGAGTAGCTCTGGATGGCCCTGGATGACCCTGGATAGCCTGGGCCTGATCCCTGGGATTGGAAGTGGCCCTATCCATTAAGAATGCCCTAATAGCACATACCTGTGGTGCCAGGAACAGTGGCACCTGTGCTCTGGCCCTGGCTATGACTCGTAGGAGCAGCACTGTGTAGGAGTGGCACATGCTTCACCCTCAGCCACAAGGAGACCTGGTATGCCCAGGGCCTTCCCTGCTCAGCACCTGTACAGGAAGCCCAGGGGTGAGTCAACAGCTGAAGGGGGAGACATGAAAACAGGTGGGGTGCAGGAGTGGGGCCGGATCTCTCCAATCTGGACCCTCAGTGTGGGCACAGATATTCCCCAGCGAGAAGGCTTAAGAGTTAGAAAACAGAAGCGGATGATTTCAGAGTGAATAGAGAGGCGACAAAGTGTCTTACAGAAAAAGGTTAAAGGGCCTACAGCTATTTAGCTGAGAAGAGCATGTCCTAAACCAGCAGTCGTTCCTAGGATCCTGAACTTTAGGGACGTGCATGGCTGCACTGGCTGGCGATGGTGGCGCTCCACTCCCCATGCCTATATCCATGTCCGTGTACTGATACACAGTGCAACATGGCTGAACCTTGGAAACTTTGTGCTCAGTGAGGGAAGCCAGTCACAAAAGACCACACATTGTATGATTTCATTCATAAAAAATGTCCAAAACAGGGAAATCCATACACAAAGAAAGTAGATTGAATGCAGTCCCCAGGTTACCAATGGCTGACTTACGGACAACTCATACTTAAGAACAGGCTGCCATAAAGCCTATTAAGGCAGTCCATTCTTAAGTACGAGTTTTCCATAAACTGGACGTTCATAACTCCATAACCCTGAGACCACCTGTGTATACTAAGACAAACATTTGACTGACGCTATGTAAGATCACTATGTACCTGTTCCGACTTACCTACAAATTCGACTTAAAGACTAACTTAGGAATGGATCTTGTTCTTAACCCGGGGACTGCCTGTAGGGATTGCTTTGGGCTGAGAGGGATGGGGAGATAGAGGGTTAGAATTAAAGCATATGGAATTTCTTTTTGAGGTGATGAAAATGTTCTAAAATTGACTGTGGTGATGGTTGCCTAGTTCTGTGAACATGCTAAAAACTACTGAATTGCACGTCTTAAATGGGTGGATTGTATGGTATGTGAGTTGCATATAAATAAAGCTATTAAAACAAAGGAAAAAAGGAAGTCGAGGATCAGTGTGCCAGTGGTTAAAAATGAAACATCACAGCATTACTAAAAGGGACTACAGGGGATTTACCCTGTGCAGCCGCTTTCCTAAGGGAAACATTATCTTCAATTAGGAAATAGACCTTTTAATAGTTTATCTTAAAGCCATACTCCTTGCAAGATTGTTCTGTAGTATAATTAAGATTCCAGCGTTCTTTACATAATGAATGCAAAGCACTGTGCTAGGATTTTCTTTAAACCCTGACTCTTAGAAGTAAATAAATATCCACTAGGGTCATAATAAAGCTGTTTATCAAGGCCCGTTATGTAACTGGACATGCAGACTTCTATTTCAGGAACACAAATATCCTACCACTTATTCCTGGAAGCCCCTGCAGTATCAGCTGCTGATCAGAGTGGGAAGGATGGGCTGGGAAGGAAGGCTGAGAGGGAGTGAGCAAGGAAGAGGAGAGGGTGAGAGGAAGACTCTGTTCAAGCAGCTCTTTTACTTAAAGAGTTTGGGAGTCCAGTGAATTTCAAGTTTGATTAAAATGCACTTAGAGCCAATTCATGTAAGAGCATTCATTCAGCAAGGGGAAACTCCAATCTTAATTTGAAAGCAAATCACTTTTTCCTTGGTTTTATATTACAGAAACTGTCCTGCCTAATTTCCCTAAAGATACTACCCTAGGAGCCCCGGTGGGGTGGCGCAAATGGCTAAGTGCTTGACTATTAGCCAAAAGGCTGGAGGTTCAAACCCACCCAGAGGCACCTTGGAAGGCAGGCCTGGAGATCTGCTTCTGAGAGGTCACAGCCTGGAAAACCCCATGGAGCAGTTCTACTCTGCACACATAGGGCTGCCACGAGTCGGAATCGACGGGATGGCAACTAACAACAACACGCTTGCACGTTTTCTTCGTTTAATTGCTTCCTGTAATGCCCATATGCTGGAAGGTTAATAATGGCAAATAGTTAAGGATAGATCTTTGCTCAAAAGGCAAGCGTGCTGATAGAACATAAACAATTTTGTGAACATATACCCAGCTCTGTCACTGAGCAACTGCATGGCCCTGTCACGTTTCTTAACTTCTCTAGTTTCTTCTTCTACTGTGAAACAGGCATGAGAATACTACCTATCTCCTAGGATTACTCTGAACATTTAATGGGATCATATGTGTCAAGCTTCTAGCAGGACCTGACCCTCAGCCAAGACACGGTCAAGGCCAGTTGTCATTAGTATTTATTTTGCTACTAGGCATCACCTGACTGTTTTCTATAGGCAGGTCTTTGGAAACGGTGGAAATAAAGTCATCTTAAGTAAAATGGAGTGTCAGCGTGAGTGTCAATGCAATAGGATTAAGAACCAAAAGAGAAAGAGAGACACATTTTACATGGAACTCTAACTGCAGCTGCGTTCTGGTTCCTCTGCCCTAAAGGAACAAGCCCATGTGGGAATATGTGATGTCGCTGATCTCCACCGGTACCTTTCTCCAAAGCCAAGTGCGACCATCCCTGATCCTGGGATCAGGCAGGTGAGTCACTAACAGCAAGCCTGCTTCAACCTGCTCTCAAAGCTGGAGTCACAAGTCAGGCTGGTGCTTGTTTCTCTCCCATTCGACATGGAAAGGGGTCACAGGAACTTGATTAAGAAATGGGTCGAGTTTCAGACTCTCATCAGCACAAGTGCTGATAGATGGCAATCATCAAGACCAATCAAGACCAATCCTTCACTCCATCAGGGGAAATCTGGTGTTTCAGGGTACAGACCCTCTCCCGTTTCATAGTTGGTAGTAAGGGCAGGTTCAGATGTGGTTACAGGAAGATGCACAATACAAAATCTTCTGAAACCCTCTCCATGGAGTAGTCAACCCATTCTAAGGGGTGACAACTAAGTTCTCCAAGAAAAATGCAAGTGAGCATAGGCAAATCCATGGAGACAGAAAGCAGACTGGTGGCTGCCTGGGGCTGGGGGAGGGGAGGGTGCGGGCCACTGCTGAATGGGTGCCAAATGGGTGCTGCTTTCCTTCGGGGTGATGGAAACTTCTTGGAAATAGACAGAGGTGGAGGTTGAACAACATCACGAATGTCTCAAATGTCACTGGATTGTTAAAGAAAGCAAAACTGATTTCTAGAAGGAAGAAATTCCTACCAACACATTTGAAAACAATATTTAAAGTAACATTTTAAATTTAAACTTTAAGACACTGGTATTTGTTAAGTGACTTAATAAGGTTACGAGACAGTAAAGTAGGAATGAAGGAGTCCTGGTGGTGCAGAGGTTACGTGCTCAGCTGCTCACTGAAGGGTTGGCTGCTCAAACCCATCCAGTGGCTCTGTGGGACAAAAGACCTGGCGATCTGCTCCCATCAAGATTTCAGCCTAGGGAACCCTAAGGGGCAGCTCTGCTCTGTCACATGGGGTCGCTGTGAGTCAGAATGGACTCAATGGCACACAACAACAACATAGCAGTAGTGCACATATCTATGAATAATCTACATTGCAGCAATCTTAAATCGCCATGTGTAATTAGTGTCGTTACTAACTTACTTTATTTACTTAAAACTTGTGTTTGGTTACATACGACTTGCAGTAAAGTATAATTTAGGATTCATGCCCTAGAACCATAATCGTGAATTTTATCTAGGCTTTTGTTTATCTGGTGATTAAATTCACGCAGGTGCCTAACTGCACTTAGGGGGTTCACGTGTACTCTCCTCCAAGTTCAGAGCTGGGCTGAGCACAAGAAGGCGTTTGTGCAGATGTCGACTGGGATTTCAGAGTGTGTAATTCTGACAGGTAACAAAAACATCACACACATCAGGGTGCACATACTCACGTGCATACACAGTCACACACACGCATACACAATCACACATACCTGCACACAGTGCACTCACACATGTACACATGTGTGCACACATTCTTACACATACAAACACTAATGCACACGCATGCACGCACACAAGCACACTCTCACACACAGCAATGTGCACATACACAGTCACACATACACATACATGTGCACTCATACACATGGATATGCACACATATGCACACGTGACACACTCACATAAGGCTAACACACATACATACACACATACACACTAATATATACACACATACACACCCACATGGACACACTCTCACACATAATCACGCACACTTAGACACTAATATACACATACAAACACCCACACATACCTGCACATGCATGCACTTGTACACATACACATCTGTGCACACACACTCTCACACACAGTCACACACACTAATACACACACACACACACATTTACAAACACAGAAGGATAATTTTTCACAAATGTATTCCAGCAAATAAAAATTCTTGCTTGCAAGTTTAAACTTAAAATCAGATCACTGAAGTAATGAGTGAAAAAAAAGGGAAATATCGTTCTGACAACTTGAAATGTTAGGTTAGATTTCCAGTAAAACAGTCTAAGAGCATTTTCTAAATATAAAGAGGATTTCGCCACAGTAAAGACAAGCACAGAGATTTCATGTGAAAGGGCACGCCTTCCCACTTTCGGAGTCCGAAATAAACCCTTCTTCAAAAACACAATTACCAAGTGGCATGTCTGAAATTACACAGTCTTAGAGCACATGAACCTTAAAAGTGGCAAGTACAACAAAGATGGCTTAGTGACTAAAAACAACCTCCCATCGAAACTGCACCCCCAGGCCTGTCCTATGTAACATCACAGAAAGATACTTAATAGACTTTCCCCGCCCACGAAACCCAGCTCACCCTCCCTCCCTAGAGGTACTTAATCACCTTGGCACTTCCGCCTGAGTCGCTGATAGCTCCTAAGTAAGTCTCTGTGACGCCTGCTCAACATTCCTGTTATCAATCACACGCAAAGCCGAAACCGAATCTGAAAACTTTTCACCATAACACAGTCTTCCAGCGCAAGCTCAAACACATTCCCACTTAAAAAAAAAAAAAAAAACTTAACCCTGCTTCTGCTGTTTTGTGTTCTGTCTTTGAGAACAGGCCCCCCTTCCTTCTCTGCTGTCAGCTCTCATGAAATAATGCAGTGTTACAGACACGGGGAACAAGCGGGTAGGGATATTATGGAGCAAAGTTAGAAATAAGGAAGACAGGCTTTCTGAGTCCAACTCACAGGAGAATAGGCTCTTGACCCGGTGAAGCCAGCTGCCTCCTTCTGCACCCACCTCCCATCCCCTGAAAGTCACACTCCGTGAAGACACAAAGAAGACACGCTTGTTGATTACTGAATATCCAAGATACGTAACCCTTGGGTGCATATTTCAGTCTTCCTATAATTTCACACAAAACCCCGTTGCTGTGGAATCGATTCCAATTCATCACGAACCTACAGGGCACAGTAGAACTGCCCCACATGGTTTCCAAGGAGTGGCTGGTGGATTTGAACTGCTGATCTTTTGGTTAGCAGCCGAGCTCTTAACCACTGTGCCACCAGGGCTCCAATTTTACACAAACTATGTTATTTTTATTTAATTGATATTTAACAACAAGTGTAAATATATCACTTATGTTTAACCACTTTTGTGTTCCAAAAGTCTGTTTAAAGTTAAAAAGTCAGTTGCCATCAAGTGGACCTCTACTCATGGTGACCTATGTGTGTTAGAGTAGAGCTCTGCTCCACAGGGTTTTCAGTGATGGATTTTTTGAAAATAGATTGCCAGGTCTTTCTTCTGAGGCATCTCTGGGTGGACTGGAACCTCTAACCATTTGTACCACCCAGTGCATTAAACGTTTGTACCACCCAGGGACGGTTTAAAGTTAGCTGTTTGCAAATCGAGTTGCTGATAAAAACTAAGTTGTGCCCCAACTCCCCAGCCTTATATAACCTATAATGTGGGTGAAAGAATATAGAAAAGGAGAGTCTTTCGTGCGTCTGCATCTCCCTTGGGGTTTTATGAGTCCTGAGTCCCTAGTTCTTTTCACCTAAGCAGGGGGCCCAGGATTCTAAGGCCTCAGCTGGATGTTCCTGGATATTACCAAGACAGGGTGGGTTGGGAAGGGGCTCAGAGCGTGGCCCACTCAGAGATGATGGGGGAGCTAGCATGGGAGGGGAGAGATGTTGGGAATGAGGGGGGACCACAACCATCCCCATGGCAGTCAGTGATGTGCTCATAAATTAATGCTTGTAATATAGATGGCCAGTGGAAACGAGAGAAACCCTCAATGAGATGGATCGACACAATGGCTGCAGCGATGGACTCAAGCATACCAATGATCACGAAGATGGCACAGGACCACACAATGCCTTATTCCGTTATACGTAAGGTAGCCATGAGTTGGAGCCAACTTGACCGTAAGTTGCATTAATTGTACCATGCTGGCTGCAACACTATTCCTGATCTACTTCTGAAATTTAGCCAGTGAAAACCCTATGGATTATAACAGAATACTGTCTGACATAGTGCTGGAAAATGAGACCCCTAAGTGGGGAACAAACCCCAAAACCAAACCCATTGCCATTGATTTGATGCCGACTGAGAGCGACCCTATAGGACAGTATAGAACTGCTCCACAGTTTCCACGGCTGTAATCTTTATGGAAGCAGGCTGGCACATCTTTCTCCTGAGGAGCAGCTGGTGGGTATGAACCGCTAGCCTTTCGGTTAGCAGCTGAGTGCTTAACCCCTGTGCCACCAGGGCTCCTTCCTAGGTGGAAAAGCACTCAAAATACACAGTGACCACAACAATGGACTCAAGCATACCAACAATCATGAAGATGGCGTAGGACCAGGCAACGTTTTGTTCTGTTGTACATAAGATTGCGATTAATCAGAGCTGACTCTACAGCGACTGATAACAACAACAACAACTGTTGCCTGCACTTCGCAGGGCTGGTTTTACATTGGCTTGAGACACCCTTCAGTAATCATCCTGACATTATTTTTAATAAGGGTGGTTGAGGGGTTGGCTTTGTTTGCTAATTATACTTTATGTTTTCATAATCACATTTATGTTTGAGAGACTTGTGCCATCCCAGACATACAAAGGTATTCGTGTTCCCAGTTGATCAGATGGAACAAAATACCTGAAAAGTCAGAAGAAACCTCCACATCAAACTGGAGTGTGTGCCCCTCACTCTGCGTCTAATCCAAAGGCAAAAGCCCTCCTGACTCACACCACTTGGGAGCGTGCTATAACGTGCCATTTAATGAGGCTATTCTAGAATGCCAGTAGGAATTCTGCATCTCGAACACAGTATCCACATGAAATTTCCATTGGCGGATCCTATTGCCATTTCTCCTTGGGAGCAACAGGGTTCGCTTGACACGGATGGCTCTTGGTGGTTAAATACAAACACAGCTTTACAAAACCAAAGAGGAATCATCGTTTCACGTTATACTCGTTTGGCTTATTCTCAAGTCAGATGTAGATATGTTTTGAATTTTCAAGAATTTATTTGTTGTAGTTTAGAGCATACCACAACCCAAAACCAAACCAGCTGCTGTCAGGTTGACTCCAATTCATGGAGACCCCATGTGTATTAAAGTAGAACTGTGCACAATAGGGTTTTCAATGGCTGGTTTTTCAGAAATAGATTGCTAGGGCTTTTTTTTTCCTGAGGTGCCTCTGGGTGGACTCAAACCTCCAAGCTTTTGGTTAGCATCCAAGAGCTTAACCATCCGTACCAGTCAGGGGCTCCTTTAGAGTACACCAGCCTGTCCTTTATGGGTATTCCCGACGTGTGTCTGGCGCCTGCCATGTTGGATAGCCCAGATCTGGAAATCTCCATTGCTGCAGAGAGTTCTAGTGGACAGCACTGCTGCGGGGTATCTGGACAGTTAGTAATCGATATCTGAAAGCTCTGAGTATACGTGCTGCTATTACAGTCATCTACCTATTGAGGGGCAGTCTGATGTTCTGCAGTTGAGGTCAAGTGGGTTTTTGTAGGGTGGTGTGTGTGTGTGAGAGAGAGAGAGAGAGAGATGGAGGGGAGGAGGGAGAGGAAGGAAGGAAAGGCAGAGGGAGAGAAGAAGGGAGGGAAGGAAGGAGAGAGAGCAAGTGAGAGGGAATGAATTCTGACACTGTCAATAACACCAAAAACCAAACCAGACCCGTTGTCGTCATTTCCGACTCACAGCGACCTTGTGAGACAGAGTAGAACTGCCCCATAGTGTTTCCAAGGAGTGGCTGGTGGATTCAAACTGCCCACCTTTTGGTTAGCAATCGAGCTCGTACAAGGAAAAGTCTGCCTGTGCCTTGTGGTCTGAGAGTTTACTTACACCTGTCTAGATGTTTCCATGTTCTCTGAGTATCAGACTAGACTGGTAGGCGTCTCTAAGGTAATGCCTTTTAATTTTCAGGCCCCGGAGGTTTTAAACATATATTATGTGACTAACTTAAGAACTGCCTGAGTTCTCAAAAACATTTTTGGTATGTGACTTGCCTAAGAACGGGGACATGATAGGTTTATGGGTCTAACAGTCACCAAGCCACTGCGATCAAATTGGAAGGCGAACTGTCTTCAGCGTTCAAAGGGTCCCCGGCCGTGTCATCCCAGAACCCAGGCAACTCTGCGCCTGGGAAGATGTGTATTCCGTAGTGATTCTGCCTCCCCTTCTGTGAGATGGTTTTGATGACGGTCGGTTTTAACAGGTAATCATAGGAGGAAGTGTGACCCAGGGAAAACCCACAGTGGATTTGGAGTTCTAAGGGCCTGGGTTTCAGCTCTCCATCTCCCATTTCCCAGTGGGTGAGGGTGAGCAGCTATCCGCCCTCTGTGTGCTAGTTTTCCCCCCTGGTGGCGCAGTGGTTAAGCACTCAGCTGCTAACCAAAAGGTTAGTAGTTTCAGCCTACCCAGCAGCTCCAGAGGAGAAAGCACTGGAGATCTGCTTCAGTAAAGATTACTGGGAAACTCTATGGGGCAGCCCTACTTTGTCACATGAGGTCACCATGAGTCCGAGTCTACTTGGTGGTACCCAACAACAATAACCACACACCCAGCAGGTCAGTCATCAGGCCTTCGACCAGGCAGCCATGGTGAGGGGGGCAAACTGGAGAGCATTCTACAGATACTTTGTACAGTAGTGCTTTATCCATTCATTCACTTATTCAATCAACAAATGCTCCACCTCAGCACCGAGTGTACAATATGTATGGGGGCCTGAGGATACATCTGTGAGCATAGCAGACAGGATCTACGGCCTAGAAGAGGAACAAGGACAGCATAAACTAGCAGTCAGCTCTCGGTAGCTTAAAACATCATTTCTCATTCCTGAGGATGTTATGGCAAGAACAGAGCTTACTGAAAAAAATTTAAATAACCTAGCAAAACTTCACATTTGGGACAGGTTGTTGCAGGATGTAAGATTCCAAATGAAATGGTCAAGGAAATGCGGCAGCCACATTTCCCATCTAGGGCGCCAGTGATTTGAAAGGAAAGTGTTTTCCCATGGGAGGGAAGGACTCTCTTTATGTGTTGATGGAAATGCTGAACTGCTTCAGTGCCTTTGTGTATATGTGCAAACTAAAGTCCTCGCTCCTCAGAATGTCATTTTAATAATATTTAGAGAGTCTCATCAGGAAACAGCAGGGTTTTAATGACTCAAAGCACGCTGAGAGATTCTTCCGGGCGTGGCTGTCCTAGTAGAGACACGGTGCCGACAGTGATCTCTGGAGTGTGCTTTGCTCTGATGCACGCCTTCAATAACTAAACAATTCAATTTGAAACAGCAAACAGACTAATACACGACTCCCACCTGTAAAATTTAAGGATGAATATAACTTCTGCAAGCTCTCAGATGCTGCTTTCAGTGTGGTGTCTTTCTTCTTAAGCTGATCATATAGTCTAGAAATATGGCTACATGCACTTTGGACTAGATATTGGAACCAGAAAAAGGATTGAAATGAACTTTTCACAGGCTATTCACAGATGAAAAGTAGATCTTTCAAATTATTATTACTTGTTAGGCTTTTAAGATCGTTCATGGCTCACAACTTGATTTCAACCATTTTGGAAAATGTGGAAGTATACCAAGTCTAAGGAGCCCTGGTGGCGCGATGGTTAAGCACTTGGCTGTTAACTAAAATGTTGGCGGTTCAAACCCGCCAGCGGCTCTGTGGGAGAAAAGACACGGCAATCTGCTCCCATAGAGATTAAATTCAGGAAACCCATTGTGATTGAGTCAATTCTGACTCATAGTGACCCTAAAGGACAGATTAGAACTGCCCCATAGGGTTTCCAAGGCTGTGAATCTTTATGGAAGCAGACTGCCACATCTTTCTCCCATGGAGCAGCTGGTGGGTTCGAACCACAGACTTTTCAGTTAGCAGCTGAGCATTTTAACGACCGCACCACCAGGGCTCCTCTATAAAGATTAAAAAAAACTTTTTTTACAGCTTAGCAAACCCTATGGGGCAGTTCTACTCTGCCATGTGTGGTCACTGAGTCGGAATCGACTCCATGGCACACAACAATAACAATAACCAAAAAACCCAAACCAAACCCAGTGCCGTCGAGTCGATTCCGACTCATAGTGATCCTATAGGACAGAGTAGAACTGCCCCATAGAGTTTCCAAGGAGTGCCTGGTGGATTTGAACTGCTGACCCTTTGGTGAGCAGCCGTAGCACTTAACCACTATGCCACCAGGGTTTCCACAACAATAACATGTCAAGTACCCCAAGAAAGACTACCAAATTTTCGCAAATATCATGCCCATGCACATAACACGCCCATACATATAGCGCACATAGCATGCCTAGGAAAATAATGTGCAAGGGGGTGCATGGTTGGCAAAAAACAAAATCCAAAAAACACATCTGTAATGCATGCATTATTTGCGTAGAAATATGGTACAGGTTATCCTTATTTTTCAAGTTTCCTGGCTGTTATGCTTCTGCCTAGCAATTGCTCCTCTGGTCTCACATGAGAAAAAGAAACTGTAAGATTTTAAGTTCGCTCTCCTTTCTAGTTGATTTCCAGGTGAACTGAGATCACTATTCAAAATGAAGCTTAAGAACGAAGACATTAAGACACCATTGGAGGGCACTGGACATCCCACTCCCTTGTGGGGGTGGGGATTGGAGGGCAGGAAGAATTGGGGGCGGAGACAGTCCCCGAGACCAGGCCTCTTCCAGAACCTTCCACTGATCCAAGTCTGGGGCAGCACAAGTGAGCCCCAGTGTGGGCCAGTGAGGAATGGGGTGCAGAGAACACACAGTACGCGCAGGGACCCCCAGGACTCCCAGAAGACCTCATAACAACAGCGCTGGGAGTCTGGGTTGGCAGCTGTTGATGTGGGTTCCCAGAGATCATGGCTTATGGATGCTGGGAACTTCAGACTCCATATTGTGCCAGGAAGGCCGGGCCTGGCGTGTCAGGGTCCAGGGAGGTCTCCATTAGCTCCTTCCCATCCTGGCCCATTCCCTCTTGTCTGGGAATTGTTACGACTTATATTAATACATGGTAACGCCACCTAATATCCTCCAGGCGTAAGTTTATTAACACACACACTGGATCGTGAAGACTGAGCACAAAACAAAGAAGTGCAAAATATTTCACTGACAATTTTAATTGATTATATGCTGAAATGATAATATTTTAGGTACATTAGTTTAGACAAAATATATCTGAAAAATTATTTTATTTTGTTTCTTCTTACTCTTTTTTAACTTGATTACTAGAAAAGCTAAAATTCCATCCATGGGTTGTGTTATATTTCTATTGTGCAGGCCAATCTGGGGACACACAACCCTGGCTTCACACTCTAGTTGCTCAGGCTGATCTAGAGACACGCAACCGTGGCTTCACGCTCTAGCTCCTCCCTTATCAGGTACTTGGCCTCAGGCAAGTCAGTCACCCAGGGCTGAGATTCACTCATTGGTAAAGAAAAAAAAAAAACACTGGTAAAGGGAAGATGATAATTTTAAGGGTCATAATATGGAGAAAAGGAGCCCTGGTTGTACAGCAGCTAAAGTGCTCGGCTGCTAACTAAGAGGTTGGTAGTTCGAACCAACCCAGCTGTTCCATGGGAAAAAAGACTGGGTGATCTGCTCCCATAAAGATTACAGTCTAGGAAGCTCTATCGGCCAGCTCCACTCTGTCACATGGGGTTGCTATGATGGGGTTGACTTGATAGCACCCAACAACAATAACATTATGGAGATATGTCCCTGGGTGGTGCAAACAGTTTGCTTTCGACTACCGACCTAAAGGTTGGCAGTTTAAACCTACCCAGTGGGGCCTGAGAAGAAAGGCCTGGTGATCTGCTTTTGCAAAGTTTATGGCCAAGGACACCCTATGGTACACATTTCTCCTCTGTAACACATGGTGTCGCCATGAGTTGGAATTGACTTGATGGCAATGGGTTGGTTTTGGTTTTAGTATGAAAACGGGCTGAATGAAATATTATGAGTGCAGCACGTGGGGACAAGATCTTGGGTTCCCTGGGCTGTGAGGCGTGAGGGCCAAAGGCATGTGCCAAGGTGTGGAAGGTTCTGGAACCCATGCTTTCTTGTCCTCAGACGTGAGCCACAGCAGTGGAGCCAGAACGGGTGGTGCTAGCCATGCATGCAGCAAGAGGATGTGGGTTTATGGTGGTGATGCCTCTGAGGTTAGGCGCCTGGCGGGGGAGACAGGAAGCTCAAACTCTGAAACAGGAAATGCCCAGTCTGAGTGAACAGGAGAGACACATTATGCCGTCTTATGGGAGGCAGGAGTATACACAAAAAATCTGATGGTTGGTATGGAGTCCAGGGTTGCTGTGAGTCAGAATCGACTAGACGGCAACAGTTTTTTTTACAGAGTCCATTCTGCTGGCAGGGGTGAGGTGGCAGACACTGCTGGGTGGCATTTTCCTTTCTCTAAGCAGCAACCGCACTAGGGTTTATCAAATGACACAGAGGGTGCAGATGCTGTCTACAAGGGGCCTGGCTCCTGGGAGGTGCTATTATAAGTACTGGCTTTGATATCATTTGGTGCATCTTTAAACCTTGAGTCACTAGCTGGAGGCTTAGCTGCCACCAGAAATCACCAAAGAGCCAACCCACGCTTAAGAGATGGGCAGCATCTGAGAAAGGCTGCAGAAGACCAGAGCAGCCTAAGCAGATTATGTGGGCACTATTCTATCCTCCTGAGGAACCACTGGTGTGAAACCTCTTGTTACTATCAACAAAAGCTAATGAATTCCTCTACCAGCCAGTTGAAGGATCCCCAGTGGCACAGCGGTTATAAGCTCAGATGCTAACTGTAAGATGGGTGGTTTGAACCCACCTGGCGGCTCTACGGGAGAAAGACCTGGCAATCTGCTCCTGTAAAGATTTGGAAATCGTATGGGGGCAGTTCTACTCCATTTCATGGGGTTGCTATAAATCAGAATTGACTCGATGGCGCCCAACAACAACAGTAGCCAGTTGAGCCAAAAATCTTATCTACCTTCGATTTGGGTCCTAATTACCAAGGATATCAGCCTGGGCGTGGGGAGCCTATATTCAGGTCACAGAGCCATTTTTCTCTCTGGAGCCTTCTGTGGGTCTGGGACCGGTGGAGACCCTGAGTGTTGCCCAGGCTCTGTGGAGCTCTCATGAGCCCAACGCCTGGGCTCTCCAGGACATCTGGAAACACTTCCTCCTGGTTCTGCCCAACTACTATTGAGACAAAAACTTCATTGCTGTAGAGTCAATTCCAACCCATAGCGACCCTGTAAGACAGAGTAGAATTGCTCCATGGGGTTTCCAAAGAGCAGGTGGTAGATTCAAACCGTCAACCTTTTGGTTAGCAGCCAAGCCCTTAACCGCTGCGCCATCAGGGCTCCACTATTTCGACAGTGGAGCCAAATAACAAAAGGCAAGGGTTGTAAAATGCTGGTACCTTAAGGAGATGGGGCCCTTTGGAAATCAAATTCCACTGTGACTCTAAAGTTAGGGAGTCAAAGGCAAAATGGGGCTTTCCTCAGTTCTGAGAATGAGAATGAGTCCCTGAAACTGCTCTTCCCTGAAGGAATCTCTTCATGTACTACACCAATGAATCACACTTCCAATAACACCTCTGATTCATGATGTCTCTTCCGTGCAGGTCAGCGATCTAATATTCTCTCTCTCCTGGAACGCCAAGTCCAGGGCTCTCAATCACATTGTTACCTGGAACATGCCCCGGTGTTATTTGTAACTAACAATGCATGATTTAAAAAGTGTGTCCTTTCTTTTTAAACAATCAGAGAAATTTCAAACTTATCCATTAGTGTGGTACCCTGTTCCAGGTTGGAATGTGTCCCTCAAAAAGATATGCTGAAATCCAAACCCTGGTACCTGTGGAAATCCTGGTGGCATAGTGGTTAAAAGCTACAGCTGCTAACCAAGAGGTTGGCAGTTTGAATCCACCAGGTGCTTCTTGGAAACCTTATGGGGCAGTTCTACTCTGTCCTATAGGGTCGCTATGAGTCGAAATCGACTTGATGGCAATGGGTATGGTATGTACAGTATGGTACCTGTGAATGTAACTTTCTTTGGAAATAGGGTCTTTTCCAGATGTAATCAGTTAAGTTCACATGAGGAGGTACTGAGGTAGGGCGTGTCCTCATCCAACATGACTGGTGTCCTTATAAAAAAGGAGGAGAGACACTCAGAGGGAAGCCGGCCGTGTGACGACAGAGGCTGAGGTGATGAAGTGACACTGCGGCAAAACAAGGAACACCTGGGACCACCAGAATCCTGACAAGGCAAGAAGGATCTTCCCCTAGAGCCTCTGGTGGGAGCACAGCCCTGCCAACACCCTGAAGTCAGAACTGTGGACTCCAGAACTCAGGGAGAGGGAGTTTCTGTTATAAGCCACTCAGTGTGTGGTGTTTTGTCACGGCAGCCCCACTCTCCTCCCTACACTCTGGCGTGTATCTTAAGGAGGGGAGAGAGAGGGAGGGGAACTTCCAAGGTGGTGAGTCAGTGGAGAAAACCTGAGGGCTGTGGACTGTGCCTTCCTCGGGGAAGGGACTGTGTCTTCCTCACCCCCTCTTCAGTGCCCAGTAGAGTGCTGGGCAGAGAGCATGTTCTTAGCACAGTTTGCCCAGGAACACAAGCGTTTATGTTAAAAAAAAAAAAAGAAAAGAAAAAGGCAGAAAATGCTGTATGATTAACTCATCCATTCAAAGACATTTGTGAGTCAGCTGTGTGCCACTGTGTTCTAGGTTCCAGAGAGAGAGAAGAAAGGAGGGAGAAGAGTCCTATCCTGTGCCTGCTAATGGGGGAACCAGACAATAACAGGTCAGGGGGATGGATATTCTACCCCATGGGTGCAGGTCTATGCAGGCAGCTGGGAGGGTGTTAGACATGGGAGGGGAGGAAGGCATTTCCATGGATGATGTTGGGAAGATGGGTGTTAGTGAAGGTGAGGAGCAAGCCCAGGGGTCCCTGGGCACAGGCAATGGAGCAGGCACAACGAGGAAGCTGGTCGGTGTGAGGGAGAGGGGCTCCCCTTCTCCTTGCAGTGCCCTCTGCTAAGAGGTCACAGTCACAGCCTCATCAGACAGAAGCCTCCCCTGGCCTCTGTCATAAGGAAAAAAATACCTCCCGGTATCACATACAGAAAGAGTCCCTGGATGGTGCAATGGTTAAGCACTGGACTACTAATCAAAAAATCAATAGTTTGAACCCACTCAGAGGCACCTCAGAAGAAAGGCCTGGAGATTTGCTTCTGAAAGGTCACAGCCTTGAAAACTCTATGGAGCAGTTCTCTTCTGCACACAAGGGGTCGCCGTGAGTCAGCATCGATGTGATGGCAGCTACCAGCAATAACAACATCACAACCAGAAATAGACAAGATGGTGCAGGATCGGGTGGGGAGTTCGTTTAATTTCTTTCTATTCTGGTTCCACTTTAGAACACAATGCCACATGCCATGCACGCACATGCTAGCTAACATACATGCATGTTTCATGTAACATGTACGTGGCATGTGACATGTCAGAGCACTTGTCTCAAAAGACATCAAATATAGTCAAACGGGTTAAAAAATGTTGTAAAGAGGTCACTTACGTGTAAAAACTACCCATAGGAACCAAAGTATTTTTAATTCTCAATATTTTGGTTTGTTTTTAAATCACTGGAACTTCAAAATTAGATTTCAGAAAACAAAAGCACAGCCTAGGCTTTTTGTTGCTCAAAAACCTTACTTCCATAGAATTAAGCACATTAAAACACTTATCTCAGTGTTTTACAATGTCAAACAACAGGAAAGAAACTGCAACCCACAGAGAGGTTTTTAGAAATAAGAGTCGAGGGTCAGTCATTCTAAGACTTAATGTACCATGCGATGTTTAACAGTCTTAAGCTCCCTGAGAAAAAGGTGTTTTTTCTTCTTTCACTTTAAATTGAGACTATACCCTCCGGTTGCAGAAACTATGTTCATTATACGATATGCTCAATGGCGTTAATAATTATAGTAACCACAAGGTTATTAGTAATACAGGTTAAGAATGTGTTACATAAAATGATGACTTATCCCTGACTCAGTGTTCAGGAGAACTATTTACATATTTATAAAATGGATCCTTCTTTCCATCGGGGAAAAGGGGATTCCCAATCAATAATAACCTTATGAAAATGTAAATCCCGCCTGGTTCACCTTGGAGCTGACATCATTCAGCAAGTGGCTAAACAATAAGATTCGTAACTGTAATTAAGATAAAATAGGGGCCTGAACAGTATATAACCACTTATTTCCTTTGCACGGATGATCGGAAAGAAATGATGGAAAATTATCCTCTTGACTGATACAGAAATTAGGTCCAAATACAAGTCAGTGACATGCAAACACTGCCAAGCCCATCATTATGAAGTGAAAACGGCATCACAGAACCAGGGCACAGGGCTGTTGGGGCTGCAACTTGATTCAATTCGGCTGACGCTTTTCAACCACTTCTGTGTATAAGCTGAGGGTTTCCATCCTTTGCACCATGACATCCTGGGGAATTATAATTTGTCTTGAGACGTGGCACAAATAAGTTCGTGTCAAGTTAAAGTACCAAATAAGTGGAATAATATCCCCTTTTTCCCCCTCTAATATGAGAAAAAAAAAATTTTTTTTTTTTTTTTTTAATATGAGGGGTAGAAACCCTGGTGGCATAGTGGTTAAGAGCTACGGCTGCTAACCAAAAGGTCAGCAGTTCGAATCCACCAGGCGCTCCTTGGAAACCGTATGGGACAGTTCTACTCTGTTCTATAGGGTCACTATGAGACAGAAGCAACTGGATGGCAATGGGTTTGGTTTATTTTTTTTGCTGTTTGTTTAACGTTAGGGTGGGTTCAGTTTTGTCCATGGTGTCAGGCTTACTTCCTGGCAATGTGAAATGATTTTGGAGTTGGGGGCAGGGGATGGACACAGAGCTGGAGAATCAGAGGGCCTGTGATCTGGGGCCCACATGAATATCATCTGTTGTAAGCCTCTCCAGAGGAGAAAGGTTGAGGACCACTACTGAGCCATGAAGGAGCCCTGGTGGCACAATAGTTAAGCGTTCGGCTGCTAACTGCAGGGTCAGTGGTTCGAGCCCACCAGCGGCTCCACAGGAAAAAAGACCCACAATCTGCTCTGTAAAGATTACAGCCTAGGGAACGCTATGTGGCAGCTCTACTCTGTCACGTGGGATTGGCTCAGTGGCACACAACAACAACAATGTTGCACCACGCTGCATTTACCTCTTTGCATTTTCCAAACTTTCTACAGTAAAGGGAGGTGAGGGGTGTGGTGGAAGATACCTCTGGGAAGGTCGACTATGTGAGATCACAGAGGGCTGGGGAGCTGGGCTGGGTTGGAGGAGTTGAGGCTGCAGTCTGTGCGCTGAGGCTGCCCTAACAGTTTCTGGGGATAGAAGCCTACAACGCAGGAAAGTTTCAAAAGAAAACCCGACAGGCCAGTCTAGGACACACAGGAGTGGGAAGGACCTGGAGCCCTGCTCTCAAGCCTGGAGAGCACTCACAAATCCTGCTGTCAGAATCTATGAGGGTGGGCTTAGACCTGGTAGTTTTAAAGGCTCCTCTGGTAATTCAAATGAGTGACCAAAGTTGAGAGTTACAGAAACAGGAAGGAAAAGCAGGTGAGGGGCCACAGTGTTCAGCTGGATAAGAAATGTTAACAGGGGCTTACACCAGGTGTGCCAAATTTGTTCCACTAATCTGAACGCAGGAACCCTGGTGGTACAGTGGTTAAGCGCTTGGCTGCTAACTGAAATGTCAGCAGTTTGAAACCTCCAGCTGCTGTGCTGGAGAAAGATACGCAGTCTGCTCCTGTAAAGATTACAGCCTAGGAAACACTATGGGGTAGTTCTGCTCTGTTCTATCGGATTGCTATGAGTTGGAATCGACTGACTTGATGGCAACGGGTTTGGTTTAGTCTGAATGCAAGTGACTGATTTAGTGTAGTTCTAAGGAAGGGCCTCGAATATTGTCTGTCTTTTAGCCAAACGTCTGAGATTCAGAATGAGTTCTTCCAGAAAATGATCAGGGGAATACATATGCAAGAACTGAAAGTGAGAGCTAAATGCCAAGTGTGATGACAGGAGAGCAATAGAGACGAACACACAGAATCAGGCTGTGAGCTGGTAGGCAATCTCATCGCTTCACTGCTATGCCACTGGTCTGAGTTTTCACGCTCTTTTTTTCTAGAGCAGCAGCTAACTAGGCAGAGTGAAATTGAAAATTCTATTTAAGAAATAGGAAATGGTGAAAATACAAAAATGTTTTTGCATGAGAGCAAAGAAGTTTTATAATCTCTTTTCTGAGAACCATTCCCTACTTCTGGGACAAATCACAGAACGTGGACAAGGAATGGGAGCCCCCTCACTCTGTTTCTTTACTTTGCTTTGCTTTCTTTCTTGCCTTCTTTGCTTTTTTCCTCTATTTTTCTGCTTCTCTCTTTTTCCATCTTTCCTCTCTTTTCCCCTCCTTCCTTACCTTCTCCCTTTGTCCCATCTCTCTTTCTCCTTTCTCTCTTTTTTCTCCTCTTTCTTTCTCTCTCTCTAGGTCAGGGTCTATAGACATGCAATATTCCAGAATAAATTAGTCAAGAAGGCCCAGCTTTCCACCAACCATCCCGGAAGATCTATGGCGGCTGAAACCTATCCTTTATCCCACTATATCAAGGATCTTGTGCTTAATAACAAAAACAAAACATATGTTTTTAGGGAAGATTTGGGTTTTTATGCTGGACTCACGTCTTACCTTACTGGCTTTCTCAGCATTTAACTCTCGCTTTCCCACATGGTTTCCCATTGTGAACGAATACGCTTTTCAGAAGCTAAAAGAAAAAAAGTGTTAGTTTTAAAAAAAGTACTTTTAAAACAAGTACTTATACAGTTTTCTACGTTGTCTTTCAGTCAGAACAGCAATCCTGTGAGATACTACTATGCCCACTTCAGAGAAGAAAAAACTAAACCCCTGAAACTCAAGAGACACACGAAAACCGGGTTATTAATAAGTCCATGGAAAGAGCTAGAAAGTAGATTAGCTACTAGTACCCAAATTCTGTTCAGTAACAAACACATTTTAGTTTGTTTCCTCATCTATAAAAAATGTCAACCCATCTCAAGAAACCTCACAGATGATTTATGCATAAATATATATTAAAGAGGGACTCACCTCTCCTGTTTAGGTGCAATGTGATGAGATTAACTGAGATACCAGAAAAGCACTCACCACTCTTCTAAAAATAAAAGGTAATAAGCAGATATGGGGTGCTAACTGCCTTAAAGAGCCCCTGCTAACACAGAAACAACAAATATCAGACTGAGGACTGCTTATCAGGCAGGTATCCAAAGAATCCGCAGAATTTGCAGAGAAGATAAAATTGGATTAAAAAAAAGAATGTGTTCTCATTTTTATTTTCCAACTCAAGCCTTAGCAGTAAATCTATAATTTTTTTCCCCCAAAAGGGCACAATTGAAGACTGTAGCCAGGCCCATTCCAGACAAATAGCATATCCATCCGTATCCCCTATCTGAGGGCCCCTCACACCATCACGTAAGACAGACAATTTAAATGTAGTTTTCCATGATGTTTTCTTTGTGAAAGTCCCTGGGTGGTACAAATGGTTAACAGTGAATGTGCCCGGCTGTCAACTGAAAGATTGGCCATTTGAACCCACCCAGAGGTGCCTCAGAAGAAAGGCCTGGCAGTCTACTTCTCAAAAATCAGCCACTGAAAACCCTATGAAGCACAGTTCTACTCCGACACACATGGGGCCACCATGAGTCAGAGTCTACTGGTCAACAACTGGTTTGGTTTTATTTTTGTATTCTTACC
Organism: Loxodonta africana; assembly: GCF_030014295.1. Classification (NCBI taxonomy): domain Eukaryota; kingdom Metazoa; phylum Chordata; class Mammalia; order Proboscidea; family Elephantidae; genus Loxodonta; species Loxodonta africana. The sequence goes on along the minus strand of NC_087352.1, from coordinate 31,792,675 downwards.
TGCCAGGCCCAGAAAGAACTGTCCTTGAAAGGTAATAAAATGAATTGTCTTCTAAAAATGGGAAGGGGCGATTTACAAAATATCACATAGGCCTGACTATGAGGCAAGTTTCTTCCCCAAAAGCCATTCTTTAGAAAAGAGGGAATTGCCTAATGTTTGACTTTTTCACAGTGCTACTGGTGCCTTTCCAATGAAGAATGAAGTTCTTTGTGAGGGATACTTTCTCCACAAGTAGCCAGACCTGACCATGGATGGTGGAATGAACGGCTGGGAAGGGATGCCATAAAACTGTACAGTGCTGTAGTTACTCCTAGGAGCATAACCTCCCCATGTATGTTGGATATGGTGAGTTGTTACACTGTGGAGACCATAAACATTCAACTGTATGAGGAAGGAAAAGCCCCATCTACCTGAATATTATGTAAAATGGGTGCTCTCATTTCCAGTGAGGGCGTCATTAAACCAAAAACCAAACCCATAGCTGTTGAGTCGATTCCAACTCATAACATCCTTATAGGACAGAGTAGAATTGCCCCATACAGTTTCCAAGGAGCGCCTGGTGGGTTCGAACTGCCACCCTCTTGGCTAGCAGCCATAGCTCTTAATAACTATGCCACCAGGGTTTCCAGGGCATCATTAGAGAGATTGAAAAAAAAAGTGCTGTGCTTCCAACAACTTAGATCAAAGTGGTGATAATGTGCTCTGGAAAACTTGTAGGTAAATCAAAGAAGAGGTTCCCATGATGATAAAGGTACTACCACCCGTGAAGTGTTTGAATGCAACTGTTTAATGAATGAGAGTGAAAAAAGCAACATTTAATATGAGTAACTGTAAAAATGCAAGCCTACCTTTACAGATAATTTCAGTATCCAGTGGGATTCTATCATCTACCTTACCTCAAAAGCCTTGATGGAGTAATGTTTTCATTGGGAAAATGGAGGTTTGGGGCACACATGGTACTTTACTTATGAGAGTGGGTAGAAGGAAAGAGAATTATTTTTGTTCTCGTTCTCTTGGGGTCTAACAATAGTCAGCAAACATGAGTGAGTGTCCCTTGTGAGACATGACTCTGAGTGCTGGGTATAGAATAGCTGTTATTCCAATGTTTGTCCTCTTTAAGTTCATGCAGTGGTATCTTAGCTAAATATTGAGAAATTACAATATTTATATAATATACAGAATAACAATTATCAAACCCTTATATCTATCTTCCTGTTCACAATACGGTTTGTAGGGTTTTAAGAATTGGTCTGTTGACTCCAACTCATGACGACCTCATGTGTACAGAGCAGAAATGTTCTCCATAAGGTTTTTCGTGGCTGATTTTTCAGAAGCAGATAGCCAGGCCTTCCTTCCAAAGTGCCTCTCGGTAGACTCGAACCTCCAACCTTTCCCTTTTCATTAGCAGCCAAGGGTGTTAACCATTTGTACCACCCAGGGACTCCTCCCCTTGGTACTAAAAAAAAAAAAAAAACCATTGCCATTGAGTCGATTCCAACTCATAGCAACCCTATAGGACAGAGTGGAACTGCCCATAGGGTTTCCAAGGAGTGGCTGGTGGATTCGAACTGCCAACCTTTTGGTTAGCTGCCGATCTCTTAAACACTGCGCCACCAGGGCTCTGCACTTGGGATAACTGCGTGAAATATTTTAATCAATATTCAGAATACTCAAGACTACTAAGCATAGAATAGATTGAAATACTGAAAGTCAAGATCAGAATCTGTATAAAACTAATTAGATTATAAGAAAAACAGAAACGTTTGACTGGCCTCTCGGATTAATAGAAGGGAAATTTGTTTTATACACATGATTTATTGTTGTTGTCAGCTGCCATGGAGTCGGCTCCTGAGTCGTGGCGACCCCAGGTACAATGGAACTAAACACTGCCTGGTCCTGCACCATCCCCATGGTTGATTGGAGATCAGATTGTTGTGATCCATAGGATTTTCACTGGCTGATTTTTGGAAGTTGCCAGGCCTTTCTTCCCCTTCTTAGTCTGAAAGCTCCACTGAAACCTGTTTAGCATCATCACAACATGTGAACCTCCACAAACAGACGGGTGGTGGACACGCATGAGGTGAATTGAACCTGGAAACCCTGGTGGTGTAGTGGTTAAAAGCTATGAGGCGAATTGAACCTGGAAACCCTGGTGGTGTAGCGGTTAAGAGCTATGGCTGCTAGCTAAAACATTGGCAGTTCGAATCCACCAGGTACTCCTTGGAAACCCTATGGGGCAGTTCTACTATGTCTAATAGGGTTACTGTGAGTCAGAATAGACTTGACGGAGGCGGGTTTTTTTTCCTCACGTACATTAGGTGAGAATTCTACCACCGAACCACCACTGGTCCCATATGTATCGTTAAAAAAAAAAGTTGCTGATAAGTCGACTCCAGCTCATGTGACCCAATGTACGTCAGAGGAGAACTGTGCTCCATAGGATTTTCAAGGCCGTGACCTTTCAGACGCAGACTGCCAGGCTTTCTTCTGAGATGCATCATTTAAAGGAAAAACGTATTGCAACTGGTGTTTTTTTTTTACTTTTTGTTAGCAGCCAAAGTAAATTCTAGCCTTTAAGGCACAATTAACATACTGGCAGGACAAGAAACGCAAGGAAGACAAAATAGCAGTGTGTGTGGTAGTCTTCTGAGATGGGGGCCCTTCACCAATGGGAAGGCTGTTTTCTGAACTTCAATACAGGAGTTGTAATCACGTTGTGCTCAGAACCACACAGAGCGTTAAGTTCACACACGTTGTGGTCTGTGATCCTGAGTGCCTGGCAGCCTAGTTCATTAGTGTGAGCCCTCGGCCCCACTCTGTGCTCTGAGGTGGGAGAGGGATGGTACAGGAGGACAGATGTAACCACTACCGGGACTGAGAACCACCCGGCAGCTGGTTTCCAGGGCTTCTGTAGTTGCAGAAAGAAACCATCTGCAGACAGAAGCAGCTGAATGTTTGTCATCACTTTCAATTGAGAGGGCAAGAGAAAAACCTGATGGACTCGTAGGAGGCTTCATGGAGGCCCGTCTGACTCTGAAGATCTCTCGGGTAATTTTAGTAGCTCTTTGTGAAACAGAAAAGGCAAAGTGGGCAGAGCTGCGCTAGGAGGGAAAGGTGTTCAGATTGTATCCGGGCTGCCAGGGCTGCCATAGGCAATTTAGATGGAAAGTCACCTCCAGATCAGACTTCTCAAAGGTCAAAAGGACCGAGAATTTCTACATGTGCACGTGGTCATCCACGCACGCTTTCTGTTAGCTGCAGGGCTAAGATGACACATTTACAGTTAGAGCCACAACCTAGAGTACTGGGAAGCACCCCATCTTAAGAGTACGGCTTTTTATTTTTAATGATAGGCTTACTGTAGCTGAGACCGCTGAAGGTTACCTTGTGGAGGACTTTAAGGTATGTGTGGGGATAAAATCTATTGGCATGTAAATGTCAGCGGTGGAATGCTGGGCAGGACACCTACTCTTCCCTGTAGTAACCAGTGGCCCTCTACAGGGAGTTCCAGCTGTTTTCTTTTTTTAACTTTATTTTGATCGTTTTATATGTATATATATAGATATATATATACACATACACACAGTACGTAACAAACTTTGCCATTTTAACCATTGTTAAGTGTACAACTCAGTGACATTAAGGATAGTCACCATACGGTGCAACCATCACCACTATTCATTTTCAAATATTTTTTTTCATCCCCCTAAACAGAAACTCCATTACAGCCTGGGAAACCCTATGGGGTAGTTTTACTCTGGTCTACAGGGTCACTGGGAGTCTGAATCCACCGGATGGCAATGGGTTTGTTTGTTTTTGGCTTTTAATCGGAAACTCAGTGTCCCTTAAGCAATTACTCCTCATCCCCCACCCCCGCCAGTCCCCCGGTTACCATTAATAAGCTTTTGTCTCTATTCTAGACATTTCTTCTTCTTTGTTGTTGCTGTTTTTAGTTAGTATCAAGTCGATTCTGACTCATGGTGACCCCATGTGTGCAGAGTAAAACTGCTTCATAGGGTTTTTAAGGCTGTGACTTCTCAGAAGCAGATTGCCAGGCCTTACTTCTGAGGTGCCTCTTGGTGGGTTTGAACCACCAACCCTTCAGTTAGTGGTCCAGTGCTTAACCATTTTGCCACTTATCATATAAAGGAGATATCACTATAATGTTTGTCCCTATGTGTCTAGCTTAGTTCACTCAGCATCATGTTTTCAAGGTTCGTCCGTAGGATAGCATGTATCTTTATGGCTGAATAATATGTCATTGTATAGCTATACCACATTGTGTTTATCTATTCAGCTGTTGATGGACACTTGGCCTGTGTCCACCTTTTGGCTCTTGTGAATAATATAACAACGGTTATACATTGGAGCATATACATTGTATATTAATAATGCTGAAATGAACACTGGTGTACAAGTATTCTAGTCTGACAATTCCTTTGGGTTTATAGCCAGGAGTGGAAAGGCTGGGTTGTTTCAACTCTTTCCAGTATAAATATGGCATACGAGACCTAGTTCTCATCCCAGGTTCCAGGGGTGTACCCAATGCTGGGCCTCAGGCTCTGATAATGAAACTCTCTGGAGCTGTGGGGCTCTCTCCCCTTCGCCAGGCCCAGGGTTACCAGGGCGGGTGGTGGGCAACTCAAGGGGCCTCCATCCAGCTCCTAGCTATCTGCTATCTCATACACATTTCAGAGATGTTTATGAAAGTCCCCATACACGTGTACATCACTCTTTGCCTGACAAGGTCCAGGGAAGTGGAAGATGTAAAAATACCAGCTGCCACTAAGAAGCCAGAAGTTACATCACACAACTAGCCCACACCCAAGAGCCTACTTCCTGAACATTTCATAACACGGAGGAATCTGGAAGGCATTATGCTGAGTGAAATTAGTCAGTTGCAAAAGGACAAATATTGTATGAGACCACTATTATAAGAACTGGAGAAATAGTTTAAACAGAGAAGAGAATATTCTTTGATGGTTACCAGAGGGGGAAGGGAGGGAGGGGGGAGAGGGTTTTTCACTAATTAGATAGTAGATAAGAACTATTTTAGGTGAAGGGAAAGACACCATGCAATACAGGCAAGGTCAGCACAACAGGACTAAACTAAAAGCAAAGAAGTTTCCTGAAAAAACTGATGGCTTCGAAGGCCAGCGTAGCAGGGGCGAGGGTCTGGGGACCATGGTTTCAGGGGACATCTAAATCAATTGGCATAATAAAACCTATTAAGAAAACAAATGAACAGAAAAAAAAAAAAAGAGCCTGCTTCCTGGTTGACAGCTAAATCGAAGGACGTAATGCAACTTTTGCTGGTTTAAGACCATACCGAGTGTTGCAGGCTGGGGGAGACAAGAAAGGGTGTGGGATGCAAATAGGAGATTCAAGAGAAAACAATTCTCCAAACCTTCAGAGAAGCCTTCAGATTTTAAAACGCCAAATGGGCCATTTCTGAAATACCTTTGGGTGCAGTTTTATAGACACTGGAGATACTGCAAAACCCTTTGTTTAAATAAATTTATCGTGGGATAAAGAAGACCTTAATTCCAATCTTCCTAGAGAGCTGGCCTGGTAGATGGGGTCCAACAAATCACCTCAGCCCCCTCCTAGAACCTTCTAAAATGTGAGGAGACAAACTTCGTCCCTGTTGAGAGTTTAGTTGATACACAAGTTCGGTACAGCAACGCAAGATCAAATTTATGGTAGGGTGGAAGTAACTCTGTGTTTTTTTGTGCTTCACTGTGTGTTTGGGCTTATTCATAACCAATGTGTACAGTGTATTTATGCCCATGCTGTGTGACACAGATCACAGCTGTATCATTTTTACAGGTTTATAGTTCTTTCAGCGTTGCTTTTATAACTTGCTACTGATTGCACAATATTTTTTAGAGCCCATGTTCAAGAAAACAATTCTAAAATGTTTCTATGGAGATACAGGAATAATTTACAGTGATTGGCTTCATCCTTCACGTTTCTATAAACCACGTCATGCTTGAATTATAGGAATAACCTGTAAACTAGGCCCTTTGATTCTCAATTCCCAGTTAAGAAAAGCTGAGGAGACTGAATCTAGGTGGAAGTACATCAAGGCCTCTAGGAATATATTACAGTGTGTCATGGATTCAATTGTGTCCCCCCAAAATGTGTGTCAGCTTGGTTAGGTATTGTGTAGTTGTCCTCCATTTTGTGATTTTCCTATGTGTTACAAATCATAATCTCTGCATGTGGTTAAAGAGCATTAGGGTGGGATGTAACACCCTTGCTCAGGTCACATCCCTAATCTAACGTAAATGGGTTTCCCTGGAGTATGGCCCGCACCACCTTTTATCTTACAAGAGATGAAAGGCAAACAAGCAGAGAGTTGGGGACCTCATAGCATCAAGAAAAAAGCACTGGGAACAGAGTGTGTCCTTTGGACCCAGGGCTCCTGTGAGGAGAAGCTCTTAGTCCAGGGGAAGATTGATGAGAAGGACCTTCCTTCAGAGAGAAAAAGCCTTCCCCTGGAGCTGACATCTTGAATTTGGACTTCTACTAGACTATGAGAAAATAAATTTCTCTTTGTTAAAGCCATCCACTTGTGATGTTTCTTTTAAAACAGCACTAGATAGCTAAGTCACAGTGAAAAATAGGAATTAATCAAAACAAACAAACGAAAAAACCCATTGCCGTTGAGTCGATTCCAACTCATAGTTATCCTATAGGACAGAGTAGAACTGCCCCACAGGGTTTCCAAGGAGTGCCTGGTAGATTCAAACTGCCAATCTTTCAGTTAGCAGCTGTAGCTCTCAACCACTGTGCCACCAGGGCTCCTAATTACATTATGAATGTGTTCTGTGTGGAAAAAAAGAGTGTGAGGATAGGTCTAAGATAACATACATTCCTAAATTATTAATTAGCACAATAAAGAAAAGTAACGCCTTACCCTAACAGTCGTTGTTGGGTGTCATCGAGTCGATTCCGACTCACAGAAACCCCAGGTGATAGAGTAGAACTGCCCCATAGGGTTTTCTATGTTGTAATCTTTATGGCAACAGATCGCCAGGTCTTTCTCCCGCGGAGCTGCTGGGCAGGTTTGAACTGCCAACCTTTCGGTTTCGCAGCTGAGTGCTTAACCCTTGAGCCACCAGTGCTCCTTACTCTATCAAGTAACCTTGAGAAAACATATGAATAATGAAAGCCTGTTTCTTATAAACATGTACCTGGACACACAAGTTTCATAATAAAAACAGTAGAGACTTTCTTAATTCTCTACCTAATATCTTGCAATAACAGCTGGTGAAAAGTATATGCCAGCAATTATTTGGGGTTTAATTCCATCCCTGCCAATAATTATTTACTGGGGGAGCTTAGCAAATTTAATTTCTCTCAGCTTCTGATTTCTCCTCTGAGAACGGAGGATAACAATATCTGCCGTGTAGTGTGGCAAGGATTAAATAAGGCAATGCACGCAAGGCCAACGGCCCTGGTAGCATCCCAATAGTGTAACTCCTTCTCTTAGAACAGAGCTTGTTTGTCACCTGTGGCGCTGAGTGCAGATGCAGACCAACAGGGAGCCAGCTATGATCCCAAAGTGCTAACGTTTCCTGTGTTAAAAATAATCAAAACTCACCGAAACTGGACAGAGGGTTTATTCTAAACACTTATTCTATATGCATATATCTGTTGTCATTTAGTCGGTTCCAACTCGCAGTGCCCCTATAGGACAGAGCAGAACTGCCCGATAGTGTTTCCAAGGCTGTAATGTTTACGGAAGCAGACTGCCACGTCTTTCTCCCATGGAGCAACTGCCAAGGGCTTAACCACTGCGCCACCAGGGCTCCTTATATGCATATTGGGAACCATTTTGATTCTAGAAAAAGCAAATGGCTCAGAGAGGCGAGGTACAATGAGGTTTATAAAGGTAAGAGGAGGAAGAAATGCAGAAGATCAACCATTGGCTCATTTTAACTTGATTGACTGAACCCTTCCTTCCCTCCTAATTGAGATCAACTGACATCAGGTTACTTCTGGCCTGGTTGCCAGGTTTGGGTGAGCGGCGCCTGGTGCATAGGAGTATTGTTGTGTTTTGGAGGTGATATCCATTCTAGAAGAATGGAAATAATGGAGAGATTGATGTGGATTTTACACACCAGTAAAGGCTTCTTTGACAACTGGGCTGTGGGTCGAACCTTGAGGGAAAATACTGTGCAGTATTCAGATTGAAGGAGAGAGGAGTAGACAATGTGTCCCAGGAACGGGACAGCCTGCATAAAGGTAATGAATGGGAAAGAGTTAAAATTCCCAAGGGCCACATCATTTCCTTTTCGGGAATGCTAATACAGGACGGACAGCCTAGCAGAAAGCTGTAGGGTGTGGAGAATAGCCCACTGCAGGGCCCCCTGACTCCAAGCCAATGGAGCACAGGGTGGGGGTAGCAGGACAGGCATGGCCCCAGCACAGGCCTACCCAGTCTTATATGGCTAAACCCTCGGAGCAAACCTCCTGTAACTGGGACAGCAGCCAGCTGCACCCTCAGAGACCTGCCCTGGCGTGGTCGGGGTTTGAGGTGTCACCTCCGCCCACCCCACCTGCAAAGATGAAAATATACCCCACCCCCCGAAGAGTGGTTGGCGATGCATCAAGTTGGCCGGGTGGACAACGTACCTCTCTGACTTGTAAAATAAAACCCAGAGACCAGGTTCAAAAGGGCAAGGAACACGTGTGTAAAATAAATAAGGGATTTCGCAAGGAAAAAAATAATGTAACTTAGTGACTAACTTCTACTCCGTTCCTCCCCCTGCCTGTCTCTGTCTCTCCCTCTCTCCCTTTTCCTCTTCTTCCCCCATTTTCCTCTCTCTACCAGACCCGAGCAGTTATCATCCATGCTTCTTTCTGTAGACTGTCATTTCTATTTCTCAGGTCAGAATGTTCTGTAACATACTGTGTTCATAACATAGTAAACAACAGCCAGCAGCACCAAAACCAAGAGCCAAACATAAATCACACACACACACACACACACACACAGACACACACACAGACACACACATGCCATAAAAATAACTACACCATTTTATAGACTAGAGCAGGGGGTGGGAAGCTCAACATATCGACGGCAAAGGTCTGACACCCACAGCTTCCCACACCCCTCCCTTCCGTCACAGGCCCACTCTGCACAGACACCGTGGGTGTGTGTGTGCAGGATGCATCCAAAACCCACTTCTGTCGAGTCGATTCCAACTCATGATGACCCTATAGGGTTTCCAAGGCTGTAAATCTCTACAGAAATAAACTGCCACATCTTTCTCCACTAGGGGTTTCGAACTGCCGACCTTTCGGTTAGCAGGATGCATTAAGATTCAGAAATCACTGGCAGGGGGCTCATGCAGCCCGCTCTGAATCAACCCTCCCAACTCAAGCAGATGATTGCCTAAGGCGGGGGCTCAGGGCCAAGCACCCTGACACCTGGCCTCCTCCCCCACCTCTGAAGCTGGGGTAGAGTCTCACCTGCCCAGGCCTCCTTTCCTCCTGATCTTCGATCTTCCCAATTCTCTGAGGTCAAGGCCACAGTCCACCTAAGAAGTCTACATACACCCTAGAACCATTGTCAGGAGCTGCATTGGGCTAGGCGTCCTGACGGCTCTTAGAGGCCTTTCCTAAGCCCAGTGCGGACTCACTCATGTGAGAATTGCCCAGGAAGAACCAGCTTCTTGATGTTCCGGGGTGGGAATGCTGGCTTTGGCGATATCAGGCAGTACCACCCGTTAGCTGGCTGCCACCACTGTTAGTCTCCCCCAGAACTCCCAGAGAGAAGTGGATTTACAGCACAAAAGAACGCTTCCTTAAAATTATTGATAGATCATTTCAAAGAAAATGATGAAATTACGTTAAAATCGAGTTTGTTGGAAACCTGCTTGAGGCCCCTTGACATTGAAGATAGAACCGCTATTCTAAAAACTAGTTCTGGGGCACCCCGCTTTTGGTGTAGTTCAATTACCACCCATCTAAAGTACAAAAGAGTATTTTCTTGGAACGAAAATGCAGGTGGAAGCAGAATTCATGACTGCGTTTAAGTGAGAGCTCCTTTGAAGATTTCCTGTTACTGCATTCACAAGTCCCCAGTCAGGTAAGCAGCTTGGTCTTCTGGAGCTAGCGTGGAAAGCTGAAAAGCAACCAGGTCTTGAGCACGCTGATGCTCATCTGTGGCCACTGAGATGGGACGAGCACAGTCACGCCGGCAGACTCTGATCAGGCAGGGAGGGGACTCGTGAGGGCATGGCTGACACACCCACCCCGTCCTGGCGGGGCTCAGAGGCCTGGTGCCTGCTGTGGGGATAATAATCACGGCTGAAGCCTAGTCCTGTGCCTGCTGGACACTTTACATAAGTTCCTCCTGGACGCACTGCCTGGCTGGCATGGAGGCAGGGTGCTGGCCTGTAGGAAGCCCCGATGAGCAGGCTCCTCCCCATGTGCTGGCTCGTGATGGAAAACGGTAATTTCCTGGACACCCTGGGGACGTGGCTAGTTAATGTTTTACAAGCACATAGCATTAGTCAGGAGAACAGCGGGCCTTCCTGCACCATTACAACCAGGGCGTGTATGGAGCATGACTCGAGACAGACACAAACACTGCAGGCACTCCTTGTGGCCAGAGCCAGCGAGTAACAATGACAGTGGCATGTTTACTTCACTTGCGGGGTTTCATCCACCTCCAGCGACTCAGAAATTCCCGACAGCAGGCCAATGGTGTTGGGAGCCCGCAGGCAAGTGAGGAAGTGCAGGTCCTGGTCTCAGCTGAGGAGTTTAACATGGCCAGGGGCCAGAGTAGCCATGCCCTGAATCTTGACTTGAAAAGATGGAGGATATCTGAATATGCAAATCCTTGACCCAAAGCCTCTGGATCCTAATTGGGGGACAGGATGCTCTGCTAGGCTGCCACCTCCACCCTGGTCCTGGAGAGACCAGAGCTAAGCTCCAGCATCCAACATTTTACCAGGGAGCTCCTTGCTTCCAAGACACCATGGGAAGATAAAGGATGTTAGCAAGTGACAATTGTATTTAAAGAGAGGGATGGGAGACAGTGACAACAAGAGCATACAGTTCGGGGGAAGACCCCTGATTTGGAGCCAGGAACTTATCGATTGCCAACATGGCAGGAAGCTTACTATGCGTGAGGTTCTCCCAAAACCTTCTGGAAGTAATGCTTCTTTCATCCTCTAGCCCTGTGGCGAGGCAGGAAGTTCCTGGGTGGTACAAAGGGTTAATGTGCTCACATGTTAACTGAAAGGTTGAGTCAAGCCAGAGGCACCTCAGAAGAAAGGCCTGGTGACCTGCTTCTGAAAAATCACCCATTGAAAACCCTATGGAGCAGAATTCTACTCTATGGCAACTGGTTTTTTACATCTGTAAATATGATTCTGTTTGGAAATAGGGTTTTGTTTGTTATGTTGATTAGGTCATACCTGAGTAGGGTGGGTTCTAAATCTAATCACTTCTGAGTAATAGAAGTAGTAGAATGAACGTGGAGACAAATGGGGAGAGACACCATGTGAGGACTGCCTACAAGCCAAGGAACTGTGCAATGCCCAGGGCTATCGACAAGGAAAGGATCAACACCACTGAGACCCTGGTTTGGACTTTCAGCCTCCAGAATTTTGAGACAATAAATTTCTGTTCTTTAAAGCCACCCACTTGCGGTACTTGTGTTACAGCAGCACTAGGAGACTAAAAGAAAAAAAAAAATTTTTTTTTCTTTTGACAGGTTCTTATACTAAAAAAAAAAAAAATGTTTTCTCAATGCACTAAGTCTTGATTTATTAAGGAAGGATTAGAAGAGATACCATCCCCTTTCAGACTCTTCGGTGAATGTTCTGATGACTAAATTTATTAACGACAACACCACTGGCAAAGTGTTCATAGCTCATTTCCTTGGACATGAACATAATCATAGAGTAACAGCAAATATTGAAGTACCTCAAGAATACATCATTCAACTAAGCATCTTTTTAAATTCTGCTATTGAAAAAATGATGTTTAAATGAGTAATTAAATAACAAACACCGAAAGCACAAGGCATATACCATGAACGTTAGACCACCAATAAGCTTGCATTTGGAGGAACTTTGAATTTCCAAGTGTTTTCTGCATGCCATTTAATTTCCAAATGGTATCTTGAGGGCCTCAAAAGATCAATATCCTTTCAAAAGGCAGTGATTTATTATTCCTGCTAGGTCGAGGCCTACAATATTATTGCTCCATCAAAATCAAAACTGTCCAGGAATGTCTTTCCTAAGAAGTAAGGGTATGGTTTGAAAAAGTCAGCATCTTGGAAGAGTATACTCACAATATTGTGGCTTAACTGATAAGTCATGACCACGGTATAATAAAGTGTGTAAGTTATTTCTGAAAACAACAGCAAAAACAAAACCTGGTGGTCATCAACTCTGACACATGGCAACCCTATGTGTGTCAGAGTAGAACTCTGATCCACAGGGTTTTCAATGGCTGATTTTTGGAAGAAGATCACCAGGCCTTTCTTCCAAGGCTCCTGTGGATGGAACACAGGTTGAACCTCCAACCTTTCAGTCAGCAGCCAAGCGCGTTAACTGTTTGCAGCACCTGGGACTTCTAAATATTTATTTCTCCAAATCTGTAACACTTGTGGATACATAATTTCTTATCCAACCCCAATCCCAGGATTCAAGTCGGGGTGGAAACATCAAAGCCAGTGTGATGAGAAGGGAAGAACACAGATGGGAGCAGTGACCAAAACCCTTGTCTCTGCTTGGCAGCTGTGATTGGATAGGCTGCTCATTTCTAGGGCCTCCTTTGCTTTCCCTCTCAGGAAATACGGGTAGGGATCTCTCGAGTCCCAGCCACCTGTAACTGCCTCGGCAATTTCTACAAGCCAGGAACTGAGGACGCTAGCCCTGGGACACTGAGCAGCTGCTAACATCCAGGTCCATGACATGGGAGCCCAGTCCAAGGTGAGATGCTGTGAAACGTCATCTTGCGTGTCTACTAGGTGGCCATGCCTGAGAGAGCAGCCACAGAGCCAAGATGAGGCAGGATGCCAGCACACCTGCCCTTCTTCCTCCTCTGGTCCATAGGATGCTAGAAGGGCAACCTCTCCTGGGCCTCTGGGCTGAGCTTGGAGGTGAGACTCACTACTGGTGGCTCAGAGGTAGAATTCTCTCCTTCCATGCAGGAGACCCAGGTTCTATTTCTAGCCAAGGATCCTCAGGTGCAGCCATCACCCATCTACCACTGGAGGTATGTATGCTGCTGTGATGCTGAACAGGTTTCAGTGGAGCTTCTAGACTAATATGGATTAGGAAGAAAGACCTGGAGATCTACTTCTGAAAATCAGCCAGTGAAAACCCTATGGATCACAATGGTCTGTTACCTTGAGTTGGGGGCCAACTTGATGGGAGCTATAACAACCACCTCACATACTTTTGTCTCCATCCTTTTTGGAGTGAGGCACTGTGCATAAATCAGAAGACAAAACCAAACCACTGTTGGACCCTGCAGCCCTACAGGTCTGCCCCCAACAGGACTGAGCCACGTGCCTATATAAGCAGACATCCCACAGAGGTTAGGGAGTACCTTACTACCACCAAGAAGAGTCTAGAGCAGAGCTTTTCCTTTGGACCTGGGGTCCCTGTGCTGAGAGCTGCTTAGACCCAGGAGACAGAGGGAGTTGTACCACTGGAGTGACAGCAGCAGAGCTAGAAGACTGGTACAAGATGATATAGTGGGCTTCCTGGCCCATGGAGGAAAGGTGGCTACAGCAGGGCTCACAGATCCACAGAGCAAGAGAGCTGAGGGCCTTCAGGCAAGAGGCTTGCTGGTGGAGTGGGGTCTCTCCAGGCACTTGTTGGCAGAGCTAAAAGGGCTATAACACTGGCCTGAGCAGAGCAGGGGCCATGAGGAACCTGTCCTGAGGGGGCCAAGAGGAGGCCTGCATAGTGGGGTGTGGGGGTGGGGTGGGGGTGGGGAACTGTCCTGCACGGAAGAAGCGAGAGATGTGCTCTTCACTTTGGAGGAAACTTCCAGACCTTGCCTGTGTGCTTCTTGATATTGACCCTGTTCCCGTTACTTCCGTTTAATCCTGATCCCATGTTAATTCCCTAATGAACCATGTAACTGTGAGTAGGGTCTGTAAATTCTGTGTGGGCACTGCAGTGAATTAATGGAACCTAGGAGAGAAGTAGAGAGTGCTTGGGGTGGTCAGCTGGTGTCAGAATTGGTAAAAAGGCTGGAGGGGGGAGATATGTGTGACCTCCACCTCACAGGAATGAGTTTTGGACTGACGTCAATGCTGATTCTCATTCTTCTACTTAGATGAGGTCCATGCCAGTTGGTGCCAGATACAATGACCTCAGCTGGACGGTTCTCTCCTTTCTTTCAGGAGGCCTAAGGGCACCGATTTGGGTCTGAACTTGACCCATTTTAAAAAATGCATTAACGGTTTCTGCCTCTCCTCTCTGCCTTTTTCCATATCCATCCTTCCTGGGTCTCTCTATAATATACTACCAAAATGCATATAATTAGCCAAGAATCCATCTCATCAGCAATACCCAAAACTCCACAGAAAGCAACTACGAAAATTAGTCTAACAGATGAAAAGCTATTGAGATTGGAAGGGCAGATTCCTACCACTGAATCTGGCCATAGCTATCATGGTAACTAAGCATAGTTCAATGTGAAAAGGTTGGGATTTCCCTCTTCATGGGCTGAGGAAGCCCTGAGTCCAGGTAAAGTTTCAAATTTCTCTTTGATAAATGCCATAAAAGCAAATGAAGTTATGTCTCGGGGATTTGGGTCCCGGTAGAGTGACTGTAACACACCAGCCTACACACAAACACAACCCGAGACCTTTTCCATCTTCATGAGCAAATGTTTTGTTTTGTTTTAATGGTGACAGACTCAGTCTAGGTCTCACGCTATCCTCACATTCAAGTTTACTTTGAGTTCCTGTAGCATGCTTCACTTGGGTGTTGCTGATCCGACGTAAACATTCTTTTATTCAGCATTGGGACTATTAGCTAATGCAGTGTTCAACACGACATTTCCCAGCATTTTCAGGGGGCTGCTTGCCTGGTGCACACAGCTCTGAATTCCATCTGCCCTTCACAGAACAACTTCCAACCACCAGGTTGAGATGAATAAGGTTTGCTTTTAATATCTGGCTTAAATCCTCCCTGTTTCAAAATAAGTCTTGACACTGGAAAATAATGATGAAATAACAGAACCATCATCTGCCTTTTAAAACCACACACCTTTCATAAAGCAATATAAGATGAAATATTGAAAGCCTGGGTGCATTATGCCTGCCTGGGAAATGTAATTTCTCCTCCGTGGTTTTCTAGGCAGACAACTGCAGCTGGTGTTTCTACTTCATAAATCCTTGGTCTCAAGCTATTTCAAGGTTATTACATTTTTCAGACATCGGAAAGAACTAGCACAAACACAAACAAAACGCTCCAAACCCACATATAAGAGAAGCCTAGCTCCTGAAATAGGTGAAAATCATTATTTTATGAAATTACTGCTTCAATTTACCTTGACTTCATAAGGCACCATACTAAGCTGAATAAATCATACCCCAATTCTTTAACTCACTTCCGGTTGGTGGAAAACAGATGTAGACATTGTTATGGATTGAATTGTGTCCCCCCCGAAAGGATACACTGAAGTCCTAACCTCCAGTACTGTGAACGTGACCTTGTTTGGAAATAAGATCTTTTGAAGGTGTTATTAGTTAACATGAGGTTGCACTAGAGCACAGTGGGTCCTAATCCCATCTGAGTGGTGCCCATATAGAAGAGAAGAAGACAGACAGAGAGGCAATAGAGGGAAGACGGCTCTGTGAAGGTGCATCTACAAACCAAGGGATGCCCGGGGCTACCAAAAGCCTGGAGAGACAAGGGCCTTCCTTAGAGCCTCTAGCGAGAACAGGGCCCTGCCCACGCCCTGAATTCAGACTTCCAGCCTCCAGAACTTGAAGACAGCACATTTCTGTAGCTTAAAGGCACCCACTTTGTGGTCCTTTGTGGTCCTTTGTTACGGCAGCCCTAGGAAACCCATACAGACATACTGCTTCTGTGACATTCTGGCTGTGGCATGTTTCAAATAGCAGATGATGATTAGAAAGAGTGGAGTCTGCCCAAAGATTTATGCAACAAATACCAAGAATCTATTCTGCTCAAATCAGTCTTCTCTGCACCGTGGCAGATACTAGGATGAATAAAACATTGTCTCTACTGCAGAAGACATTTAAGCTCCCCAAAACAAAATGCTCCCCAAACTGGAGAAGAGCACCTCCCACCCTGAAAGCTGTGCAAGGGGGCAGCCATCCTAGAAGCAGAGGTGAAGAGGCGGGATCTGGCCCCATGCAGTGCTCCCTGGGAAGTTTCCACATCACGTGATGCCTGGAAGACCTGAGCACCGATTTCGCAGTGCTTCTGCCAGCGAGGAAACCTCTGCTTATTGAACAGCTAGGAAGGAGCTGACACGAGCTGGGACCCACACGTACAACTCTTCTGCAAATAATTCATGTTCACCACCCTCTGTTTGACAAAGATCACACCCTCACCACTTCCGCCCTTCTACACCAGCTCTCCTGAAACAGAAGGAAATTTAACCCCCGTGTCGAGCAGTCATTCTCTGAAAGACAGAAATTTCAGAAAACGGATTCTGATTTCAGAAAGTAAAGTGACATGTGTCATACCAGTGGCTCAGGCCATCACTGTACAAATCATTCTCATGGAGGCACACTTTATAGACAGTCTCGCCAGGAGTGGCTTCCCACCTGGAGTGGGATCCCTGGAGTCAGACTAGCTCAGGCCAACACTGACCCCCTGTGTCTCAGCTTTGTCCCCTGCAGAGCCTCTCCTGCAACAGCACTTGACTCAGGTCAGCCAACAGCAGAATTAATGCCCATCGTCGCAGAAGCAGTAATCAGAATTTCAAGATGGTCAGGACTACTGCCTACTCATCAAAACAACGTCGAAAACAAAAGGCAAAGTCTAACTCTACCTTCAGAAAAAAAAAGTTTAATGCCAGTAATAATTTTGTAGACAATCTTAAAATTGAGAGGATAGAAACCAAACGCAGACCTTAACTACTAAATAAAACAGAATCGAGGTGCTATGGAAGTCATTCATTTGATAACACTTACTGAAGGGTTGTTTCAACTGTTTTTTTTTGCAGTTTAAGACTTACAGGGCAGTCCAAGAAGAAGCATTACATCCTGAAGAAAAATCACCAGGAGTTGGTGAGTGGAAGCTGATTTCCCCTGAGAAAGCAGTGACGCCAGACCTCTGACCAACCTCCCTGAAGCTCTGAAGGCATCACACCTGTCTGTTACAGACTGAATTACGTCCCCCCAAAATGTGCACTCACATATGGTTAGAAACCCTGGTGGTGTAGTGGTTAAGAGCTACAGCTGCTAACCAAAAGGTTGGCAGTTTGAATCCACCAGACGTTCACTGGAAAACCTATGGGGCAATTCTACTCTGTCCTATAGGGTCACTATGAGTCGGAATTGACTCAATGGCAACAGTTTTGGTTTTTGGTACACATGTGGTTATAGTCCCATTTGGAAATGGGTTTCTTTGTTATGTTAATGAGATGCTATTAGTGTGTGCAGGGTGTGTCTTAAATCAATCTCTTTTGAGATATAAACCAAGCAGATTAGGTACAGAGAAGCCAGCACAGATGGGGGAAGGTAGATGCCACATTAAGATCACCAGGGAACAAGGAGCAGAAGATGAAGAGACAAGTGTCTTCTCCCAGAGCCAATAAAGCCTTCCCCTAGAGCTGGCGCCCTAAATTCAGACTGCTAGCCTCCTAAACTGTGAGAAAATAAATTTGTAAAAGCCACCTGCTTGTGGTATTTCTGTTATAGCAGCACTAGATGACTAAGACACTGTCCTTATGTTGTTAGCGTCAATAGGGCACTGCCCCCCTATATAAAATCAGTGTCACTTTTGGTGTGGTACATCAGTCACAACTCAGGAGAAACACTTCCTATGCTTTCATACCTGCTTCTTTCCTTTCAGAATGAGCCACCGAATGCAGACCTTCCTGTCCGAGTGGACCCAGAGAGCCCCCTGTGGCCTGCCCACAGGGGGCGGCATAGCCAGGTCACTGGCCTGTTGGACCCTCTCCAGCCCCTGATGTTTCCCTCTGACTGAGGAGCTTCTGGTGAGAGCTAGGTAAGCATCATCGCAACCAGTGAGAAGTGGTGAAGGTCTGAGACAAGTGTAGGAACGACTGGGTCTCAGAAATGTATCCTGGGACCACAGATGTACAGGGCAAATCTCACTGGTTGCCACCTGAGTCACCCTGACGGAGTAGAAAAGCACAGGGCTTGGTGTAGCCCACCGCGAACTTGAGCTTTCTCATTTCCACATAGGAACATCAACCTCTCTCCATTCATTGGGTTGCCGTAAGATTGAAGAAGACGACAGGACTTGAGAACACTTGAGAAGTTTACAAATATCATTTGTGCTTTACCCCTCAGAGGATGATACAGAGTTCCTAACTTAGCAAGAGGGGTCATCTTATTCAGGGATAAAACATGGCTATTTCAATTTTTGTGTGTCCTTTTAGAAAATATACCTTTCTTGGGAGAGAGGAAAAAGCTTAGTTAGGCCTTCCACAAAAACAACCAAACCGGTTGCCATCAAGTAGGTTCCGATTCATAGCGACCCTATAGGGCAGAGTAGCACTGCCCCATAGGGTTTCCAAGGAGAGGCTGGTGGATTTGAACTGCTGATTTTTTTGTTAGCAGGCAAGCTCTTAACCACTGCAACACTAGGGCTGTAGTTAGGCCTTAATGGGTTATAAATATAAATATGATACGTATATATGAAACAAAAGATATCACATAAAAATAAACCCTCACATCAAGAAGTTCATAGCACTGATCCTTCATTTAAACTAACATTTGAGGAAAGAGTAAATAGGTGAGCTATTTATTGCACAAAATTACGCTCTAACATCTCAGGGACTCAGCAGATGTCAAATCCTAACTAACCCTGAAACCAGGGCTCCAGGGCTCGTATCTGCAGTATGTAAAGAACCCTCAAAACTCAACAGTAAGGAAACATGCAACGTAATTAAAAAGAGGGCAAAAGACATGAACAACTTTTTCACCAAAGACAAGTCAGGTGGCAAATAAGCACACGAAAAGATGTTCAACATCATTATCCATTGTTGTTGTGTGCTGTCAATTCTGACTCATAGCAACCCCATGTGACAAAGTAGAACTGCTCCACAGGGTTTCGTAGGCTGTACTCTTTATGGGAACAGATCACCAGGCCTTTTCTTCCGAGGAACCACTACGTGGGTTGGAACCATCAACCATTCAGTTAGTAGCCAGGCGCTTAACCATTGTGCCACTAGGGCTCCTTCATATCCACTAGGGAAATGCAAATTAAAAGCATATTACGATATTACTACATGCCTGTTAGAATGGCTAAAATACAAAATGTGACAACACCAAATGCTATCAAAGTTGTTGAGAAACTGGAAAGCTTGCATACTGCTGGCTGGTGGGAGCTCACACGCAATGGTACAGCCACTCTGGAAAACAGTGTGGCCATTTCTTACAAAATTAAACATGTGTTTACCATGTTTAGTATATAATAAATGTACTCTTAAGCATTTGTTTACAAGAAATGAAAACTTAGATTCACTAAAACCCTGAACCCGACTGACCACAGCAGCTTTATTTGCAATAACCCAAACTTGGAAACCACCCAAATGCCCTTCAACGGGTGAATGGTTAAAAACAAAACAAAAACAGTGGTACATCCACACCACAGAATACTCATCAGCAATATAAAGGAATGAACTATAGGTACTGGCAACAACTTGGAAGGATTTCCAAGGCATTATGTTTAGTAAAAAACACCAATCTCAAATGGGTGCATGGTGTATGATTTTATTTATATAGCATTCTTGAAAAGACAAAATCAGAAATGAGGACCCGATTCGTCGTTGCCAAGGCTTGGGACGGGGAAAGAGGGAGCTGGCTGAGGCTAAAAAGGTCAGCTTGAGGGTTCTTGTGGAGGAACCACCCTGTACCTTGACTGTGGTGGCAGTCACAGGTTCTACAGATGTGAAGAAATTGCATAGAACTAAATGTGCATGTGTGTGGATGCGCGCGCGCGCACACACACACACACAAACCAAACCAAACCAAGCCCATTGCTGTCAAGTTGATTCTGATTCGTTGCAACCCTGTAGGACAGAATAGAACTGCCCCATAGGATTTCCAAGGAGCGGCTGGTTGATTCGAACTGCTGACCTTTTTGGTTAGCAGCCGTAGCTCTCCATAGCTCTTAAGCACTGCGCCAAGTATATGTAAATCTGAATAAGGCTGGTGGATTCTGTCAATGATAATCTCCTGGTTGTGATATGGTACAAGCATTTTGCAAAATGATACTATTGGGGGAATCTAGACATTTTCTATTATTCTCACAACTGCATGTGAGGCCACAATTATCTTGAAATAAAAAGTTTAAAAAAGTGGCTTCACTGAACATCCTTCTTATGTGTTTTTTTATGTACCCAGATTGGATTCTCTGCAGAGGACATACTTAGAAGTGGAATTGCGAGGCCACAGAGTATATCTCGGGGACCTGGAGGCTTAATGGTTAAGAACCCGACCGCTACCAAAAGGTCAGCAGTTGGAAACCACCAGCTCCACCTTGGAAACCCTATGGAGCAGTTCTACTCTGTCCTATCGGGTAGCTATGAGCTGGAATCTAGTTAATGGCAATGGGTTTAGAGTATATCTATTTTTAGGTTTCTATATTATTCTCTGAAGCAGTGGTTCCTGTTTACACTTCTACTCACAATAATGCAAGTTTTCACTTCTCTACTTCTTTTCCAATACTTGATGTTATCAGAATTATTATTATTATTTTTTACCAGTATGCAAAAAAACGTATATTATCGTAGTTTTAATTTTCAGTTCCCTGACTAGGCTTTCTGTCTAGACCAGCCTGTTTACACACGTATTTTTCTGTTGGGTTGCTTTTTCTATATTACTGTTTTTAGGATTTTTAATATATTCCAGTATTCATCTCACATGTCTGTTTAATCCCATTCTTTGTGCATACATCTATTTCTACAGTAGTGTTCACAGAGTTCCAAATTTAAAAAAAATACAGTAACATTCAGAACTACATTTTTGACCTTGAATAGTTATTGAGTCCAGAGATTCTTAAGATCTTTAACATTTACATTTTGGTTCTCGTTGCTGCCGAGCTGGCTTCCACTCGTGGGGACTCCACGTATAACACAATGGAACATTGCTTAGCCCTGTGCCATCTTCAGGATCTTGGTAGGCTTGAGCTCATTGTTGTGGCTATGGTGTCAATCCAGCTCGTTGAGCGTTTCTCTGGTCTTTTTAGGCCCCCTCCTTTACAAAACACTGGGGGAAATTTTGAATGTGGACCACAGGTTTTCCAGCTTACCCTTCCTGCCGGCCTGCCCTGTGGATTTTGGACTTGCCTGGCTAGCCTGTGCCATCACGTAAGCCAATTTGGTGAATATAAATCTCTTAGTATACATCGCCTCCTGGCTCCATTTCTCTGGTTAAATGTTGACTGATACAGGTTTAAATCTACTTGTAGATATCCTGGCTTCTTCTCCACCATCTGCTGAGCAGCCTGGGGTTCTCCCAGGCGTGTTGTATGTTCCATCAAACACAGCTCCCAGGCCAAGGGGCTCAGGCATGACTGAACCTCCCTTGAGTGGCTATACTGGACATGTCTTATGCTTCATGGCTACTTATTAAAAATTATAGTAAGAGTAATTAAAATATACTCTTTTATTCTTTATTGACAACTGAGGCTACGAGGGGAGGACACCTAACCAAGCCATACAGCAGATCCTCACGATCTAATCATTTTGACAAAGAAACATGGTCTGCGGGAGCAATCCTTCATTAGCAGGAGTCTTTAAAACCAGAAAAAACGGAGGGTGCTCTGCAGGCCTTAGTCTGCAGAGCAGTGCAGGGCAGCAGTGAAGACCTGCAAGGAATTTGGCTCTGCCACTTGCTAATTGCGTGCCTTGGGCTGACTCCTGTGACTGATCCGGGCAATAGGATAGTATCAAGGAGCTCTGATGGCACAATGGTTAAGTGCTCGGCTGCTAACCAAAACGCTGGCACTTTGAACCCACCAGCTGCTCTGCAGGAGAAAGACCTGGCAATCTGCTCCATAAAGATTACAGCCAAGAAAACCCTACGGGGAAGTTCTACTCTGTCACATGGGGTCGCTATGAGTCAAGGGCCAAGTCGATAGCAGCTAACATCAACAACAGAGAAGGCATGGAGGCAGCTGCTTATCTTAAATGTGTTAAATTTTTAAAGAATTTAGAGAAAAACTGAAAAAATCAAATTAGCCTTCAATTAACATTTAAAAGTTCAAACAGAAGTACAAAAGTAACGAGAATGGTTGATTTCAACAATTTTCGGTTTTCAGTAGATGCTTTTGATTAACACACATCCTCACACTCACCACCCACCAAGAAGCAAGAACTGAAGTTCAAAGTCACCATGGAGCGATTAAATACCAAATCACTGAGTAACTGGTCTTGTCACTGGGCAGAAGTACGGTG
Source organism: Loxodonta africana (assembly GCF_030014295.1). Lineage (NCBI taxonomy): Eukaryota > Metazoa > Chordata > Mammalia > Proboscidea > Elephantidae > Loxodonta > Loxodonta africana. The sequence continues at coordinate 31,770,052 of NC_087352.1, read as the reverse complement.
CTTCAGAAAGATTTTCAAGGTGGATTTGAACCAAAGAGCTTTTGTCTTCTTAAGAAGAAGAATCATTTCAGAATAGCTAATTCTTGAGAATGACTGTAAACCAATGTTTTGCAGTAGCTTTAACTCGATTCTCCTGCCTTTTAACTTGATTTGTGTTCATCCCACTCGGAAGCAAACCTGCTGAAGTATACTTTCCCCTGGCTCCCAGGGACACACACAACTATGGTATAGGTACCCTGACAAGTCAGGTCCTGTTTTTCCAGACCTGCTCTCTCCAGGGTGTCCCATGACCCCAAATGTCCCTCGGTGATGGCCTGGGGGGGGAGCCCCAGTTCAGGGAAGGCCCCTGACTTGTAGGAGGTCATCTGTAAAATGCTATAAAACCAGGGTCTCAAACCAGACTTCCCCCACAAAACCAAACCCACTGCTGTCGAGTCGATTCTAACTCATAGCAACCCTATAGGACAGGGTAGTATTGCCCCACAGAGTTTCCAAGGACAGTCTGGAGGATTTGAACTGCTAACCTCTTGGTTAGGAGTGGTAGCACTTACCCACTATGCCACCAGACTTTCCCATCACCTGGAAAATCCTGTCTCTAGCCAGGCCCCCGGTGGTGCAATAGTTAAGTGCTTGGCTGCTAATCCAAAGGTTGGTCGTTTGAATCCATGAGAGAAAGACCTGGTGATCCACTTTCGTAAAGATTACAGCCTTGGAAACCCTCTGGGGCAGTTCTACTCTATAGGATTGCTGTGAGTCAAAATCCACTCGATGACCACACGTGTAGCCAGGCCTCCTGGTGGCTCACTGGTTAAGCACTGGGCTGCTAACTGAAAGGTCGGCGGTTTGAACCCCGCCAGCAGCAACTTGATAGCAATGGTTTTTTGGTATGAGTCAGAATCGACTGGACAGCACCCAACAATAGCAGCCAGGCCCCACTGAGGGATGCTGGCAGCTTCCCAGCACACTTGCTTCTGCACGTGCTTTACCAGCTCCCAGAAGCAGCACATGTTGTTGATTCTCACACTGTCACAACTGGGAAACAGAGAACTGGGAAGGGGCCTCATTCCTGCCAGGGTCTTACTGAGCTCCATCCCCACCCCACCTTCCGAAATGGAGGCTGAAGTGGACCCTAAGAAACCAGGTGCTGCCACCAAGAGAACCCCTGAGGGCCAAGAGCCACCTCAGGTCAGCAGAGTGACCACCATACAAACAGGTTAGCCCAGGGGTGGCCGAAACCGAAAGCATCAGGGTCAGGACGGGCAGCCCTGCACAGGAGGGCGCCCTCCGTCGAAGGTGCCCCGAGCCTGCCTCAGGAAGAACAGAGCAACTCCTGCAGGTGGGCTGCCGGTGGGACTGGTAGACAGATCGTGCGCATGGGATTGCAGGTGGGCTGCAAGTGGGCTGCAGGGTGCTTGGGCCAGCCCCAGGAGCCCTGGGTGACTGACCAGAGGAAGGCGGAAGCGGGGTACTGGGACGTGTGTCGCCGCCCTCCTTCCTCAAAGGGAAACTACACTTCCTCCTGTATGTGTGTGTGTGTGTGCGCGCGCGCGCAGGGAGGGGGCAGGGGGTGTCCGCTCGGCTCCAGGTGTGTAATTTGAAGGCACTAAATGTCGTACGGATCCCCCGTCTGCCCTCCCCCTGGCCGAGAGCGGCCCCTGTGACCTTTGTCCCTCTCACCCCTGAACTCTGCCCAGCCGCAGCGCCCGCTCCCCTCTCAGGCCTCCGCGGGCCCGCGACCCCAGGGCAGCCCGGGGGTTCGCCTCTGGCCAGGCCAGGGGGTTGGGGGCTTGAGCTCGGCACCGCAGGGCCGCCCCCCGCCCGGCCCTGCACAGGTGAGCGCCGCGCGCCCGGACCCCGCCGGGACCCCGCGGCCCCCACCCGCTCCGAGGGAAAAAAGGGACAAAGGGGTCCGGCCGCCTCTGTCCTCACGGTCACCCACCGGGCTGTGCTCGCTGGTCCGGGCTGCGCTCCTGCCCCTCCGGTCCCGCACCAGGTCTGGGCGCCGCGCGGGCAGCGGGTCCCAGGGCGGCCGCCGCTCTCCGGGGTCGGGCCACGGGCCGCCGGGACCGCAGGCTTGTCCTCGCTGCGGGAGGCGCGCAGACTGACAGGCCCTACTCTGAGGCCGCGCCGCTCTCCGCCCCCGCTTCCCTGCTTCCTGCTGCCAGGTAAACACCGCCTGCCGCCGGGCGCCCCACCTAGACACCTCCCTGCGCCCCAGTGAGCCCCTGTGCGAGCCCGAGGACCCGTGGCGGCGCTGCGCCGCGCTCGCCCGCTCGGAGCGCCAGTGACACGAGAACCCACGGGGGACCCGCCCCAGGAGGGTGGGACTCTAGGCTTTGGCCACAGCAGATAAGGACCTAACTGCAACCGCTTGAACCTTTCCTTCTGGCTGAGCCTGGAAACCAGTCCCACGCCGCCCCCCTCGGCTGGAGGGACCTGAGATGGCATCTCCTCCATGCTGCACTGCACTGCACGCACAGGCGACGGAGGCAGAGACGTTCGGCGTGGTTCAGGGACTCCCCACTCAAACCGAACCTCCCCCAGGACCCTGAGGACCCACCAACAGTGTTAATGTGCTGATGATAATTCTAAGACAAGGAGATAAAACACAAAAACCAAACCCAGTGCCGTCGAGCCAATTCCGACTCACAGTGACCCTATAGGATAGAGTAGAACTGCCCCGTAGAGTTTCCAAGGAGAGCCGGGTGGATTGAAACTGCCGACCCTTTGGTTAGCAGCCGTAGCACTTAACCACTACACCACCAGGGTTTCCGGACAAGCAGAGTAGATAAAAAAAAAAGAAAAACTAGTTTAGATACCTCCAAAATAGTAACGCGTTGTGCGGTATTTCCACAACAGTATAAAGATACTCGATCTAATCCTTTCCTGAGAGAAGATTGGCTAGAGGAGAGGACACGAAGGCCTGGGAGTGGGTTGGCGGTGAGAAAAGGCAGTGGAAAAGGAATGTTGGTTATACCCATTTTTCATCTGGTTGGTCTCCTGCTACCTGACTTCACGCTCACTTTAAGCAAAGAATGGCGGTGGGATGGGGGGCAGACAAGAGCTGAGGGTGCACAGGACAGTGAAATCTTACTCCGGAAGTTCCCAGCCTCCCAACTCTTACCCCCCACCCCCAGGCCAGGGCATGGTGGAGTGCTGGGTCCCATGTTGCATACGGTTGTGGCGTCACAGTCATCTCCTTCCTCCCTCCAACAGTCTCCTTGATTCATCTTGGGGTGACTGGGACGCCAGGGAGGACTGACATTCACACCCACAGGGGTGGTTTAACGCTGGGCTTGGGGGATCCCTGTTGACCACAGGAAAAAGTAACGTTTGTCCTTCTGCTTTATGCTATTTCTGCTAATTTTTTCAGTGGTTTATAAACACATTGCATGTGCCAACAGTCATTTCTACACAATCCAGGCTTGCCAACCTTCAGTTAGGACTCTAAGTATTTCTAAAATTGCACCTTCCACACTTACCAAAAAAACCCAAACCCATTGCTCTGGAGTTGATTCCGACTCATGGAGACCCTATAGGAAAGAGTAGAACTGCACCACAGGGTTCCAAGGAGCAGCCACAGTTGCTAAGCACTACGCCACCACCAGGGTTTCCATCCACACTTAGTTGGTATATAACAACCATGCAGGCAGATGGCTAGATTTTTTTTTTTTTTTCAATTCATGGTGCTACAAAGAAAAGGTAAGGACACAATACAAAGTAGTAAGACTCTTGGTCTGCCTTTAAAAGGTCCAGTCTTAGATGCTTTTCCTCCCTGTTATGGAAAGGACACAAGGTGGGGACATGGGCTAGGCAGGAGTCAGGCGCTTGGCTGCGGAGTCAGACTTCTGTGTAAAGATGGCCGTGTTCCTTTAGGAAAATGACTCGTTTGAGATTTTGCTTGAGGAAGCTTGACCTGTTCCTCGTGCTCAGTAAAACGGAAAGAACTCTATTGAAAAGTAAAAGCTAGCCGCCCAAACCCTTGTGTCTGAGATGCTTCCAAGACAATCGTCTTGCAGTACAGCCATCTCCCACTGCCCCTGGGACAACCGGAGGGCGGGAACCGTGCCCTTTACAGAGTTTGATGTCGCAGCAAATGGCACCATGTTTTATGCATGATGGGTACTTGGTGGATTTTTGTGGAGTTGAAATAAACACCAAAGCATCCAAACTACAGGGACTAAGTAAATTAAATAATTTCCATTAGACTTCAGAGTGCATATATTTTGAGTTCTTTCTCTTTCTCATTGACAGATTTATCTGTGTAATTATATTTCGTTCAGAAGAGGGTTGAGCCTCACTTTCTTCCCTAGTCTGTAATGTAGGATTTGCTGGTGATAACTCACAAGGCAGATAATTTCCCTGTGCTCAACTGACAGGTGGCTATTTCACTATGAATTCTGGTCAACACTGGGTGGACCCTGGCGTGGCCACTCAGTGCAAGAAAATTAGCCGAAAGCACGCCCAGGAAGTGCAATATAAAAAAATCATGTGAACAAGAAGACGTCAGGGGCCTGCAGACCACAGCCCCCCTCCACCCACCACATTTACCCAACCAAAAGCCACTCATCACTTCACTCTGGTGAAATACCAGTGGTGGCAGGGGCGGTGGGGGGGAGCAGGGGAAAGAGAAGGAGATTATGTAGGACTCTGGCCAGTTGGTAAAAAAGTGAAACTTCTCAAACATTTTTCTCCCATCACTTTGGGGAGAAGGCCAGGAATTCTTTTTAGGGCATGAGAAGTTGGGTATGCCTATTGGGTATCCAAGTGGTGGTTGGAAACTTATATGTTTAATTCAGAGGAGAGGGCTGGGTGGGACAGATAATTTGGGGAGTGTCAGTTATATTGGAGCCCTGGTAGTGCAGTGGTTAAGAACTATGGCTGCTAACCAAAATGTCAGCAGTTCGAATCTACCAGCTGCTCCCTGGAAACCCTATGGGGCAGTTCTACTCTGTCTTATAGGGTCACTATGTGTTGGAATCGACTCAACGGCAATGGGTTTAGATTTTTTTTTTGGTCACTCATATTAGTCTCTGGGTGGTGCAAATGGTTAAACTCTCGAATACTAACCAAAAAGTTGGTGGTTCAAATCCACCCAGAGGTGCCTCGGAAGAAAGGCCTGGCTATTTACTTTGGAAAAATGAGCCATTGAAAACCCTATGGAGCACAATTCTATTCTGATATACGTGGGGTCTCCCTGAGTTGGAATCAACTGGATAGCAACTGGTTTTGGGTTTTGGTTAGTTATATTGGTGGTGTTTTTGGTCTGGAGAATGGGCGAGCTCCCTTAGGGAATGGACATAGCCTGGCTGGAATGGGTTCAGATAGGATGGGAGGGGGCACTTGGTGATGAGGCATGACATAGTCCTTTCAGGGAGTTTTACTATCAAAGGGAGCTAAAAAAAAAAAAAAGGAAGTAGCCAAATGATTACAGAAATGACTATTTTTTAAAGAAGGGGCAAATGACAGCACATTTAAAGCTGACCAGAATCACCAAGCAGAGAAGTCTCTGCCTTCCCCCACTTTCAGGTTTGAAAGTGGTGGTCAATGTCTTAAAGTTCACTTGCCCCCTTTAACCTTCTTTAATGCAGGTAGGCACAGGGGTATCCAAGTTTTGCAGGGCAGGACCATTATAAAATCTGGGGGCCTCTTTAAGAAGCTAAATACCAAAAATGTGAATTCAAAATTAGGTACAAGATCTTGGAAGGGATCTGGGTGTTTCAGTTTCAGCAGCTTTCCTGGTAATCCCCCTCTGTCTGGCTCTGTGGTCTTGGCAGTAAGAGCACAAATTAAAAAATGAGGGCACTAAGCTGCTCCTCTTAGTCTCTCCCCCTCCACCTGTTTAAACAGATGTCTTCTGGCTTCATTTCTTCAAAGACCAAGTGAGAGGGGTTAGCTGTTTCATTGATATTTCACAAATACCAGTAGCCCTCAGGGTACAGGGAGGCTTTGAAGTTTTTTCACAATACACTCACTGTCTGCAATTATAAGAAAATGACTTGTATTTGAAGATTTTGGCTAAATTGTGCAAGACAAATGGAACACAGTAGTTTTTACTGAAGCGAATTTCTGTATGGCTTTTACCTATGTAACCTCTGAACATGTCTGATACTAATTGAGAGTGAAAGAAGGCAAAACATTGCTTAATTGTGCTGTGTATCTTTATTACTGCAAAAGATCCCTTTAAAGTGTTCAAGCAAAGATGTCACTTTGAGGACTAAAGTGCACCTGACCCAAGCCTTGGTATTTTCAGTTGCCTCATATGCATGGGGAAAGCTGGACAATGAATAAGGAAGACCAAGAAGAACCAATGTCTTTGAATTGTGGTGTTGGCGAAGAATATTGAATATACCATGGGCTGCCAGAAGAACGAACAAATCTGTCTTGGAAGAAGTACAACCAGAATATTTCTTAGAAGCGAGGGTGGTGAGACTTCATTTTACATACTCTGGGCATGTTATACAGAGGGACCAGTCCCTGGAGAAGGACATCATTCATGTTTAGTAAAGTAGAGAATCAGCGGAAAAAAAGGAAGACCCTTCACAAGATGGATTAACACAGTGGCTGCAGCAGTGGGCTTAAGTACAGCAAGGATAGTGAGGATGGTGCAGAACTGGGCAGTGTTTCGTTCTGTTAAACATAGATTGGGTCACTATGAGTTGGAACCGACTCGACAGCACCTAACAACAACATTTATATATAACTGTTCTTATGGCAACCCAAAATAAAATACCCAAAGCTCCATTTTGGTCAAGAAAATGGAATTTGCTTCTCTATTTGTAGGAAGCTATGCGCCAAGGGTTAAGAACCAAAAAATCCAACTCATTGCCATCGAGTGAATTCCAACTCATAGCGACCGTTGAAGTAAATCTCAATGAGCTCACGGCTTCCCTTGGTGGGGTTTGCATTGTAAAATCAGTGAGTAACATAACAAGAAGTCAGGTTTGCAGAGAGATGAACAGTTATACTACTCCAGACTTAAAAAAAAAAAAAAAATTACATTTCCCTAAGGTGCTGCGTCCTCAGGCCCGAGCTGAATATTAGCCCAAGGAGCTATGTGTAAGGGCAGAACAGAAATCAGTGTCTCCAGCTCCCTCCCTCCTGAGCCTCAGTTCTCCCATCTCAATGAAGGTTTTTCACTGACCACCCAGGGCTCAACACTGGGACTCATCCTCATTCTTTGCCTTTCCACGCATCTCATCCTTGGCAAGCCCTGTCCTCTCCCCCAAAGCAGGCTTCCCTCGTCTCTGGTCCAAGTCCCCTGGATACTCTGAGGGGCTGTGAGCCTCTCTGGATGGAGGGACTTTCATTCTGAATTAAATTGTGCCGCTTCCCTTGCTTGAAATTTTCTGGTGAAATCCCCTTAGCTGGCTGGACTCTGCCTGCAGCGACTACCCCCTCTCTCTACCTCATTGGCCTCTCTCTGTTCCTCAAATGTGCCCAGGGCCTTTCTGCCTCCCGGCCTCCATATTAGCTGTCTCTCTGGCCAGAGTGGTCTTCTACTAAGAGCCTTCCCATCCTTGCACATTTTTCTGGTCATTTAAGTCTGTAATTAAATTCACCTCCTGCCGCTCCTTCTGAAGTAGCCATCCAGCCACTGCTTCACTGCACTTTGCTTTAACTCTCTGCATAGACAGATAGCTGCTGTCCACTTGGCCATTCACGGCCACCTGTATACAACCGAACAAAACGTTGTCCAGCTTTGCATTATCCTCACCATCGCCAGCATGTTCCAGTCCATTGCTGTGGCTATTGCACTAATCTATCTTGCCCTTACCCTTACTAGCCCTCTACTTCACCAAGCATGCTGTCCTCCTCCAGAGACTGATCCCTCCTGATGACATATCCAGAGCAAGAGAATCAGAGAATGTAGTGTTGTGATCCCTAAGGTTTCTATTGGCTGATTTCTAAAAATATATCAACAGTCCTTTCTTCCTAGTCTGTCTTAGTCTGGAAGCTCTACTGAAACCTGTCCACCACGGGTGACCCTGCTGGTATTTGAAATACTGGGAACATAGCTTCCAGCATCACAGCAATATGCAAGCCACCACAGTATGACAAACTGACAGACGAGTGGTAAATAAAACACTGGGAGCATAGTAAGTGCTATGTATGTTGGCCATTATTAAATCATTTCGAGTTCAGTTTTCTATTTCTTGCAAAAAAAATGGAAAACATTCAGTAGACAGAGAGAGAGGAGAAAGAGAAAGCTTGGAGGAAGAGCCACCATGCATGTTAAAGAGTAATGAGCCTGGCAGAGATGGAAAAAAAGGATTGTGAACACATTGCTCTGGGCATCAAAATGTACTCTCCTCTCTCTGATAGTCTCAGAGATCTCAAGTGAAAGCCTACTGCAAACCAGACCCTGTCTTAGATGTTGGAGATGATGTTATGAACAGGAGGGACAAGGATCCTGCCTACTGGGAACTCTCATGCTAATGGGGAGGGGGCATAGAAAATAAGGCAGATTGGATAATACATGGAAATCCTGTTGGTGTAGTGGTTAAGAGCTATGGTTGCTAAGCAAGTGGTTGGCAGTTCAAACCCACCAGGCACTCCTTGGAAACTCTATGGGGCAGTTCTACTCTGTTCTACAGGGTCGCTATAAGCCAGAATCGACTCACCAGAAACGTTTTTTTTGTCTTTTTGGTATAACAAGTGCTGCGCAGAGAGCTCCACAGGGCCTGGCAGCATTTTGCCCTTTGGTACATGAGGTTACCATGAGTTGGAGCTGGCCGGATGGTAGTTATCTATCAAGTGTTTTATGCCCTTCCACCCATTTCATCTTCGCAAAACCTTTGTGAACTAAGAGCCATTGTCATCTCCTTTGAGGAGGAGGAGACTGAGGCTCAGAAAGGCTAGCAACGTTCCCAAGGTTGTTAGTTAATAAACGCAGAGCTGGGATTTGACCCCAGGCTTAAAGAAAAGAGAGTTTACGGCTCCCATGGTGAAAGGTGAAGGTAAGAGGTGTCCTGAACAGCCTGCCTGGCAGCTCACATGCTGTGGCCAGGACCCAGCTCTCTCTCTCCATCCCTGTTGGGTGTGAGCTTTGCCCCTCACAACCTGAAGAGGCTGCCAACAGCTCTGGGCTCCACTTCTCCTGTAGGCGTACCGGCTTCAGGCTGCTGGAACCATTTTTCATCTTGTGCCCATCCATGAACTGCTCTTGAGGCCAGGGAGATGGAGTTATTACTCGGATTTGTTTGGGCTTGAGCCCAAGGTGTAGGACCAGCCTCCCTGAAGGACAGGGCTGCTGGAGATGGTAAAAATCAAACCAACCCCATTGCCAGGAGTCGATTCCAACTCATGGCAACCCCATTTGTTCCTGAGTAGAACTGCTCCAAAGGGTTTCCTTGGCTGTAATATTTGTGGAAGCAGATCAGCAGGGGTGTCTTCCGTGGAGCCGCTGGGTGGCCTCGAAGTGCCAGGCTTTAGGTTAGTCAAGCACTAACGGCATCATCCAGGGACCTTGTTGTTGGTGTTGTTGTGTGCCATTGAGTCGATTCAGACCCATGGTGACTCCATGCATTCCAGAGCAGAACTGCCCCATAGAGTGTTCTAGGCTGTAATCTTCAGGCAGAGCCTTGGTGGAGAAGAGGTTAAGAACTTGGCTTCTAACCAGAAGTTCAGCAGTTTGAATTCACCAGCCGCTCCTTGGAAACCCTCTGGAGCAGTTCTGTTCTGTCCTATAGGGTCGCTGTGAGATGGAATCGACTCAGTGGCAACAGGCTTGGTTTTGGTTTTGGTCTTTAGGGAAGTAGATCAGCAGATCTTTCTCCTGTGGAGTCACTGGGTGGGTTCAAACTGCCAAAAAGGTTAGCAGCTGAGTACTTAACTGCTGCACCTCCCAGGGACCTTACCTAGGGGTTATTACTAAAAATAGATGTTAGACTCTGAATGGTAAGTGCTCATGAAGTCCACAGCCTTGAAAGGTGCGTCCCCACAGCTACTCTTGCCTTCCTCATGTACTTTTGCTTTCAAAAACACCACTTGACTTCACTCCCTTCCCAACGGGAGTGAACCTAAGACTCACTCAGACCTGGCACTTGGCCCCAGCCCCGATGTCCCCCATCAGGTCTGGTTGTAGATCCTTGAGTTTGGTGGCCTGTGGCGTCCCAGTGTGCAGTGGGGGGGGGGGGGGGCAGGGATTATGGAATCAGAGTAACATATCCTGTTGGAAGGAGGAGAGACAGCATCTGCAGTATTTATCCTTTCGGGAAGGACAGAAACGTCCCAGGCTCACAGACCTATCTCTTTCTGGGAGGGCATCCCCCTATGATGGTCCCATGCAGCCACTTTGGGGTCTGCGAGTGGGGGTGGGGTCATCCCACCTTCCGATGGGAGAGGTTTCAGGGCCTGTTTACTGTTTACCTTGGGGGTGAGTAGACCCTACAATCAGTTTTTAACGTTTCTTTGGCAATACAATGGCTTTAAAGTCTAGCCTTCTGCTCTACTTGTTTCTTATCACTTATCAGTAACCAAAACCAGAGATCTTATCTATCATTGTGTTTGAGCCTGGAATTTGGGAAGGTTTAGCTATCTCTTAGCAGCAGGCTTCTTCCATCCCTCCATTTTCTGTCCTTACCTTACAGGGTTGTCCCGAGGATTACATGAGATTAAAAAAAAAAAAAAAGCGAAAAACCCTGTTGCTATCGAGTTGATTGATAGTCTAGAGGACGGAGTAGAACTGCCCTATAGAGTTTCCCAGGAGCACCTGGTGGATTCAAACTGCCAACCTTTTAGTTAGCAGCCGTAGCTCTTAACCACTACACCACCAGCATTTCCAGACATGAGATAGTACTTGTAAAAGGCTTAAACAAGGCCTGGCACATAGTAAACAGTAAAATACTGGTGGCGGAACAGCTAAGTGCTCAAGCGCTCCACTGGTAACCAAATGGTTTTCTGTTCAAACCCACCCAGGGACTCCTCGAGAGGGGGGAAAGACCTGACGGCCTCCTCTCATGAAGATTACTCCATCACATGAGGTCACTCTGAGTCGGAATTGAGTCCATGGCATGTAACAACCACAACATAGGTCTATATAGTTCTTATTTTTAAAAGAAAGTAAATGTTTTTAGCTTAAACGGCATGGAATAATCACAACCAGGCTAACAAATTATTGTCAAATAGAGGTCTTAAAAACAAAAAAAAAATCGCTGTCGAGTCAATTCTGACTCATACTGACCCTACAGGACAGAGTAGAACTGCTCCACAGGGTTTCCAAGGAGTGCCTGGTGGATTCGAACTGCTGACCTTTTAGTTAGCAGCCACAGCACTTAACCACTATGCCACCAGGGTTCCAGAGGCCTTGTTGTTGTTGTTAGGTGCCATGGAGTCGGTTCCGACTCATAGCGACCCTGTGCACAACGGAACGAAACACTGCCTGGTCCTGCGCCATCCTTACAATTGTTGTTATGCTTGAGCTCATTGTTGCAGCCACTGTGTCAATCCACCTCGTTGAGGGTCTTCCTCTTTTCCGCTGACCCTGCACTCTGCCAAGCATGATGTCCTTCTCCAGGGACTGATCCCTCCTGACAACTTGTCCAAAGTTTCGCCATCCCTGCCTCTAAGGAGCATTCTGGCCGTACTTCTTCTGAGACAGATTTCTTCGTTCTTTTGGCAGTCCACGGTATATTTCAGTATTCTTCGCCAAGACCACAATTCAAAGGCGTCAACTCTTCTTCAGTCTTCCTTATTCATTGTCCAGCTTTCACATGCATATGATGTGATTGAAAATACCATGGCTTGGGTCTGGCGTACCTTAATCTTCAAGGTGCTATCTTTGCTCTTCAACACTTCAAAGAGGTCCTTTGCAGCAGATTTACCCAATGAAATGCGTCTCTTAATTTCTTGACTGCTGCTTCCATGGCTGTTGATTGTGGATCCAAGTAGAATGAAATCCTTGACAACTTCAATCTTTTCTCCGTTTATCATGATGTTGCTCATTGGTCCAGTTGTGAGGATTTTTGTTTTCTTTATGTTGAGGCACAATCCGTACTGAAGGCTGTGTTCTTTGATCTTCATTAGTAAGTGCTTCAAGTCCTCTTCACTTTCAGCAAGCAAGGTTGTGTCATCTGCATAATACAGGTTGTTAATGAGTCTTCCTTCAATCCTGATGCCCCGTTCTTCTTCATATAGCCCAGCTTCTTGTATTATTTGTTCAGCATACAGATTAAATAGGTATGGTGAAAGAATACAACCCTGATGCACACCTTTCCTGACTTTAAACCAATCAGTATCCCCTTGTTCTGTCCGAACAACTGCCTCTTGATCTATGTTAAGGTTCCTCATGAGCACAATTAAGTGTTCTGGAATTCCCATTCTTCGCAGTGTTATCCATAGTTTGTTATGATCCACACAGTCGAATGCCTTTGCATAGTCAATTAAACACAGGTAAACATCCTTCTGGTATTCTCTGCTTTCAGCCAGGATCCATCTGACATCAGCAATGATATCCCTGGTTCCACGTCCTCTTCTGAAACTGGCCTGAATTTCTGGCAGTTCCCTGTCGATATACTGCTGCAGCAGTTTTTGAATGATCTTCAGCAAAATTTTGCTTGTGTGTGATATTAATGATATTGTTCTATAATTTCCACATTCGGTTGGATCACTTTCATGGAAGTAGGCATAATTATGGATCTCTTCCCCTCAGTTGGCTAGGAAGCTGTCTTCCATATTTCTTGGCTTAGATGAGTGAGCACCTCCAGAGCTGCACCTGTTTGTTGAAACATCTCAATTGACATTCCATCAATTCCTGGAGCCTTGTTTTTCGCCAATGCCTTCAGAGCAGCTTGGACTTCTTCCTTCAGTACCATCGGTTCCTGATCATATGCCACCTCTTGAAAGGGTTGAATATCGACTAATTCTTTTTGGTATAATGACTCTGTGTAGTCCTTCCATCTTCTTTTGATGCTTCCTGCATTGTTTAAAAAGGCCTAATTATCTTTAAACAAAACAATGAAGACACTAACCACTTCTTATTACAGGAGAAGTTGCTTCTCCTGTGTCCTAGTTTATCTTTAAATCTAAGTATTTGGTTCCCCCATCTTCTTATTACATAATGTGTATGTAAACTGACACTGGAGGGTATGTAAAGCTTTTCTTCCCCTAAATAGGTTAAACTTGCTCCCTGGAGCGTTGCATGTTGTTTGCGTGTGGGCTCTGACTTGATGGCGTGTGAGTGACATAACCCTGGAGCCAAGAGGAGCTTGCACCGTGCTCAGGGCCCTTCCTCTGCAGAGATGCCTGGCAAATGCAGAGAGGCGCTGCCTGAACCAGAGCTCTTACGGTGGAAGTCACCCCTTCCTGTCCATGGACCAGATGGAGCAATACTCACTCCTGCATGGAACAGGAGGAAGAGGAGGCATAGCTAATGTATGGCAGGTAGGGCATGTGCCCTGAGCACCGCTTGAGGAGGTGTGCTAATGAGTGGTTTCTATTGGCCGTCTCAGTTTCCATCACCAGCTATGAGATGGCATTTGGCAATTTAAAACTAATTGCCGTAGGCGCTGTTTTCCATAGCCAGACCTCTGGCAAAAGCACACCTGCTCTGATGCTCATCAGGCAGGGCCCCTGACTGGTTAAAACCCAAAGAAAGCTGTGTTTATACACGTAGAGCGTGAGGAATTTAGCTGGTCCAACCGTGCCTTCTCAGGGCTTTTTGGCCCCTTATACCTAGAGTAGTGCTGTAGGGGTACCTGAAAGCAGTGCTGCCATCCTACAGACAGGCCTGAGTCTCGAGTCCATGGGGTAGGTTGTTGTAAAAAAAAGTGCCATCAAGTTGATTCTGACTCATAACAACCCCGCGTGACAGAGTAGAACTTGCCCCAAAGGGTTTTCTAGGCTCTAATTAAAACGGGGAACAGAGGACCGCCCCAAAGCTACGAAGTAACAAGAAATGGGCCAGGGTGCAGAAACAAAGCCATTCCCTAGGATATCAGGAAATAGCAAACTTCTTTAAAGTTGTCTTTCAGAAGCAGCTGGAAAAAACCAGCCCCAGGGACATGTGGGGAACATCCACCTGTGACCTCTGTGTGACCTTACACCAGAGGCAGTGAGGGGCTGCAGCAGTAGCCAGGAGAATGCACAGGTGCAACACCCCATAATAAGTCCTGCTACGAACCCCAGAGGCCTCTGGGACAGGAACCATCTTAGAAAGCTGCTGAGCGAGCACCATAGTTAACATATCCTTGCCTGTGCCTATGAATAAACATGAATCTTTTCTCCACCCAAGAACTTTTAAAAAACCCAGGCCTCTCTTTTGTTGTGTGAGACAGAGGTAAGCATTGCTTTAGGCCCTCCTCATCTCCACTTGCAAGCCTCTTTAAGCTTTGCTCGTATGGAAAATTCTGCCTGTCTTACCTGTTCATTCTCGGCCAGTGAGGGGCAAGAACTTTTACGTGAGCAGATTTCCAGGTCTTTCTGCCATGAAGCAGCTGGTGCATTTGAACCCCTGACCTTTCGATTAGCAGCCGAGCGCTTAACCATTGCACCACCATGACTTCTTGCATTTGACATAGTCGATCCCTTTTTTATCCTGTTTGGTTTTCAGGGTGTTACTAGATAAAACTGGTTACTAGATTAGCACCTTGAAAACCAAACAGAACACACACATGCATCTGCAGACCCATGCATCTGTTGTCCATGAGGAAGAAAGCGTTCTCAGAGCATGAGACATTCTTACCTGAAAGTCCTCACTGCAGACATGGATCTGACCTGTGGCTCTGGAAGAGCCTTGGCACTACAAAAGTCCCAGAAGGTGCAGGAAGGGGGAAGAACGACGACCAAGCATCAGGCCTTGCTGCTGACTCCTGTTGTTTGTCGTAAGTAAAGTAAAACTTAAGTAAAATTACAGAACGCTGCAAGTACCACATAAGAAAATGGGTATGACAGAGCAATTAAAACTTTGAAGACCCAAATAGAATTATGGTATTCTTATTGGTATATACTACAACTGCGACTGTTGTTTGTTCTGTCAAGTCGATTCCGACTCATAGCAACCCTATGTGTACAAAGTAGAACTGCCCCATAGGCTTTTCTTGGCTGTAATTTTTATAGAAGCAGACCACTAGGTCTTTTTCCTGCAGAGCCACTGGGTGAGTTCAAATTGTCAACCCTTTGGTTAGCAGCAAAGCACTTAACCATTGTGCTACCAGATCTCCTTTCTACTACGACTAATAATAAATCCAGGGTTGTACTGCATAATCTGCCCAACAGTCCTAGATAGAACATATGCTCTAAAAATAGGGTAAGTGCACTCATGGTAATTTTTTGGACAATTGTGGAATGAATATTGCTAGCATGCATGATTCATTGACTTGGGGTAGATATCAGCAAGTCGATAGATGAAGCTCATATTCACATTCTATTATAATATAAATGAGCCCTGGAGTGATTAAGAGCTCGGCTGCTAACCCAAAAGCCAGCAGTTCAAATTCCACCAGCCGCTCTTTGAAAACACTCTGGGGCAGTTCTACTCTGTCCTAAAGGGCTGCTATGAGTTGAAATCAACTTGATGGCAATGGACCCAGACTGAGAGAATTAAAAATCATAAGATTTCTTTGAAATGAAAGGTTCCCTAATTTACTTTAAGTGACTTCATTTTAATTCTCTATATAACTCAAACCTGCCTTTAGGAAATCAGGTAGCACACATTTAGAGCTGGAGAGCCCATCTCTTGTAATGTGCCCACTCTACGCAGTGAAGGAAGCCAGAATGCTGTGAGAGACTGGGGGCTGAGTGAGAAGTTGCTTCTCCTGTGTCCCAGTTTATCTTTAAATCTAAGTATTTGGTTCCCCCATCTTCTAGGAAACAGAAGGTTAACTTCCTTGGGAATGACACATACGTTCCTCTTTTCATTTAAAATATTTATAGGCATTAACCAGAGTGTAACAATGGGTCGCTGCTGAACAGAGCTTTCCTGAAGAATAAATGAGGCCCCTTGGGTACATCTGACTTTAACTGTGATGCCCTAACTTGGGGAATGAGACAGACACCTAGTAATCAAGTTGGCAGATAAGCAGCAGTTAAAGCTCATTAAGCATTAGGTGCATATTCCTATTATGGAAACCCTAGTGGCGTAGTGGTTAGGAGTTTGGCTGCTAACCAAAAAGTCAGCAGTTTGAATCCATCAGGCACTCCTTGGAAACTCTATGGGGCAGTTCTACTCTATACTATAAGGTCTCTGTGAGTAGGAATTGACTTGATGGCAATTGTTTTTTTTTTTTTTTATTCCTATTGTATTTCAGGAAAATCAAAGAAAAGTTTAACCTCATACCTTTATGTTGTTTTTTCAGTAAGCAAATTCAATTTATAATGTTCTAAAATTGATGCATTCAAACTGTGGTATTGGTGAAGAATATTGTATATATTGTGGACTGCTGGAAGAATTAACAAATCATTCCTGGAAGAATACAACCGGAATGTTCCTAAGAAGACAGGATGGTGAGAATTCGGGTAGATTGCTTTGTACACATCATCAGGAAAGACCAGTCGCTAGACAAGAACATCATGTTTGGCAACACAGAGGGTCAACAAAAATGAGGAGCACCCTCCATGAGATGGATTGGCACAATGAAATCAAGCCTAGCAACAATCATGAAGAAGGCACAGGACCAGGCAACGTTATACCTGGTGACAAATCTGAGCCAACTCGTCAGCGACTAACAACAACGACTTTTCCAATGAAAACACATAGCAACAATAACAACAACAAAACAGCCCTTTAAAGTTACATCCTAGAAATAATACAGGAATATTTGAAACTGCCTTCGATCTTCTTGCCACTTGCATAACTTGGACACGTTTTTAAGGCAGCATAAAAATGGCTTGAAAAGAGCTGACTCAATGCCTCCAAAGAGCCTTATTCACTAGGGTATTTATTCTGAGCATATTCCCACAGCTTTTATCCTTGCGAAAGCTATCAGGTATGATACACGAATCAATTACTACTGTAGTCTGGGAGGGCACTGACAATGTCTCATAAGAACATTTGGGAATTTGTGTGGACTTTCTTGACTAGCATGCATTTTGTTATATAATTGACTCAAATTATACTTGGGCCCTTTTTCCTCAAATCTCTTAGAGTTGTAGTGCAATTTAATGTTTCACTTATATTGCCAGGGGACAAAACTATAAATGTTAAAATGTGTTTTTCTTTTGTTTCCGACTCTTCATGACTTTAAGGAAATAATTGCCTTTAGGATAGACATCTGGATGCTTTTAAAAAATAGCGTTTGGAGAAGCCGAAAGATAAAATACTTGAAAGGGCCTCTAAGTTGTGTGCGCCCTGACACAGGGGGGCTAATGGCTTTTTTTGTGCTAATGCCTGCATCTGAACTTTTTTAAAACGCCAGATTATTCATTTCTTGAAGGCATGTGATCAGTTCTCTGCTGACTACTATGAAAAATATAAATAGAAGCAAAATTTCAAATGCTGTTCTACAAAATCTGTTTAATCCTTCCTAGCCTTTTGTGGAAATCCACGTGAGAGCTTGTGTTGCTATGTGGTTCTGTGGGGTTGCCTTGGCAGATGCAGTAATGACCAGTTTTATGGAAAATTCTGTCTATTTATCTGTGCAATAGGCACTTTCAAAACACCGAGAAGGCACCCAAGGTCAGCCTCAGACGAAGGCGGAATGTGGTTTGGTCTCAAGGCAGATGAAAGACCCTCTCCTGCCTTTCCAATAAGATCAATTTTCCCCTGGCTGATGATGGAAATTCTAACATTATGAAATTATTACTTTATTTTACATCTGTGATTTATGATAAAATGCATATGCCCCGGGGAGAGGCAAATGAAATGAAAGCTAATGGCTATTTTCATTTTGGATGAATGAAGTTTGGATCTTCCCTGATCTGATTTCCCTGGCTTGGAAGATAGATCATGAGTGAGCCAGGCTCTGGGTAGGCATGTTGGCATGGAGGTGGGTTTAACTGAGAGACTCAGATGCCCTCTTTTTCCCCTACCTCCCGATTGTATCTAGGATAGACCAGGCTGCAAATGTTTTAAAAAATGTAAAAACAATGATATTTCAGTATCATGATATGACATGACAAGGAGTCCTGGTGGCGCAATGGATAAATGCTCCACCACTAACCGAAAGGTCGGCAGTTCGAACCCACCAGCAGCTCTGTGGGAGAAAGACCTGGCGATTTGCTCCTGTAAAGATTATAGCCTAGAAAACTGTATGGGGCAGTTCTACTCTGTCACATGGGGTCACCATGAATCAAAATTGACTCAAGGGTACTATCTTAGTCATCTAGTGCTGCGATAACAGAAACACCGCAAGTGGATGGCTTTAACAAAGAGAAATTTATTTCCTCGTAGTAAAGTAGGCTGAAAGTCCAAATTCAAGTCATCAGCTCCAGGGGAAGGCTTTCTCTCTCTGTTGGCTCTGGAAGAAGGTTCTTGTCCTCAATCTTCCCATGGTTGAGGAGCTTCTCAGCTGAAGGGACCCCAAGTCCAAAGGACAGGCTCTGCTTCTTGTCCTGCTTTCTTGGTGGTATGAGGTTCCCCTGTCTGCTAGCTTCCCTTTCCTTTTATCTCTTGAGAGATAAAAGGTAGTGCAGGCCACACCCCAGGGAAACTCCCTTTACATTGGATCTGAGTAAGGGTGGTGTTACAATCCCACCCTCATCCTCTCAACATAAAGTTACAATCACAAAATGGAGGACAACCACAGACTACTGGGAATCATGGCCTAACCAAGTTAATACACACATTTTTGGGGGAAACATAATTCAATCCATGACAGGTACCTAACAACAACAACGACAACAATATGACATTAGGTGCTAATGATTCAAAAGGATACAGTGAGTACAAAGGTATAAAGACAGGGGAGACTGAAGTGAGGGGAGAGGAAAGGAGTATTATGAAATAAGTTTGCATTAGTAAGAAAAGGTAAGACTCCAGAAGGTAAGCTCTCTGAAGTTTACATGCAGAGAATGGCTGTTGTCTTTAGTTGTGTAGATTCCGACTCATAGTGACCCCACATGTGCAGAGTACAACTGTTCCCTAGGGTTTTCAAGCCCGTGACCTTTCAGAAGCAGGTCGCCAGGCCTTACTACCAAAGTGCCTCTAGGTGGATTCAATCCATCAACCTTTCAGCTAGCAGTTGAGTGAGAACTGTTAGAGCCACCAAAGAATGACTAGCCATTAAAAAGTTGTAAGTGGGGGAGTATGAGATCATGTTTGTAAGGAGGGGGAGTATGAGATCATGTTTGTAAGGAAGTGTGTAATACCTTTTCATATTTTTATAAGGTTATTAAACAAACATCAGTTTTTGGAATACTTCTTCTGGATAACTTGGTCTTGTAGTAGATATGCCCGGTGATTTACGTGCCACGCTCAGTTCATCTTCTAGCTGAACTCCCACCCATGGCACCTGGACTACACCAGATATCTCCACTGCTGGCCTTAACTGAGAGGGTGGAGAGGTACGGACATCAGCACAGGGGTAGCTCATCCAAGGTCTAGGAGGGGCGAGTCACACTCTCTCTCTGTCCTCTCATTTGTCTGTATCTGTGATGATGGGCCGTGTTCTGAAAGGTGCTATGAATGTAGGTAGCACCATGGGGAGGCATGTTGACCCAAAGCAGGGATTATGAGCTGGCAGAGAAGCCAGTCCTCAGAGAGGAAAATAGTAGAGGTGGGATACAGCGGCGTCACTAGGATTGGTGCCACCCCCCCCATGGACCTCCTCCTGTACCAGACCGTACATATACTTAGTAAGCATTTTTGTACTAATGTTACTTATAAATCGTAATTCCCACATATCGCTCCTTCTTTTCCTTTAATTACTACTTCATTCTCAAAAAAGTTATTGATATAGGTGCACAGATATGAATTACCACAATACTGTGGCTAAAACACCAGAAAATTTGACAAAATCAGCAACTATAAAAACACTGGCAGCAACGGAAGCAACAGCATGTGCTTGTAGCATATACAGATGAAATTGTTGTATTTGGGTAATAATGACAGCTCTGACTGGAGCTCATTAGAAGGTTCAAAAAGTAAATTAGTATAGAGCTTTAGCCTTGTAGATATATTGATACATGTAAGCTGGGCTTATGAAAAATGTTTTTGTGGTTCTAACTAACTACAGGGATATTTTTATAAAAAATAATAAATCTCTGTGGAAACACTGCACAAGAAATTTATAGAGTCATTTTGGTGTCACTCCCTTTGAAAATGTCACCCAGTGTCTTAGGCTCGGTTCTCTAGAGAAGCAAAACCAGTAAAGCATCTAAATACGTATATATAGAGAGATTTATGTCAAGGAAATGGCTCATGTGGTTGTAGAGGCTGGAAAGTCCCAAGTTTGTGGGTCAGGATAGAGGCTTCTCCTGATTCACATAGCCACAGGGGCTGTCGAACCCAAGACTGGTGGGTTGGAGAGGAGCTGTTGCTCACAGGCTGCGAAGATTGACAAATCCCTAGATCAGCAGGCAAGACTGCTAGCTCAAGTCCCAAGAACTGGAGGTCAGACGTACAGAAGCCAGCTGCAGGATCCAGAATGAGCAAAAGCTGGAGCTGACCCACTGAGAAAGCTGAGTGCTTTAGTGCTGGAGACTTCCTGGTGGAGTGGGGTGCCTCTGGGCACTTATCACTGGATTTAGGCCTGCTGACCCATGGAGCAAGAGAGTTGAGTTGAGTGCCTTCCAGCTGAAGTTTACTGGTGGAGTGGGGTGCCTCAAAGCACTTATCGGTGGAGCTAAAGAGCTTTGGAACACTTGACCCACAGGACAGATGTGGGTGGAGAGACCTGAAGGGCCGAGAGGCCAAGGAACCAGGAAGCAGAAGCTGAAGAGACAAGGAACAGAGGAAGCTGAGCTGCCTCAGTCTCAAAGGGTATGGTCATGACCCCTGACGTGTCAAAGGGTGGAGCCATGGCCTCTGGAGTTTCTAAGGGTAGAGTTGCTGCTCAGATGGACTAGGAGAATGGTGTGCCTAAAGCTGAGGGAGCAGAGTTACCATCCCAGTGGTCTTGGAAGGCAGAGCTGGAGCCCAGGGCTGAGGGGCCTCCACTCAGAATCCAGAGAATGTGGTCAATACCTAGAGTCTGGAGGGCAGAGCAATTGTATAAATGATC